>NC_139680.1:105708833-106413764 GCF_964106915.1 Podarcis gaigeae | reverse complement strand
GGGTAGGACCCAAACCAATGGCTTCAAGTTTACAAGAAAGGAGATACTAACTAAACATCAGGAAGAACTTTCTGACCGTAAGAGCTGTTTAACAATGAAACGGGCTCCCTCAGGAAGTTGTAGTCTATCCTTCCTTGGAGGTTTTTAAGCAGAAGCTGGATGGCCATCTGTCATGGATGCTTTAGTTGAGATTCCTGCATGGTAGGGGGGTTGAACTAGATGACCCTCAGGGACCATTCCAACTCTACAGATCTATGGTACCATGAGTCTACCTCCCATCCACCCAGTCTCGGAAACCACCCACTAACAGTGTCTCAGTCTTAGCTGAATTGAGTTTCAGTTTATTGACTCTCATGTAGTCCATAACTGAGGAAATACATTGGTCCCCCACCACACCTGCTGTACATTTTAGAGCAATTAATTCATATAATGTAGATTCTCTCTTGCACACAAACACAGGTGAATTACTCGTCCTAAGAGACTACTGAATGTCAAATCTATTAGGCATTGTTAATAACAAAGTAAATACAGTATACAGATTCTGAATAAACCAGGAGTTCGTACTCACTATTAGTTTACAACACAGCATTTTACCCTTAAACTATGCTTAAAGTCATAGCTCAGCAGTGCAGAGCAAACTCCTTTGTATACAGACTCTCACTTGCTTTTCCTGTTAAGTGTTTCCATATTGCGAGAACTGCTGCCAGAGAGAATAAATACATAGTGTTACGGAATGGAAGTCAGTATAAATCAACTTTATATGTATATATTCAGATCAGGCAGAATTTTAAATAGCGTGTTAAGCACATGCTCTGCAGCATCACAACTACACACACAAACATACACTATTTCTATTCAATTATTATTTGTTTCTTTTCTGAGGGCACAACCCAAATGGTGGCAAAAAGATTTCTCACTACTGAGATGAGAACTGCCTAACCTAAGCCAGCCATCACCATCACCCTGATCTCTCACAATCTTCTACTGGCTCCATGAAGTAATAAAGAGGTGAGACAAGAACCAGAGCGCCATAGGCAATTATATAAAAGGACCTGGTTGTGTATTCATATTAATTTCTATTTGTCATTGGACTCTAGCCCGAGATGAACCAGACTGTCTGTTGTACACCTCCCTCTGACCCCAGTTTCCAGGTTACTGAGTCCTAGACTTTGACTGACTCATCCTACAGCTTCATCAACTATCATTACCTTCTAGTATTTAACACCCACTCCCAATTACAATTTGAATCTTATTTCATGGCTAATAATCAACCTTTTGTCTTGTGACTCAGACCTAAACCTTGGTCTTGTGCCAGACAGATAAGCCATCTCTTATAGATCAGCAGTCAGGCATGCCAATCTGCCAAAACCACAGAGAACGTAAGACCTAAAGGACACCTTTAGGGCAAACCAGCCTGTAACACATACTAGTCCACAAACACCTATATTAGTCAGTATGACCTAAAAGAGAAAGGGTGCCAGCCATTTTAACAGTTCTCTGCCTAAGCTTTGGCCCCAGAGGAACCTAAGAATTGGCTCCAAGCAATGGGGGGGGACCCATGGGGTGAGCTCCTGTTGCTCGGTCCCAGCTCCTGCCAATCTAGCAGTTCGAAAGCATGTCAAAGTGCAAGTAGATAAATAGGTACCACTCCTGCGGGAAGGTAAATGGTGTTTTCGTGCGCTGTTCTGGTTCACCAGAAACGGCTTAGTCATGCTGGCCACATGACCTGGAAGCTGTACGCCAGCTCCCTGGGCCAATAAAGCAAGATGAGCACCGCAACCCCAGAGTCATCCGTGGCTGGATCTAATGGTCAGGGGTCTCTTTACCTTTACACATTACCAAAATGCATCTGAGATGCCAAAGTGGGCTTTGATGAAGAACAGCTGACTCCCCCATTACCACTTTCTGGCCCAAACAGGGTATGCACCCTTAAAATCCAATTTCCGACCCCAAAGATCCCTTTGGGGAATGTAGTTGGCCCACTTTTGCTGCTAAAAGATCATAAGTGAAGGAGGAATTGGGCCCCTGTGCTTTTTGTGCATCTGTTACTGATGATTAGCTCAGTATCATCTGCCTAACTGGAAGTGGCTCTCTGGGGTCTCAGATAAGTGTTTCCATCAGCCTTGATACTAGGGATTGAACCTGCAAACTCCTGCATGCAAAGCATGCTGCCCTGCAAGACACCTATTGTCTCTGTTCCAAACAACTATTGCTTTAGCTATTTAAAGCCCTTTGCACAAACACTGAATAATTACTCCCAATGGTGGTAGCAACTATGACACTTTGGGGATGGAGAAACAGAGACTGTAGGGAATAGTTTAAGATTTATTTTTCCTTTTGGCTCATCTTCAGCAGCCAAAGGACTTTGTTGTCTCGTCTTTGTGTGCCCACAAGTCAAAACAGTGCAAAATGAAGACTTAGCATCTATATTTTCTTAATTGCATGTAAACCATGTAGAAATAATAAAACAAAGTAACGTTTGGGCATTTCTTAACTGCATGTAAACAAAAATATTAGTGTTATTGCTACAGACAACAATTTACAGAACAACATAAGCAAAAAGTAGGGCCTCTCAAGGAACTCCCAAGGGAAAAACAGAGGAGAATGAGAGGCCAGGGTAGTAAAACATAAATAGATGTAGATGAAGTTAGACATACTTGGGTTTCATTGGGGGGGGGGAGAAATAAGGGTTATGAAAAGGCTTTGCAGATAAAGGTAAATTTCAAAGGAGGATTTGAAAGAATTTATGACTAAGACAGACTGAACCATTTTAGAAAGTAGGAGATGGAGATTGGATTGCAGAGGATAGGAGCGCAATGGCCCTCTCATTTGCCTAGCTAGGAATGCTCATGAAGTTCCCTTGGCAATCAGTATCTTAACTGCAACAATATCATTTAAAAGCTTGATTTTTTTTAGGATGATGATGATGATAATGTCCTATAAGTAACACAGAGATTTTGGAGGGAAAAAACCCACTTCCAGACACAGTACACAACATGTTCATGTGTGGTCAAGAAACGTAGTAAAAAAAGGAACACTCAGAATACAAAACGCTATTAACAAAGCCTGCCAATACATAGAAACAAAGAAGTATTGAAAAACAGATATATACACACCCTCACAGTGTCAGTTGGGGGGAAAAAACTCCATCTATATCATAGAAACAAGTTTTATTTTGACCCCCTAAAGTAATAAAATAAATAGGGCTTACTGTAACCTCATCTCAAGCATATCAAATTTGCTTCCTTTATTTCACTCTGAACTATAAAGCTGATCAAGCTGTATTGCCAGCTACATGAACACGTTAACAGTATATTTTTGAAGGACAAAGTAAACAAAAGACATGACCAAAAACAAGCTACATACATAACTGATGCATCTACATGATACAAAGGACCTTGTAGAATGTAATTTACTGATTTCATAGTAAGAATCCAGTCTTCATGACTGGGAAATTAAAAATGTGACAGAAAAACATACTAAAGGATATGAAGGCAACTGAAACAATTAAAAGTCCATGGTTTTTGTAGCTAATGATTTAAGAGCCTGCTGATTTTTCAAAAGGCTGGCTCAAGTTTCTCATATGAGGAAAATATCTAAATAAAATATTGTAAGAAGCAACACCTCTGCCAATTGTAGTTTGTCATCATCAAGTTGATAAGATTTTTGTAAACTGCAGAAGTTAGCTACAAGTAATGCATACAAAGCTGTGCCCTACATAGTATATTATTCCAGATATGGTCCTCAGTACCAAACATATTTTCCTCCTCTCCTACATTACAGCAAGGGGAGGGGGGACACAGAGAAATAGTCCTCACAGAAGCACAGGAAAGCCCAAGTTTCTTAGAAAAATATGCAGTTAACAAGTAGGCTACGAAGAGGAGGTGGAAAGGCTTGAGGGCAAACAGCAGCAGCATATTGAAGGACTTTTATATCTTGTAAAAATCAAGTTTCAAATACTGTGCCAGATCATTACTGTGGTTGATTTCAAAGTCATTCATTCAGTAATCCTAACACTACGCATGCATTTGTTTATACATTTGTTTTTCCAGAAGCAGGTTCAGCTATGATATGAGTACTGGACTTCTTAAGAAAGTTTTCCACTATAGATTGCATGAAAAAGATCACATATGTATTTTTTTTAATGCCCTCTGTACTTCACTGTCAGACAATGAAAAAGTACACACAAGTAAGCTATAGAAGGCTAAGTACAGAGACAATTCAAGCTACTTAATGGCTGTGTCTACACAAAGCTAAATAATGGTTTTGCGTTCAGAGAACAAGCTTCAATGAGTCTTGGGACAGTACTCTCTTCTCCTCCTCCAGTATGGTTTCAAGATCAGAAGCTTCTGCTTCCTTTTTAGATTAGCCAGCAGTTCAGTGTGTTGCCCAAACCCTGAATGGTGGCTAATTTTAACTATGGCAGGTTAAAATATGCAAGCTTCATAAATTACAGTTTGGCGCTAGCTTTTTGAACCAGTTTATTCGGGTTCAAATAACACAGAGGTTGTAGGATGTCATCCTCATAGATACACCAGAGGAAGAGGAAAGAGCAAACAAGTCTAAGGCTCTTTGTGGCTTTTTCTCGTAACACTAAACTATGGTTTAGCATTACATCCAAACCACCCCATTATTTATACTGATGCCAAACTCTGATCAGTGTCAGACTGAGATAATGAGACTCAAAAGTAAGATAGTTTAACAAGGTTGATTGGCAAATAAGGTATAGAAAGCTCAATGGTACAAAGGGAATGTAAAATAACCAAAACAATTTACATCTCCAGTAGAAAACTCTCTCAAGACTTTAATGATTTACCGAAGCATGTGAAGCACATGCTTCACAAACATTTTAAAGCCCAGATTCCATTTCCTGTTAAAGTTCCACAGAAAGCATCTCTGAAAGAGAATTCTGACACTGCTTTTAAGAGTAGACATTGGTGGACTAATGGATTGACTCTGATAAAGCAATTTATATATATCTAGATTTTAAAAATGGTTGAACCTCCACTCATTTTAAAGAATACTATCTTATTGCACAGGGAAAGCTCCAAGATGTCTTCCATGGACTAAGTGAGGCAAAACTATATTCACTTTTCAGGATTACACATAAGCCTGTGCACCAATTTATAGAAGCAGGAAAGGTTCACCAAACAATTTCAAAATCAAGTTGAAATAAACTGGTCTCAAAATTAAAAATCCAGAAAGGAATAACTTTGGGGGAATATTTAAATCTTGTTTTTATTTAGCAAAGGTAATATTATAAATATTTTAAATAAATGAAATATTTATGGTGTTTCTGCTTTAAGTACTCATTGTTAACAATGCCTGAACTCAAAGAGGAATTGAAACAGAAAATTTACAACAGCATAATGAATTACATTCATACCAGAAGCAAAGAAACCTTAGGACAACTTGATAAACGTAAAAGAAGCCTGAGAGAATTGTCCTGAAACAGCCCTGAAATTGTCAGTTATTAAAGGCACTTTTAACCCATGCTTCATCAAAAATGATGAAAGGGTAAGAACATTCACAAGACCAATTTAAAATAATAAAAACTACAAATTAAAATAATAAAAACTACAAATCAACACAACCACAAGAAATGCTAAAAATACAAAATTAAAGCTTAACCTGTCCATCCAACACACACTCTAATGACCTACAAATGCAAACATGAGACTCTTTAGTAGGTAGAAAAATGCTAAATGTGTTGGCACCAGGAATTATTTTACTGGAAAGACACTCCACAATCAGGGTACCAACAGATTAGGCCCTTCTGTGCATCACCACATATTTTGCACCTGCCACTGGTGGAGCCCAGAAAAACGACTCCTCTACAGATTATGACTCTTTTGTACATGTATGAAGTTTATAATCCTATGTGACTGAGAAGTAGGTTCTGTTGAACTCAGTGCTGCTTACTTGCAAGTAAACATGCAGTGGATTGCACCCTATGTTCTTCAAGTGCTTATTGAGTGATAATTTCATTTGCTGAGAAGTGATCTTTGTGAGAGAAATTCTTGGATTTCCCCACACACATTTATTTGATAGAGATCAATTGTGATCAAGTGATGGATCTG
This sequence comes from Podarcis gaigeae, assembly GCF_964106915.1. Taxonomy (NCBI): domain Eukaryota; kingdom Metazoa; phylum Chordata; class Lepidosauria; order Squamata; family Lacertidae; genus Podarcis; species Podarcis gaigeae. Next base: position 106,407,684 of record NC_139680.1, on the reverse strand, counting down.
ACATGCAGGCACCCAGGCTCATTCCTTGCTAAACTCTGAAGTTTGCTACATGGCCTGACCAATCCTTAGACTAACCTTGTTCACAGGTTGCTGTGAGAATTAAAAACAAAGATAATCACCACCAAGTTCTAGAGCACTTATAAATTGCAGTGTGTATAAATTGCAGGGAAGAGGTGGTCAAAAACTGATGACAGTGTAGAGAGGACTAGTCAGCTAGCTGCAGAGGAAAAGATGAAATGAGAAAACATTTGCTAATATGATGCTGAACAGGGGCTTTGGCTTTGTACACATGAGCAACATAAAACATAGCTAGATCATTATTTTTCTCAATCCAGATCAAAGCTGGTTTGGGGGGAAATAACTCAAAACCTAGTTTTACATAACAAACACATTAGCCACAAGGATTGTGGTTAATGTGTGTACACCGCTTCCCAAACAGCAGTGGGAGTGTGTGGGATGCAGAATAAACAGGATTGTGGAGACAGCTATATTATTATTTAACTACAACTACTCCCATGCTTCGGGTTTGTGAGGCAACATCTTCAAACTAATGTACACTCTGGTGGTGCCAGAGATTCCGGTGAGGATTTAAACTAAAATAGGGCATGCTCAGAGGACACCTTACATTTTATATTTGAGATTTAATTAATCTTTTCTACTTTAAATCTACCGTCAGAGATTATTGATTAATGGTTACTTGAAATTTGAAGGCTTGGAAAGTCAGTGATCACAGCTGTGAATTCACCATGCCTAATTACTTGCAGCAAGTCCCAGCAACCACAATAAGGTAAAGGTAAAGGGACCCCTGACCATTAGGTCCAGTCGCGGACGTCCCTGGGATTGCAGCGCTCATCTCGCTTTATTGGCCGAGGGAGCCGGCGTACAGGTTCCGGATCATGTGGCCAGCATGACTAAGCCGCTTCTGGAGAACCAGAGCAGCGCATGGAAATGCCGTTTACCTTCCAGCAGGAGCGGTACCTATTTATCTACTAGCACTTGTCTGATTGGCAAGCCCTAGTCCCTTGTCCCTCCTTACCACAATAAGACTGTCTACCAAATAAACATGCATGGGATTAATATGAAGGTCTCATAGTGTGCTGACCTCCAGCACCTCCACCCCTTTAATAAAGGTGACAAAGAGGAGAAGCACAGATTATATAAACAGTGGTACCTTGGGTTAAGAACTTAGGGGTTTGGATTTGATATCCAAACTTTGGATATCAAAGTTTGAACGAACTTAATTCGTTCCGGAGGTCCATTCTTAACCTGAAACTGTTCTTAACCTGAAGCACCACTTTAGCTAATGGGGCCTCCCGCTGCTGCCGCACCGCCAGAGCACAATTTCTGTTCTCATCCTGAAGCAAAGTTCTTAACCCGAGGTAATATTTCTGGGTCAGTGGAGTCTGTAACCTGAAGTGCCTGTAACCTGAAGCGTATGTAACCCGAGGTACCACTGTATTGTCTTTTAAACTGTTAATGTGTACAAAGGCAAAGTCCCTTTCCAGCAGTATAACAGGCAAGCATTTTCTCATTTAATCTCTTCCTCTGCTGCTAGCTGACTGGTACTCCACTCATTCATCAGTCTCTGACCACCCTCACCCCCATCATTTACTATTCTCTAACACTTTGCAATTTAAAATATGGAACGGGAAAAGAAAAATGATTGTGTGCGTTTTAAAATATGTGTTGTTGACAAGCTGAGTCAGGATGCAAGGAGGAGGGGGAGGGAGAAAGGAAAACCTCCCTCTATCCTACCACTGGGTCAAGGGCACATAGTTTTCAATATTTTTCGGGGGGGGGGGTTTGAAGATACAGTAGTTCGTTCATAAAAGGTTTGTAACCGATAACCCATTTTGCAGCAAAGCAAAATGCTTATAGCTAAAGACAAACACCATTCGAGGTCGACTCAAACATCTCCAAGCTGTGTTTTTCAAAGCCATATCGAAACCCACCACCCCCACCCCACGAAAACATCCATCCTCCGCAAACCTGAATCGCCGTCCGGCTCTAACACACCCTCCTCTTCTTGGCCTGCAGCCGCACTCGGTGAACCCATTGCAGCAATAGGGGAGGGAACACCCAGCAGCGAAGGCCTCCGACCTTTTCACTAGCAAACCAGACAGCCCCTTCAGACAGGGGCTCATTCCGTCGCAAGGGCCGCCTTCGCCACCTCCCCCCCCCCACTCCCGTAACCTAGAACAAAAAGGCGGACGGAGAAGAAAACAGCCAAGGGCATTCCAGTATGAATCGCTCGGGGCTATGGCGGCTGGCGGCGGGGCTCAGGAGGGTTGCCATAGTAATGCCAGGCCCCCGTGTGAGGGTTTTTCTTGGGGGGGGGGGGAGAAGAGGCGGCGGTTGAAAGGGTCAGAAGGCTCGGCGACGTCGAGCGGGCCGCCCGTTGCCATGGAAACGGGGAAGGCCGAGGCCGGTCTGGCGGTTGAAGAGAAGATGGAGGGGTTGCCATAGCGACGGGGGCCGGCGGGGGGGGGGGTCGCCTCACCTGCCGAGCGTTCGCTTCATGCCAGAGTCGGCGGCGGGCCGGGAGCTACCAGGCAGGCGCAGGCTCGGTCTCAAGCTGAAGCCCTTATCCGGCTGCTGGGAGGAGCAGGAGAAGGAAGACGCGGCAGCCGCTGCCGGAGCGGAGGAAGCGAAGCGCTCATGCTCCAAGGTGACGGACTCGTTCCGCTTTCTCATGCCGGCGGTGCGAAACGCGCGGGCGGTGCCAGCTCAAGCCGCTCGAGGGAAGACGCCTCCGTCCCGAAACCGACGCTGGCTTCCCCTACATTATGCCAACCACAGCCCAGCAACCGAAAGACTAGCGGCGCCGCTCCGGCGCCACCAATCAGAGGCGGCCTCGGCCCACCTGACCTCCCTACGCGGTTACGTCACAGGGAAGGGCAAACGTGACTGCCTCCTGCCCTCGCTTTTATTTAAAAACATGGTATTGTTTTGCTCACAAAAAATATGGCTCCCGCGTCGTCGGTTGCCCTCATATCTGAGTACAGTACAGTGTTTGCAAACGCCTTTTCCTCTTCCCCGCCCCACTCTGCCCCGGCCATTTTGAATGAGGGCAACCGCGAAGTCACAAGCTGGCAGGCTGAACTCTAGGCTTTCCATCCGACATTGCGGCATTTATATCATATCATATCATATCATATCATATCATATCATATCATATCATATCATATTTGTTGTTGTTTAGTCGTGTCCGACTCTTCGTGACCTGGAGGAGGAACCGGCAAGCCACTCCAGTACCCCTGCCAAGAAAGCTCCATGGACAAAGACAACAGGCATATATTATATTACGTTTTTTGGACCTGTAGTCAGTCATCTACATGTTAGAGGCTACACTCTGAAAACATGCTGCGGACAGATGCTCTTTATAAAACCTTGAATGCAAGGTCATATTTTCCAAATCTCTTGGAAAGTGTGCATGCACACGAAAGCTCATACCAAGAACTGACTTAGTTGGTCTTTAAGGTGCTACTGGAAGGAAAAAATTTTTTGTTTTGACTATGGCAGACCAACACGGCTACCTATCTGTAACTGTTTCCAAATCTCTAGTAATAGCTAAGTTGCCTCCAAAATTCCAGCAGCATGATTCCTATGTTCCTGTTATTAAATGCTCTTTAACCTGCATTCAAGGGCTTTTGCTTTTTGCACAGCGCTCAGCAGGACTGACTCACCTATGACAAGGTGAAGTGACCGCCACAGGCAGCAGGATCCACAGCAGCAGCAGATCTAGCCTCTAAGGGATACATTAAGGTTCTGCAGCAGCAGTGGCTGTGGGTAACCTTTAGATTAAGAGTCTCATGTCCTGCTGACTGAGCTATCCCAGTGTGTTTGGCTGCATCTTTATCTGTATCTGGCTGTCTCCTTGTTGTCCTTCTGTTGGCAGGTGAATACTTTCTTGTCCCAACAGGCTTTTGGGAACTGACTAGGTTGGTTGGTGTTTTGTTTTGTTTTTTTGTAATTATTTGTATGCTTTTTCTAGCTTTTATATATGTATATGGTTTTATTTCTATCAGTGTTTGTTTTTTTCATTTTTTCCCTATGTTTTTAGCAGTTTTCATTTTTATCTGTAAGTCTCCTGCCTTCATCTCCACCATGGGCACAAGCCATGTGCAACCCATCAAGCTGGCCTGAGTCACCTAAGTGCTGGGCCACACTGGTTCTCAGAGACATTGCACTAGATCCGTGTGGAATCCATGGATGACACCAGACATCTACAACATGAAAAGCTCAGTCTGGGAAGGAGAAGATGTGCTGGAGGCTGAAAGTGAGGCCCCCTGGTTGTGCTGAGGAGCCCTGCTTTTGGCCATAACCCAGTGGGGTCAAAACTCTCTAAAGTGACATGTTCATAAACTGGTCAAAGCTGACCTGTTCCCACCTCCCGACTTTTAAAAAGAAGGAAAAGGTGGGTTAAATCATCATCATCATCATCTCACAGAAGACTTACAATGTGAGATTTTTTACAAAACGAAACAAAACCAGCTGAATCATGAAATGAATGTCACTGCAAAGCTGGCTCAGGAAGAAAGTGGAAAACGATATTTAAGTTTCACACATTCGGTTGCCTGAATCAGATCCCCAACGATCTCTCTTCCCGCCAGCTGAATCCCTAACGGTGTAAACGTATGCACAACTCCAGAGGTTTCAAACACTGGCTGGTTGTGATACGAAACTCCGTGTACTGTTATTGCAATTCCAAACCACCGCCGGCCGTAAGCTATAGGAAACAGCTGCGAGGGAGAGCTAAGTTTGTCCCTTCCCTTTTCCCGTACCGTAAGAAGCAGTGCTTCTCTCCCTCGCCTCGCCTTTCTATTGGCCGAGGAGTTCAGTGGCGCGGGTTTTGCTGCCGCGCGCGCCGAGCGAAGGCCGTTGCGCGTCTGAGGGGAATCGAGCAGTCCGACCGCGGCCATGTTCTGCGAGAAAGCGACCGAGCTCGTCCGGGAGCTCCACCGCGCCAGCGACGGGCAGCTTCCTTCCTTCAATGTGAGCCTTTGGCGGCGCGGCCTCCCTTCCCTTCCCCCTCCTCCGAAGGGCCGCCCTGAGGGTACTTTTGTGAGAGAAGCGGACGGGGGTCCTTCGGAACTCCCTGCCTCTTGATACCAAGCCTTCCCTGAATTCCTACTTAATAATAATAATATTAATTTTACCCCGCCCATCTGACTGGTTTTGCCTGATACTCAGGATTGGCTCTGTGGCTTTTACCCTGCTTTAGCATTCTAACTTCTTGTATGTTTTAATGTATTTGCCCCCGATTTTATTTTATTTTATTTTTACTACCAAGCGGTGTGTAAATTTTATGAAACAAACAAACAAATGATTGGATGGCTGGGATTGCTCCACAAGGCTATTCCTTCATGAGGTTGCTGTTAAAAGCAAAGAGGATGGCGAACTGGATTGGCGTTAATGCCATAAAGCCCCCCTTGATAGAGGGTTTGATGGTGAGTGGGAAGAGGTAGCAGACTAAACTCTTGGTAGCCATTTCCCTCATGATTTGAGTGAGTGGATCTGGGAGTACCTGACTGCCTAATAAAATAACGTTCTAGAATATAAAAGGCTTCCCATTAATTATCTGGTTGGCTAGTCAGCCTGAGACTGAAATCCTATGCATGTTCACTTGGGAATAAGCTTGCTGGGATTTACTTAGTGAGCATTTCCCCACAAACTTTACAAATATATGGAGAGGAAAGTTGGACTGAAAATCTAAATGACTACTGCGCCTGAAAATCAGCACTGAGGTACATTGCAGTTGGCTTGGATGAGCATCTGACCAATAAATGTTTCACTGATGCACCTGGAGAAAGAGTGGTCTAAGCTATGTTGATTGTACGCATCTTTTTCTTCTTTAGCTTCTGTAGAAATTGCCCAGCAACCTACACATGACCATAACAGCTGAGTATTTTCTATGAGGCTTGTAATCATGCTGAACCACTCACATGTCATTGTCTTATCTAGCAGCTCAAAAGGAAAAGAAACAAAGGGAAAACTTCAGAATATTGATAGAAATAGAACTAGGATAGAAATATGTATGCATATTTGAGTGTAGAGTTGGCACATGTTTTCTATTTTACAATGTTTTAAATAAATATTACAACTGGTGATATGCTGGCTAAAGCTAGCATATGTGTTCATTTCTCCTGTCGGTTGAGTTGCATATAAATATTTCTGTGGTGGTGGTTGATTGCTACTTCAATTTTCATAAGAAAAAAGGCGTGCATTTTTATTTATTGCATTTTTTGTTTGAATTAGGCAGAGTAATAATTTCAAATTATTGATGAAATTGATACTTTCCATGTTGCAGGAGGATGGACTCAGACAAGTACTTGAGGAGATGAAAGCATTATATGAACATAACCAAACTGATGTGTAAGTAAGGTTCGTTCAGGAAAAACAGACCAAAAAAAAATCTCTGCTAAAAGAATTAAAAAATAAGTTGTAGAAGTGAGAAATAAAAGACTTTTTAATATTATGGAAACAACTTTATAACTACCATGAGTTTTCCACGTAACTTTGTGGCTGTCAACAGACTTGGACTTGGTTTAGTAGGCAGCCTTGTGTGACTGTTCTCTACTCCCACATCTTCTGGTGCATGCAGAAAATGCTGTGGAAGAGTGGAAGGAATTGGTCTCTCACTTTGGTAGCAGCATAATCTAGTGTATAGTGTGATGGACTATGGCAAAGATGACTGTGAAGATCAGACACCAAGATGATTAAAAAAATTAGACAAGAGTGGGGGAAAATTATAGAGCATCTTAAAGACCACGGTAGATATCTAAAAACACTATCAGGATTGTCATAACACTTATAATGTAATATCACTTATGTTAAAAAAGGGGATACAAAATGAATTTGAAAAATGTAATTAGATGCAGTAGAATGAACAGAAAAAAACTGGAAGCCAGGGGGGGGGAAGTCTGGGGATTTAAGTAATCTCAGATGTGAAAAACTGAAAATGATTTAAATGTACTGTATAAGAATATTGTTAAACGAAAATAAAATATTTTATATAAAAAAGATGATACCTACAGCCTGCTGTACCATTAACTGAGATCCATCTTCCTCACTTTGTAATGGGCTTTAGAGAGAGGCAGGAATTGTAACATCACATTTTGGCTGCTTCTGCCTTCCCTAAGCCACAAGTTGAGGTGAGATAACACTCCTTCAAATCCTTTCTTTGCCAGCCATTGGAGGAAGCAACATGGCTTCTTGAAAGCCTGCTGTGAAGTAATAAAAATGCCCCATTCCCCAAGACCATTGTGTGTGCCCAAGGACTTGGGTTGAGTCTTGTTTAACTTTATACTGGAGCTTAGAGCTAGACCAACCCTGTCATTCCCTGCACCACAAAGTTCTCTCTTTCCAAATACAGTACTTTGCAGATCACAGAGAAACTGAAAGGGAAGGGATTTCTGTGCAGAATAAAGATTGTTTATTTACTTACTTTCTTTCTTTATTAAATTTGTATACCATCCATCCAAAGATCACAGAGCAGTTCACAACATAAAAACACAAAATGAGAACATAAAATACACGATAAAACATAAACAAACCAATAAGCCCCTTCACAGAAACACATTTAAAAAGCCATAGAATGTTAATCAGTCAAAGGCCTGGTTATAGAGAAATGTTTTCGCCTGGCAGCTAGATATATGTAATGAAAGTGCCAGATGAGCCTCCCTGAGCAGAGCATTCCACAAACAAGGAGACACTGCAGAAAAGGTCCATTATCGTGTTGTCACACTCTGGAGGAGGCACATAAAGAACAGGCTCAGATGGTGATTACAGGGTGCTGGTTGGTTCATATGGGGAGAGGCAGTCCTTGAAGTACTTTTACATTGCGTTTACTTATTGACATTCTCATTCATAATTATTATTTGTGTGTTTTAATTATTGATGTTTATTTGATTTGTTGTGAGCTGCTTTTTGGAGAAATAACTAATAATGCAGTAATTGCATGAAGGGCTAGGTATACACACTAATTAAAGTGGTCCGCCTAACCACAATGTGTACTTTTATGTTTCTTGCTTTCAAAGTGTATGTAATATAGCTTGTCCTTCTATTATCAGAAATGAAGCTAAATCAGGACACAGTGAGCTGATTCCAACAATCAAGTTTCGCCACTGCTCTCTGCTGAGAAATCGCCGGTGTATTGTTGCATACCTGTAAGTTTATTGCAGTCATCTGTGAGTAGGGAAATGAGATAAAAAGCATTTCAGAAATTGTTTCCAATTCCAAGATTTTATTCCTTCACTTCTGGAACTGGTAGATTTCAGAGGGATTTCCCAAGGTCACTGGATTTGCATGTTTGGGCTTATCCATATAACCTCACAAATCATTCCCTGTGGTTGATACTCCTGTGATTTGTAGGAGCAGTTTGAATAGCCTCAGGCCAGGAGCTGGTAAACATGGCACTATAATCCCAAATCAGGGACTGTTGCGATTCTCCATATGTTGAGCTGAGCTGTGTAACATCAGAGCAAAAATCTTCATTTTTTCATAGTTAGTTAAGGAGTTAGTTATCATTAAGGGATTAAATGATGTCTATTTCTGATTATGAATACTTTTGTTATGCTACCATGTTTGTTTTCTCAGGTATGACCGCTTACTTCGCATCCGGGCGCTTAGGTGGGAATATGGTAGCGTGCTGCCAAACGCTGTCCGATTTCACATGTCGACTGATGAAGTAAGCCAGTTTGTTATATGTACAGGTTGAAAGAACAATAATTGTACTTGAAATAAAGGAAAGTATACAGAGTATATTATTCATAAACGTTGAGTAACTAAGCCATGTAGGCACACTTAAATAGACACTTGTTGCGATTTAATGTAAGCTGTAGCACAGTGGCAGAACACATGCTTTGCATGTAGAAAGTGTCAGGTTCAGCCCCCAACTTTGCCAAATAAACTAATCTGATAGCAGGGCTGGGAAAGATCTGCCTGAGAGCCTGGAGAGCCCACTCCCAGTCAGATATTAACTGTGGACTGCTTACTTGCTAATTCATAACTCTTCTGTTGCACATTGACAAAAAAGGAGTACAGTCATACCTTGGTTTTTGAACAGCTTAGTTCTCAAATGTTTTGGCTCCCAAACACTGCAAACTCAGAAATGAGTGTTCCGGTTTGCAAACTATTTTTGGAAGCCAAACATCTGACAGGGCTTCCACAGCTTCCAGTTGGCTGCAGCCAATCAGAAGCCGCACTTTGGTTTCCGAATGTTTTGGAAGTTGAACGGATTCAAACTATACGCCCTATAGAGGAGGCTAGATTGAAGTAAGCAGTTCCAGAACTCACACATTACTCCTCATATATCCCCATGTCTTTTGTTTTAAATCTTTAGGTAATTTCTTGCTTGACAGTTTGAAAATAGTATTTCAGGATTAATTAAGCCAACTTTTTTATAATTCCAGGTTGTGTGGTTCAACCAGTATAAAAAGTCTTTGGCTACCTATATGAGATCTTTAGGAGGAGGAGACGGGCTGGACCTCACACAGGACATTCAGCCCCCCAAAAGTTTGTACATTGAAGTAAGTGAAATTTAGAACTATGGAAGGCTTATTGTATTTGGATGTCATTGGCAGTGTAGTCATATGTAGGTACTAAGAAGTCAGTTCCTTGTTTCAAACTGGAAGCAGTTCGTTGCAGGCAGAGGAATCAGAATTGTAGAGTTGGAAGGGACCCTGAGAATCATCTAGTCCAACCCTCTGCAATGCAGAAATATGCAGCAGTCCCATATAGTGTTTGAACCTGCAACCTTGGTGTTATCAGACCTTTTCACAGAATTGTTGCAGTTTATTATCACAGATAATAACTATTGTTTAACAGGGTAATAAAAAGCTAAATGAAACTTACTGATGTGTTCATATATTGGAAGTATGACTCCTTTTGTCTACATATAGCTTTGTTGTTTAGTCATTTAGTTGTGTCTGACTCTTCGTGACCCCATGGACCAGAGCATGCCAGGCACTCCTGTCTTCCATTGCCTCCCACAGCTTGATCAAACTCATGTTCCTAGCTTCGAGAACACTGTCCAACCATTTCGTCCTCTGTCATCCCCTTTTCCTTGTGCGCTCAATCTTTCCCAGCATCAGGGTCCTTTCTAGGGAGTCTTCTCTTCTCATGAGGTGGCCAAAGTATTGGAGCCTCAGCTTCACGATCTGTCCTTCCAGTGAGCACTCAGGGCTGATTTCCTTAAGAATGAATAGGTTTGATCTTGTTGCAGTCAGTGGGACTCTCGGGAGTCTCCTCCAGCACCATAATTCAAAAGCATCAATTCTTCGGCGATCAGCTTTTTTTATGGTCCAGCTCTCACTTCCATACATCACTGCTGGGAAAACCATAGCTTTAACTATACGGACCTTTGTCTGCAAGGTGATGTCTCTGCTTTTTAAGATGCTGTCTAGATATTGCTAGATATAGATATTGCTACATATAGATAGTTTTTCTTAACACAGACTTCTTGACAGTACTTTAAATTTGATGGTTATTTGTTTCTTTTTACAGGTTCGGTGTTTGAAAGATTATGGAGAATTTGAGATTGATGATGGCACAACAATTCTGTTGAAGAAGAACAGCCAGGTATTTATGATGAGATGGCAAACAGCGCAAGAACTCAATTTGGGTTCCCTGTTGTTTAAGGAGCTAGATGGAAGTGGTTCTCCTCTGCTTCTGGCACAGTTTAGGATACAGGAAGTTGCCCTATCCTGGATCAGGTACAGTTAGCCTAGTATTTTAACTGGAGATCCCAGAGATTGAACCAGAGCCAACTCCAGGTTTACATGGGCCCTTGAGATTCTTTCATTGTCCTGCCCCTCTGTCCTATAAAAGTCCACTGGCTGAAAACCTCACACACAGCAAGAAAATTGGGAGGAGGATGCAGCAGTGCTGATGAAGAAACCAGTGGCATGGCGAGGAAGGAAGGAGCAAGGAGATGGTGCAGCTGTCTGTTTGTGACCTTCTGTATGCAAAGTGTGTGCTATGGTTCCTCCACACTCTCATTATGCTTACCATTGTCAGCTTTCATGTCATTCTACTCATTTTCATGAAGGAAAACGCTGGAGCCATTTTAGTACTTTCTATCTGGAAAGATTCAAAAGCATTTCATTATGTTGGTTTATTTAAGACATTTATCTACTGCTTAATCATTCATATTTCTAAACAGTGTTAATAACAGCAATGCACAGAACATGGGATTTACAGTAGCTATGGCTAAAATAGCAGGGGTTATTCTATTATTGGACCTCATTTGAAAACAAACAGTACAGGTAGAGTCAGGAGTTACTACCTTAAGTACACCATAAATAAGACTAGCTTTAGCTTTATAAAGGGGACGATGAGAGATTGCAAATGTTTGCCTCAGCTTTGAAAATTGTTTGCTTCCCCACAGCATTTTTTACCACGCTGGAAATGCGAGCAGTTAATCAGGCAAGGAATTTTGGAACACGTCCTTTCTTAACTTGCTGTTCGCAAGACTGATTTAAGTACCTATAAACATTTTAGCAGATTTTAAATGGGGTAAGTATAGAAACATGCCACAGTGTCTTGTGTTTTTGAAAAAAAAATAATGCAGCGACTTAGTTACTGTTGTGGGAACTGCATGAATACTTAGTGAAGAGGACAAAGAAGAAGATGATACGATCAACAATTTTAAAATATCTCTATCCCAAAACAAGTGGAATTTCTTTTAAGCTCATAGCTTGCCTTCACCTCTGGACACATTTTGAAGTATCATGTTTTTATTCGCTGGCCTTTTTTATATGAACCAGACATCGTCTTACTGTAAATGTCATGCTTAGAAGAAAGCAACATTTGTACTATTAAGTGTGTGCATTGTTAAAAGACCTCTGAAACAATGTAACGATAAAGTTACTCAAGGAGCGATACAGGTTAAGTTGCAGGTTAATTGCTGATAACACTTGTGTTTTCTGTCTAAGCTTTTATGCTATAGTTCTCATTGAGCAGGGCCTTGAAATAAATGAACTACAAGGCGCCTTCCAACTCACAGAACAGAGGTGGGCTAAGTTTTATTTGGCCTGAGGCCTTGACCAGCATTCAAGTGGCTGCAGGCCAGCAGTGGGCGTGACCATTCCACATGCAAACAGATGCCCACTTTCTACAACTGATTTGTGCAAATTGTGCAAATCACCCCCTCTCCACTCACCAAAACATCTATCTGGTGACTAGGAAGGAGGTGATTTGCACCCCGCTCTAGCTACCGCCCACCTCAATTCTGTGTCCATTATAAATAAATGGCTCCATTGTCAATCTGTTTCTTGTAAGATGTTCAATAAATTTTTTTGCTGCTTGCACCTTTAGCCTGTTAGCTCTAGTCCTGTCCACTGGAGCAGCAGAGATCATATCTTCTGTGTGTCAGCCTTCATCCTTTCTCTCCTCTAGTTAAACATACCCAATTCCTTCAGTCTTTCCTCATTGAACTTGCTTTCCATACTACTGGCAATCTGTACTGCCTTATCCACTGTACCCTTCCAGTTTGTGCAGTGTCCAGAACTGTACAAAGGGATTCCAGATGAGGTCTGCATAGTGCTGAATAAATTGCAGTACAAGAGTTGAATTGTTAGATGTAAAATTATATCATTTTGCCTTAATTACCAGATTGTACCTTATTAAATATTTCCTGATATTTGATCAAGAATTTTATCTCCAATTTCATATGCCACAAAACTTCCAGAAGTTATGACATTTCACCTGCATTGAGGTTGTGTGTAATGAGTCACTCTCGTTTCTATCAAACCCAAGAGTAAGCCGTTCTTGAGCTTGTGCATAACATATTTGGTCACAGGACCACTGGTTGGGGGAGACTACAGGGAGCGACAGACTTTGGCTGTCCTCCTGGGCAGAAGATACAGAAGCATGATTAGTCGCACCAGCAGGGTAAAGAACAGCTTCTATCCGTGGGCTGTTAGGCTGCTGAAAGAAAAGATAGCAACAGGGCAACTGACTTGCGGGTTTGATGGGTGTGTGTCAGTAAACAAGGGGAATTAAGACTAAAAGAGCTGAGTGCAGGGTGCTTGTGTAATCTCACTGTATACAAGTTGTACAAGTGACAAAAGTATTTCAAAAGATTTCTGCATTGCAGGGGATTGAACTAGATGATCCCAGTGGTTCCTTCCAACTCTGGAAATCTGATACATGGTGTCTCTGTCCATAAGCAAACAAAAAAACAAACATAAAAACTCCACCAAAACAATTGCTCTTACTTCAAACTAAATGAGATTTAATCCGCCAAATAGGAAGGTACTTTAAAAAGTAGTCTATTTTCTGCATTTGCCTTAGTTATTTTAGGATAGGCTCTTAGCCATGCCGTTCCTCTCATTTAGTTAGGTTCCAGCTTTACCTATGTTTGCTGCGCTCTCCTGACATATCTACCCCAGCCATTTGCACACACACAGAAAATCCATTGACTTCACAAGCAGTATAAATATCATTTAATTAAAAAAGTCTTGTCAAATTTTACCAAAAAGGAACATACAGTAGTTTTTTTCCTGTTTACATCTGATATACACTGATTTAAAGGAGTACATATTATACTTGTAGAAAACTGTACATATATATACACAATACAAGCCAGTGTACAGACCAGAGTGGGGGTGAGGCACGGGGAGGTAAGAATATTGCAATCACAATAAATATTCAGTCCTGAGACAGAATGAGAGCCAAAGAGACTTCCGTGAAAATGATCAGAAGGCACTAAAAGCTTTAGCTTCCCCATTGCAAAAAAAATGAGATGGAGTAGTTTATTGCTACTGACTAGTGGAGCTGCATCTCCCTCTTCAAACTTATCCCTGAGAGTATGCTTCTTATGCTGCTTTCTGTGATGGTTTCCCCACATGAAAGAGATGAGGGATCCTTTGAATATCATGTCCTTTTTGAGTCTCATGAGAAGTAAATAATGCTCATTTGGCCAAGATCAGAAATGTATACAGTGAAGTGGACCGCTGCATGGAGTATTGCTTCTACCACAGATTGTCATTTTTGCTTTAATGCCAACAACTGAAAAGCAGATTTCATTGAGATGCCAGAGTTATTTCTCTAACTAATTTGTTCAAGGATGAGATTTTTTCTTCCAGTATTAAATTTCTGTTGTCTGTGTTCTTCTGCCTCTGTTCTGTAACCTGCAGAGTTTTCATCAGCTGTGCATTTTCCACATACAGGTCTTTCAGTAATAGATTCGACTTGGCATTTTTTTCAAACTGGAAAATAAAAGGAATAGCGCCCCATTAGTCAGTGTTTGGTGATGATACAGAACTCAAAAACATGCTGCTTACTGTTTTGCTAGAAAAGCAGTCATTTCACTCATGAATATTAACTAGGAAATAAGCAAGTGATATAGTTCACTGGTTTTAAGTTTTAACAACAGGTTTAAAGCAGGCTAACCTATGATGCTCTATGATATTTGACTACAACTGCCATCAGTCCCAGCCAGCGTGGCCATGGATTATGGGAGTTGTAGTGGAAAAGCATGGAGAGGAGGGTCACAGGTTAGCTGCCCCTGCTTTGAACAATTGTTTTTATATCAAGACTTTAGGAGGTAACCACCATTCTTCCTCGTTCCCAGAATGTAGCCCATCTTAAACAGAAAATATGAACCAGTGCAAACATAGGGATAATCATGTCTTTAATTAAAATGATGGTTCTTAGAAAGTTGTGGTAATTTTAATGTTTTAGTGTTTTAACTTTTGTACACTTAGGTATAGTGGTTTTTTCTTGACTTTTCTGTAAACCACTTGGAAGTAGCAATATGACTAGTTTAGAGTAATCCCTTTTCATCCATCTTCCCTCTGTTAAAAACATAACAATTTATGTCAGCACATTTCCCATTCCTTTCGTGTTTAGACCGTGGAATAATTAGTCAATGTACAAACTGTCCAGAATAACAGCTTTGCTATAAATCCAAACTGGAAAAAGTTTAGAACAACCACAGATCCAGTGCTAGCTTGAAGATGTGCTCTAAGAATGGCTATAGATAGCCTGTTCTAGTATTGTGTCCTACCAAACCAGCTCGGGAAAGGGGGTAGCTGTTCTTTTGTCTTTCCATATATTGTAGCCAGAAGTGCACTGACTGATGGGGCTGCAGCTTATACCAAGAGTGGAGAATCCTGGATTTTGCCACATGGGGCTTTTACATGTTGCCTGCAAGCCAAGCTTCTTGCAGTTCACACAGTGTGCAGGACACTTACAAATGACTGGAGAGGACCAGAAGCAGTAGCAACCATGAAACAGGGTCACTCAAATACAATGTACCGTATTTTTTGCTCTATAAGACTCACTTTTTCCCTCCTAAAAAGTAAGGGGAAATGTGTGTATGTCTTATGGAGCAAATGCAGGCTGGGCAGCTATCCCAGAAGCCAGAACAGCAGGAGGGATTGCTGCTTTCACTGCGCAGCGATCCCTCTTGCTTTTCTGGCTTCTGAGATTCAGAATTTTTTTCTTCTTGTTTTCCTCCTCCAAAAACTAGGTGCGTCTTGTGGTCTGGTACGTCTTATAGAGCGAAAAATACGGTATATGAAAATCATTCAGTGCCAAATACGTTGACATAATTTGGGACACATCTTGGTGGTGCCCTGGCTATTTTTGACCAGCTTATGCCCTTTTCCAGACAAATTATATATTTTTACATTTAATAAAAGAATTAATGCTGTAAACAGATCATGGGCCCATAGACCACCTACAGTGGTGCCCCGCAAGACGAATGCCTCGCTAAACGAAAAACCCGCAAGACGAAAGGGTTTTCCGATTTTTTAGCGGCTTCGCAAGACGAATTTCCCTATGGGCTTGCTTCGCAAGACGAAAGCCCATAGGGAAATCTCCGGGGACAGCGGGGAAGCGCAGCGCGCCTTCTCCTCTGTTCCTGGACCTGTCCTAAGGCTTGCGGTGGGAGGTCCGGGAACAGAGGGGAAGGTGCGCAGCGCTTCTCCTCTGTTCCCGGGGCTTGCGGTGGGAGGAGGGTTTTTCCTCCCCACCGCCAACATTCAGAACAGCATTCTGAATGTTGGCGGTGGGGAGGAAAGCCCTCCTCCCACCGCAAGCCTTCAGGACAGGTCCGGGAACAGAGGGGAAGGTGCTCAGCGCTTCTCCTCTGTTCCCGGACCTGTCTTGAAGACTTGCGGTGGGAGGAAGGTTTTCCTCCCCACCGCCAACATTCAGAAGGCTGTTCTGAAGGCTGGCGGTGGGAAGAAAAGCCCTTCTCCCCCCAGCCTTCAGAAGAGTTCCCGCCTAGGCTGCGGATAGCAGCCTGCTGCCCCGCGCGAGGGGCGCTCTTAAGCAGAGCGCCCCTCGCGCGGGGCAGACATTCGCCGCTTGGGGAGCCCTGCAGGGGAAGTCTTGCAGGGCTCCCCAAGCAGCGAATGTCTGCCCCTCGCGCGGGGCAGCAGGCTGCTATCCGCAGCTTGGAGAGCCCTCTGGACCTCTTCTGAAGGCGGGTGGGGGGCAAAAGTCTTTGTCCCCCCTGCCTGCCTTCCTGGGGGATTTTAAAATGCTGGCGGGCGGCAGCGCTGCCGCCCGCCAGCATTTTAAGATCGCCCGGACAGCGGAGAAGTCCTCCGCTGTCCCGGGGTTTTTAAAATGCTGGCGAGCGGCAGCAAAGGCTTCGCTGCCGCCAGCCAGCATTTTAAAATCGCCCCAGGACAGCAGAGAAGTCTCCGCTGTCCCGGGAAGGGGGGGGGGGAAGCAAAGACTTTCGCCCCCCCCCCCGTCGGCCTTCAGAAGAGGTCGGGGGACAGACTGTCCCCAAACCTGGTCTGAAGGCGGTTTCCATAGGAACGCATTGATTGATTTTCAATGCATTCCTATGGGAAACCGTGCTTCGCAAGACGAAAAACTCGCAAGACGAAAAGACTTGCGGAACGAATTAATTTCGTCTTGCGAGGCACCACTGTAATCCCCATTCCACTGACCTGCTCCTTGAGTTCAGCCACCTTTTCCTGAAGCATTGTTTGCACGTTCTTCAAATTCATCTCCAGTTCTCCCACCTTTTCCTCCATTAATCTTTGCGAGTTCTCATGCTCTTCCTGCAAAATAAAGGGACCAAGTCATAGCCATGATATTAGAACAGTTATGGGAAGTGACTACCCTTGGGAACTCAATTCACTTCAAATAAGTTCCAATGCTGCATCTGAAATAACGATTTATTATCTTGGAATCTCCTTGTAACTTAATATTCACTGGTTCAAGTCCTAACCTGTAGAGCAGGAGAAAACAAGCTTGCTCCATCTACCATGTGATATTTCCTTTAGATATCTGAAGATGGCTACCATTATCTCTTCTCAGTCTCCTATCCAGGCTAAACATACCCAACTCCCTCAACTATTCCTCATAAGGCTTGGTTCCAGACCATTTATTATCATCTTGATTGCCCTCTGCAACCGTTCTAGATTGTACATAATCTTCTATCACGGCATCCACATAGTACTTCAGGTGTGGTCTGACCAAGGCAGAATAGAGCTCATTCTCAAACACAATCCACAAATTATCCCAGATGTATATTGGTGCTCTCTGTGTTGTCTGCAGCCAAGCCTTTACATAATACAGGTACAGTGGTACCTCAGGTTAAGTACTTAATTCATTCCGGAGGTCCATACTTAACCTGAAACTGTTCTTAACCTGAAGCACCACTTTAGCTAATGGGGCCTCCCGCTGCTGCCGCACCACCGGAGCACGATTTCTGTTCTCATCCTGAAGCAAAGTTTTTAACCTGAGGTACTATTTCTGGGTTAGTGGAGTCTGTGACCTGATGCGTATGTAACCTGAGGTACCACTGTATTTTATTCAGAGTTAAGAGTCCACTTTTCACTAGGATATAACTCTCCCAGCACAGTATTTTACATGCAGCGTTGCCTCAGATACTTAGCTGCATCTGGTGCTCCTGCACCAATAGCAAAAGGAGGCTTGTACAATTTATACAAGTCACAGCATTTTGCTTCATGTGCTGGATCTATTGTACCACTTGTACAATTTATACAAGTCACAGCATTTTGCTTCATGTGCTGGATCTATTGTACCTTTTTATTTAAACAGGCATATTAAGAAAGGGTTCCTTTCCGCCCCCAACCCCCAGATTTTCACCATTAATTTTAACCGATCCTATCTCTGTTGGATGATTTTTGTAACTTTATTCTACAATGCTTAGAGACTATGGCATTAAATGGTGTATCAATAGTTGAAATAATTACATAACAAAAATGAAGACTAGGCGAGAGTCATTGTTTGAAAGTGCCTGTTTCAGGTAGGAAGAGGCTGTGTAAAAACCACATATGTACACATACTGCGTTTCTACCTAGGGAGCCTTTATTTTTGTATGAGACACAACTCGAGCACCATTCTTCCTTACCTGATATGTGGCCGCCTGCCATCTCATCTGCTTCGCCTGGGAGTCCAGCTCTCCTTGCAGCTGCCTGACCACATTCTGTTCTTCTGCCAATCTCTTTTCTAGCTCTACAAGGCAGGCCTTAGGTATGGAATTGCCTGCCTGGCCCTTTAACTCTTCTAGCTCCTGTGAATGCCGAAACTTGGCCATGCTCAAGCTCGTGTTGGCTTCTAGTAGCTGCAATGCAAGAGAAAATTTAAAACATCATTAAAAGTTGAAATGCTGTAGACCAGGAACAGAGAACCTTTCTTGGACTGAGCATTGGGGAAAACTCAGGGGCTGCATTCTAATAGTGGGTAGGGACAAACCCCACCACAAAGCTATTTCCCATAAAAGCAGGCATATATTTAAATCTAAAGCTTTGTCCTCCATTTTATTCATACATACAACACCTTTCCAACACCTTTCATCTGTCCTGGCTGTGCAAAAGGCAGAAAGAACTTAATCCCAGATGAATGCAAATAAGGCAGATGCACTGCTAAACTGAAATAAAGCCTTAAACGTCAAAATGCAATTGCTTCCTGCAAAAATGCATGTATGTAGTTGCAATATGCAGGGGTTACCGCATTTTATGCTCTATAGGACGCACCGGACCATAGGAGGGGGAGAACGGGGGGGGGGGATTCTCCCCCTCTCTGCTCAGTGCTCCTTCAGCGAAGTGGCAGCAGAAACGGAGCCCCTTCCACTTCTCCCGCTTCGCTGAAGCGGCGCTGCGCAGAGAGGGAAAACTGTGCAGCGCCTCTCCAGCGAAGCGAAGGCTGGAGAGCAAGAGTGATTGGTGTGCACTGACCCCTCTCGCTCTCCAGGCTTTAGGCGGCTATCCGCAAGCCTTCGGAGCGCGGCGGTAACTCCTGCTGCGCTCCGAAGGCTTGCGGATAGCTGCCTGAAGCCCCCGGAGTGCAGTGGGAGTTCCCTGCGCTCCGGGGCCTTCAGGCAGCTTCAGCAAAAGCAACGCGAAGCTTCCGGAGCGCGGGGGGAGCTCTCCCTCTGCGCTTCGGAGGCTTCACGTTGCTATCGCTGAAGCCAAGGAGCCTGCATTCGCTCCATAAGACGCATACACATTTCCCCGTCATTTTTGGAGGGGAAAAAGTGTGTCCTATAGAGCGAAAAATACGGTGCTTTTTGCCTATTTGCAAGGAACATAAGCCTGAGTCATCAAGTTGGGGGGGACATCCAGCTGCTGGAAGGGCCTCCACTGTGGGTCCCATCACCACTGGTAAGATTCCTGCCCTTGAAATAACCCCCGAAATCGCCCCCCCCCCCCACATTCTGCCATCAGCCAATGGGGGGCAGGAGAACATTTTAGCCCAGCTGCAGAATGAGCCAGACATTTAGCAGAATAGATTGGCTCAGGAGTTTCCCCTTTGCATTTGAGCAGATTGCGACAAGAGTAGCTGCCGGTGGCCACCCAGAATGTCCTTATGTTGGCAGAGCATAAAACTTTCCCTGATCCACAAGGTTAGATCCTGTATCATTGGTATTTTTCTATGGAATTTTTAGCTTCATTCTATTGTTTCAGCGGTTCTTTGTTCTGCACCATGTATACCACTCAGAAATAAAAAAAAAATTAAGTGGTTTACCAGTAATTTTAAATAAATAAAAAAATCGCCTCTGGTTTGATCTCCTTGCAGCAGACCTTGCAGAGCAAGAAGCTTAAAATTGTGCATTTTGCACAACAAAGCCCTTTCCCCTCCCTACCTAATAGCTGATGGCTGGGCCCCAGTAGCACACAGAGAACTGAAATACTCCACACTCGTTATTTCTCGTCAGATCAATTCAAAACCAAGTAGTGGTACTAATCCACTACTAATTCTCTTGGAGAATCTAGAAGCCAGTATTTATTTTTTTGCAATGCATATCCAAACACAGGCAAAACAGGTGAACTCCAGTAGAAACTGCCCTGGTCCTTGTTGGTTTTGCAGAGTAAGAAGTGCACAACCAGTGCCAAAGAATTCATCTAGCTCTGTTTTTCTTTAAAGTTGCAAAACAGCAACACTGCTATCCCGCTACAACAATGCTACCCTCCCCATAAATCTATGACATTAGGACTAGATCTTCTCTTAGGTTTAATGTTTGGACACATTTCTTTGACCAGGTATAAAGGCTCCAGTCCTGCTCCTGTGTCCAACCAGGGGCATGCACTTCACCGCTGTTTCAGCCGTGCCGAGGCCCTCATTTGTAACAGGCAGTGATGCTCCCAGTGAGCCAAAGGCAGGCCATATTCAGCTGCACCAGCCTACCCGATCCTGGCATTCTTCCACCTCTTCTCTCAGCTGTGCTTTTGTTAGCCGTAGCATCTGACACTCCTGTGTCAAACGTTCCAGTTCAGCCTCCAGCTCCTGAGACTGGCTGGCCTGTTCAAGGAGAGAATGGCAGCAAAGGATGAGGCCAGCAACAATGTGGGATCTTTCAGTAATAAATAAAATAATAATAATAATAATAATAATAATAATAATAATAATAATAATAATAATAATTTATATCCCGCCCTCCCCAGCCGAAGCCGGGCTCAGAGCGGCTAACAACAATAAAATTACACAGAATTCTAAAATCAATTCATTCTAAAATCAATTCAAAATCAAATTAATGGCAACCATTGGGCTAGAGTTCTGTGAGGATTACCAAAGGAGGGGGTCAGACTGTGCCTTGGCCAAAGGCCTGGTGGAACAGCTCTGTCTTGCAGGCCCTGCGGAAAGATGTCAGGTCCCGCAGGGCCCTAGTCTCTTGTGACAGAGTGTTCCACCAGATCAGGGCCACAGCCGAAAAGCCCTGGCTCTGGTTGAGGCCAGCCTAACCTCCCTGTGACCTGGGACCTCCAAGATGCTTTTGTTTGAAGACCGTAAGGTCCTCCCTGGGACACAGCATACTCAAGATACAAATCTTCTTGGTGCACGCCTGCTTTCTTGTGTGTGTGTTTCAGGGAATATAGGGGC
This sequence comes from Podarcis gaigeae, assembly GCF_964106915.1. Taxonomy (NCBI): domain Eukaryota; kingdom Metazoa; phylum Chordata; class Lepidosauria; order Squamata; family Lacertidae; genus Podarcis; species Podarcis gaigeae. Next base: position 106,386,366 of record NC_139680.1, on the reverse strand, counting down.
TTTGGAAGAGTTTTTGAGCATCCCTAGGTTTTTCCTTCTGTGAAAGGGGTATTTCAAGGTACCTGTGACGATTTGTTAGATTCCCAGGTGTGTCCTTGGGCCCGAAAAGGTTAGGGATGCTTGATTTTGTATTTATCCATGCAAACCCAAACCTTATGTGTGACCACTGTAGTCTTCCTCTGATATGCTTAGAATGATGCTCTTTCTAAATTCCATTGCCTTAATAAATTCACTTGGCAAACAGGTCAACCCAATTACACGCCAATATTCACAGACTTGCTCTTTGGGGCTGTTTGTGGACAGCCCATTTCTCCCTTTTATTACTCCCAGAAAATAATTGCCACTAGCCATGGGCTAGCAGCACACAGCCAAGAGATCATAAGTGTGCTCAGACAGTTTATAATTTAAACAAAGTAGTATGGAAGAATTTTCATTGTTAAGGCTCCTTTTGAAAGTACTCCTCTTCCCCCGTTCAGCACTTCTATTTTTTATTTTATATAACAGAATGTGCATACTACATGATTGTAAATAAAGCCTCTAAGCAGTTTATACAAGGAATACAAAATACAAACTTTAGTTTTAGTTCTAGTAGAGCAGGGGTAGGCAACCTAAGGCCTGTGGGCCAGATGAGGCCCAGCTGCCTTCTAAATCCGGCCTGCGAACGGTCCGGGAATCAGCATGTTTTTACATGAGTGGAATGTGTCCTTTTATTTAAAATGCATCTCTGGGTTATTTGTGGGGCACAGCAATTCATTAATTTCTCCCCCCAAAAAATTATAGTCCAGCCCCCCACATGGTCTGAGGGATGGTGGACCGGCCCACAGCTGAAAAAGGTTGCTGACCCCTGTAGTAGAGGAATGAAGTAAATGCAAGGTGCTGCAGAATTTTCACCCGCCTTCTCCAGGAAGGCAACATATTTTAAACTATCTCCTTTGCCTAAACACAGCAACTCAATGACCACCACAGCAACCCAAGCTTTCCATCGATGTACAGTGGTACCTCGCAAGACGAAATTAATTCGTTCTGCGAGTTTTTTCGTCTTGCGAAGCACAGATTCCCATAGGAATGCATTGAAAATCAAACTTGCAAGACGTTTTCGTCTTGCGAAGCAAGCCCATAGGGAAATTCGTCTTGCGAAGCAACTCAAAAAACGAAAAACTCTTTCGTCTTGCGAGTTTTTCGTCTTACGAGGCATTTGTCTTGCGAGGTACCACTGTAGTAAAAAGCAGCGCATCTCTGTATCTATGGTCCACATGTTAGGCCTTAGAAATTTCCACCAGAATATTGCATGGCTGGCTCAACATTATAGGTGGGTTTGTGCAGTGGGACATGGCAGTCTGGAATTGATGTGCCCCTTCCTCCCCATTCCGATCAGCCGTACCTTTTCCCTCCAGGCCTTCAGCTGCTGCTCCAGCAGGGCCTTCTCTCCCTGCCATGCCAAGCGCTCCTGAAGATGCTCCTTTGTCAATTCAGCAGAGGCCTCTTGAAATTGCCTGGCAACCGCAGCTTCATGGTCCCTTTGGCTCTCCAGCTCGACAAGCCTCCGATTCAGTAAATTGACGGTATTCCGGTTGACATTGTTATCACTGCTCAGTTCAGAGAGTTCATGGCTCAGCTGATCTATCCTGGTGTTTAGCTGGAAGATTTCCACCTCGTAGTGTTTATTCTAAAGAGGCATTTCAGACATTCAGAGCTGCGGCATTCATCCCACCCAGGGAAAACATCTTAACATCTAATCTTGAGTACTGCATCAGGGGGTGTCTCATACTGCTTGCCTGCAAAGAATGGGTGCAGAGGTCTTCTCGTTTTTTGGAGCAGTATCACACTAGTGTACATTTCTTAACGAGGTGGCAGAAGTTAAGAAATGCCTTTTCTCGGGATGAAAGGGCTGGTTTGTTTGATGGTTGAATTACTGGAGCTACAGAAGGCAGAGCAAAAGGGGGAACTGCCAGAACAACCCATGACTGACTCCAACATTACATGTACATTGTTAAAGGCACATGAACTAGAAAGATTCAGAAGGTTGCAAAAGAACTCAACCCCTACTGAATTAGCATTTAACTCTTTGCAAGGTGGGACAGTGTATGGTTTTGGCACTTGGAAATCCAACTTTCAGCCAAAGCCGATAAGATAAACCTTGGGCAAAATGGGTGTTCATCAGCCTAACCTTGCATGGATGAAGGGTTGTAAAGCATTTAAACATTGGAAAGAGGATACAGAAATTTAATCTCTTGCCTCTCCAGATGGGGTTGAAACCCTGTCCTCTGCCTGAAACCCCGAAGAGCCAGCTGCCAGTCAGTGTAGACAATACTGAGCTACATAGACAGCCTTTACCAAAGGTGTCGTGGGCTCTGAAGACACTCGAACTCAGGACGCAAGGGAGAAATGTGCTAATAGGAAGGCATGCTTGGCAAACCCTCACCATGATCAACTCCCGCCCGGAAACCTATGTCCCCACTGTGGAAGGACGTGTGGATCCAGAATTGGCCTCCACAGTCACTTATGGACTCATTGTTAAAATCATGTTTATGGAAGACAATATTACTCGGCTATGAGTGACTGCCGAAGAAGACATAGACTAATGGTCTGACTTGGTATAAGGTTGTGTTTTTTACGACTGGTAGCAGCTTTCCAGGGTTTTAGGAAGTGCTTCCCCCATCCCTCACCTGCTAGTAGATCATTTTATATCTCTCTCTCTCTCTCTCTATATATATATAATTTACCAGTTGATTTAATTCTTCTATTCCATGCATCACCTTCTCTTTTTCCACCATCAATTCGTCAATATGTTTACTGAAGAAGGAAGAGGAAACAATTTAAATTGTGCAACCATTTAAACATATTTTGCATAGATTCTAAAACGGGAGCAGGAAACACACTGCCACAAGTCACAGCTGATGTTTCACTATTGTTTGCGACATCAGTGCAAGTGGCTTGCAAATAAAAAGAGGAAACGAAGCTTTATGTTGGTCCTCAACTCTCAAGCATCTTGAATTTTTTTAAAAAATAATAATAATATTAATAGTAGGTCTGCTAAAAGCAAAGCTGTTTTTCATGGCAGCTGGATCTAGCCCTCTTATTTTTAGTCCTCCCACCATGTCTAGGTACAGATTTAAGGTGGCAGATCTAAGAACCAGACTGGAAATTCTTGTACGTGTATTCATACAACGCTATAACTGAGCATCCCGTCAGGTACACTAGAGCACACACTTCATTGCACTGATGCAGCCACATTCTGAGGGCTCGCTGTGCGCAGCTAGACCCTCTCGCGAATACTTCTGTTTAAAATTACACAATCCTTTTATTCAACGAGTTGCCTCTTGGGAAGACGTATGGTTTCACATTTACAGTTCCTCTGCAAGCTTCCCAAAGAACCGCCCCCCCCTTTTAACCTGTGCTTTCTGTTTGCTTCACCAACATCCTCCACTTCTTGCTGAAATCTTCCAAGTTTATTTCTTAGGATGAGGTTGTCTTCTGAAACTCTGTGGAGCTCAATTCTGCATCATGGGAGAGAGAAAAAGTATTGAAGGACCGGAGTTAGTTTGGGGATGTTAAAGAAATCAGGCAACTGGATTAGCCATACTCAGCTAAGCGCCATCAAAATAAATATGTCTGAGAACAGGCAGTGGAATTGGACAATCCGCTAAAAGAGAAGCTTTTTTTAAAAATAATAATAATAATCTTATTACAGTGGTACCTCAGGTTACATACGCTTCAGGTTACATACGCTTCAGGTTACAGACTCCGCTAACCCAGAAATATTACCCCGGGTTAAGAACTTTGCTTCAGGATGAGAACAGAAATCGCACGGCAGCAGTGCGGCGGCAGTGGGAGGCCCCATTAGCTAAAGTGGTGCTTCAGCTTAAGAACAGTATCAGGTTAAGAACAGACCTCCAGAATGAATTAAATACTTAACCCGAGGTACCACTGTATATGCAATGCTTTTAAAAGTAGCTGCTTCCAAATCTGCTGTTTATACCCACGTACATCACAGAAACACTGGATGGATGGATGTTATTCATATTACACCACTTGCTCAGAAAGGGTCAAACTACATCTGGTGTTAAAGGTAAAATGTAAAGGACCCCTGGACAGTTAAGTCCAGTCAAAGACGACTGGGGTTGCGGCATTCATCTTGCTTTCAGGCCAAGGGAGCCAGCGTTTGTTCACAGACAGCTTTCCAGTTCATGTGGCCAGCATGACTAAATCGCTTCTGGCACAACGGAACACCGTGACGGAAACCAGAGTGCACAGAAACGCCGTTTACCTTCCTGCTGCTCTCCTTATTTACTCACATTGGTATGCTTTCAAACTGCTAGGTTGGCAGGAGCTGGGACAGAGCAATGGGAGTTCACCCCGTTGCGGGGATTTGAACCACCGACCTTCTGATCGGCAAGCCCAAGAGGCTCAGTGGTTTAGACCACAGCGCCACCCACATTAAATGTTAAGTGTTAAATGTGTGCCAGCCCTACACATTCACTTATTTTATTCTTTGAATGGCAGCTGTTGGGTGGGTGGGGTTAACCCTTTCTCTGTGTGCTACAGACTTGCCAAACATCCCTCCTCAAACTACTGGCTCCCACGTTTTGCTACTTACTTATCCTGTTCACAGGCAATCTATGACTTCTTTCTTCTATGAGACAAAACTAAAGCTCTGTGCTATGGCACGGGACACACAAACTTGATCTCAAGTCACTATGAGAATAGTAGTTGTGACCCAGCGATCTAAAGTGCCCCATATAAAAGCACATGCTCTGTTCTCTTTGATGTCAGGCATGTTTTGTGTAGTTGCATCTATTAAGCATGGGACACGGGTGGCGCTGTGGGTTAAACCTCAGCGCCTAGGACTTGCCGATCACATGGTCGGCGGTTTGAATCCCCACGGCGGGGTGCGCTCCCATTGCTCGGTCCCAGCGCCTGCCAACCTAGCAGTTCAAAAGCACCCCCGGGTGCAAGTAGATAAATAGGGACGGCTTACTAGCAGGAAGGTACAGATAGGTAGCCGTGTTGGTCTGCCATAGTCAAAACAAAAAAATTCCTTCCAGTAGCACCTTAAAGACCAACTAAATCAGTTCTTGGTATGAGCTTTCGTGTGCATGCACACTTCTTCAGATACCAGGAAGGTAAACGGCGTTTCCGTGTGCGGCTCTGGCTCGCCAGAGCAGCTTCGTCACGCTGGCCACGTGACCCAGAAGTGTCTGCGGACACCGCTGGCTCCCGGCCTATAGAGTGAGATGAGCGCACAACCCTAGAGTCTGTCAAGACTGGCCCGTACGGGCAGGGTACCTTTACCTTTACCTTTATCTATTAAGCATCCCTCGCAGAAGAAAATGCACACCAACACACGAGAACTGAAAGGCTGCATACACATCACACATTTAAAGCACACACCTCAAATCCTGCCAACCGTTGTTTGTTGTGCATACAGTGAGAGTCTGAATTAATGCACACTATGAAATAGAATTTCTGTGGGAAGATGGATCATCTCTGCTATAAAACGTAGCATGTGAACATGCCCAGAAGTAATAAGCAAGCATGCAATGATTAGTCAAATCATTTTTAAAAGATGAGTGAATTTTTATAGAAGAACCATACATTTCATTTTATAGAACAGTAGCTGTGAAACAGCATATTAGCAATAGTTCTTTAGCAGGCACACGGAGAGCCATTCCAGAGACAGTGTGCCAGCCAGACAGCTGCTTCATGGCAAAAAATGTCATAATTCCCCAAAAGTGAGAAGGGAATTGGACCGGGTACCATACAACCGCATTGGTGAGAAAGGCTTTGCCTAAATTACCAAGGGTTCAACCATAACACAATGTGGCAGAATATGAGACTACCATTTATATTGCCAAGTGCCCATGTTTCAAAACAGTAATGTCACCAGACCTCATGAAGTGTGTCTCAGCCTCATGCTTCATCTTCATGTCTTCTTCCAGTCTGTCCCTTTCCTGGGCCAGTCTCTGTCCCAAAATGGAAATCTCTTTGGCATAGTACTGCTCCATTTCTGACCTCTCCTTCTCAAAGCTCCTCTCGAGTTCTTGGGCGGGAACTAGTTTCTGAAGCTGGTCTTTCAAGCCGTCTATCACCTCCTGACATTTGGCGTTCAGCTCTTCCAAATCGCTCTTCTGTTCCTCCAATTCGCTGATCTCAATCTTAAAACCTTGTTCAACATCCTTCCTTTCCTTCTCAAAGTTCCTTTTCATCAGCTCAATTTCTCTTTCGTAGTAATTGACCTAGCACAGTAAAGCCAAACCAAACTTTTGTTACGCATTCTTTAGGTAGCATGGTTAATATATGCACAAACCGGTCAAGAGTCCTTACTTCACGTTTAACAACTTGGTCCTTGAAGTGAGGCATTGCAAGAGCTAGAAGCCTATGCATTTCAAGAGGGTAGAATTTTTATACAGAATGAGAGCATTTAACAGCAGGAAATCTTGTGTAAAGATTTCTTACTCCATACAGACTTACTGCATTCATACAGAACTAACTTGTCATCCACAATTGAACCAAGTCCACCCTTTTCTACAAACAGCCTTAATATGCCATCCCACATTCTCCTAATTTACATTGGCAATGAGGTACTTAATTTACAAGAGCAATGAAGAAAAGCACCCCAAAAAACCCCAAAACATTTCATTATCATAAATGAGTTTACATCTATAAAAAAAAAATACTTAAAGTGCTGATTTATTTTAAATTTAACAACAAAAGCTGCATCATTTGGTCAAAATACAATGTATCCTGCTGAGCAAGTAACCCAAGGACTGCATTCAGAAATATATTGAGAGTCTACTGATTCTGATGACGATTTTTAACCTGAATTGGCGTTTAAACACCTGCCTGTGTCTTCCTCCTCGACTCACCTTGGTTTCCAGCTGTATTTTCAGGTCTTGATGCTGTTCCTTCAATTCTTCAACCAGAAGCTCCATTTCTATGCTTACTGAATAGGGACCGGATTCAATGAAAACGACACCTATAAATAAAATTATTCTTGAAAGAAAGGAAAAGAACAGGCCCAAGAATGCAGAATCGTGGAGGATAAAACTACTGCTACAGGATGGCCATGCCTCTAGGAATGGATGAAGCATGTTTCTCAGTTGCTGGATACCACAGGAAGAGAGAATGCTACTGAACTCAGGTCCTGTTTGCAAACTGCCAATAGGCATGTGGTTGGTCGCTGTGAGAAGAGGATACTGAGCTAGATGGGCCAAAGGCCTGATCCAGCAGGATCTTCCTTTGTTCTTAGAACACTGAGGAAACAAACTGCCAAGATAGATCATGTATCTGGGGTGTGGTCTGGTTGATTTTCATACACCAATACAGTGGTACCTCGGGTTAAGTACTTAATTCATTCTGGAGGTCCATTCTTAACCTGAAACTGTTCTTAACCTGAAGCACCACTTTAGCTAATGGGGCCTCCTGCTGCCGTTGCGGCGCCGGAGCATGATTTCTGTTCTCATCCTGAAGCAAAGTTATTAACCTGAGGTAATATTTCTGGGTTAGCAGAGTCTGTAACCTGAAGCGTATGTAACCTGAAGCATATTTAACCCAAGGTACCACTGTACAGTATTGCATAGGAAGCATGGGAAGTGAAACAAGAGCACAATGGTTCAAAGCTTATGCTCTACAAACAGAGGATTTAACCTCCTTCCGTAGGGCCTGTAAGACAGAGCTATTCTGCCTGGCCTTTAATTTGAATTCAGCCTGATCTTTTATTTCCCTTCCCTTCTCTCCCCTCCCCTTTTATGAAGATCACCTGCTCTGAGACCCCACAGCTAATTCTCCCCTGGCATCCTTGCTGGCCCAAGTAGGACCAATTCAGCCAGCTAGCCCAGGGGATTATCTAATGCTTGTTTCCCCTAAATTGAATTTTATTGTTATTCATGTTTTTATAGTGTATTTTATGCTGCTTTAAGTGTTTTAAATTTGTTGTTAGCCGCCCTGAGCCCAGTTTTTGAACTGGGAAGGGCAGGTTATAAATAAAAATTTATTTATATTTATATTATTTATAAATATGTGCCATGGTGACTGAATAACTTAAAATGTGGGCTCGTTATCAGAACTGGTTACTGACACACTGGAAAGGTTTCAGAGTCTAGATGGCTCAGGACCGTAATACCTCTTTCCATATGAACCTTCCAGGACCCTAAGATCATCTTCTAAGGTCCTCCTTCGTGTGCCTCCTCCTTGAGAGGTCCGGAGGGTGGCAACACGAGAAGGGGCCTTCTTCAGTGGCTCCCTGTCTGTGGCTCCCTGTCTGTGGAATGCTCTCCCCAGGGAAGACTGCCTGATGCCTTCATTATACACCTTTAGGCACCAAGCAAAAACACTCCTTTTTAACCAGGCATTTGGTTGACCTGTACCCTGTTAAAATGTGGCTCTTTTGGGGGGGGGGGTTATTGAGTTATTTTGATTTTATATGTTGTGGTCTTTTCTGTGAACCACCCTGAGACCTCCAGGTATAGGGCTGTATATAAATTCAATTAAAAAAAAATGATAACAGTTTAGAAGCATAGCTGTCAACGTTTCCCTTTTTTTAAGGGAAATTCCCTTATTCCAAAGAGGATTCCTGGCAAGAAAAGGGAAAAGTTGACAGATATGTTTAGAAGAGCCACAGGTCATATAGGTCATGCATACCTATGAAAAAAAAAAAAGGAACACACACACACACACACACACACACTTAAAATGCATGTTATACAGGTACACTTTCTGGGAATGTGGGATTAATCATAACACCTCAGGCAACAAATTACAGTTTTGAGGGGAGAAGATATTAAAAACCACAGAGGTAAGTGTTTTAGCTATCTGGGGGAGAAACGTGATACATTATTCTTTTAATACGCACTGGATAAAAGAGCTGTGGGTTGAAATTACAGACCACGACACCTGCAGCTGAAACATTTGGGCAAATATCTGTAGCCCTTGAAGAAGCTGCCTGGGAATCTTCGTATCTGGAGGTTATCCAGAAGAAACTGGACAGGATTGTCAAGAGATGCTTTTGATACTGGATATCGTACCACCCACAGCACAAGGGGTGGATTAGGTTTCTCTTGAAGAGTTCTAGAGCTGGCATGTATCTTAACACTTACTCCTTCTTAGAAAATGCACACAGCTGGGAACATTTTTTACCGTTTTGGCCTGCCACCGGAAAGGGCTGGTGTCCAAGAAGGAGTTCCTCATCTTTTTGTATGGTGTCTTAAAAGAAAGAAAAAGGTACACATTATGATGGAAGGAGTTCTTCAAAGATTTGGTACAGCGGAAGGGAAAAGGCAGAGAGGACCTTGTGTACCACAATTTGCTTTAAGATGTTTTCATTGCTGTATTTTAAATTGTTGTGACCCCCTCTAGGACCTTAGAGTCAAGGGTGGGTAATAAATCAAATCATCATCAACAACAACAACTTGCCCTTCTGGTGCAAGAGAGAAGAATGGATGCAAGGATCATTGTGCCAGAATGATGCATATATAACATCAAAGCAGTGTATCAGGATACTCAGTAGAGGCCCCTCCCCACAAAAAACTTTGAATCATACAAGCACGCTAGGGCAAACCGCTGATATGGGGAGAAAAGGGTACATACGATACAATACGATATCTTTATTGCCATTGTCCCATACAGAACAATGAAATTTAAAAATCTACATAAGACATAGCATGAAGAGGGCTGAAAATTTTAAAAGGCGACTTTCCCCAACTACACTGTGGACATAAATTCCAAGCGCCAAGGCTCAACAGTCCCCCTAGGACATAAGATTTTTTTCAAGGGCAAGGAAAAGGCTACAGCAACATAATGAGGCACATCAACAGACCCGCCCCCCCCCCACACACTGAGAGACGCACATCTATACAGAGAAGGAAACAAAGTAGGTTTTTGGCAAATCAAACAAACAAACAAAAAAGCCTAAAGGGTGAAATATGAACAAAGCAGGGATAACTTATATTTAATCTGTCACTTAGCCTTATGGCAAGCCTGAAAGAAACCAACAGGGAAGTTTCTGAACTCCTGGCAGCATGTGTTTTTATCACATTATCGCAGTGCCTTTAAAATATATACAGTGGAGAGGCAATTGATAAATAAATGCACAACTCTAACCTTCATTTATGAATTCAATCCAGCGTGGAAAAAGCAGCCTAACCCGATATCCACCTGGTCTAGCTTTCCAACTCTGATTGATCCATCAGAATTGCTATTCATTCATACAAGTGTTTATACACTGCCCTCTTGCAAATAGGCGAGAGATCGATATATCGTCCGAAACTGGCTTGAAGCCCATATCATGATAGTGGTTTCAGTTTTTGACCTGGTAATATATTGTGAATCATGGTGTGTGTGTGTGTGTGTGTGTGCGCGTGCGCGCACTATGTGGGGAAAACTGCAAATTCAACCATTGCTCCATCCTTATGTCAGACATTGTGATATATTGTGGTGTTTAGCTGGTCATATTGCCCAGCCCTACTTGCAAAGCATTTCACAGCAATGTAAAATCCTTTAAAAGCAATACAAACCAATCATCAAAACGAATGGCTACTCAGGAAAAAATAAATAAAACCCGATGTGCATGTTGGCATAAAATAAAAAAGAGATGCCTAAAAGTGAAAAGTTGAGGATGCCTGCCGAATCTGCACAACACTAAATGCCTGACTTCTGCCGAGATCAGCTGGGCCTCTGCAATGTGGGGGACAATTAACAGGGCTGCTCCAGATGATCTCACTAATCAGGTTGGGCTCTAAGGGCTCAAGCGGTCCTTATGCTATACTGGACCCAATTTATTCAGGGTTTTATGTATCAGCACAAGAGACTTGTACCTGGCATGCCAGGATATGAGCAGCCAGTGTAGGTATTTCAGCAGAGGTGTCACATGCTAAAGCCTCTAGGCTAGGTCCAAGGGTGGCCCAACACAAAGCAAACTGCAGTAATCCAGCCTTGAGGTTACCAGAGCATGCACTACAGCTGCCATGTTACCCACTTCCAGTTACGACTGCAGCAGGTATACCAGACATAGATGGCGAAAGGCACTCCTAGCCGCAACAACCTAGTGCCACCTGGCTACCTTTAACCATCCCGAAAGAGCAAGGGTCCACTGCTGCAAATATCTTGTCAACATCATCAGGCTGCATCAACAAGAAATGGACCCATAAGAGTGGACCAGATGTTGCCTTAGATCCCTCAGCTGCATTTGCTACAATAGGGGCAACATGTCATTCCTCTATTCTGCCTCTCAGCATTTGGGGTGGAGTGGGAGGAACAGAAGGGTCTTGTTCCTAAACCCCTTGTGACTAACAAAAACCACTGCATTTAACCTACAGCGGACACTCTGGTTTTGTTTTGTTTTTAATTTAATATTTGTACCCCGCCCATCTGGCTGGGTTTCCCCAGCCACTCTGGGCAGCTTCTAACAAAGATTAAAAATACGGTACATTAAAATGTCACACATTAAAAACTTCCCTGAACAGGGCTGCCTTCAGATGTCTTCTAAATGTCAGGTAGTTATTTATCTCTTTGACATCTGATGGGAGGGCATTCCACAGGGCAGGCGCCACTACCAAGAAGGCCCTGTGCTTGGTTCCCTGTAGCTTTGCTTCTCGCAATGAGGGAACCGCCAGAAGACCCTCAGCACTGGACCTCAGCATCTGGGCAGAATGATGGGGATGGAGACGCTCCTTCAGGTATACTGGGCTGAGGCCGTTTAGGGCTTTAAAGGTCAACACCAGCACTTTGAATTGTGCTCGGAAACGTACTGGGAGCCAACGTAGGTCTTTCAAGACCGGTGTTATGTGGTCTCAGTGGCCACTCCCAGTCACCAGTCTAGCTGCCGCATTCTGGATTATAGTTTCCGGGTCACCTTCAAAGGTAGCCCCACATAGAGCGCATTGCAGTAGTCCAAGAGGGAGATAACTAGAGCATGGGTTGCGAATGTGATCCGTGTGGGATGCACGTCCGCAGACTGCAGTGGAGCGTCTGCACACATGCGGGTTGCAATTCGGCGCTTCTGCGCATGCGCAGCCACCAAAACCCAGAAGTAACCCATTCTGGTACTTCCCGGTTTTGGTGGTCTGTAACCCGTAAAAACACAACCTGAAGCATCTGTAACCCGAGGTATGACTGTATTTGATTTAACCCGATTTGACGTTCTAAATGCAACTTGCAATACGCACCCAGAATTCTGGCTTTTACATTTTCAGGCAGCAGCCTTTCTCTAAGTCTGCTGGCCTTCATTTTACACCAGGCTAGACTATGCTTGCTTTCGTGCAGCTGGGAACGCAGTTTCTCCACCTCCATTTGCAGCTCATCGTTCTTGTCGCGCAGCTCCTGAAAGGGAAGAACCCGAAAGCTCAGAATGTGGAACAGCCTCCCTCGGATCTACCTCGTTGGGTGCACAGCAACCATTCCTCGACAGAATAACCAGGTGTGCTTGCAAATAATTCTCACAGAAATGCTGTAAGACAGTCTTTAAAAAACACAAGACACTGGAACATAAGAAAAGCATGCTGGATCAGGCCCGCGGTCCATCTAGCCCAGTGGCTCTCTAACTTCTTTCTCGGGGCCGTACTTTCAGGAAAAGAATTTGGTCGTTCCATGCCACGTTTTTTATTGACAAGAAATACATAAGGAAGCAACTCCTAGCAGTGCTTGATTTATAGCACAGAACAATTTGCTGTGCGGCATCATACTGTTAAAGTAAAACCAATCAAACAAACCTGAAAGGGCAGAGGGAAGAAGAAATAGGCTCCAGCAGAGCCCCCTGGGCATATACTTCGTGCAGATAATTTGAAATACATACTCCCAATGTTTGAGTGTTTATTTTCTTTGTGATGCTTCCTTAAAGGTAGCTGCTTCAGATGCTGCAAGAGCACTGAACCCTTTTCAGCAAATTCATAGTTTTTTGTAGTACAGCTGTTCTCCCTCACTGGATCATCACCTTGTTGCAGTGTGTGGGCTTCAACATTCCTGGCATCCTTTGTGAGCTGTTGAACTGCAGGACTTGCTCAAAAACAAAAGCCTAAAACTCAGTTCTGAAAGACACCCGAGTTTTCTGGAGCCACCGTGAAGTCTGTGAGGGAGGGAGAACTGGGAGCTACGGACAGAACTGAATTTAAAAAGATCTGTTCTTCTCATTTCCTTAGCTGGCAAGGTACACGAACGATATAACTACAAATGCAGAAGTGACTAGAGGGGGACAGGACTGAGGCTTACTCAACACAAAGGAGGTAAAAAGCGAGCCGCGATATAGAAGCCCATGGAAATGGGAGTTCAAGCATTTCCGAAAACAAAAAACCTTGTAACACGCAAGATCTCAGGCTGCAACAAGACATCATGCAGGTTTGCTAAAGAACAGTATACTGCTACAAACAAGTGGATCGTGCACACACCTGAGGAGGGGAAAGTGCTCACCTTCACTCTCTATCAGGACGTAGCCGCAGCAAATGTCGAGAGTTTGGGGAGAAACAGGGAGAACTGAATTGGTAGCAGGACACATGAAATAACTCTAGTGCAACAGCAGTAGTTCTACCTGCACTGTCGGAAGCGACAGATATTACATTGTGATTTTCTTCTGGCAAGAAGCAGAGCTGGAGCAAAAACGGCAATAGTCACATGCTCCAAGTTACCTCTACAACCTTTGGTAAGGTGTCCCCAATTTTTATTCTAATAAAATATAGCTATCCTATGGTTAGGATCTCACTGCTCTGGTGTACGAGTGCAGCTCTCCATCTTCTGGTAAGGAGAGTTGTATAGCTATGTAGGGGCTCTGTAATTAATGAGAATAGACTTAAAGCGGTATCATACCACTTTAAACAGTCATGGCTTTCCCCAAAGAATCATGAGAGCTGTAGTTTGTTAAGGACGATGAGAGTTGTTAGGAAACCCCTATCTCCCCCAACTACAATCTCCAGAGTTCCCTAGAAAGAGGAATTGACTGCTAAACCACTTTGAGAATTGTAACTCTGTGAGGGGAAAAGGAGTTTCCGATAAATCTCAGCACTAGTAAGAAGCTAGAGTTCCCACGATTCTTTGGGCATAGCCAAACCATTGCTTTAAAAAAAAATGTAACAGCAAACCATGGTTTACAGCTAACCAGGAAGTAACTAGCTAAATCTGCACAAGGGAAGGAGGAGTGCTTGAGGTTTGATCACATAATATCAAACTATGGTTTGGCACTATGTCTGAACTTACCCTCTGTGTTGAACCTTGGTGTTTTAACTGCTGTTCTAAAACATGCCATTGAGGAAATGATGTAGGCGCTTATCAAAAGATTGCTGATCTTTTAAAGAAGAGAGACATGAAGCCTTAATTTTTTTGAGACTTGAATGAAGGCTGTTCTCTCGGCACTCGGATGGATCCTCCCTGCACAATGCCATTTATAACACGTATAGGCCACCTACCCGGCACTGCAGCTCATATTCCTGAATGATTTTGGCAAAGCGTTCTTCTTGATCAAAGAGCTCTGTGCTGTGTGGATCCAGGAGCCCCAGCTAAAGCAAGCAAAGAGGTTTATAGGTTTATTTTAAAAGTATTAGTGGTGAAATTACTATATATATATATATATATATATATATATATATATATTCATTCATTCATTCCAAGAAATTTATACACCCCTTGATTGGAAAAACAAACAAACCCTCAAGCAGTTTACAATTAGCTGGTGGGAGCCAATTTTTCGGCAGCGGAAGGCTAGATTTATAGCTTGACCTTAAATACATTTAATTTGGAAGCCTTGTCAACTGCAAGAAAACGTGATTTTTTAAAACATGCACTTATCCTTGTGATTAGGAACCATATAAGCCCACAATAGAAAAGCAACTGAAAGAGGTCAAAATCCTACAAAAGAGATACATATGAATTTTATCGGTTTTCAATATGAAGAGGAAAGCATTTTCATCAATCCGAAGCTACCTTGTCTTTCAACATGAAGTCGAGATCCTTCTGAAGATTTAGTACTTGCTTTTCAGATTCAGACAACTTTTGAACCACTTCAACAAGTTCACTTTGTAAGCGACTATTCTCCTTTTAAAAAAAAACAAAAATATGAAAAAAAATGAAATGAAATGAAAGTGCACATTTACGCTCGTTAAACACAACACTGGGGTACCTTTTGCAATTCATGAGCAAGATACTAACATGTAGGATACAAAAAGGTTAGGACTTAGAAGCAATCCTGAAAAACCAGCTCCATCTAACACGGTGCCCCAATCCTCAAGGGAGCGTTTTTGGGAGCTGGAAGGGAGCTGCGGGTAAGAAAGTAAGTTTCCACCAGTCCTGATAGGCAGATGGATCTCTTTGAAGAGTGGGTTAAATTCATTTAAAAAACAAAATATAACTCTCTAGTCCTCACAGCTGCAGATTAAAGTATAGCAGTAATGCCTGGTGAAGTCTCCATAAGTCAAGAGACGAAAGCATATTTTTACTTAATATTTGCAGAATTCAGCCTCCCTTCAGGCAGGATTTTTACTTTATTCTTATTTTCAAGCTCAGAATATGCGTTCTTGCTGTAGGCTGCACTGGTCATCCTGAAGATAACAGATGCTCCAAATCTTTACCTTGATTACTAAGCTCAGTTTCTGCCTCAGGCTAGATTCTTCCTCTTGAAGAGATCTGATGTCTGCTTCTAACTTGGTTTTCTGGTGGTTCCCTTGTTGCAAGAGCCGCTCCTTCTCCATCTCTGCTTCAGACTTCATAACACTGAGTTTCCCTCTGTAGTCTTGCTCAAGGTCTCTGCAAGATACAAGCACTGTTACGGGTATGTGCAAGGATTTTCCATGTGAAAATAAAAACAGAATGGTCCACAAGAGAAATGACTAGCGAGACTAAGAAGTTGGCCTCTCTACAGTCACAATTTTGTGAACATTGGCTGCATAGCTTATGCTGTGCTGTTTCACTGGATGGCAAGTTGGGTCTGCTCTTCACACTCCTCCTTGTGTATAAACCCCATCAGATAAGGACACCAAAAAGCTGGCTCACGTACTTCATTTTACTCTCATTGTGGTGCTCCAATGCACTGTTGTGATCATCCACCTCCTCAAAAAGCTGCAGCTTCCGCTTTTCCACCTTCTCCAATTCAACTCGCGCTTTGTCTCTCTCAGTGGATATTTGCTCTACCTGAGCTCTGCAAAGACAGTGAAGGTGCTGTTAAGTATGCATACGAAATGATGCAGAAGCATCTTTCTGTTCAGTTTCAATCCTACCATTTCCCATGGTATCAGTGCAAAAGAACATCAGATTATTATTATTTAATCCAATTAAAAACTGCATGTATCTGTTATCTTCCTATATACATAAAACAGTAAGGCTGTCGCCAAGCTGTGGTTTGGGTAGCTACCAAAAGATGGCCACACCAACTCCTGTGTGACAACAGAACAGCAGACGAGTGGTGAAAAAACAGCACTGGGTGGCAGACAGTACAGACAAGCTGTTTAACAGAGGGAGGGAAGGCGCTTCAGAGAACAGTTTGGACAAACTGCTCTTTGAAGTGCTCCTGGCTCTTTTAAAAGGGTTGGGAGTTGGGGTAGGTTTGGGCAAACTGTGAAGCAATAGGTGAAGGGGTGGGTGAGGTGTAAAGGGAAAAGGGGTTGGCCAGGAATGGCGCCTCCACCCAAAACAGCCGAAGAACAAGTTACTCTAGATGGCGAAGTTCGTGTCTGTAAGAAGCAAAAGCTGCCTGTTGAAGTCCGCTCTTGGGAACTGTTATCTCCTCATCAAGGGCTGCAGACAGCTCCAAGAGGTTAACTCTCTCCTCCATGTTGAAATCCAGACTCTGTTAAAACACACACAGAGAGAGCTTCTCAAAATCAAGGGAAATGTAAGTCAAGAGGTTCTAAAATTACTGCTATCGATATTTATTCAATGCCAGTGTGCTAGGCTCTGTATACAGAATAGCCAGAACAATTGAAAGAAGGGGGCTTTAAAAAGGCCGATAGCAGGAGGTGCGGAAAGCGTGAGGCTATGGTGTTCCAGAAAAGGCTTGGCAGAAGTGGGATTTAGAGGGGGGCTGCCTTAATAGAGAGGGCAAAGCTGTTTCAGCAGGGATAGTCAACATAGTGTCCTCCAGATGTCTTGAACTATAATTCCCATCATCCCTGTCTGTTGACCATGCTAGCTAGGGGCTGATGGGATTTGTAGTTGAAAACATTTTGAAGGCACCATGTTGGCTATCCTTTCATCTAAGCCAGTGTTTCCCAAATTTGGGTCTCCAGATGTTTTTGGACTAGAACTTCCATCATCCCTGACCACTGGTCTTGATAGCTAGGGATAGTGGGAGTTCAAAAACCGCTGGAGACCCAAGTTTGGGAAACACCGATTTAAGCCATCAGAAGAACCTTGGGCAGAAGGAGCAGAAAAAGGGTCAACAACAGATGGGTTCATGCAGCGTGGAGCAAAGAAAACAAGAAGGGGAAGAATTTCAATTCCCAGGGTTCTTTGTAGGGTGCCACTGTTGTACTACTTTCTGAGTAGCTTAAAATGTGTCACACGGATGCTAATTAATATGAAGGCACTACAATTCATCATTGGGATCTTTAGTGGGAAAGAGGGATGCGGGGGTGGGGGCGAGAGAGAAGGGGGGAAATGCTTTTTCTTGGGATGAAAGGAAAACCAAAGCCTTCGTAATGTGTAAGGAGCAGCTAGAAACCTTAAGGATCTCCTTGCAGTTTTCAACCCCTTCCTGGGCCCAGATGGAGACAACTTGCTCAGGCCTTGCAAAGCCACTGCCATCATCGATGCTGGAGAAAACATTCAAGGCCACGGAGCCAGATAAGAAGGATGGAATTGTGCTTCTGTGCCCACCGTCTTTGAAAATCTGGGGGCGGATTGGGGAGGGAAGCGATGGAGGGTCGGAAAAGAAGGAAAAGTCTGTTTAGACAAACAGTGTAGCAATCAAGCGAGACCTGAAAGGCAACATGTTTTTACCAATGAAGAACATCCTTATGCATCTATAAATAAAGGAAGTTGGTTGTTCGCAGCTACCAGGGTTTGCATTTTAATATCAGTTGTGATCGTATGTAAAAACAAATGCCTTCAAAAAGCTTGTCCAAAGGTGAGCTGTAAAAGCAGCACTGTAAGGAGGAGGCACTGTAAAAGCTTGCCTAAATTTAAATCAGTTCTCTAATCCTCCACCTAAGCAGAATTAGCTTGTTTCAAGCTGGGAAGACCAGAAGGATTACCTAGTAGCCAGAGGCATGCAGCCCATCTGAACTCTGTAAACAGTACTCTATTTATTTATTTAGACCCACCATTCGAAAGCTGCTTATTCTCCAGTGTGAATTATTACTCTGGGTTACATCCGCATGGGTACTTAGGATTTTCAGCACCAACTGCTTTAACTAGGGTGTGTTCATAGCTCCTACTGCATGGGATTACTCTATATCTGAGCTTTATCTTGAGTAAGCAACTCTCTCATTAAACAGGCACTAGGCCATATTGCAGGGACGCGGGTGGCGCTGTGGGTTAAACCACAGAGCCTAGGGCTTGCCGATCAGAAGGTTGGAGGTTCAAATCCCCGCAACAGGGTGAGCTCCCGTTGCTTGGTCCCTGCTCCTGCCAACCTAGCAGTTCAAAAGCACGTCAAAGTGTAAGTAGATAAATAGGAACTGCTCCGGCGGGAAGGTAAACGGCGTTTCCGTGCGCTGCTCTGGTTCGCCAGAAGCGGCTTAGTCATGCTGGCCACATGACCCGGAAGCTGTACGCCGGCTCCCTCAGCCAATAAAGTGAGATGAGCGCCGCAACCCCAGAGTCGGCCACGACTAGACCTAATGGTCAGGGGTCCCTTTACCTTTACCTTTTAGGCTAGAAAAGGCAACTTGGAGATCCCACACAACACTATAATACTTCAGACTGAATTAATAAGATGAAGTCTGCTAAATTCTGCCTTTGCTTTGTTTTCCAGGGATCATAAAAAGTAGAGTAAATGAAAACAGCCCTTGGCATCTGAATCTTTCAGGTCACCTTTTACATTTGAAGGTCAGTTCAAGACATTCTAGCCTAGTTCTCATATGCAGCAGTAAAGCACGGTTGCCCATTATGTGCACGGGGATGAGGAAATGGGAAACTTCCATTTCTGGTTTGCAACTAACCATGGTCACATTTGAACTTTGGAAACTGTTGTTTATTTAAACGACTGCTAATGATAACAGTTCAGGAGGCAGCAATGGTTTCAGAATGTGGCTTGCTTTAGAAAGCCACATTTCCCCAAATTTGGAGGTCACTGAGAACTTTGAAACAGAAAGCAGGTGGTTCCAGTCTTCTCCCCTAGCATGTGAAAAAGCATGTTGCAGCATAGTCACACAGCATGAAAACACGGCTTCCCATGTGTCATAACACAGCTCTGCTTGAAAAGGCAACTGATGGAGGTCCTCTGAATGGTTTCATATTTTGAGTCTTAAAACTATGTTTCTGAAGGAAGTCTCTCTCTCAGAAATTATGCTTTGACAGTTACCTGGTAGGATGGTGATCTCTGACATCTTGGTTTGAGAGGTGTGGAAGAAATAGGGCAAAGAATGGGGCTGTGGTTGAACAGGCCAAGCTGGAATTCCTTTAAGCTTACTCTGCCATCTCCATCACTATCCAACTGCTTAAACAAATCTTCAAGATCCTGAATAAAACATTTTTAAAAAGCAATCTATCACAAAGTATCAGACATTATATTTAAGGGGGGGGGGGAAATTACCTGAGGAATTGGACCATTTTATGCTGTCCAAAAAAAATACAAAAAGTGGTATTTTATAACAATTTGCTCTTAGAAGCACAACAGTTTCCCATAAAACAGTCATTTTACTGCCTAGTCATTAAGAGGAATAAATTGCCTTTTGGAAGGTGAACCTACTACCAGGGAGAAACACACAACACAAATACTCCAAATAATGCCCCCCACATCAAAATACATTGATTTGTTACAACAGAACCAATAGGCAGCCTACCACAGCAGCTCACCGGGTTGTGACCAAAATTTAATAAAGTCCACCCAACCTTAAAGACTAGGAGAAGGGACATTATTGTTAGTGCTTTCAAGCTCTTTGTAGTTACTGCTGCAGCACTATCGACTTGGCACATCTGCTGCTGCTTTGAGCCAGTGTGGTGTAGTGGTTAAGAGCGGTAGTCTCCTAATCTGGGGAACCGGGTTCGCGTCTCCGCTCCTCCACCTGCGGCTGCTGGGTGACCTTGGGCCAGTCACACTTCTGTGAAGTCTCTCAGCCCCACTCACCTCACAGAGTGTTTGTTGTGGGGGCGGAAGGGAAAGGAGATTGTTAGCCGCTTTGAGACTCCTGAAGGGGAGTGAAAGGCGGGATATCAAATCCAAACTCTTCTTCTTCTTCTTCTTTGAGGACTGCAACAAAAAGCTGCAGCACCACCTTGGTGGTCTTTCTGGCCAGAAAAAAAAGGAGTGCGGTACTACAACATCTACAAAAAAAGTAACATGGGGAAATGCCAGTATAGTACAGTAGTTAATAGTGTCGGACTAGGACACTATATTTAATAGTGTTGGACTAGGACACTATATTTATATCTATATCTATCTTCAATACTAGGTCAAACAATTTCCAACAGCTGAATTTACCCCACCTCTTTTTCCATCTCTTTGAGTCCAATGTTCTTACAAACGGTAGCCAGCTCTTGTTTGTTAAGGTGCCCGTTCTTTCCAACGCCAAGATCTTCCCAGATGTCCCGAACCTGATTCTCAGTCATGCCAAAACACGAGGGGGAGACCTTTCTGGGGCTATCATAGAGGTCATCATGCCAGGTACACCTTCGCCCTGTAAATATAAAGAAATCCCACTAAGCAAGAAGAACGGCATTTTACCTTTGAATTATTTCATCAGTCACAGCAAAGACTGCTCTTTCCACAAGCCTTCAACCATTTAACAGAGAATCCCACTCTCCTCTTTAGACTTAATTTTTCAAAATTGCTTCCTCCAATATTTGCCCTGAGTACATGAGCCCCATGTGAAAGTTGCAAGACTCCAATGCTCTGCAAACCTTCAAGTACAAAATATACCAATGATTTTGCATTGTTTACAACATAAGTAGGGTTTCCACTGTAGATGGAAGTATATAACACAATGAAATAAAATGGGATTTCCCCAGGAATGCATCAAAGCATTCTCAGAAGAATATTGACCTGTCTGCTTCATCAGTCTCCCTTATCCCCTAACTGCATCTTTCCAAACAATGTAAGCATGGCATAGTGGTCAGAGTGTTGGGCTGGGACCTGTTAGAGCGGGGTTCGAATCCCTATTTAGCCACGGAATTCACAGGGTGGCTTTGGGCCAGTCATTGCCACTCAGCTGAACCTACCTCACAGGGTTGTTGTGAGGATAAAACTGGGAAGGAGGAGAACCATGTATTGCTCATTGGAGTAAAGGTGGGATTTAAATAAACGAGCAATAGTTTTCAATGCTAAACGTTAGCCCCATAATAAATCTGAGGGAAGAAAAGTTTAGGGCGATGGTTTTAACAACTAGTGAAAAAAGAATACTGATGTGCTGAAGTTATCGAGTTGTCTTTTAGCGAGTTGGACCACTATTCTACCTCACTCAGTACAGTGGTGCCTCGCAAGACGAAATCAATCCGTTCCGTGAGGCTCTTCGTATAGCGGTTTTTTCGTCTTGCGAAGCAAGCCCATTGACAGCTTAGCGGATTAGCCCTATTAGTGCTATTAGCGGCTTTTAGCGGATCAGCTGATAAGCGGCTTAGGAAAAGGGGGGGAAGGGGGGGAACCCGCAGGAACTCGCAAGACATTTCGTCTTGCGAAGCAAGCCCATAGGGAAATTCGTTTTGCGAAGCGCCTCCAAAACGGAAAACCCTTTCGTCTAGCGGGTTTTCCGTCTTGCAAGGCGTTCGTCTTGCGGGGCACCACTGTACTGAGCTGTGAGAAGGACTTTGCACGCAGAAGTTCCTGGGTTCCATTCCAGCATCGCCAAGCAGGACTGGAAATAATCACCTTCCTCAAACCCCAGAGAGCCACCTGCCAATCAGTGTAGACAATCCTGAGCTAAGATGGACCAAAGGTCTGACTTGGGATAAAGCAGCTTCTTATGCCTACTCTGACAGGCAGTGGCTCTCCAAGGTCTCAGAAAAAGGTTGTTTTCCATCACTTGCTTCCTGTTACATTTAACTGGAAATATCAGGGACCTTCTACCTGTAAAAAATGGATTTTGTTACTGAACTATTGCCCCGTCCTTAAAGTCACCTATTCAAATCAGATGACCAGAGAGTTAAAGAAGGAAAGTTTCCATCCTCAGTATTGCTTTTTCTCCTTTCCTTCTTTGAAAAGAAGAGAACCCGTTCTAATTTTTTTAAACATGCATTTTGACTTTAGGTTTCTCCTACCTTGACCCTCAAACATCTCATGCTGTTGTTCTTTTGTGCTTTCGGCCTCTTCGTCTGATTTAAGGCTCTGAAAATAAGAGAAGGATTCACTGTTTCATGCAAGCTAAAGAGCTGAGCTTTGTTGTTTTTTTTAAAGGATTATCATGAGTCTTGCGAAGGTGTCCTGGAGGGGATGGCCAGATCCTGAGGAGGAATGGGAGGAGCTCAGGGAGTTGGACCTGAATGACCCTGTGGAGGATCCTAGTGAAATAAAGCAGGTGGAACTGGGATCCCAAGAAGTATCTGTAGCCAGGGAGGAGATCAGTCGTCTGAAGAATGGACAGCTGGACCCAGGAGAGGGTCAAAGCAGATTGGCAGAGGGGTGTTCTGCTCCTGCAATACTGCATACACCTAGTCAGACACCTCCTGCTAAGTGACTTCTCCTGCCAGAAAGGGGCTCCCTCCAGAGAGACAGGCAACTGAGAGCATGTTGGATGCTGAGCTGGCCCCAACCCCACTGAGGACACTATACAGATGCACTGGTTCTCTCCAGCCTCATCCTAAGTAACTTCAGCTTCCTGGATGCTGGCTTTGGATACAGAAACTGTGGGAATGTTCGGGGTGGCAGGAGAGGATATATTGCTTATTAATATCCTTCCTAACTTGTGTTAGCAAGTTCCTTTCCTTAGCAGAGTCCATTCCCCTTTACACAGCAGAAAACCGGTTGCAAACTTGCGTGAGTTTCTTAAGACAATACGCAATTTAATCTGGCTTGTCCAGATTGAAATGCGTTCTAATATTTTCCTGCTAAGACCCCTTGAATCCCTCCTAAAACAAGTAAAGACACCACAGTCTTATTCATAAGCAATAAAAAGAAAGTTTACTCACAACCAGGCAGAGCACAGTGTGATCCCTAAAGGCAGGCTAAAGGCTTAAAGTTACAAGCATATACAAACAGGTTTACAAGAGGGAGAGTGGAAGCATACCTTGGCCTTTTACCAGGTCTGGAAAGGTCATGCCCACCCACTAGTCACATGCAAGGAAGGATGCTCCAGGCCAGGAGGAACAGGAAGTTTTTGACTGGCTGGACCAAGCATTCCCTTGCACGTCCACTCTAGCAAAACAAGGAATGTTGTATTTGACTGCTCCCAGTGGATTACATCCCACAGAAACAAGCAAACACTCCTCTGCAATGACACGTTCACTGCCTTGATATTTGAGCCTAATATTCGTTACTGAATGCTGGGCAGGCTTTGGAAACGTCTGAACTTCTGGGTAAGCATGAACTATGAAAGAAGCCTCATGTTTACAAGGCTGCTTCTTTTAAAATAACATACAGTAAAACTCAAGAGACTTGACCTCACCTCCACGCTCTCCAAAGATGCTGAGCGTCTCAGCTGACTTTTCCCATTTGCCTTTGCTTGCTGCTCCTGTAAATACTTGGGAGTTTCCAGATTTGCACCCTGTAGTTCCGGCCTCGTCCGGCGGCCGTACCACTTGGCCCCATGGATGTATTTAGGCTCGACTTCATCCGGAACAGCTAAGAGTTGGAAACACAATTGTAGATCAGGATCACCAGTCTGATTGCAGCTATGCTCTACAGCATCTTTTAGCACCCTCCACTCTTCACCCACCTGGTTCCAGGTAACTGCTCTCATCATCTGAAAGACCAAGACTGATGCTTGAGGACAATATGGTCACAAAGCCTTCCTTAAACTCTTCAAAGTTAACCTAGGAGGGGACAGACAAGACATTGTTAAGTCAGGTGTATACCAGTTCTTGTTTCTGCTTTATGCTGAGTCAGATCATTGGTCCACATAGCTCAATATTGTCTACACTGACAGTGTACTGTCACTTTTGCCAATCCAGCTAAAGAAGATCTGGTGGTAAACAGGGCAGCACTGATTCCCAGCACAATCTTGTTCTCGTTCAGTTACTCCAGAACCTACCCCTACTGGAGGACGTTGCTAATGTTTGATGAGGTCTCAAAGACCAAATTTAATTCACCTGACAGGAACTGATATTCATCAGGTTTGGGGAATGAGCAATGCACCCATGCATTTTGCATCACTGCCCTGGCCCTCTGGTTTTAAAAAGAGGCACCAGCATGAATGCAATACACCAGATGCTAGCTGCCTAAAAGGAGACTGCTGATTGCTAAGCTCTTACAGACTCCACCACTAGAAAACGTACAGTTCCAGGGCACTGTAGCTTGGGCACCAATGTGGCAAGCAAAAGTGTTTATTTGGCCTGGCTTTGGATTCACCAAGGTGTTTTAAGATGTCACCTGAACAATAAGTACACAAGTGTAATTTCAAAGGGTAATTCTCCTTTGAAAATGAGTAGATAGTTAACGGGATCAAATTGGAATGTTGTCGAGCTTCAGCAGTTATGGTAGGGGTGCAAATGTGTGTGTGTGTGTGTATTTCATAAAAAGATAGCAAGGCGGAGTACAACATAAAAGGGTAAAATCAACAAAATATACATAAAACCACCCTTAAATGTTTACTATACTAAGCTATCATCCCATAAACAAACCTTTAAAAAAATGCTCTATAGATCTGGGGTTGAGATTTCAACTTTTCACACCAGAAATATACATGCATTCAATTAACAAATATTCCGAGATACTAGAATTTCCATGTTCTTTCTATTAACCGTTTTGACTATTGCAATCAGTCACCCTTATCTTTCTTATTCTTTACTGTAAGAAAGAGAAGTCGCTATATTTTTGCACTTGAGAGACTGAGAATATTTGATTGGCAGAAACCTTTGCAGGATCATTTGTAAGAATGGGAACAATACCCTCAGTCAGTTCAAAAGTGCAGCTTTTGTTAACAGAGAACTTGCTTCCAGCTTCTTGCAAGTTCCATTAATCCAAGTCCCAATTTAGAAAAGACAGGCAACAATTTATAACTCTCTGCTGAAAACCCAGCAAGGATGCCCATGAATTCTCTTACATAGGAAATTAGTTTGAACTTTAGAAAGCTAGTCACATAAAACAAAAGAACAAACAGAGCTTTGCTTCTACACCAAAAGATTTGGGCTACGTAACTGGCTTGGAGGATTGAGAATAAATACAGCAGTGAGCTGCAGTCAAACCATTTCTCCTCTTCTCCAATAATACAAGGGGAGGAGACTGGAAGGTGCTACTTAATAGCACACCATAATTTGCCTAGGTGTCCAAATGCAATAAACTATGGATTGTTGATAAACTAAGATCCTAAGACATTCTAGATTGGGAATGAGCAGCAGTGAGCCAGGACATTTGGAAATCCTGGGCTGTATGTAAGTTATATTTTGACCAAACCAAGGTTTAGTGTACTTGGACACAAAGAAGTGGAAGCTTCTGATCTACACACACACACACACACACACACACAAAAAAAAAAAAAACATGCTTTGGAAGATTGTCTGAATGCAACCAACAGCTGCCAGGTAACATTTTCTGTTGAAGACGAAGACTATTCCATACTTCTGTAGGATAGTTCTGTATTAGGATAGTTCTGTATTCTCTTGGTTGCATTCAGACAATCATGTGACGGTCACTTCCAGGCTTGATTATTGTAACTTGCTCTACGCGGGACTGCCCCTGAAGCTGACCCAGAAACTCCAGCAGGTGTAGAATGCCGTGGCGAGGCTCCTTACGGGGTCCTTGCCATGGGATCACATTCATCCAGGGCTTTACCAGCTGCACTGCCTCCTGGTGGAGTACAGGGTCAGGTTTAAGGTGCTGGTTTTGACCTTTAAAACCCTATGTGGCCTAGGACCCTCATACCTATGGGACTGCCTCTCCTGGTATACCCTGCAGAGAACCTTAAGGTCCATAAATAACAACCCAAGCCTCAAGGAGGTTAGATTGGTCTCAGCTAGGACCAGGGCCTTTTCAGCACTGGCCCTGACTTGGTGGGACGCTCTGTCACAAGAGACTAGGGGCCTGCGGGATTTGACATCTTTTTGCAGTGCCTGCAAGACGGAGCTGTTCCACCTGGCCTTCAGCTTAGACTCACTCTGACCCCTTATATGGGATTTGGTATGTAAATTTTCCCTTGGCTTTTTTGCTGGCCCATGTAGGACCAGCATGGATAGCTGGCTCGGGTGAATATCTGATGTTTCGTCCCTTTATGGTCTTGATTTTTGGCCACTAAACTGAGGCTGCATTTTAAGCTGTATTTTAAGCCATATTTTAATTGACTGGTTTTCCCCCCCTTTTATGTTTTATTATAATTTATATTTGGTGTTAGCCACCCTGAGCCCAGCCCTGCCCAGGGAAGGCGGGGTATAAATAATGTATATCGGATTTTCAGAGCACAGGTATGTTCAACTTCTGAGCCCCTCTGAGCCAAAGGCAGAAAGCTCAGCCAGCAGCCAAACGAAGCCTCAAGCAATAGTTCCCACAGTGCAGCAACCCGGCAAAGGGGATGCAGCAAGGAAAACCACCATCACCTCTCCGCTGGGAAGCACTGAGCAAAGGCGAGTCCCCAGGCAACGTGGCCGATTTGATCGGCACAGGGAATGCAAGCTCCACCCCCCAGTCATTCTTAGACTCCTTATTGGGTGAGCAACGCATCCAAGCAACACAGTTGGAGCCTCCCTCCTCCCTGGCAGGCAGGCAGGGAGGGAGGGAGAGGAGCTGCTTCCTTTGAAACCCGGGAAATTTAAAGGGCATCATCAATAAGGAATAGCAGCGGGACACGGCGCTGGGATAAGGGACTTTCCCACCAAGTAAGGGACGGTTGAGAGCTATGCCTAGGCGTTGCAAAGGCTTTGCAAGCGGGAGAGAAGAACAAGCCATGCACAAAGCAGGACAGTTAAAAAAAATGACATGAGAGGGAAGTTTAGGCCACATTCCATAATGTCCATCGGAAAATGAGTGGGACAGGGTTTATTTAGGTCTCCCTGAAAAGCGCAGGGATGGCATCCTATCCCACTTCAACACAGACATGTCGAGTGGTGCAATTTTGGGGGAGGAATATGCCCCTAGGCTTTCCTTTAGGAGGCACCAATGGGATTTAAAAGTGTTCAGGGCCAGACAGGAAGGATGAAGAGTGGCCAGCTGAGAATTCCATGCACGGATGGGAACAACTGGTGGGGAAGGGCCGGGAGACAAGATTGCCATTTTAAACCGTTATGAGAGAAGTGCTCCTTCACAATAGTCAGGCGCAGAGGCCCTGGGCCTACTTACCCTGGCAAAGAGATTATTTCCCAAGAGGTTCTCCAGGAGTAGGGGTAGCTGCCTCTCCAGGTGTAACTTGCGGCATAGCTCAGTCAGCTCTTCCTTGTCCAAATACCCAGTGCCTGTGGCATCGCAGCTGTTGAACACATCCTTCAGCTGGGACACATATTTGTTCTCTTCCTCACCCATCCCATAGTATAAAACTCAGCCTAAAATGAGTCAGTTGGAAGGGGGAGGAAGGAAAGAGAAGTGGAAATATGAGAGTCAACATTCCCAGTAAGCACTGATATCAAACATTCAACCACCATTCTTTTCTCCTTTTGCATTTTGTAGAATTGGGACTCCCCCCCCTCCCCCTTTTAAGCACCTAAATTTAAAATATGGTATTTGAGCAGGTTAAGGGTAGCCAACATGGTGTTCTCAAATGTGCTTGGGCTACAGTTCTCATTATCCCTGATCACTGGCTGCGCTGCCTGGCGCTGATGACAAGGATCAATGCTGGTTAACAGCCCAGCACAGTGGTAAAAAGCACCAATGAAGAAATTCCAGGTTCAAAGCTGAACAAAATGTGAGCTCACTCAAATTGCCCAACCTAGCACCCTTCTGATGTTGTCGGAAATTTTTGCTTCAATAGTCAAGAAGCTTTGATCCTTAGCTTCAGGGAGCCTGTACCCCAAGGATGGGGAACACATGGCCATCCATATATTGCTCTCAATAGCACCAGCCAGGATAGCCAATTATGGGAACATTAGTCCTACAACATCTGGAAGGCACTAGGTTTGGGGAGGCTGGTCCACACTGATTGGCAGCAGCCCTTAAGGATTCAGCCGGTCAAGCCCTACTGAAGATCTGGGGACTGACCCTGGAGAGCTTCTGCAATCAAAGGATGTGCTCTACAACTGAGGTACAGTCCATCCCCAGACTCATTCAGTTGTGCAGACTGGCTATCGCTATCAGTTTTCCAACACCATAACCGTGTTGGAACCATAACCATAACCACCTAAAGCAGATTAGCCACAATTTTCTATCCAAAGCTCCTTTCTTCGCCCAATTCCAGCACTAACTCCAGAAAGCAGAAACACATGTTCAACTTCTTTACAGAGTAGTTACGCCCCAACTGTGTTGTGGGACTGTGTTTATAAAAAAAAGTTTTGAGTATCCTGTGATGCAGGTTTTCCTTCTATTCTTCTTCCATTCACTTCTGCCTTCCTGTATATTTGATGGTTTCTTTGTTCAGTGCATGATGCTCGGATGCATAAAACTCCAACCATAAAGAATCTGTAGTTTTTAACTGGAGTAAAGTTTGCAGTGGATTTGAAGTGACAATTCTAACTTCTCACAACGCACTTCTCTACCCAGTGAGAACCACACTGCTGGGGTATGTTGAGGCAACAGCTTCTCATGAAGTGCCTCTTGCCCATCTGGTGGGAAACAGAAAGGGAGGCTTTGGGCAGGCTGCGGTAGCAGAGGAGAGGCTGCAGGCTGGATCCGTCCCATAGTTCCCCACCCTTGCTAGGGGAATCTCAGGAGGAAAAACCCAATCTCCTTAAATAATGTAAGACTGTAAGCAGAGTCTCCTGGATCAGGCCAGTGGCCCGTCTAAGTCCAGCATCCTGTTCTCACAGTGGCCACTCACATGTCTGTGGTAAACCCACGAGCAGGATTCGAGCGTAAGAGCACTACCCCCTCCTCATGTATCGCCACCTCGAAACACGGAGGCAGAACACAGCCCTCTAGTAGCCTTCAAAGACCTTCTTCCTACATGAACCCCTTCCAAATTTCCTTTCACTGGAGGGAGGCAGGGAGAAAATATTGTGTTTCTAAACCTCTCTTAAAAAGCCCTAACAGTCAGCTCAGGTTAAATTTATTGCACAGACCTAAAAACCAAAGGGGAAATTTGTGTTGTAACTCGCAGCCCATGTACCAGAGAACACCCCCCAGGGGAGACTTGACCGTAACATTTTAAGGGTCAGTCAGCATTTTAAGGGTCAGTCAGCTGGAGAGAAATGGCTGGAGAGAGTGATTTCTACATCAAGAGAAACAGCAGAATGGCCTGAAATTAATACAACGGGGCGAAGATTCAATCATTTATGTAAACCAACCCAGATTCCTACCACATACCTCTTTTTGAGTGTCCAGAGGAGTTGGCCTCTCACCCGCTGCTCTGAGCAACACCCAGGCCAGGGCACTTTGCTGATCTGTGAGATTTGTGTTGTTTTAGGTGCTCAGTTCCTTGAGCATTCACGGCATGGCACAAATCATTACGTAAGAGTGGAATGTTGACAGCTTGTAGATAGAAAGAGAGCGAGGGGGTTTGCCTCAATGTTGTATCCTTTTGAAATGAACTAATTGACCATGGTGGTGGTGGTTGTTTAAGTACAGCATGCCATGCATACATTTCTATCCAACAAAGTAGCTTTGGAGGAGAGGGAGAGCTAGTGAGAAAATGGAAACTAGACAGCCTCCTTTTCCTCCATCACCTAACTCCTTGAAGACAGATTTTCATTTGGCACAGCCAAGAATTTCCGTTCTGGAAGCTTTCTTGGCTACACCAACAGCTGGAACTAAGAGGAATTAAGTCTGTCTTTAAGCCAAGCCAAACTGCACTTCTGGCACAAAGATGCTTATCAGACAATCCTTACCGTCTCATGGCCAAACCAGCCAGACGTAAGAACGTGGTCCTCTTGTCCATCCAGTTTTGCCCCCAGTCTCCAGCTGCTGATTCCACCCCACCCATGCCCCGAAGAATTGGGCAAAAAACAAACCTGTTTTAAGATTGATGTAGGAAGAACTGACCAAGCTCTAAGCAGTGGGCAATTTTTTTTCCATCCATAGCAGGCTCTTGACATATTTTCAGGGGGAATTCCGCCATGGAGATCATGGCTGCTCCCTTAGCTACATTCTCCTAAATTTTAATCTGCATTTACTTTTCTGAGATTCAAACAAAATAATAATAATGATATAACTTCTATAGCAGCCAGAGAAGCAGAAGCTTCCCCAAAAGAATCTCATTTTGCAAGGGCATGCCCAGCTCTAGGTCCCGTTTGAAGGCAACTGTGGGATGGATGGACCACTGACCTCACCAAGTACAGTTGGCTTTGCATTCTTAATTCTACTGTTGCATAATGCTGACATTGATTTCATCGAGAGTTCCAGTAGTGGCTCAGGCAGTAGGATCTGGACCAGGAGATATCTCCTGAAGTTCATTCTCCACATTAGCGACCAAGAGGAATGTCTTGGGTGTGCCATGCCAGTTATACTGAGTTTTAACGTAGGGCCTGTATTTAGCACAACACAACTATTTATAATGGAAACTTCTGCAGCACCAACTGCTTCAGTGTCCTGCACCAGTCAAGCACGCAGCCACCTGCTCTTGTGAGACCCCACTGTTGCTGGAGCTTAATTGAGCTGGAGGCAGAGAGCAAATAATGGAGGATTCTGGATAAAAAAAACCCCTATCAACAGGATAAGCAGAAAAACAGCATCTGCATACGAGTTTCATTTATATGCAAGCGCTAATGTTAATTTCACAAATTGAATATGCAGGTGGAAAAAATGAATTATGTAGCGGCGGGGTTAGCAAATGTAATTCTGGTGCGTGGTAATGAGCTTAGAGAATGACCTCAGCAACTCCCAAGGGCTCATGGTTTAAATTTCGTTTTAAAAATCAGGCAGCTAGGATCTTCTAAGCATCTGCCTGGAAAATAATATGGAGAATCTTCCTGCCCTCTCTCTCAGCTGCAAGCAAAACTAATACAGTGGTACCTTGGATTAAGTACTTAATTCGTTCCAGAGGTCCGTTCTTAACCTGAAACTGTTCTTAACCTGAAGCACCACTTTAGCTAATGGGGCCTCCTGCTGCCGCTGCGCTGCCAGAGCACGAATTCTGTTCTCATCCTGAAGCAAAGTTCTTAACCTGAAGCACTATTTCTGGGTTAGCAGAGTCTGTAGCCTGAAGCATATGTAACCTGAAGCGTATGTAGCCCGAGGTACCACTGTATCGTAACAAACTCCAGTAACTGTAAGTATGGCACACTTCATCCAAGACAACATCTCCACGTTCGTTCTGAAGGCTGGGGAGACGCATTATCAAGGCTTTTAAGTTTTAAACAAAAATCTCTCCAAGTTTTTGATGCATTTTTAACGTATCTTCTGGAGCAGTGCCCATGGACAACCTGCCTACAAAGACACCCCCAAAATCTGGCCACAAAGCAGGTGCAGGGAATGCTCACACTCCAGAAAAGGCAATGCAGCCATGACCACACACACTAAGATACCTTTGTGCTGCTTGTGCTACCTGCCTCAAACCCTCGGTGTGTTAGGGACTTCCCCTGCATGTGAAGACAGGCTCCCGTGGATTGAGCGGACGAGATAGCAGGTCCAATGGTCAAGAAGATGGTTTCTGCATATGCTGTAGAGGGAAGTGGTTTCTGCATGTGCTGTAGAGGGGCTTATCAACCTTGGAAGCTAGCCCATCTAGGACAAGGAAAAAGGTAAAGGTATAGGGACCCCTGACCATTAGGTCCAGTCGTGGCTGACTCTGGGGTTGCGGCGCTCATCTTGTTTTATTGGCCAAGGGAGCCGGCGTACAGCTTCTGGGTCATGTGGCCAGCATGACTAAGCCGCTTCTGGCGAACCAGAGCACCGCATGGAAATGCCGTTTACCTTCCCGCTGGAGTGGTACCTATTTATCTACTTGCACTTTGACATGCTTTTGAACTGCTAGGTGGGCAGGGACCAAGCAACAGGAGCTCACCCCGTCACGGGGATTCGAACCGCCGACCTTCTGATCGGCAAGTCCTAGGCTCTGTGGTTTAACCCACAGCGCCACCCGCGTCCCTTTAAGAGAAGGAAACTATGACCCTAAACCTCCATTGCCTTGCAGGTTATCTTCGGGAGAAGAAAAGACGTAAGGAGTAAACCCTACTCCAGAGTGGAGTCCCTAAGATGGTTGGATGGTGCCTTGTACACCTCTTTCCAGCAACCCCTGCAGCCAAACTGGTGCTAAACCTTGCTCTGCTTTCCTTTGGACCACATCAGCGAGGCTGAGAGTGGGGTCTTGTCGTCTGGGCATCCCCGGACCGTCTTACACACTGCCCAAGCTTTCGTCCCGGGGAAGTCACTTTGGTGCTGCTAACCCAGCAGTTTGACTTTCCCTCCTGAGGCACACTTCATTGTCTCTCAAGACAGATGGATGCCAACAACAGGCTGCCTGTACTTGCACATGATTATTAAACTAAAGGCAAGGGGAAAAGCTTCTTTGCAGATGCATCCGATTGGTCTTAGTTGAATGGGATCTTGTTTATGCCAGCAAGACTGACACACACCATAACAATTGAGGGCAGGCACTGAGACAACACACAACCTTCTGCAAAACAAAAACAAAGCACAAGAGCCACTTCCCTAATATTACCTGAACACCATGGTGTCCCAATAGAAGTGGACATTGCAAGAGGCAGTGGAGTTTCTCATGGATGGTGCAATATGCATGTCAAACAAAAGGTTGAAAGTGCTCCACATTGCTCTTTAAGTCACAGGTGCAAGCTATGGATGTAAAACATAGAGGGACCCTGGGACCAATGCCATTCTAGTAGCCAGGGCTTTAAGAAAGCACCTGGTACAGATTTAACTGGGGTTAGAGGAAGGCAGACAGACTGGCTTTCACAACAGAAAGCCCTTTAAGTAGATACTAAGGTTATCTTCTCTTCTTGAGTCTTACCCCCAGTCGCCCAGATCAACTTTTCCTGTTATTTGCCACCCGTCTTTCCGGTCTTATGTAAGCTCCTTGTTATCCCACAATCCATTAGGCTTCTACCAATCCCACCCTAGCTATCCTCTTATCTTCCACTCTTGTCTCCTACTGTATTAAACATATGCTCTGCATCTTGCTATTGTAACCTGCTATTGATTGTTTATCCTCTCACTCCTATCGTTTATTTTTGTTTAAACTTTGCCTTTTCACCATAGGGTCTTCAAGGAAGCTTACATTATCAATGACTAGCAAACTTCTAGCCACGTTGCTCAGGAATTCTAATAATGCTCCCCCCCCCAAAAAAAAAATCAGTGCAGTTTTGAAATCAGTTGTTAAAATCTGTGCAGTTCAGAAAGGTTCAACCGCCATCTTGAATTAAAATGGTATCCAACTGTATCCAAACGTAGAAGAAAACCTGCTCCTTGATTCTCAGGAACCATCATGCAAAATTTGGTTAAATCATAAGAGATGTGGAAATGCATAGCAAATAAACAAAATACTTTCCAAAATACATAGTAGATAAAAACTATTTTTTCGAACGGAATGAAAATTAATTCAAAACCTACAACTAAAAAATTGCAAGAAATAAACAAATTTAGCAGCAGTGTTTTAACACCCCTTCTTTTGCTTAGTACAAATGCTAAAACTAACCTTAAGTGTTTATCAATTACTGTCTATGAGTCCCTCAGTCCAATACAGAGACATGATTTACACAAAACATTTCATCCTCTTTCAGACTTGTTTTGACTGTCCCACAACCTGAAGCCCTCCAGATGTTTTGGACTATAACCCCCATCAGATCCAGCCATAGTCCAAAACATCTGGATGGCACCAGGTCGGGGGGAGCTGTGCTGTACTAATAATTAGCACACTTCCTACAATCATTTCCTACCTTAGGGGCGAAAAAGGTCCTTCCTACACCGTTCTTTTCTGTGTTTAAAATTTGCTACAGAGTGCTTACAGACAAAATGTGAGTCACAGCACATTTCCATTACCCCCCCCCAACATACCATATTATTCAGATTGCTGCTGCATCTGGAACACAAATTAAAAACATACTGATCAACAAATCAAAGGTTCCGTCTGCTCTGTTTTCTTGTTCACCCTCCATTCCAACGCTATTTAGGTAGGCTGTCTGCCTTTTCATATATTTTAAAGATGACTATGTCCATCTTTATCACACAGACATTTGACCACTAACTTTTTAATTGCAGTGTTGTTTTTGAAATATTGTTCGAATTAGCAGGGCTAATCAGTGCTTTGAATAGACAACCCTTGATGCAACCATGTAGAACCAGTTTCTATCCCCCCAAAAAAGCTTAATCCCGGAAAACAGATGGCATGTTTGAATAAAATGCATTGAGTGCAAGGCCACAATAGGATCACTATCCCATATGCTCCAAAGACCCCTATTTACCAGGGACAGAATCTATGTGCTGCTACCTGTCCCTGGTAAATCCATCCCTATTTTTTCCTTTGAACAATATTAATGATTTGCTTTCAGCACGAGATACTAGATTTCTCACTTTTCATGGCTCAGCTCCTTCTTCAGAGGCTCTACAGTGGTACTTCGGGTTACATACGCTTCAGGTTACATACACTTCAGGTTACAGACTCCGCTAACCCAGAAATAGTACCTCGGGTTAAGAACTTTGCTTCAGGATGAGAACAGAAATCGTACTCCGGCGGCGCGGCAGCAGCAGGAGGCCCCATTAGCTAAAGTGGTGCTTCAGGTTAAGAACAGTTTCAGGTTAAGAATGGACCTCCAGAACGAATTAAGTACTTAACCCGAGGTACCACTGTACAGAAGGATTGAGAACTTGTGAGCCCTCTATAATTTGTTTGGATTAAAACCACCATTATGTTTTGCCATTGGCAACGCTGACTGGGACTGATCCAACCACATTTGAAGAGCCAAAGGTTCCCGAGCCATGCTCTTGAAGACAGCTCTCCAAGGAGGACGGAGGAGGCACCTTGTCTGTACATAAGAACATAGGAAGAGCTTGCAGGATCAGGCCAATGGCCCATCTACTCCAGCATCCTGTTTTCACAGTGGTGAAACAGATGCCTTTGGGAGACACACAAGCAAGACCTGAGGACAACAGCACCCTCTGGAGAAACTGCTTTCAAATATGTATTTAATGTGGAAAGCAAAAAATAAGATTACACAGAAGTGAACATTATTTGAGACAGCCTTCTACTGAACGGGGTTTTCTTAAAGTAAAAGCCACTATGGGATGGAGCCAATGTTAGAAATACTCCAAGGACACCCATAGAAATTAATGGACACGGCTAACTTAGCTCCATTAGTTTTAACAGTCAACTGAACAAAACATTGCTTCCTTGCTTTCCAATGTCCAAACTACTCCATGCAACACGACGGCACACAGAAAAGCAGATTGCTCACGCACAGGACTTTGTATAGCTGAAATCCTCAGCTAATTCACTTCAGAACCTTATGAACGCATTATTTTTATGAGCCTAAGCCTGGGACAATTGATTGAAGATCACATCATATTTCTCTCACTAGCAAAACCGAAACACAGCCACAAAGCTTGGTCAAAACAGACTCCAAGTTAGCTGTCATTAAGTCTTTTCTGCTGGCAGACATTTGTATTATAGTTTTGACTTGTGTCCCTGCCAAATGTTCCTGCTTATAAAAACTTTGTCTCATCGGATCCAACTCAGAGGAGCCCAGAAATTTAAATATCACTGCATTTGAACTCAACTGCGAATAATCCAGTGTCGTCCCATTGTTGAGATTAAGCAACAATGCAGAAGGAAGGTCTAAGTTTTTCAACTCTCTCACATCAAATACACATTTGGGTTAAAAAAATATGTATGAAGAATGTTCTTGTGGCAGTGAGATTCTCACTCGCTTCAGCGAAATCAAGGAAATTACTTTCACAAACTTGGAAAAGCTCCTTCTCATTGGCTAGAGCTGTAGCCCAAAATGTGGGAAGACACTGAACACCCACCAATTATTTATAAAATCTGAATATCCTGACTTTCACTTCAGTTGAGGTCCTAGGGTAGCTTACAATTACATTTAAGACATATATATAATCAAAATCACAACTAAAAAAACCTAAAAACAGCAACAGACTAAAATTTCCACTAAAAGCAATTAAAGCCATTTTTGCCTGGCATTGGAATATATATATAGAGAGAGAGAGAGAGAGAGAGAGAGAGAGAACAGCAAGGAGACCACTTGAGAGTTCCACAAACAGAGGGCAACAGCTGGAAAGGTTATTTTCCTAGTGAACATCTGCCTCACTTTAGAAGGCAGGAGCGTCAAGAGAAGGGCCTCAGAACATTATCTTAGCACACAGGCAGGTTATTGAGAAAGTAAAATAATTATTTGCAAGAGGTACAAAAAAAAAAAACCAACCAAATCCATTTTTAACATACAAGGACCCCATTGGCTCAAGCTCCATTATCTCACACGCATTAGCATCAAGCCACTTCACAACAAATATGTATGTTGTTACTGCCTAGGACCATGCCACTTCTATCAGAAGACCCCTGACCCTGGGTCACTGAGAAGGTGGTTGGTGAAGGGGCTCCACCACAAGAGTGCCACAGCTATTCAAGTTTTTTCTTCCTTCTATTTCCTTCCTAATGAGTCTTATCTTTAGATTAGAACCCTTGTGCCCATTTCTTATTTTTTGTACAATGAGTAGCATATTTAGAGGCTTCAATTCTGTTTCCCTTAAAGGAATTATTTTGCAAGCAGGAATGTAACGAGGTGAATTTACAACCTCTTAAATAAATCTTCTTGGCAGATTAAAATTGACACCAAATTAGTTGTGTATTAAGAAATAATCTTCTCCCTCAAAAGTCTAAGCTCCAAAAATTAAAGTACTTGTGAAAGAGAGAAATTTGGCAGACCACACACAGCTATTTATTTTTAATCATTTAAATGTAAGCAGAATTTCTGCGTTCTTCCTACAACTTTCAAGAATAGAACTCATTTCTACAATACTGTTGAGTCTTTCTTTCAGACGGGGCTGAACCAGTGGCAAATGTCCAATTGCCTGGGTAAGTTGATTTTTGACACAAATATCTAGGAATCTGAAATATTTTCCTAGACTTTTTCTATGTTCGTTATTTACCTTTACATTTTTATGTTCCTGCGTTGTCTCAGTTACACAGACAAACTGAAATTTTGGTAAGAGCCTTCAGCCTTTCCTGAGCACACTGTCATTAAAAGTTCAACATTTATTTCTAAACAGAAAAATAATAATTTTAAAAATCACAACAAATGTTTTTTAAAGGTACTGTTTTTCTACAGTTTAATGCTGAATGCACCCATGAGCAGACAACTGAACCCTGATGAAAGTCCTTAATCTTCCCATCACCTCAAATTCACCTGAAATGGTGAATCCTGCGTTCTTAAAAGATAACTAAAAATGTAATTTAAACTCGGCTGTTTCATTATTCTGTGGTTAGTCTTTCGGTTGTACCTGCCCATTGGACTTGTATGATAGACTTTAAGAAGAAATTGGTCTATACATACACATCTATAACTTGAAAGCGATCCAGATCTCCAGCCATCTATTCATTGTCTGAAAAGCAAACAATTTATTTATGCATTGCATTTATATGCAATAATCAGGAGTCTTTCCCTGCCCCAGGAGGGGATGCTAGGGATCGAACCTGAGACCTTCTGCTCTAACCCCTGAGCTACGTCCTTCTCCACAAACTATAAAAAGGTAAAGGTACCCCTGCCCGTACGGGCCAGTCTTGACAGACTCTGGGGTTGTGCGCCCATATACCAGGCTGCAAACTGAGCAACCCCTTACAAAATGAGCTGCGGTTATAAGAATGCTCAGAAACAGACAATGCAAAGTTGTTGTTTTTCCCAAAGTCACTCTCTGGGGGTGTGGGGGAGCTGTAAAAATCTCATTATGGTTATATTGTTACAGACAGGCCACAATGCTTTCACACTGACTGCATTCAAGGTTGATGAATGACATCAGTCATAATAAGGAGTAGATTATCAGAGGGTAGAATAAGCCTCCCCCCACAAGGGCATAAATTGACACAAGGAGACATGAGCTTCCTTCTCAAGCCTCTACACAAAACAGAAAGGAATTATTATCTCAACTGGGCTTGCCTGCTCCCACTCATCATAAACTTGGCAGCTTTCTAACATCTTTTGAGAGAGTGTTCTGGGGCATTTATTACAACATTTATACCTTGCCTTTCCATTCTTGACTCTTTAAACATTTTAATGTTTAAATTAATTAAAAGCGTAAAAAGTACATCATCACAGAAAATGAAAGCAAAACAGAATACATGCACACAGATAGATGCACTGCAATCCTAACCCCATTTACTTGGAA
Organism: Podarcis gaigeae; assembly: GCF_964106915.1. NCBI lineage: Eukaryota > Metazoa > Chordata > Lepidosauria > Squamata > Lacertidae > Podarcis > Podarcis gaigeae. Next base: position 106,347,785 of record NC_139680.1, on the reverse strand, counting down.
GTAAGCCCCACTGAATTCAAGAAGACTTCTAAGTTGACATAGTTGGGAGTGTGCTGTAAACACCAACATGCGTTCATATACAAAAACCATCTTAACTTGGCACTGGAAACTATAATACAGCAGTAAAACTATGAGGCACAGGGTGCCCTCATTGGGCAGGGAATTTCATAATCTGGGCAACCTCTCCTTTTCCCATCAGCTGTGCCTCAGCTGGTAGCAGGACACAAAGCAGGCCCAGCTGAGCACATGGGACATGTAGGATCATGTCAATCTGCTAAATGAGCAACGATAACACAGATATCTGATGATATATGGGCTGCAATACAGAAAAGCCTATACCGTAACAAATCTGTAACACATCACCACAAGACTTTTGATTGTCTTCACCCTAAGGTGCTGTAAGTGTTCTCCTTAAAATTGCAAAGTGTGAACTGGGACGACAACAGCTCATCTTATTTTTCCCCCTCCCATTCAATATTTACTTAATTATATGCTTTTTTGAGAACCCTGAAGCCTGCCAACAGGCCAGTTTTCTTTTCAAAACAAAAAACTCCACCATTAATAGACTTGGCTTCATGCCTGGGACAAAGCTGAGCTCCGTGGGTCAACTGATGTTTGTCTTTCTTACACTTGGAAAGATACGAACCATTTGGCTAGTGGAAACTTGCTGCAACTAAACTTTGAAAATCCTTGCTCATAGCTGAGGTACAGCCTTATTCTGATTTGAAGATGGAGGCACACTTTAACTCTTGCAACCCCCAAAGCTTTGCTTTTACAGTAAGAAATGCATGGTGGTGATTTGTTCTGTCAGAAGCACCCGTCTTCCAGAATAATATGACGAAACTCCCAAGGGCCCACAAGAGCTTGCTTTGAGGCTAAAATGTCACTCAGGGTTCCTTGGAAGAACAGCAAGACACAAGTGTAGTTAAACACAAGATGCTGCCTTATAAGGAGTTAGAGCCTTGGTCTATCCAGCTCAGTATTGTCTCAGTTTCAGGCAGGGAATATCTCTGAGCCCTACCTACAGGTGTTCAGAATTGAATCTGGGGCCTTCTGAAATTGAGATCTTCTGGCACTGATACTTTGGATTGAGCATCTAGAAAAAGTAGGTAAAGGCCACATATCCTTCAATATGGATATCCAACAGTCCTCTGGTCTCTCTTAGAACAATATTTTCTCCTTTGGGCACAGGAAAACAATAAGGAACAGGGCAGAGCAAGTCTCATAGGCCCTAAGGGAGCCTTCATCAACCAGGTGCCTTGCAGATGTATTGGGCTACATCTGTCCCACCCAGCACATCCTGAGGGCAGAGGATGCTCAAATAGTTAGCTGTAATGTCTCAAATAACCATGTCACTTTAAGTTCCTTTTTTAAAAAAGCAACTGACTAATGAAATTAACAACACTGCTACTCATAAGTAAGTTATATTGAATTCAGTGGAGCTTACACACAGGTAAGCAGGCTTAGGACAGCTACCTAAACCAGTTTAAATTTCAAGTGCAGTGTAAATGGGTCACAGCTGATGAGTGGGGAGGGGGAGTTGAAAGGGGGTAAGCTGGGAAATTTTGCCTTAAATTTGATGCAAGAGATGGATGGCCAAATTCCTCCTACACCCCAAACTCCCTCCACACAAGAGGAACTAATAAAGGAGTTTATACTACAAAAACGAGACAAAACAACAGCTGGTGTTCCTTGCAACCTACTTCTCTTTAAAAACGGAGAAGGTGCGGAGACGAGATTTCAAAATAAAGTTTTGGTTACTTTTAGGACCAGGCTCTTCATATAATAGCACAAGCTACACATTTGGCGAGGAAGGAAGCACCAGGTACATGAGAAAGGAGAGGGATTTCAAGGCAGAACCCAGCCAGTTTGGAGAGCTGGAGGGAAGAAATGTGGAAAGAGTATCGACAAAAGGTCAGCCCACAGAGAAAAGCGGGCGGGGGAAACCTCTTAGAAGCACAACCTCCCTGGCTGGTGAGGAAACTCGGATTTTAAAAGACCAACGGCAAAAAAGCTGGTCTCAAGGAGGAGCAGCCACGCCAAGAAAGATTCGTACAGAAGTTGAAACGCAGATATAAAATGTAAACACACGCGATGCATGCTTCAGTTGAGATTCCTGCATCGCAGGGGTTGGACCAGACGACCCTCGGGATCCCCTTCCAATTCTATGGTTCTGGGAGACAATCTGCCGCCCAAGTTGCAGAGCCAGGATCAACTCCCCTCACAAAACTCCCTGGCTTCCGTTGTCCCAGAAGATAATTTGAGGGCGGAGAAGATAATTTGAGGGGCGGGTGGGGGGCTCCACAGAAGCCCGAGTCAACCTAAAGAGCAAAGGTGGGGCGGTGGGCGTCTCAGCGGTACCCACCTCTCTCCTCCGGCCGCTTCTCTCCCTTCTACCACCCGCGCCGCGCCCGCAGCATCTCCCCTGCAGAAAACGACCTTCCGCCGCTCGCGGCCCCTTTGTGTGCCCTCGGCCAATGCCAGCGTGCTCTGCTTCCCTTTCTCCCGAGGCTGCCGCCGATGCTCCTCCCTTGAGGACGTCCACGCTGAAGCCAGCAGCCTCCGGCTCGCAGGCGATTTTCCCCTTGCAGCCTCCCCAGCCCGCTCCGCCCACCTCGGATTCCTTTCAGGAGCAGACGCGGCGCGCAACGGCGCTCCTGCGCGCTCCTCTTCACAGGCAGGCGACCGACCTCTCGGCGAGGGCTGCGCCTCCAGGGGGACGAGAGGAGCGCACCGCTCTCGCCCTCTTCTCCTCCTGCTTCCAGCGTGTCTTCATGGGCTTTCTGGCCTCCTCTGCTGGCTTGGAGGAGCCGGCAGATGCCCTGGTTGCAGGGCTGTGGAAGCCAAGCAGGGAACAGGGGAAGCGGCTCTGGTGGACACCACCGCCGGCCAGCAAGTACCGGGGCGAACTTGGGTATTATGGCGCCCCGAGCAAGGGCAAAATTTGGCGCCCCACCAGATATTTATTATTATTTTCACAATAATTCATTTGGGTACAGCTTAGGGCCCCACTCTCTTGCGGGCCCCCAAAAAATTGAAAGGGGAAAAACAAACCTGGATTTACATTTCCAAAATATAAGATAAAAAAACAAATAAAATAAAACCTACATACAGCAACAGTGTTTTGTGTTGTGTAGGTTCCTATTTGTTATGTGGAAATGGCTTTTGATACCTATTAGGTCCATAAATTACCATATAGCATATATTCAACACAAAAAACCAACAATTTGTTGTTGGCAAAGGACAGCTGGACATATAAAGGGCCCCATTACCTTCAGTAGCTTAGGATGGGTAGGCAAATTAAGGCCCGGGGCCCGGATCCGGCCCAATCACCTTCTAAATCCGGCCCACGGACGGTCCGGGAATCAGCGTGTTTTTACATGAGTAGAATGTATGCTTTTATTTAAAATGCATCTCTGGGTTATTTGTGGGGCATAGGAATTTGTTCATTGATTTTTTTCAAAATATAGTCCACAAGGTCTGAGGGACAGTGGACTGGCCCCATGCTGAAAAAGTTTGCTGACCCCTGGCTTAGGGCCTCATCAAACCTAAATCCGGCTCTGGTACAGTTGCTTTTCTTATGGATCTACTCAGTAGGTATGGCCATAAATATAGGCAGTGATTTAAACCCAAAAGAGAATGATTAGGGGTACTCTCATTTTCCTACTCATATTGAAATACTGCCCCTCAATGAGGCCAAACTTAGATTCACAAAACATTTAAGGGTATGCGTATCCCCAGAAAAAAAAGCTCTGAATATAGGTATTGTTATTTTGAACCCCCTCGGCTTGGCGCCCTGTGCGGGGGAACAGCCTGCCCTGCTTTAAATCTGATGCTGGCTAATGTAATTGATTTTCTGAGCTGCAGCAAATGCTAAGCATTTTTGCTAAGCAGCAAGACTTTTGAAGTTCAGTAGGACTTAACTTGTCTATGCACACCTTATGTAGATGGCATGCACTCTGGCTTCGATCACACAGTGTCCATTGCGCCAGAAGCGGTTTTGTCATGCTGGCCACATGACCCGGAAAACTGTCTGTGGACAAACGCCATCTCCCTCGGCCTGAAGCGAGATGAGCGCCACAACCCCATAGTTGTCTTTGATTGGACTTAACCATTCAGGGGTCCTTTACCGTTACCTTTAAGTGCTGTATATACAGAGTCTTAGCTAGGTGATCTTGTGCCCCTGGCGGAACCATCCGGATTGTGCCCCCCTAACCACAGACAAATTAGCTGCTCTTTCCACCTCTCCTCCAACCCCCCCACCTCCACCCATTCAATTCACCCGCTACTTAAAACCATTTCTTATGAGGCAATAATCAATATTTATATTTATGGATGTATTTTTAAGTCAATTTTGTGGGGGTCCCCCTAATGGGGGCCCACCTCACCACCCCCTAGCTACAGCCCTGTGTATATACAGTATCCAGCCGTATTCTCACCATACATTCAAAGCACTATGATACCACTTTAAACAGTCATGGCTTCTCCCAAGGAATTCTGGGAGTCAGAGTTTGTTAAGGGTGTGGGGAGTTAGGAAGCCTGCCATATTCCCCTCCCAGAGCTGCAATTCTCTGAGTTCTCTGTGAAGAGGGATTGATCGATAAACTGCTGTGAGAATTGTCAGTCTATGAGGAAAATAGGGGGTCTCCTAACAAGCAGCCTGAACAAACTACAAGTTCTCTGTGGGGAAAGCCATGACTGCTTAAAAGTGGTATTGCAGTGGTTTAAATGTGCAAATGTGATCTCAGAGTAGAGCTTTTGAAATTTGGGGCCATTAATTTCATTTGGTCTATTCTGAGTAATGCTTAGTTGGGTAGAACCCGCATACTTCAAACCAACCTCAAGCTTCTCCCTAACTTCTTTCATCTAAATGGTTAAGAAGTGCTTCCTTCGTTCCACATTATAAAGGCTGAATCACTGCTATCTATCCCCATCTCCCCCGCTCCCCATTTCTGAGAGTCACAAATATAGCATGACCAAGTGTGACTAATGTGTCTGACAGGAAACAGACTCAGATGCAGAGTCAATGTTTTTTAAAAATAAAAATATTTGGCTGAGGGCAGATGAAGGTTGGTGGGGCATTTGCCCTAATGGACCGGCCTCTGCCAAGTTTCAAAGGGTAAACCAACCAGATACTTTCCCCCCCTGCAGTTATTATGTGCAGAAAACTCATTTACAGCAAGCAATGTTATTATATGCGTAACATTTTTTCCTGCAAACACCCCTTTACTAAGGGGCACAAATTTTAACGTAAGCATGAGTGTTCTGTTCACATAGCTGTGTTTTTGCATTATTTTATATGAAGAACAGAAAGCTATCCAACTGAAACACTTGGGACCTCCACTGGCACGCAGTAAGCTAACAGTTACACAGCGCATGAAAAGTAAATGGATGGGTTTATGCAAACACTGCACCAAAGACTATCACAACGGGCCAGCCAGCCAGTTGAGAAATTGACACGGTTGAGAAAATCCAGAATTCTTGAGATACTTTAATCTGTCTGTCAAGAGGCTGCTTGGTTGGACAATGGACATAATAAATGTTGTTGGAGTATATTTTGTGAACCTGGAAACACTGCAGCAGTGAGCACTTTACAGCCTCTATTTGCTCTTGGTACCCAATAATCCATTGGAAAAGTAGTTTCTATGTGCTTCCCGAACAACTGGCATTGCTTCTCAGCCAATTGACTAAGATCAAGTGTCAGTATCTATTATTATCAGTGCAATATCTGGTATGTCTGCTACTTGTGGACTGTTCGTATTAAATATATTTTTGGAACTGGGAGATAGAATAGGAAATTGTTCCATTCGCTCCCTGCATCAACTGGGTATTGCAGTGTTCCAGGAATAGTGCACCACAATACTTCTGGTTCAAAATTAGACAAAACTAGTTATTCAGGAAAAGAGGCGGCATTGGGAGCAGACCATCAGGCACCCGAGGAAACTTTATTCTGCTTGCCTGGCAAGCAGGAATGGCAGTAGGGATGAAGAACTTAGGATTCAGCTGCCACTTTGGGGGCTTCTGGTGCCTGAGGCAGCTGCTTCAGTTCACCTAATGGTTGAGTCAGCTCTGGCTGTATGTCACTCAGCAGCCTGGCTACACACATAAGTTCAGACATTTGCTGGTCTTCTACTGCTGTGCACACTCCAAGCCCATGGTCATCCGTAGGAGATGCATCAAGCAACCTGGGTGCCTGTTCAAGACAACAGTGCCTAATCTGCTCGGAAGGTATACAGGTCTCTGTGGTGCAGTTGACCCGCTCAGCCACAAATCCCTGGTGAATCCTAGACCTCCACTGCAGGAAGAAACTGTCTAATGGTTTAACAGTGGAACAGATTGCCTCAGGAGTATAGCATCTAGATCAAGGGAAGTAATAGTGGCACTGTATTCTGCTCTGGTCAGACCTCACCTGGAGTACTGTGTCCAGTTCTGGGCACCACAGTTCAAGAAGGACACTGACAAACTGGAACGTGTCCAGAGGAGGGCAACCAAAATGGTCAAAGGCCTGGAAACGATGCCTTATGAGGAACGGCTAAGGGAGCTGGGCATGTTTAGCCTGGAGAAGAGGAGGTTAAGGGGTGATATGATAGCCATGTTCAAATATATAAAAGGATGTCACATAGAGGAGGGAGAAAGGTTGTTTTCTGCTGCTCCAGAGAAGCGGACACGGAGCAATGGATCCAAACTACAAGAAAGAAGATTCCACCTAAACATTAGGAAGAACTTCCTGACAGTAAGAGCTGTTCGACAGTGGAATTTGCTGCCAAGGAGTGTGGTGGAGTCTCCTTCTTTGGAGGTCTTTAAGCAGAGGCTTGACAACCATATGTCAGGAGTGCTCTGATGGTGTTTCCTGCTTGGCAGGGGGTTGGACTCGATGGCCCTTGTGGTCTCTTCCAACTCTATAATTTTATGATTCTATGATTCTAGGAGTTAATGGGCTCACCTTCACTGGAGGTATTTAAGCAGAGAATGGATAGCCATTTGTCAGGGATGCTGTAGTTGCAAGATTCCTGCATTTGCCGTGCTCTCTAGTATCAGAAAGCCACCCCTGATCTCACATTTGAGACATTGCAGCTGAAACGATATAATGTAATTTATCAATTTATTATATATTTAACGGAATGAACAAGTACTGTTCTCTTGGCTTTAAAACCAGTTAAAGGTATAATATCTACTCAGCCTTACTGCACAAAGCACATTCACCCACATCCACACCCACACACCCAAGAATCCTGAGAATTGTAGCTCTGTGGTGAGTAGACTACATTAACTAGGATTCTTTTCAGGGGTACATGTGGGGTTTAAATGTATGTTGTGAATGCAGATGTTTTCAGTGAAGTGGGTGGCAGGTCTATAAAATACGCTTTGGGCAACTTTGTCAAACCCTTCAATCTGCACTGCTTTCCCATTTAAAACTCCTGCCTCAAACACGGCAAATAGACACATGCCTGACATTCCTCACCCCCAGCCTGCTCAAAACAAAAGAGGAAACTTTTGTATTAAAAAAATACTTAAAACGACAACATTTTGTTTCACTGTTAATTTTGATGCTGCTTTACATATGTACCTTTGTTACATTTTTTATTTTAACTTGTAATGTTGTATGTGATGTTTTAAGCCATGTGGTAAACCATTTAATGGTTCCACCCCAGAAATGTAAAGCAGAACACAAAAATGTGAAAGACAGACATGCATTTAGAAATTATTTAACGAAAATGAAACTGGGTTCAGTCTAAAACACTTAAAACACACATAATTACACCTACGCTAAAATCTACAATGAATTTCCTTCTTGATTTTTATGGAGCTTTCTCCTAGGGTCCCCAGATGTTATTGGACTACAACTCCCATCATCCCTAGCTAGCAGGACCAGCGGTCAGAGATGCCGGAGCTGTAGTCCAACAACGGTCAGTAGGTGGGACAGCTCAGTCTGTAAAACACGAGCCTCTTAATCTCTGAAACCTACATTGGGCAAAAAAAAATCCTGAAACTCAGAGGTCGAAAATAAACAAATATAAAAAACAAATAAACAAAAATAAATAAATCCTGAATCTTTCAGAGCTGGACGGTGAACTGCATGGTCCCTTCCAACTCTACAATTCTAGCATCTAGGGGCCCAAGGTTAAGAAAGGCCGTTTCACTCTAAGAAATATCCCTGGCACCTCTAAGTTCCTATCTCTATGGGAGTGACGCAACGCCGCCCGGGCGCAGGATTTTGAACGAGCATCGAGCGTGCTTACGTCCATTTGAGCGCGTCGGGAACCGGGCGACTAGGGCGCATGCGCAAATCCCCGGCGGTCTCGCGCGGGGTGCGTGTCGCGTTAAGGCCTTCGCTCTTCCGGCGCGTCGTGCGGGCATCTCCTCGATCGAGGCCGGTTCGGGCGAAGGAGGTCTCCTGTGGCGGCGTCGGTTGGGGTTCGGAAGGGCTAGAAGAAGAAGCCTCGAGCGGTTGACAGGCGGGCGGGATGTCGGGGCCTACGGGAGGTTCGGCGGGCTCGGCCCGAAAGCGGCTGCTGAAGGAGGAGGACATGACCAAAGTGGAGTTCGAGACCAGCGAGGAGGTGGACGTCACCCCCACCTTCGATACCATGGGCCTCCGCGAGGACCTCCTGCGCGGCATCTACGCCTACGGTGCGCGCGCGGAGCCGGCGGGAGCGGGGGGGCGGGCTGGCCGCGCGGCCCTCACCGCGGAGGGAGGGAGGGAGGGAGGGAAGGGAAACAGCTCCCCGCCCCCCCCCCCCGGGACGGTTTCGGCCGTTATTCTTACTTGCGTTCGGTGCTTTTTATGTATCCTCCTCTGCCCAGGTAGGCGCCGGTGTGAGATGTAAATAACGGCGTTAAGATTCGAAAACAATTCAAAGGAATGCTATATAAGATTTATTATTATTATTATTATTATTATTATTTATACCACGCCCATCTAGCCACTCTGGGTGGCTCCCAATCGAATGTTAAAAACAGTACAGCGTTAAATATTAAAAACTTCCCTAAACAGGGCTGCCTTCAGATGTCTTTTAAAGATAGGATAGCTGCTTATTTCCTTCATATCTGAAGGGAGGGTGTTCCACAGGGCAGGCGCCACTACCGAGAAGGCCCTCTGTCTGGTTCCCTGTAACCTCACTTCTCGCAATGAGGGAACCGTCAGAAGGCCCTTGGCGATGGATCTCAGTGTCCAGGCTGAACAATGGGGGTGGAGACGCTCCTTCAGGTATACAGGACCGAGGTCGTTTAAATGTAGTCCCATTGTAATTCGTCCCCACGTGTGTTTTCATTGGGTTATTTGTTTTACTTCCATGAAATTTATACGCCGCTTGATTGTAAAAACAAAGTGAATTCCTCGAAGCAGCGAAGTCTCCTGCTTAATATCAATTGGCAGGGAGTTCCAAGATGTAAGCGCTGCCACACTAAATGATCAAGTTCATACAAATGCGGAATGGGTATTATGTTGCACCACCTGTAGCAGTGCCTACATACACTGTTAGTATGTATTGTATTGCTACTGCATTCCAAAACATCAGCTACATCAGTTTTTTTAATGGGCGCACTGGTTTTTGTGCATTTTTGGGGGGAGGGACTCTCCTTTGTGTTGGTGTATCAAAGTCTACAAGACACAGTACCAAAGGAAAAGGGGAAGAGGATTGTGATGAGAATTGCTGTTGGAAAGTGTGCCCAAGATAGGATTTGTTCTGAAATAAATCTGACTTCAATCATATAAAGCAGTGGTGCTACTGGACTTGAGCTCTGATCTGCCCCAACTACAACGGGGTGATGGGACTTCTAGTCTAAGAACACCTGGAAGGTACCATGTTAGCTACCCTGGATTTGAAGTTTCTTCCTCTTTTCTCCCATAAATGCAAAAGGTTGTATCAGAAGTAAACCATACTCAAGAGTAAACCAGTTGAAATCAGAGGACTTAAGTTAGTCATTATTTAAGTCTGCTGACTTCAGTGGGTGTACTCTGAATATGATAGTTTGATACAACCCTTTGTTATTTAAGGAGACATCAAATCAAACTTCCCCTTCTTGGTCATTTGTAGCTGCCTCCCTCATTGAATTTTTACTTTGTGAATTTAGAGATGTGTGAAGTTTGCACGTTGTCATTGGCCACTTTCATTAGCAAATAATAAATGTTGGCACCTGACTGTGACTTTTCCCTTCCTCTCCCCAGTCTCCTCCCTAGCTCCTATTACTGTTTAAAATTGAGTGCCAACAGCTATAGATTTCAGTGCTTTGGTTTCATTACAGTACTGCTCTGGCCAATGTTTTTAGAGTGCACGATGTAATTGGAAGGGAAATCTAACCTTTATAAATGAATTTTGTAGGTTTTGAGAAGCCTTCAGCTATCCAGCAGAGAGCTATCAAACAGATCATTAAGGGAAGAGATGTGATTGCACAGTAAGTGAAATTGCGTGCACACACACACACGACTTTGGGATATTGTCAGTCTAAGAATGCAAATAGTCCATTGAATAATAAGAGTTGGAAGGGACTCCAAGGGTGATCTAGTCCAACCCCCCGCAATGCAAGAATCGCAGGTAAAGCATCCATGACAGAAGGTAATTCAATCTCTGCTTAGAAACTTGCAATAAAAAAATGGGTTCCTATTTATTTATTTTAAAAGTAATAGCAATCCAATTAAAACTCCCCACTCTAAAGGGGGTCAAGGTCTGCCTCACAGGATTGCAGTGTGTGTGTGCGCGTGCGTGTTGGTCCTCCACCTCATCCACACAAGCCCTGCCCCAACAGGCACCCCCCCCAACTCACCAGCTTCATGCTTTACTCAGCTCTTTCCATGTTCTTCAATTGTAAGGAACGATGCTTTTGAATGCACAGGACTAGAGTAAGTCCAAGAGGGCAATTTATGGCATGTTTTCTCAAAACCTGGGACGCGGGTGGCGCTGTGGGTAAAACCTCAGTGCCTAGGACTTGCCGATCGTATGGTCGGCGGTTCGAATCCCCGCGGCGGGGTGAGCTCCCGTCGTTCAGTCCCAGCTCCTGCCCACCTAGCAGTTCGAAAGCACCCTAGGTACAAGTAGATAAATAGGTACTGCTTTCTAGCGGGAAGGTAAACGGTGTTTCCGTGTGCTGCGCTGGTGCTGGCTCTCCAGCTGCAGCTTCGTCACGCTGGCCACGTGACCCGGAAGTGTCTTCGGACGGCGCCAGCTCACGGCCTCTAGAGCGAGATGAGCACGCAACCCTAGAGTTGGACACGACTGGCCCGTAAGGGCAGGGGTACCTTTACCTTTACCTTTCTCAAAATTAAATCCCATTGGGTTCATTGGAACTTGCTCACTAGTAAGCATGTATAGAACTGCTGTCTCCATGACCCATTTAGAAAGAGATGCCTTTACTTGGTGTCTTTTACTTTCTTGACACAATCCCACCCAGCTATAATTCTTACCTGTAGGTATAGCTTTTCATAGATTAAGGTTACCAGATGTCCCCATTTCCCGGGGACAGTCCCCAGATTTACAAATCAATCCCCATACAAAATCCATTGAAGTTGAAAAGTTTCTCCGGATTCATTGAAAAAAATCTGGTAACTTTATCATAGATAGCATCCATAGGTAGCTGTAGGTGACCTCCCACATTGATCTCTTGTGACCATATACCTATAACTGTCTAAAATTAGAATCTAGATGTTCAGGAGAATTCTCACTTATTTTGCATGTAAGTTCTAGTATTAGCTTTATCCATTGTAAACCACTTTTATCTTAGGTTAAATAAGCCGTAATGCAGATAATCCCAGTAGACAAAGTTTGTTCCGTTTCAAATTGATTAGCACAGTATATTAGTCTTAAATTTTATTTGGAGGCTGGTGTCAGGTAGATTTGCGTATCTGGTTTCATTAATGGATAATCTGTCAAAAATATTTTGATAGTACTCAACAAGGATAATATTGTATATGGTGATATTTATTGCTTATGTTTTCAGACACAGCTATTAAAAATACTATTCTTTCTAGATCACAGTCTGGAACAGGCAAAACAGCAACGTTTTCCATCTCCGTTCTACAGTGTCTGGACATCCAGGTACCTTTGGAACACAAATACTTGACACTTACTTTTGAAGATGCAAATAGTGTTCTGGCTAGTTATAGTATATATTCTCATTGTCTTAACATTGACCAAGGACAACGTTACAGATTAATTACATTTTTTGAACATGGGATTTCATCCCAAATACTCTATGCATGCTTTGTCTCATTAAGGGAGATCATGTTGATATGTGAACACTTCAAATTTCAAATAACTTTTTAGAAGGAATGAAGGCTGCAACACTTAAACTGTTTCGTTTCAATCAGGTTCGTGAAACGCAAGCATTGATATTGGCACCTACCAGAGAATTGGCAGTACAGATTCAGAAGGTAAGCAAATCTCATACAATATTGCAGCTTATGAAAATGGAATGCTGCAGCATCTTTAGGCCTTGTGACAAGCTCAGTTCTCCTTCCACTACAAGCAGCTCAGTTATCTCAGGTGGGTACAGCATTATATTGAAGCCTCGGTGCCCCGTGGATGCAAATGTTTCTGCAACTGCCTAAACAGAATGATGCTGCATACAAGCGCCCTTAGAGTTAACACTTAGCACAATCACAGTGATCTCTCCTGATTTAAATTCTGAAAGCCCATAATTTGCCTACAGTAGCATCTTGTAATTAGCAGCAAGTCTCAGACATGGTTTGAGAACACAGGATCGCAGCAACCTTCCAAATGCTAAGCAAGTTTGAATTGGGTCAGTGCTTGGATGAAAGACTGCCAGGGAGCCTTTTGCATACCGCCTGGAGTTGTACGATAGAAGAAAAGTAAAACAGCAGGGTGATGTATATAGAATGCATTGCGCCATTTAGCACTTTTGAATCTATCGAACAGCTGTAGAAATGGCTGCAGCAACAAGACAAAATAAGTCAAACACTCCTGACTTAGAAAATGAAATAGTATTTACATACGGGAGAATGCGCCTCCTCAGTCTCTGACACATGCATTCACAGGAGATGTCATGGCTCTTGCCAGGGTCCCTGGTTCAGTTACTGTTTGGGTTGTGTAGTACCCTTGATTATAAGCTGTTTGTGTGCTTGCTCCTGCAGGGGCTTCTTGCACTTGGTGACTACATGAATGTCCAGTGTCATGCCTGTATTGGTGGGACCAACGTTGGTGAAGACATTAGGAAGCTGGATTACGGACAGCATGTCGTTGCTGGCACACCAGGGCGTGTATTTGGTGAGATTAATTTTATTAAGGAAAACCAAAGAATTTGCCTTAATGTGTTGAGTAGACGCTTGTAAGCTTTATGCTCAAGATACTTTTCCGTCCTTAGTTCTGTGCTCCAGGTGTGGAACTACAGCTGTGGTTCTCTTACCCCTGTCCTCCCCATTTCTCCCTTATTCTGCACTTTGTCTTAGTTTTAAACAATCAATGAAAGCACCATATAAACAGAAATATAAGGTGGGAACTACAGAAAATTAGGTTGAGTAGTGCTGTTGCTTTGTAACTTTTGTATAATCAGATTTTTTGTGTGTGTGCTTGGGAAGTATACTACTGCTGTAATAATCCCAATTGAGATCAGACTCCCTTTGCTCCCCTGAGCCATCAGTTTGCAGAATAAAAATTGACTCTCAGCATCTCTGCTAGATCCCTGTTTCTTGACGCAAACCTGAAATCTTTCAGATATGATCCGTCGCAGAAGTCTAAGAACTCGTGCCATCAAAATGTTGGTTTTGGATGAAGCTGATGAGATGCTCAATAAAGGTAAACAATTATTTTAACCCCGATGTCCTAAACTTTAACCGTGGATTCAAGTCATGGGGTTTTTTTCTATAAAAATCCAAAATCCAAGACAAGTTTGCCTAAAGTGTCAGAGCAATGTGCGTTTTTCTGTCATACAAATATTTGGAAACTTCTTCCAGGTGGCATCAGGATGGTTACCGAGGGCTAACTTGCCAGAAATCATGTGCTATTTTTCATTAAGAAATCTGTAAGTGCTTTCTAGGGTCACTACCACATAATGATAAAAAATACCATTACAGTGGTACCTGTAGATACGAACGGGGGCTGTTCCAGAGCCCCGTTCGCATCTAGAGGTAAACGTAACTAGCGACGGCACGTCTGCACACGCATGCGTCGCTTTTCGCTGCTTCTGTGTATGCGCGTGATGTCATTTTGATGCTCCGTTACTTCCGGGTTGCCACGGAGCACAACTCAAAGCGTCTTCAGCTCGAGGTATGACTGTATACAATGGTACCTCGGTTTAAGAACAGCCCTATTTATGAACTTTTCGGTATAAGAACTCCACAAAACTGGAAGTAGTGTTCCAGTTAGCGAATTTTACCTCGGTCTACGAACAGAAACAAAACAGTGGAAGGCACCGGTGGCGGGAGGACTCATTAGGGAAAGTGTGCCTTGGTTTAAGAATGGATTTGGTTTAAGAACGGACTTCTGGAACGGGTTAAGTTCGTAAACCGAGGTACCAATGTACTTGTTAATTATCGGCAAGGCACCAAATAATTATGTGGTGAGTAGGCAGGAAAAATCTATGGCCAAGTGTCATCTGCAGCTATAGCCCCCCCACACACTGAAGCTTTATGCCATAACATTAAAACAAGTGTGAGTGCACCTTACCTTTTTAGATTGGAGGGGTAAAGTGATGAAAGGTGAGTTTGAGCTCCATGTTGGGCAAAAGATTTCTGCATTGTAGGCGGTTGGACTAGATCATCCTCGTGGTCTTTTCCCACTACAAGCAGCTCAGTTAACTCAGGTGGGTACAGCATTAATCATATTGAAGCCTCGGTGCCCTGTGGGTGCTTCTAGAGTGGCTGCAAATGTTTCTGCAACTGCCTAAACAGAATGGTGCTGCATACAAGCTCCCTTAGAGTCAACACTTAGCACAATCACAGTGGTCTTTCCTGATTTAAATTCTGAAAGCCCATAATTTGCCTACAGTAGCATCTTGTAATTAGCAGTTCAGTTCTACGATTGCCAGTGCTTCATTCGTTAGCAGCTTG
This sequence comes from Podarcis gaigeae, assembly GCF_964106915.1. Lineage (NCBI taxonomy): Eukaryota > Metazoa > Chordata > Lepidosauria > Squamata > Lacertidae > Podarcis > Podarcis gaigeae. The sequence continues at coordinate 106,332,784 of NC_139680.1, read as the reverse complement.
CAAAACTGCTAGCTTGTATTTTGTTTGGTTGCAAGTCACTTTGGGTTGTCCTGGGCAATATAAAATGACTAAATGCTGCTGCCAACCTAGCAGTTCCAAAGCATGCCAGTGCAAGTAGATAAATAGGTGGCAGGAAGGTAAAACAGCATTTCCGTGCACTGTGGCTTCTGTCACGGTGTTCCATTGCGCCAGAAACGGTTTAGTCATGCTGGCCACATGACCCAGTGGACAACATGCCCTGTGGACAAATGCCAGCTCCCTTGGCCTGAAAGCGAGATGAGCGCTGCACCTCATAGTCACCTTTGACTGGACTTAATCGTCCAGGGGTCCTTTACCTTTTTATCTTTACCTCTGTCAAATGTGCTTCACCAATTCAGCAGACAGACAGCAATACTTACCCAAGCAGTTCCTGGGGTACTCTGGACTTAAGTTGCCTGGGGCTTTGTAAATGAATACAGAGACCTTGAACCTTGTTTGGTAGTAAATGGGCAGCCAGTCTATTCTGACCAGCTGGAGCTTCCAGACCAAGCCCAATAGAGTGCATTGTAATCCAGCCTAGAGGTTACCAACACATGGACTATAGTGATCGGGCATGGAGGAATCGAATTTGGAGTGGCTTTGGTTGTAATAAATGTGCACCAAGGTACAATAAGGTTCTCAAATGTACTCTCTCTTGTTTGGTTCATCTAGGTTTTAAAGAGCAAATTTATGATGTGTACAGATACCTTCCTCCAGCAACACAGGTGGTTCTGATCAGTGCCACCTTGCCACATGAGATATTGGAGATGACCAACAAATTCATGACTGACCCCATCCGCATTCTGGTCAAGCGGTGAGTGAGTTTACAAGTTTAGCTCACGTTGGTGACAGTGACAGTGTTAAATATCTGAAATATTTTCTCTGAATGCATTTGATTGTTTCCTTCCTGATCCTTGTCCTTCTGTCTAAATTCCTCTGGAGGGTATGAAAACTGGGATTTTGGCCCCATTGGGTTTTCTTGAAGCGGATACAAAAGTGTTTTGTAAACATTGTACTTAGCATTTGTATAGCACTTTGCCTGCGTATTCAAAAAACACACTGTAAAGCATGTCATTGTTATCCCCATATTACAAATGGGAAGGTGCAAGCAGAGGCTGAGAGGTTATTGACTACCCTAAGGCCACTTAATAGGCTTGTGGCCCAGGTGGGGACTTTCCAGCTCTTATCCACCACATTTTGCCACTTCTCTTTGCCTTAATCACAAAATCAACTACTGAGTTTTAAAATTGGACAGATTTGCACTATATTGCCATCTGGCAATTTAACTATAGGCATTCCTGTAGACTTGAATAGACAGTTCTAGAGAATACCATTGCAGTGATAAATGTTCAGTTTTATAAATGTAATGTCTTTAACAATTTAAAGTCAATCAGCTCAAAATTTCTCCCCTCTCCTGCCTCTATCCAGTGATGAGTTGACGCTAGAAGGGATCAAACAGTTCTTTGTGGCGGTGGAGAGGGAAGAATGGAAGTTTGATACATTGTGTGACCTGTATGACACACTCACCATCACACAGGCTGTCATTTTCTGTAACACCAAGAGAAAGGTACGTCAGCAACGAACAATGCCTGATTTAGTCAAGTCATGATTCATGTTGGCACTGACAGTTGGGCAAAACTAAAACTAACTTTTTTTGGAGGATTACTCTTGCCAAATTTAAAAATTAACTGACTGCTCTCTGGCTCAGGTTGACTGGCTGACTGAGAAGATGAGAGAAGCAAACTTCACTGTTTCATCCATGCATGGTGACATGCCACAGAAGGAAAGGGAGTCCATCATGAAAGAATTCAGATCTGGGGCAAGGTATGGCAGCAATTTTTGAATATAGCAGGGATGGGGGAACGTTTTTGGAAAGAGAGCCACGTTATCCTACTGGAAAGGTGTTAGGATCCCCCCTCCGAACAGTGGGCAGAGCAGGACCCAGAATTATGCAGAATAAGATCCCAAGCTATTTCCCATGGGAACAGAAGCATATATATATATATATATATATATATATATATATATATATATATATATATATGTATATATATATATATATATAATTATTAACTCCATTCATGTTTCACCTTTCCCCAGAGACTTTAACCAAGATTGTGTGTGTGTTTTAAGTTGGCCAGTACCCTTTGTCTGTCCTCGCTTTGCAAATTCAAAAAGAACAGTGTTTTTCTAGCAGAAGAATGCAGATAGAATGAATGCACAGCGGAACAAGTCTTGTGAAGTAGCTACATAGAACTTTGAAATGAAATTTCATCCTGAAAATTGCATGCATACCATTGTAAAATCACAGACAACTCTTTGCATATTTGCAGAAAACACAAGTCTGTGGAGACGTTTTCCTTTCTACTTGGATCTTTTGCAGTAATTTTTGCAGACAAAGGAACAAGTGTAATTTATGAGGGTCTCTGCAATTCAGTAACTGCTTTTTTCTTTTTCTTTCTACAGCCGAGTTCTTATTTCTACAGATGTTTGGGCCAGAGGTTTGGATGTTCCTCAGGTGTCCCTGATTATTAACTATGACTTGCCAAACAACAGAGAATTGTATATACACAGGTAAGCCTGCACGTATATTAATCTCTTATTTTGCAATGGGAAGCTTTGAAAAAGGTTTTGGGGAAGCAGCTTTCCCTTTCCAGCTGTCTAAAATGGGGGGGGGGGCAAGTGAAAAGGGAGATAGATGTTTTGGAGGGACACTTAAGATTTCTTCCAGAAAAAATGATGGAAGATTTCAGAATATGGTGTTTAACAAAGAAAATGCTCCTGCTTTTTTAAGTCCTTCAAAAACTTACATTTAACATGAAAGATGTGTCTTTTAAAAAACTTGTAAGATGAATTGTTTTCTAGAATATATGGCACATGTCCATCATTAGTTTTTTGATTGCTTGAAGTTGCTTTTGGTTGCCCTGAGCAAGATAAATGTAAACAAATGTAAAAAAATTAACAGTATAGGAAAATTCTGATTTGTGCGATTGCTTATTTAATTTCACTGATTCTGAGTCCCGCTCTTGCCCCACCAGGATTGGTAGATCAGGCCGCTACGGCCGGAAAGGTGTCGCCATCAACTTTGTAAAGAACGACGACATCCGTATTCTGCGAGACATTGAGCAGTACTATTCCACTCAGATTGATGAAATGCCCATGAATGGTGAGTATCTGATTCTTTACCTAACCTGGTCCTACTCAGGCAGATAGCCATCATCTTCTTTGGATTGACTGGTTACATTGCATGTATGAAATAAATAGCTGTTCACTAATCAAACAGAAGCTTTGTGATTTCAAGATTGCTGAACAGAAGGAAGATAGGCCTTCCATCACACGCAGCATGCCAGCTCAGTGATGAACAGGCTCCATAATTGTATTTCTGCTGTACAGTACAGACAGTTTAAATTGGACCTGTTGTCCCAGCTGGAATCCTGTTGATAGATGAGAGATGATGCTATGGAATGACGCACAAATATTAACGCTAAGCAAGCCTGTGCAAATGTTACTCCTGCCATACAGTATAGCAAGGAAATAAAAACAGAACCCTGAGAGTTCAGATAAGCTGCTCTCTTAAACTTATCTCCATCCACATGCATTCCCTATCAAAGTTAGTTGCATTTTCTTAGCCGTATACTTCATAATGGAATATGTGGTGGATATTAGGAATCCAGGGCTCTGTGCTCCTCCGTATTGGACACTATCCACTGTGCCAGACTGTCTCCCCAGCCTTCTGTGTATTGCAATCACGTCTCTCCAGCTGGTCCCTAAGCATAATTTCATCTTTGTTCATGCACATAAAGTTGTAAGCCGTATGTCAAATGGATAAATGTTTGGCTAGACCCTCAAGTATTGTGATAAATACTGTTTGCGCTCAGCTCATTATCATGCCTTCAATATGTTATCTCTTTCTTTAATCTAGTTGCTGACCTTATTTGAAGGAACAGGATGGACTGAAGACTTTTAGCTGTGATTTGTTACAGCACCGGCTGCTGTTCACGGCTTCTTATCTTAAGACCATATTGTTGTAACTCTAAAATAATTCTATGTACATCTGATTCAATTAGGCCTGTACTTCTGAATATGGTTCTGAAAGATCAGTTGGTGAAAAGTATATTGGAAGCAGCTACAAGTTTGTGGTGATATTTTTTTAAAAAAACATTGTCATTGTGGGAATACCCTAAATATAGAAAACTGTCTTTTTAATTTTCTTGATGGAAGCTGTAAAAGTAGCATCTCTGTAAATAAGGTGTTCATTGTCATCCTGCCTGCTACTATCTTTTTTCTGATTAAAACAATGAAGTTTTCATATAAAGTCCTTGTCAGCTGAATGGCAACTGGTGCTTTAGAACAAGTTGTTCCGGTGTCATGCCTCTCACGACGGGGTCAAACAATTTTTAATTAGCAAGTGAAGAGGTCAATTTAAATGAAGTTTCTGATGATATTTTATATATTTTCTAATTAAAGGTGCAGTGCAAGTGAACGCACTGTAGACATTTTTCATGCTTTTTTCACTGTTCTAAAATCTTATTTATGTATTTATAGCAGGGAAGTGGTAACTTACAATTTGTGTGTATTGCAAGTACTAATAAGAGATTTTACCACGCCATATTTTACGTCAGATGCAGGGGTATGTTAAGATTCACGGCTTTACTAGAGCAATACAGATGACCGTATAGTATTGCCACATACCATATTTTTCGCTCTATAAGACTCACCTAGTTTTTGGAGGAGGAAAAAAATAAAAAAATATTCTGAATCCCAGAAGCCAGAACAGCAAGAGGGATCACTGTGCAGCGAAAGCAGCAATCCCTCTTGCTGTTCTGGCTTCTGGGATAGCTGCGCAGCCTGCATTCGCTCCATAAGATGCACACACATTTCCCCTTACTTTTTAGGAGGGAAAAGGTGAGTCTTATAGAGCAAAAAATACGGTAGTTATATACACTCTGAGTTAGTTGATACATTCCAGTCTCTTTAAGCTATCTGTTAGGCAGCATTTGCATGTGGACTTTCATTCTGTAGTGATTTTTAAATGGTTGAATGTTGTTTCTAGCCTTTAGTGACCAACCTGAGCATCATTGTTAAAGTGGTCTTCATTTGAAGTGTGGACCACAGTAATGGTTCAGCTCCTCTCCAAGATGAATTAAATGAAAGTTAGCAGCCCTATCTCCCTCAGTGTTCCTGTACAGAATGCTTACTGTATTTAAACATTTGGGGGTTGAATCCAGTTGGACAGCTTTTGATCCAGCGCATACCTCTGTTGATAGCTGACTTTTGCTCATTCTTCCTCCCCATTGCAGTACCTCTTTAAAATCTGTTCGAGAGTTGGGGACACCTTGCAGAACTAGGTGGAAAGCAGTATGGGGCGGCTGAAGGCTGAGTTGTGAAAAATAGCCTCCTCCCCTCTTCTTCTTTAGTAGCAGCGCCTGCTGGGTCAAAAGCTGTTGGGCTCTTTGCCGTGTAATGAACTTTGACTGGCACTTAAGTTGCACAGAGAACTGAACACCATTTTGTAAAAGTTACGTCTCTTATGCTTACAAATAACCATTGCTGGCCAGCACATCAAGAGATGCTATAGAGTTGATACAGTAAAGTTACATCAACATTTCTAAATAAAAATCATGAGTTTAATTTCATATATACACAATTGATTTTAATAATGTACCGGAAAATAAATTACAGGAAATAACTTTAAAATGCAACTGAGGACAAAGTTTCACAACAAACATTCCCACTGATTTCCCATGGGGGTGAGATTGCAGTGCTCAAGGCAGTAAATATCACAAATATATCAAAAAACTCCAAATTGTGTTGATGCATTCACACATTTACATGAGCCACAAACATTCCTTTACAGGGACCGTACTTTGCCTATCAAGGAACCAGGTTTTGCCATAAACTACAAAACTTTGATACAAAATTGTATTTATATATTTATATTTTTTACATGCCCTGTGGTTTCTTAAAAAATAACTAGACACACTGTACAGACAATCCTAACTCATTGCTTTGTAGCTGTAGGCAACGGCTTTTGTTTTTGGATGGATTTTCTCCCCCGCGAGTCGTATTAATGGCATTATATATACATGAAGGCTAAAACTGCAGAGAAAAATCTGCTCTCGTTTCTCAATACGCGTATCCTGTAGGACAAGGTCTCCAAAGTTTAAAAGGCAAGACAATGTACACTTGAAGATAGCTTCCTTGGTTACAATTGTTACCTCTAAATGTAATTTGTGTGGAGATAATACACATGCATTTGGGTAATACTGGTAGAAAAGGCAGAAAAGCAAGGAGTAGCTAAATGTAGTGGCTCAAACATGACTCCGCAGCTGACTGCGACCGCTGATATGTCAGCTGGATTCATCATGTTAACGGTTTACAAGTGTTCACAAAGTTAAAATATTTGATGGGATATTTTGTGGCTACATACATTCTGTTAAAATATTTCCTTGTATAGGCTCGATAAATTACTTCCCTGAAAAACCCTTTTACAGTGGATATGTTTCTGCAAGACAGAGCCCACAACACCTCCCCCTGGGTACACTAGTGTCATAGCCGAGACCTCACTTTCCTGTTCCCTGTGGCATTGGGCTGTGTCTCAGAAGCAAAAAAAAAGGAGAAAGCCTTAAAAGCCACCAAAACTTCTTACCCTGCACCCGCACCCTCCCACAATGTGACGGCAGCAAATTGAGAAGCCAGTCAGAATAATCTACTTCTCTAGAGTCAATGTAAACTTTGGTTTATTGAGTTCTCATTGTACAGCAAGCAAGTCTAGGATGGGCAGGCAGATGAAAGGAGATGAATGGTCAATCTGTCTTTAATCTGGCATGCTGAGACATCTGTTCAGTCAGGCCTGCTTTGAGAGAGTTTGTAACCGATTGTCTCATAGTATCCTCAATCAAATTATCACCAAGAGGTTTTATCACCTGCAGCATGAGAAATGTACAAAAATAAATAAACGTAACTCAAAACCCCAAACCCGCTGAAACATAAAAGAAATTAGACAGAACAAAAATTAAAATCATGTATGAAATGCATCCCAAAGTATAATACAAAAATAGAAAAAAGATGAGTTTGGCTACCAGCATATGGTTAATAATTTCCAGAGCATTAAGTGGTTTCCTCCTATGTAGTATTTGACTGAATCCAAATCACTTTATAATTCCTAGAACGTCAGGTGCAATTTCATACCCTATAATGCATCTTCAACCTGGTATGTTTATAGCATTTATGTAAAGTGGGCCAGATGGTCCTGCTTACTGTCTATACGAGTTAAGTGTGAATGCTTCAGAAAGGAAAGGAAAAGAAAAGAAAAGAAATAGAAAAGGGTAAAAATATTGGCTAATTTTTCTTCTTGTTATTGTTGGATGAGAGCCGCTGCCGTTGTGCTGAGGTAAGAGCACGGCGAATCACTCGACGTCTAACAACTTCAAAGAATTTGGAACACACCTAAAACATGGAAGCGAGTTGTTAGAAAAGCAGTTGGCAGAGAGCAGGGGGAAGGGGGAAGCGGTCTGGGTGTTAAAGACAGTCCCCACTGATATTCTCACCTTCTTGGGACTCCTCTGAAGCAAAGGAAGAAAGAGACAAGAGACAGGAAGGTGTAAGGTCAGTAGTGAAGGATAGGAGTTAGACACTGAGCAAGACAGCTTTTGCTTTCAAAATGTACAGGCTGATCTTGGAGGCCTGCCTTCTAAATACTAACTGCTGGGCCTTAAAGTTTAGAACAGGTTATTCAAATTCACCAAAAATTTGGAGTGCAGCTTTGACAGTTCTATACCACAATCAACCAAGGTCTTGCACCAAAAGAGAGTTCAGGAACAGTAAAAAAGCTTTCTCCAAATGAAAAGCATCTGGCTATTAGCGGTACATGCTGTGTATGCTGAAGATACAGGTTCAGTTCCCAGCATTTCCAGGTCAGGCTGAGAAAACTAGAGAGCTTCTGCCAGTCAGTGTTGACTATACTGAGCAAGATAAACCAATGACCCAACTCTGTACAAGGGAAATTCCCAAGTTCCTGGGCATGGAGCAAGTTTTAATCAATAAAAGGTCATTTCCATGAGAAGAATCAATAAGCGAGAATTTAAAAAACATTCTGAGTAAATCTATAGAAGCTGCTATGTACTATATCCATGGGTGGCTTTGCAGTAGTGGAAGCCGGGGCACCCAATTTTCTAGAGATCCCAATCCTGCCACAGCCCATCCAGCCATACTGCAAGCTGTTTTGGAGGGTCCCCCAAAGTGCAGGGTGCCCCATTCTGCTAGGACAAAGCCACTATTGGATACAACCCTTTATTTCCAAGCCCCATCAGTAAAGGTAAGGTCTCCAGATGCAGCAGGAGGGGTGTTCATTTAGCACAAGGGCTACAGAGGTTTCTACTATATTGTCTACAAACAGAACTGTAGATGGACCACAACAGGACTGCTTGAATCATGCATCTTTGGTAGCTGGTTGGCCACTCGTGATACTGGACTAGATCAATGCTCTTGTGCTCTTTCTACATCTTAGTGAAATTCAGTACCCAGTTGTTTGTGGGAGGCAACATCCTAGTTCTATAAAAGCTCGGAGCAACCTTCCTACTCGTATACTTCTAAAAGAAGTGGACCTGCGGCTGCTCCTGGCTGCAAAATTCCAGTTAGCCAGCAGGTGGCAATATAAGGGCATCCTTTTAGTCATGCAACAGGACTCAATAGAAAAAAATGACGCTTAGGCAAAGTCTAACCTAGGTTAAATAATGAGGGGACTCAACATGTGTACATGAAAAGCCACAAAGTACAAAATCATTCAGACTCAATGGTGGGCTACACATGGTGTGTGTTTTTGGTTCATTCTTTACATATTTACAATTCAAGATTCCTCCCATCTCTAGTTTCAGATTAAGGCTACACTCTGAAACACACTTTAATAAGAGTAAGCCCTACTGAACACAGTGGGACTCACCTCAGATAAAACATGCAAAGGATTGTGCTAAGGGAACTATTAATTAGTTGATGAGAAGGCGCTCTCAAATTTCTTGGAAGCTGTTGCAGCAGAGCACAATTCTTTTGTTCAGGTTTAATCAAGAAGAATTCATGTGAAAATCTTTTTGAACAAAGAACTCGGAAACCCTTTGCTGAAGTGCATACATACCTTGATGTGGCCAGCCATTGATGGCTCATAGTCCTTCCCCTACACAATAGGAATTTTAATGAAAAACCTCCTACCATGTGCCTAATTAAAGCTTTATGCTTGTCACATTCCAATTCCAAATCTCCTGCTGACATGTTTATGCACTTAGTCTGTATACCAGTCCTTAAGAACTGATCATTTTATGAACGAGCAATTTTAGCGTGCAGTAAACAAGCCAACTATGCTACAGCAGACGGTCCTATAATGTACTCAAGCTCAACTTCCATGAATTTTCCATTCAGTGTCATGACAACCAAATATGGAATCAGAACTGCTAGGATCTTCAAATACCCATCCTCTTTGGAAAGACAGTTCTTACTTACCTTTTAAGAGTATAAACCAAACCTGTGCCTTTTATGGACACACACAAAGGGAGGTGAACTTACATTACTACCTTTGCCTTTTACGGATTTTCAAAATCTGGTTTTATGATTGGGCACAGAGATGCTAAAAATATTCTGGGTGGATTTCAAAGGCTATTTCCACCAGGTTCATTGTCTAGTGATTAATTTCTGGTGTTTGTTCTTCAATCTTGCAGGAGAGGCATTTAGACCAACTACTGCTCAAGAACAGCAAAGTTGGCAAGTTTCTTCTGGAAGGAAAACTTTTAGCTCAAAGGTACCCACCTGATCCCATAGTAGCTCAGCCATCTGATCAATGAGTGTTCCAACTTCTCTGAATTCCCCAGAGTATTTAACGTATGCCCAAGTACAAAGGGAGATGAGAGCAACCCCCATTACAAGGTTACATAGGGTAGCTATGGAGTTCATTCCAAGGAAGCCAGTCAGTCCTGAGATTATGTACATGGCAAACATAACAGCAAAGAGAGTAGCAGGGGTACGGGCAGCATAGAAGAGGTTTTTGCCATCGTTGTGCTTCACAAAGTTTGCATAGACTTCGTCGAGCTCTTCATCAAGCTGGTCCTGGTAACGGCGACAGAAATCCTCACCTCCCATCTTTTTCACAGAACGGAACTGTTTTATGGCAAGCTCTTTTAGATCTAGGTGCTTTCGCTCTAAGTCTGCAGGAGCAATATAAGGCTTATCTCCTCCACAAACCTGTTGGAATAAGCAGAATCGACCTATTAGCTTGCATTATGTTAGAATTCGCCTAGCGTTATAGGGGTACGAGGGCTACAGGTGTAAGTTTATTCAGATGCAGTGTTTATTCTATTGGACAAGGACTGGGAAGATCCAGGTTCAAATCCTCGCTCAGCTACAAAGCTCACTGGATTACCTTGAACCAGTCACTATCCCTCAAGACCAGCCTATCTCACAAGGTTGCGAGGACAAGTGAGAGACAGAGAACCATGCATACCTTTGCAGAAAATGCAGAGTAAGTTTAAATAAATAAAAAAGGAGGTGAAAGAGGAAGCTTCCCTTCACTGCTCCTTTTAAAAAATGTAGTAGCTCTCCAGCATCACCTTCGGAAAGACGGCTGCTTGTGCCTAAATCAGACTGACGCATGTGGAGCAAGGGCAACCAAAGGGCATTAATGTGTTAATTTTACATCGCCTTTATATATATATAGCACCACATAACAGCTCCAGAGCCATTCACGATCCTTCCAGTGTACTAGCTAAGCAATTCATCCGAGGGCTGATGCAGGCATAACATCCATGCTTAAGCGACCATGCTGCAGAATCAGTCTTCCTTACCAGCTGTCCCCATTTCTTTTACCTCCCTCAAACCTCAACATCACAATTTGAAAGTTTCTCTGCACTAACATTAATCTTGGTATATTCAGGTACATTTGAGCGGCAATATTCCCCACCCCCTTTAATATTTTCCCCACTTCCTTTTCTGTGTTCAATTTGCAAATAAAAAGTAAAAAGTCTGAGAAGCAGGCAACACCACAGCTCCGACTTTGATTTATTTATATACTGGAACCAGGTGCAAAGAGGTAGCTCACAGTGTCTGTATTCAGAATTAAGGAACAGGGCGCGCCTTTCTCAAACATCCTTGACAATCCACTCCAAATCACTCAGAGATTTATTGGTAGATCTTGATCAGAGATTGGTAGATTGGTAGATCAGAGATTTATTGGTAGATCTTGATCTAGCTGCTCTTGGTTTATGAGATCTAAGATCAAATATCTACCCAGTGCAGAGCAGTTCTTAGATTAAACTAAAAGCATGCAACATATCATCCATTCACATCAATACCTGCTCCATTCCTTTGTTGTAAGTATCTTTTGCTCCAGCTACTGCAGCAAGGTTGTTGGCTTCTGCTGTTGCCTTAAGTTTTTAAAAAACAAAGCATAACAAGTGACACTAAACAGCTTGGAGGAGTTTCATTTGTGTCATAGTTTCCATATTTGTGATCTGAATACCAAATGAATGTATTCTTACCATATTTTCATAGCCTAAACTCCTGAATCATTACTTGCAACACCCACCCTCTGATGGCAGCTCTTGGACAGAATTGCTTGGAAATCTTAAAACAGTTTTTTGGGCTAGTCTGCTGCAATTACCAGAAAGAAAATCCTAAAAAACACTGCTTTACGAGAAACTCACTCTGAAGAAAGGCACGTCAAGGTACTAGATGGGATAGACCCATTTAATCTCAGTTTATCTGACAGCACAAGTTGGCTATGTGCAGAATCAGTGTACACCTTGGTTTGTCACGCTGACATTTAACCTTTGTATGCATAAAGCTTCCATTTCAGCATCTAGGTGGGAAACCTCTGACCCATGGGCCAAACTTGGCTTGCCAGGCCTCCCTCATACGTAACACTGGGTGTGGGGCAGGCAAGGGTGGGGCTTCAAATGAACAACTGGGAGTTTAAAGTGGGCTCCCAGTTATTTCTTCGCTGGAGCAGGGCATGCCCCCATCTGAGGCACAAATTTACTGATCTGGGATTTCAATCCCCAAATCTTGAAATGTCTCCATTAACATAGTATAAGAACACAAAAAGGAACTGCAGGATCAGGCCAATAGCTTATCTAGTCCAGCATCCTGTTCTCTCAGTCGCCAACCTACAGTCGCACAACAGCCGCAACCTACAGTCGCACAACAGCACTGTCCCCTCCTGCAGTTTCCAGCAGCTTTTATTCACAAACATACAGCATCTGACCATCAGCTGGCCTGATTTGTATCAAACACTCTTGGCGTCAGATACCTTTAGAGATGGAAGTGTACAAAACTTTACCTGCAGCATTGACTTAGGGTGAGGCAGCTCCTCTCCTTGATAGATTTTAATATAAGCCTAAAAACAAAGCCAGGTTTTACTGCCTAGATTCAATCGACTGGAAAAGCAGGTTTTAAACACAACGCCCAAAATTCAAGTTCCATTAAATAATATAACTTACTGGATTAAGGTGGTCTATCATGTCCACCAATATTAAATGTTATACTTTTTAGCAATGTTGAAGACTGGATTCACTGAACAACCACCATGCTGTAGGGAAGCATAACCAGAATTAAAGGTGGTTTTCCTAGGATCATTTTGTTGGGTGTGCTTATGGAAGCGCTATGCACCAATAGATGGGTGCAGCAACACAGTTCAAGGACAAGTAGACTCTATGCTGCCCCACATATGCCAACTTTGGGTGATGACAAAACAGATGCGGTTGCCTACTCTTTGGTACAAAACACTGCAACCACCAGCCAGAGCAGGAGACTACTACTTCAAGAACAGGAGTTTGCAGATTAAGGTCCTGGGTAGCGTACCTGCATCACTCCAGGGGCAACTGGAAACCACTTTGCATCATAAAGAGCAAAACAGCCTAATGAGATATGAGACAACCTGGGGTGAGTGAAGTTGCCCATATAGCAAAGAGTTAGTTTAATGCTGGAAGAGCCAGGAAAGGAAACAACATTGAAAGTCTCAACTGAAAATTGGGGCCATATAGCTGAAGAATGTTTCTTTTCTCTAGCAAGAGCATAGTTAACAGAACAGAAAAAATAACTAAGCTTGATGACCAAAAAATAGCCATGCCTTTGATTATGCTGGCCATAATGTGCAGAAATTGCACACTACTGTATTTCAATGGGTCTCTGTCACTTAACAGGACTTTGGCCTACAAGCTGAAGGGCTTACAATAGGTTCGCTATTTTAAAGAACTGATCAATGAGCACAAGTATTTGCCTACCTTGAAATATTGCACAAGATCTCTACATGTCACCTTCGAGCCACTGATCTCTTTCTCTACCAGGTTTTCAGGAGCAAGCAGCAATGGAACCAGATTCCGTAGCTCACTCTTAAAGTCGTCATCAATGTCTAGTGGAATCAGTCACAGAAAAGGAGTTGCAATTTTGCCGCAATTAACAAGACACTCCTTCTCTCCAGAGTCAGTGGCGGCTTAACATGATGTGAAACACCCCAACTCAATAATTGGATATCCAAAAGGAAAGAAAAACCTTAAAACCTTAGCCAATGCTGAAGGTTGTTTCATTGAAAGATTGCCAGTCCTTTATAACAAGGCTATCCAAAAACCAGAGCAGCAACAGCAGCACTGTCATCGATTTGTGTTCTTGAATCAGAAACACAAGATAAACAAGATCTTTATTGTTCCAGTTTATTTCTAAAATGCTGTGAATGTTAGATCTTAGTTCTCTAACAAATACTCACATAAAAAAATTCAGTTGCCTAATACATGCCCTGGCTGATGGCTACTTTGCTGAGCGCTCTATTCCAAGCACAGAAGAAGTGAGCAAAAGCTTATCAGTGAAATATAAACATTGCTTCAGGTGTGTGTAAGAGTTTATATTTATGCCCATCAGAAAGAATATAAATAAAAATACAGCATTAAAAATATGCAATGATAGGCAGCTGCTGTTTTTCAAGCATGTCCAGATTCTGTTGAAGCTTCCCCCCGACCCCCAGCTAGCATGCCTATACAGTTCTAGTATAGTAAGTTTCTCAAAACAAAAGCCCAGTTCAGATATAATGGGAAACCATGTTGGCAACAGTCTGGCTTTGTTTCCCCTACTTTACTTTCATTGCTGTGTAAGTTTCAATCAAACATCCCATTCACTGTTGTCAGCAGCGTATAAAATACATTTCAAATATATACACTAGTGCCCCCCCAACACCCATCAGCTGAATATTTGACTACAGCATTCAAACAGAATTTATACTAACATCTCCTTCTCCAATAAGCATATTACTCTATATATCAGAGCTCATCCGTACTAAATTTTAGAATTATGTGCACTCCATCTACCACCTTCAGTGCATTTGCACTTGAATACAGATTCAAATCAGTAATCTATTAAAGGCAGGAATACAAATGAAAAACCTCATACCGTTTAGCCGCCCATCAAAGCTTGGGTTTGTTGCGACTTTAAGACCAGGATGTGGCAATAGGAAACAGCCAAGGTTACTGAAACATGAGTGAATGTGCTTCCTTACATTCTGGAGCTCTTCGTGCTGGTGCACCTTAACCTACAAACAATACATATTTTTCACAACACAATCTTATCACAGATGTTATACATCCTTCTGGCACCACATCTTAGTATTACAGTGGTGCCCCGCAAGACGAACGCCTCGCAAGACGAAAAACCCGCTAGACGAAAGGGTTTTCCGTTTTGGAGGTGCTTCGCAAAACGAATTTCCCTATGGGGTTGCTTCGCAAGACGAAAAAAATCTTGCATCCCCCCGCGGCTTTTTTCCGCTTTTTCCGCCCTTTTCTTAAGCCGCTAAGCCGCTTATCAGCTGTTCCGCTGATAAGCCACTTAACAGCTGATCGCTGGAAGCCGCTTGACAGCTGTAGCGCTAATCCACTAAACTGTCAATGGGCTTGCTTCGCAAGACGAAAAAACCGCTAGACGAAGAGAATCGCGGAACAAATTCTTTTTGTCTAGCAAGGCACCACTGTACTTTTATTACAGAGAATATCAAAGCTGACCTAATCCAAAACAATTACTTTTAGGTTCTATGTAGTGCAGCTCTCATGAACCAAGTTCTTGTTTGTTTAGGAACATGGTCTTACTAATGATTTACTGCAGGTCATAGCTTACCTGTAACCGTTTTTCTAGAAATTGTTTTCCTCCAACTAAGCCATATGGATGTTCATAAGGATAGCTCCAGTCTCTAATTAAGAACATTAGTGTCTATATGAAAAAGACAAAAGTAACCATTAACTGTTGTCCTGGCCAACAGAAGAACATGCATAACTAGAAATACTCAGAAGCTGAACAAGTAGGATTTTAATCCCCAAAACACAAGTAGCCTGAAAATGCCACTATGGAAGCTGTAGTTTAACCTCGGCCTTTCCATAAAAATTATACACCAACTGCTTTGCCATGTGTACCATCATTGCTTAATGTGCACAAGGTTTGGTCACAAAAAAAATGGCTTTTGGCTACCATCAACAAGTCTGTTAAGGCCAATACCTTTATAGCAGACTGAGCCAACACTATATGAACTTTGAGAGGAACCTTTACCCATTATGGCTTAGGCAACTTAAGCATAATGACCATGAAACACATGATGGAGCCTAGGGAAAATATGGCTGCCCTGATCTACACATACTATCGATGTGTAAAGTTAGGAACTATGTAGCCGCCTTAAATGTTTTGCTGAAGTTGGTATATGCTATGATTAATGCTTACTGGATTCTACTACAATGTGTGAAACTGCCCTAAGATGTTAAATATACATACAAAAATTAATTAACTATGACCAATATAATCATGCTATTACCTGAAATGGCTTTTGATAAATTTCTTCCATAGCTAGCCTTCCGTACTCTGTAAACAACTATAAAACGAAGCCATTAAGCATGCATCGAGAGTACAGAAACAAACAGTACTGCAACACATGCTCAGACAGACATTAAAGTAGCCTAATACTGGATTTCAAGTCATTATTCATCATTGTTAGGTGCTTGCTCTGACCAAGCTTTTAATGCAAAGGAAAGCCATATACAGTCATATCTTGGTTCTTGAACGGAATCCGTTACAGAAGTCCATTTAACTTCTGAAAACATTTGAAAACCAAAGCTGTGGAAGCCACGTTGGACATTTGGCTTTCAAAAAACATTCGCAAACCAGAACACTAACTTCTGGGTTTGCAGCGTTCGGGAGCCAAAAAGTTCGAGTCGCAAGGCGTTTGAGAACCACAGTACGACTGTATTCCAATCCATTAATAAGGCCTGCAGTACTAAACAACTTTTTGCCTACTTCCACTGTCTTGTGTAGTCCTCTGTTTAATAGGAGCCAACCTACTTTTGCCAATTGTGGCAATAAAATGACTATTATAAATACATAATACTATACAATATTGCTGCTTTGTAAAAAGAAAATGAAAAACTGCTGCATTAGCAATTTGGGATCACAATGTTCAGTAAGACTGGGAACACCTCCCTTTAAAGCTGATAACTGAAAAATAAATTGACTAGCCTGTAGCATAAGCAGCTCTAAAAATTGTGCTCCAATCTGAATATTTACCAATTCTTTAATTTTATCTTCTAGCGGTATGTACCGGCAGTGCCCCCCTCCCCATATTATCTATGTAAAGGTTACTTTTGACCCATGCTGTCCGACTTCAAAACTATCTCAAAACCAGAAAGATCATCTTTTAGTGGCAAGATCCCGATGCTTCCATTACTCTTTCACCAAGCAGCTATACCAACCAAATAATTTCATTCTTCAAACCTAGCATCCTTCTGTTGAATCATCATAGTATTTTCCAATAGGAGGCAAAATTTAGCAGAGCCAATTTGGACAAACATTCCATAACTGCTTAGAACTGCATAGAATCCAAGTATTATTTTATTTTATTACAATCAGTATACTTAACAAAAAAAATGAAGACAAATATCTCAGAGGTAAAGGACGGGGAGCCCATCGCAATGTAATGGCCATGACGTTAAGCATTCTGTGCCGTGTCCTATGTGCACATCAGGTCTTTTAACATCCCATCACTCTTCCTACTTCTAGTAGCAGCTACATTCCAAAACACCACTCCTTGAGATCAGCTACTAAAGGAAGTTTGCCAGATTCTGCTTACATGAATGTTTCCCCCCCAAGAATTCTGACCTGTCCTATTAACAGCTCAACACTCAACTCAACACTAATTATAATCCAAGTTCTACAGTCATGTTCCTTAGTGGGAGATCGTCATTGTTTATGGACATATTTACCTGCAAATGCTGAAGATCATCTTCTTGAATGTTCTGTGATAAGTTGTACACCTAGAAAACACGTTATTAGTTTTTTTACATTTCTGCAACAGATTTTATACATTTTCCTATTAAAAAATACACCAGCACTGCAGCACTGAGTGAGTTACTACCCAAACTAACAATCAGGATTGGGGTCACACTATCCTAAATCATAGTCATTATGCTTCACATCAGAAGTAAAAAAAGGAGTTTTTAAAGCAAAGCAAACGCTAGCACGATCACGTCAACTTTCTCAAGTTGCCTTGTGTCAAAAGTTAATAAATGCCAACATGTGACGGCCACAGAAATAAGGAATCAAAACCAACGGGATTTGGGTGGTTAACTAAGCAGACAGAGCCCTGTTGCTAGGTATTATGCGGTTGGGCATACATCAGATGTCAGAGCTCTTCAGTACACTCCCCAGCTTAGCAATGGTGAGGATTCCTTCTCCTTTTAGTGAGTGCTAAGGCACTTTCCTGCTCCTTTTTCCAGCAAATATATGATTCTGTTTAAAACATAAAATTGTAAAACAGAACCAATGCCGAATCAAATTAATTCTCTAAAATCATTTGGCAAAACTAAAACTATTTTCAATAGGCATTGAAATACCAAAATTGTCAATTCTGAAGCTGTAGCCTGAGGGTATTTAGAGGCTACCACCACTTTGAAAAACATATATCCTTAGCAGTGTTCGAAACTCCCATTGTTCTAGGAGCATTTTGCGACAGGGAATTTCATTAGCGCAAGCTGTTTCTGAGCTCTGGGTGTAGTACTGTGCCTAAGATTTCAGATTAAAACTGCAGAGTGGAAGGAAAAGAAGACCTTTTTCTACCTCCCCATTTCCAGCTACTCCGAAGACTGGAGAAGAGACTCTCTTAATAATATTAGGTGGGTGGACAGGGAGAGGACTAATAGACCATGTGAAAAATGAACATAATATTTTAGCTGTGGTTCATTCATTTTCAGCTTTTATTCGTTTTATTAAAAAAGCATGCCTAGACATTCTGTTGTGGCGCCCATAACCTAGGCTTAAGGGGCCATTTAGTTCCTAGCTTTCATATCTCAGTTTTAAACACTGGTCCTTACCTGGACCGAACTTGTCATGGTGCTCAAAGCAAATACAGTTGCACAGTCTTTGATAGTTGATTGGCTATCAAAGGCACCTTGGGTATCCATTAGCAATACTGCAACCTAGAGGAGCGTTGCCATTAAAAAGAAGAAGCAAAATTACTAAACAGGCAGTTCTGACATCTCTATGCTAAAAACTTAAGCTATCCCAGCTGTCTTCTATTAAGCCATCTCAATTACCTCAATTTGGCTGTCATAAGATATATTCCACCAGCCAGAGACTGCTTTATTGGCAGCCTAAGGACTGGCCAAGTAACCCAGCCACCTTTCACTCTGTTGCACTTTGGGTTTTTTATAATAATAATATAATAATATAATAATAATTTTTTATTTATACCCCGCCCTCCCCAGGCTCAGAGCGGCTTACAAGCAATAATAAAAACAAGATGAATGATTACAACTTAAAAACAAAAATATAATACAACATTAAAATAATGGAACATTAAAATATTAAAATGTAGCCTCATCGCAGGAGAGGACTTTTTTTATACAACATGTTTTTTATGATTTTTTATACAACATGTTTATGCACTAGACTGAACCAGGATCTTAACTAGATTCTAAATATGGCCCTACTTCTGGGGGATGGGGGGTGGGGCTATTGCACACACTGTTCAAGTCATAAACAGGTAAGCTTCAAGATTACCTTACCAGATTCATGCAACTGACATTCAGTAACAAGTTGTCTGCGTATCTTGTTTCAGCTTTACAAAATGGCAGCATTTTTTTTCAAAGTGGCAGGAAATAAGATATGCAGAAAACATGGTAAAAATATAAAATATATTAAGCTAATATTATTTATTTCATAACTTTTATATGCCACTTGATTGCAAAAGAAACAAAAACACCAACCCCTCAAAGTGATTTACAAAAATTATTTACCGTATTTTTCGCTCTATAGGACACACTTTTCCCCCTCCAAAAATGAAGGGGAAATGTGTGTGCGTCCTATGGAGCGAATGCAGGCTTTCGCTGAAGCATGGAGAGCGAGAGTGGTCGGTGTGCACCGCTTCTCCCCACCGCCATGCCCCACAAGTTCGGGGGCAGCGGCAAGGCTGCGGGCAGCCTTTGCGCTGTTCCTTGACCTGCTCTTGAACGTACCTTGTTTTTGAGGGGGAGAACAAGGGGAAAACAATTTTTTTCCTGTTCTCCCCCTATGGTCCAGTGCATCCTATAGAGCGAAAAATACGGTAACTCTTGAGGAGAGAGCTAAGGTTTGCCACAGTCACACAGTAATCCAGCATACTTCAGACAGTAAAGATCTGCCAGCTATTTGAAGTAATACCTTTGTCCCATCAGGCTTGGGAATTACGAACACTTCACTCCAGATCTGAATTCCAGTTGTTTCTCTCTCACACCCTCCTCTCCATGTAAACCCAGTCAAAGGCTCTTGGCTTCCACCTATCCAAGTTGATGATTCCTGTAACAGGAGTCACATACTTATTCAGTGCGTTAAGAGGTTCTAGGTAATCTTACATTAGAACATTTTAAATAACTAGTCAGGGGGAAATCTTATTTCAATCAAAAAATGAATGTTTCAGTTTTGCAGAGTTTTCAATACCAGTCAGAAGTTAAAGTGACTGCTCTCAAAGAACACAATTCTTGGTGTCCCCCCCCCCCCATGTTACTTCAAGGACAGTACAAGCTTTCTACATTTATAGAACCTGTAAAGAAAGATCCTGCTGAGTTAAGATACCACGTAATCTTATTTGCATTTCTATTCATATTATGTTCCCATAAAATCTTGTAACGGTGTTCCATTTCTTTGGCTTTTGTCAGCACTTGCCGAGCACATTGTTAAAGTATTCTGCCCTACCCTTTAATATATCTACGCTTTAATATAACCAGGGAACCAGCTTCACAATGCATAAGGCAATATTCAATGTTAGTTATACACAAAATAAACCCATTTAAATCAATGGATTTAAGTAATACCTATTGATTTCTATAAGCCTACACACGAGTATGGCTTGGGTCACTATCACGAATAATGTTAACTGTGCAAGAATCTGCATGCTGTTTTTTATACAAACCCATCCATTTCAGCTCTATCAATTAGTAAAGGCTTGCATACACACACACACACACACACACACACCCCTTTTAAACAAGATGCAGGGAATTCCAAAGTGGCTCTCTGTACAAGTGCGGCCACACTGAGTAAGTCTAACCTATCTGCAGGAGGCAGCATGTATTCCTAGGCAACTCTCCCATCATGTCTTTGATGAGCTCATAGCAATCTAAGAGGTCATGGTTAGTACTAGTGTTCTTTCCAGAACTGCTGCCTGACTCTCTCAGCTGCAGAGATGCCTAGACTAGAACATCAAGAGATGCAAGTAGTGTCCCTCTATCACTGAGCTCCTCCCTGAGCGCCTTCTGATAAAGGCACTGCTTGGTCACCCATGTTTGTACCCGATGCTTCCTTAGCATAGCAAAGTGTTTCAGCTCACAGAAGGCAAGGCAACTGGTTTTTGCCAGTTTTCCTCCCTCCTCCGTATTTTAGTGGCCCTGGGATCTTCAGACAGAAATTAGCTAATAATCCTGCAGGTGTGGTTGTTTTCCACTACTGCAAAGTACTCGCCGGACATAGGCCATATTCTGCATGATATTATCTGAAAAACCACTTATACCAAACTAATTTATTCCAATTACAGATAGGTAGCCGTGTTGGTCTGCCATAGTCAAAACAAAATAAAAAATTTCCTTCCAGTAGCACCTTAAAGACCAACTAAGTTAGTTAGTTCTTGGTATGAGCTTTCGTGTGCATGCACACTTCTTCAGATACACTGAAACAGAAGTCACCAGACCCTTCTATATAGTGAGAAGGTGGGGAGGGGCATTACTCAGAAGGGTGGTGGGAATGGGTGGTTGGCAGATAGCTGTGATGAGCCTGTTGACGACTCTTAACGACTGCAATAGGTCTTACAGGAAAAAGCAAGGGGTGAGAAGGTGAAAAATGGCTTTGTCATGTATAATGAGATAATAATCCAATGTCTTTGTTCAGACCAGGTCTCTCCATGGTTTTAAGTTTGGTAATAAGTTGCAATTCAGCAGCTTCTCTTTCCAGTCTATTTCTGAAATTCCTTTGTAATAGAACAGCTACTTTGAGATCTTGTATAGAATGTCCTGGGAGATTGAAGTGTTCTCCTACTGGTTTCTCTGTCTTGTGATTCCTGATGTCAGATTTATGTCCGTTTATCCTTTGGCGTAAGGTTTGGCCTGTTTGTCCAATATAGAGAGCTGATGGACACTGTTGGCATTTGATGGCATACACCATCGTCTAACATTGGATTCTTATCTCATTATACATGACAAAGCCATTTTTCACCTTCTCACCCCTTGCTTTTTCCTGTAAGACCTATTGCAACAGGCTCATCACTCCTATCTGCCAATCACCCATTCCCACCACCCTTCTGAGTAATACCCCTCCCCACCTTCTCACTATATAGAAGGGTCTGGTGACTTCTGTTTCAGTGTATCTGAAGAAGTGTGCATGCACACGAAAGCTCATACCTAGAACTAACTTAGTTGGTCTTTAAGGTGCTACTGGAAGGATTTTTTTTATTTTGTTTTAATTTATTCCAAAATAATTAAGCCTTTTACTTCCAAAGTCAATATTAGATCACTCGGTCGAAGCCACAAAAGTTTAAAAACAAACTGGGGTTTTAAAAGTTTTATTTAGGAATGCATTACAATGAACCCTAAGAATCAAATACCTTAAAATTTACAGTTAAAGAGCAGGATGTAAATAAAACAGACTTGCATTCAAACAAGTTTGAATTTTCAAGCTGGTGTGCTTTAAGCTACTCACCTTGTTGTACATATACCTAAGCATAAAGTCCAAGAGAAAAGATTTGCCTTTACGGAATGCACCAGCTACAGAAACAACTACTATATTGAGATCTCTTATGTGTTCCTGAAGCAAAATTCTCTCCAATGCTGACTCATCCAGTTCAAAGTTATGATCGTCTTCATGGGCAAGAACAATTTGTATTGGGCGTGGCTTCTCTGGAACCACCTCTTCATCAGTATCCAAAAGGGCATTCTCTTCTGCGTCCACAAAGTTTTCCCCTAGGAAATAATTTTTTTAACATTAGATACATTCTGTTTCCAAATTCTGTTAGAACAATTCTGTTCATCTATACATTAAGTGAAATGGAACGTAGGTTTCTTATCACTAGGAATGACAACTTGGTAAGTCATCTCAGAACAGCTGCCCCTTCAGCAAAATTACCTTTTCCCTCCCGCTTACCACAGCAAGTCTCGAAAATATATTTTCAACCTGGGAAGCAACTTTACAGGTTCTGTTTACCAAGTAAGCTCACATGCATTTTAATTCTGTGTTAAGCCCCAAAACTAAGCAAACCACAATACAGAACACCTGATAGTCTTGTCGTCAATATTAAAGAAAACTATATAATAGTTCTCCGTCTAGCTGAATTACATCAGTAGCTTTCAAACTTTTCAGACCTGGGACCCACTTTTACCCTAAACACACATTTGGGAATCCACTTCTTAAATTTCTTACCATATATTTGAAAGGTAGTAGTTTTGTTGTGCTCCATCTTGGGTCAGACTGAGACCCAATTTACCGGCTGAAGAACCAATGAACTAAATGGAATGCAACAGAACCTTCTGTTCCAAAGCCAGAACCACAAACCTGCTCTCATTGATGGCCAACTTTCTCCTTCCTGGCATGGAACATTCAGAAAGCATGCTTCTTCCTTCTAGCCCTGCATCAACTTATAGTAGAAGGACAAAACTCATTGTAGTGTCCTGGTTTTATCCCACTGTGCCTGTGAATGTATTAAAATTCTCTCTCTGCAGTTTTAGAAAAGGAATTATTTTATTCTGAACGGTGCAAATTCCTAATTTTTTTTCTGGGTTCTTGTTCTCTTCTAAACATAGTGGCTATTAGTGCCAGTGTTTGAAATTCAGATATATAAGCTAGGAGTCAAATGGCTCCTTAAACCAGGGTTGCAGGCACCAAAATGGAATGTCTAGTTGCCATTTTGGAGCAAGATGGCTCTAAAGTCTTATTTTTCAAATGATGGAATGCCAAATATTAGTGAGAAATGGTTGTCCACATGCTCTGGTACTGCAACACTGTAGCACAGCTGAACTGAAGTTAGCAAACAGTTTTAACCTGAATGACTTCCCTAATTCTTGAATTGTGCTGAATTAAGACTTTGTGTGCAAGATACATGTTGACACTTGCATAACCTACAAAGTCCAACACTTCAGATTTAAACAGAGAAATGCATGCATAAAGTTTTCTGTGAAGGAGAAATACAGAACAGCATTTGTTAAGAAAATGTCTAAAATCAATCTATAGAACCACAATGAACTATTGTTAGATATGGCACCATTCCATTCATTTGGGCACATACCAAATGTTTACTCAAACCTTCACCCCACAAAGAAAGCAATTCAGATTACATATTAAAATTAGAAGAGTATTTGGGCAAGATCCAATGTCATGCCAGCAGACACAGTATGATTTCCATGTCTTCTACGCCTCACCACATACAGAGGGTCACCCAATGTTCTAGAGCAAATTTTGGGTGGGCATTAAGGGAAGAGGGGAAGGGTAAATCCTGTTTGCCAAAGCAAAACACCACATTTGGTTAGCACCATTTGTCTACAAGACAGCTCTCAGAAGAGGAAGTCAACACTTATCTGAATGTTGCATTAGTAGATGTTAGTGGTGAATAATATCCAATCTTAATCATACTCCAAGTAGGCCCACTGAAATCAATGGGCTCAAGTCCATTTATTTCAATATGTCTACACAGAGTGTGGCTTAGTTGGACATCACTCTATGTTTAAGGAACTCAAGGGGGTTTGCTGAACTAAACATGAAGAATTCACTTTTCAAATTCCACAACAGCTGATTTTGGATTGCCTGAGATGAGCCAGGGGTTTAGTCATGCAGCTTGTATACTGTTTCCTCCACTTGAAGAAATTGGGGGTTTTTTTGGGGGGGGGTACTTAAAACACACCACATACAAATAATGGTCTTTTTTTGTCTTTTTTTGCTGTCAGCTGAAATGGATTGAGGGTCTAGTAATCTCTTGCACAATAGAGATTCTGCTATTACTATGCAAATATTTCAAGAAAAAATTAACTGTTTAAATGGAAACATTTTTATAAAAACAATTAGAACACTACCCTTGGAAGATGTGTTTTATTGGCTGTCTTCCTGACAAACCGACAAGGAATGCACTGCATTCCACAGCCTGTAGCTCTGTGCCAATGGCTATTAATGGATCTCAACTACAACTGAACACAGCAGTTCTCTGGCACCAACAGTTTGATGTTACCAAGGGCATTTTTGGGTGACCTGCTTCTGATAATTATTCATTCATGCTGCAGAAAAATATTTAGAATTTCCATCAGCGTCCCCTTCCTCCCACTTTTAAGGTCCAATTATAACCAATGCTGTATTACTGATCTCTATAAGATGAAAAAAACCTTCCGATAAAGATCCAAATTTAGCAAAAAAAACTCCTCAAGTAACCAAAAAATGTATCTGAAATAGGAAACCATGTCTTATCTACCCAGGTTTTTACTTTAACTAGGTACATACAAGTAGTCACCAAATTGCAGCTTTTATCGCAGTAGTGCAAGCATTATTCATACTATCTTTTGGACTCTGCTTCCCTGCAGATTTCTTACAAACTGAGAACTAAGTCGTTGTTCCACAAGTCTGATTAGAAACTGCTTTGATTAGGAACCCCCTATGTATCAGGTGACAGGTCTCAGAACAGAACAGCTAGTAAGTTTAATAGACAATGTTCCTAGCAATGGAGAAGAAAAACCAAAAAAAGAATTCAAAGTAGTGAGTAGAAAGGACCACAGTTTCTATAGGTTAGGGAGTGCTACTCTTATAATAAGTGTTTTAAACATGTCAGAGGTATCCCAATAGAATTCTTTAAATGGTCACACTGATATGCTGTTATCAGAAGCCTTATCTATATGCACTTGGCATCTTCCCCACCAATTTTCTCAGTGGCACAAATAAATGATCTCCCTCTTATTGAATCTGTATTAATTTTCAGGTTGCCAAATTTAAGCATTCCTGCTGCATGGATTATGGACCACTTCTGACACACTTTCAAACACACCCTAATTATCTCATCTTTATCCTACTACTTTTTCCACAGAGTCCAACAAGAAAGCAACACCAGATCCCTTTCCCCTACCTGGATCCAGTTGCATGCTAGGAAATATCTACATTACTGAATACAGTGGTGCCCCGCAAGACGAACGCCTCGCAAGACGAAAAACCCGCTAGACGAAAAGGTTTTCCGTTTTGGAGGCGCTTCGCAAAACGAATTTCCCTATGGGCTTGCTTCGCAAGAAGAAAGCCCATAGGGAAATCTCCGGGGACCTCTTTTAAATGCTAGCGGTGGGGAGCAAAGCCTTTCCCCCCCCTCCAGCCTTCAGAAGAGGTCCAGGAAGGCCGGCGGGGGCCGAAAGGCTTTGCTCCCCACCGCCAGCATTTTAAAAGCAGTCCGGGATAGCAGGGAAGCGCTTCCCGCTATCCCGGATGGCTTTTGAAGGCAGGCGGGGGGGGAGCAAAGACTTTTGCCCCCCGCCCGCCTTCAGAAGAGGTCCTGGACCTCTTCTGAAGGCCGGCGGGGGGCAAAAGTCGTTGTCCCCCCTGCCTGCCTTCCCGGGGGCTTTTAAATCGCCCCGGGACAGCGGAGAATTCCTCCGCTGTCCCGGGGCGATTTAAAAATGCTGGCGGGCGGCAGCGCTGCCGCCTGCCAGCATTTTAAAATCGCCCCGGGACAGCGGAGGAATTCTCCGCTGTCCCGGGGGCTTTTAAAATGCTGGGGGACGGCAGCGAAGCCTTCCCCCCCCCGGAAGGCAGGCGGGGGGGGGAAAGCAAAGTCTTTCGCCCCCCGCCGGCCTTCAGAAGAGGTCGGGGGACAGACTGTCCCCGGACCTGGTCTGAAGGCGGTTTCCATAGGAACGCATTGATTTTTAATGCATTCCTATGGGAAACCGTGCTTCGCAAGACGAAAAACTCGCAAGACGAAAAGACTTGCGGAACGAATTAATTTCGTCTTGCGAGGCACCACTGTAGTTGAAATGTGGCACTGCTAGTACCTTTAAAATAAATCATTTCTTAGCCCATGGATACTGAAGACTCAATATTATTCTTCCAAGACAGCATCCCACAACAATCACACTGGCTAACCAGTCATCTCCTCCTGCCGTTCTCTAAACGCTAGTCCACAACTTAAAACACTAATGAGTCACTCCCCAACACTGTACTAGACCAACGGAAAAAAGTCCTACACTCTAGTTGTTACTGGACCTGTCAGTGTATTAGACAGAACTGAACAAATCATGAAACATTTTAAGCAACCTGAGACCTTCAGCAGCATGTAGCACAATTTAACAGCAAATCAGAATGATATTGTAACAGTCTCAGCTATTCAAGTGGGATGAAGTGCTGTTTACGTAAGAAGATACCCTGACCTGAAAGCCTGTATGTTCTGGCCAATTTAAATATGCCATTGCTACACACTTTCTCAGAGCAGCCAGGAGTCTTTATGACTAACAGTCAGAGTTAGATAGGTTGGACAAAACTGTCACAGAAATGGTTCTGAAACAGTTGAAGACACAGAAATATTTCACCATTTCATGACTTTTGCTAGGAGGCATTATCCCCTTCTTCCCCCGCTTTTGATAGTATTTAACAGTAAAAAAGAACATTTGACAGGATAGATTAGATCCATTTCAACTGTTCATATATCTGCAGTGACAGTGGAAACAGTTAATATTTCAGAGTTTGTTCTTTAGCCAGTGGTTGTATAATTGTTTATTAATGTTGGTTATTTAAAAGTTATTTTTTGGTATTATATATTTTATCCATATGGAAAGTTGCCTAGAGACATCTTTCTGTGTTAAACAACACACACGTTTAATAAATACAATCTAATCATATTACTGGGGCCATTTTATTTATTAGACTATTTGTATCCCAGTCAACACCCTAGGATCTCTCAGCGGGACAGATTTAAAAATCAATAAAATGACAGGGTTTTAGTTTAGCACACATATGCCAGAAAAAAATGCAATAAAAACAAAATATCAACAATAGTAAGTAACAGTGGTGCTAATAGATAAAATTTGCACCACCAAGTAGTACTTGTGGAGCATGTGTGTTTAAGCAGAGTGTGTGTGCTCAGAGAAAGAACGCAAATAGCCAGCAGATAATAGAAAATGTAATATTTACATTAAACATGGATCATTTTTATTTTATAATGTTAAAAATATGGAGCTGCTGTTTCATTTAATTTGAAGAATATTTGCTTGAGCCATATGAGGAAAGTAGATAAAGAACAATCACTTAAAAAGTAAAACTTCACCTGGTCTAGTAACTGACTTTAAAAAATAATCTCAAAAAGAAAAATGTTAGTCCCTACCTGATGGAACTAAGCCACATGTTATCTTGGTGAGATCTGCAGCTTCCAAGAAGAGGCACAGTTGCAACATGAGCTTGAGTTAGGCAAAAGCTATCTGGCATAAGCAGCCATGGTTAAGCATAAAACCAGGGGCACATCCAAACTCTAAACCTGCATTTTCAAAGCAAGTGCTACCCTCTTAAACTATGCCCAAGACAGCTCTGCTAACCAAAACCATCTCTATCTTGTCTGGCTTAAGTTTAAATTTGTTTGCCTGCATCAAGTCCATCACTGCGACTCATAACCTGTGAAATCAACACACCAATTTTAAAGCTGCTTTTGTTTTTAAAAAGTGGGGGGGGGGGGAATGTCATGAATTGGCCTTACTGGATGCAGCGACAGACAAGTCTTGTATCTCATTCTAATCATCTACTGAATCCAGCTGTGTGGTCTTGTACTCTTCTACTCTGCATAACAAAGGGTGCTGGATTATGCTCCTTGGCAGTATAAAAGTTGAGTTGCAAATATATATTTTAAGTGTTATACATGTACATGTATATACATTTCCCACCTCAAGAATACCCAAGTTACAGAATGGGAAATGTTACCCTGACCAGGGGCCAGATAAATTGCTTTGGGACTACATCATGCCTACAGGCTCTCAGTTGGTCATTCCTAGATTAGATATTACAGCCAAGATCAAAAGTTCATATGTTACTATAGCAAGAATGCCCTAGCTAATGTTTCCTCAGAAAATGTCTGGCTTATATAACAAGGATCAATTGACAGTTACTGACCAGCTTTTCATAGCAGCTGAAAAACAAGAGCATGGACTTGATCTACTACTACAGGTCACAGCATATGGAACTCAGTATGTTGTATGACCAACAGAAGTCTCTTTACATCTTTAAGTAAGAACACATTGTACAATCAAGCTTATTTATTATTACCAAAATGCATAAGCCTGCAATTTGGGTCAAGCAAACAAACAGAACCTGGTCAGGTCTGATTACTGTACCCCTTGCACATACAAGTTGGTTGGCTGATGTTGGGCAGTAGTATTTAAACAGTTGTGACTATTTAAGTATTTTGGCATTTTTAGTAGCTTTTTAAAAAATAAGTCTGGAAAGAATTTAATGTATTCCTTCCAATTTGTAGCCTCTGGTATGGAATATTCAAAGTTTAGGCTCAAGATTTCTCAAATATCCCAATGATTGGACAACTGGAAGTATTATGTTGCTGTGTAATTACATTACCCAAACCCAGCATGTGTATAAATCTTTATGGAAATGGTGCTGTATACTAAAACTTCAAATACAAATGCCAGTTCTTGCCATTTTTCCTCTTTCTGGAAAGCTTACTGGAAGCAGTGGTGAGCACAAGTGGATAGAATGCATGGCATTTATTTTCTTCATTTTTTATTGGTTTTGTTTCTATATTACATCACAGTGCAAATATACCAAAGCCATCCTCACATATATTTATCATTTAAATAATCAATCAAACATAATATTCTTTTGTCCTTCCCTCCGCCCCCACTCAATTTCCTCTACATTCTTACATTCATCTTTGCATTCTACAATCTTTTCAAATCTTCTATGTATTCTTATTACCCTTCCTTACTAATTTACCTTTCCTCAGATACTTTACATTTTAATCTAGACATATTAGCATATTTTTGAGCAATATTTTCCCATATATTCATCAAAACATTTCCACTCCTTTTTTATTTTTGATTCGACTGATTTCTTATAGTAGCTGCTAATTTTGCCAAAGCTAAGTATTCATTTAATTTACAAATCCATTCCTCCCTTGAGGCTAGAGTTTGTGACTTCCATTTAGCAGCAATCACTACTAGCTGCTGTACTTGCATGGCATTTCTAGTTTGCTGACCTAGTGATCTGACCCTAACTTGTTTTTCAACGTGTTGTCTTCCCGTGTTTATTATCAGACACTAGAAACATGCCTAAATGGCAGGAATGCACACCAAATTCAAAATGGTACCCAAACTAGCTTATAATAGGTTTCTGACAATAAAACAATAAACATCCTTCATATGTGACACAACAGCATTAGTCAGCCTTTTAAAAACACTCCAGCAGCTCAGTAAGCCAAAGCCCCAAAAGCTCACCTGAGGAGTTCAAAAGATTGCCAAGCTGACACTCTATCAGACTACACTGGGGAGGAAATTATAGGACAGCAGTGACACTTCAGCAAATGCCCTAGGATCTCGATGCTCCCATGTGATGTATTATGCTGGAGGGAGCAGGTGATCTATGCAAGAAAGGCTTAAAGGCAGGTACCAGTTTTTTGAAATAGGCCTGGAAGCATAATGGCAACACGTACAGCGCCTTAATGTCAGGAGGCCTGTCACTGCATTTTGGATAATTAACTTCTGGGCAAAGGCAGGCACACATAACTTGCATCGCAGTAATTTTATATTAATGCAACCCAGTTTCACCCATCAGGCATCCCCAAACTCGGCCCTCCAGCTGTTTTGGGACTACAACTCCCATCATCCCTAGCGAACAGGACCAGTGGTCAGAGATGATGGGAATGATAGTCCCAAAACAGCTGGAGGGCCAGGTTTGGGGATGCCTGGGCTACATCTATCATTCCCAGAAAAAAGGTACAGCAGACACACCAAGCTAAGCAGAAATAAGGCACTCCCTGCTGTATACCAAGCAGTAGATCTAGGTCCATACTTATCTATAGGTTGCTGTACATAAGAAGAGCTCTGCCGGAGGATTAGGTAAAGGTAAAGGGACCCCTGACCATTAGGTCCAGTCACGGACGACTCTGGGGTTGCGGCGCTCAACTCGCTTTATTGGCTGAGGGAGCCGGCGTACAGCTTCCGGGTCATGTAGCCAGCATGACTAAGCTGCTTCTGGCAAACCAGAGCAGTGCACGGAAACGCCGTTTACCTTCCCGCCGGAGCGGTACCTATTTATCTACTTGCACTTTGACGTGCTTTCGAACTGCTAGGTTGGCAGGAGCTGGGACCGAGCAACGGGAGCTCACCCCATCGCGGGGATTCGAACCACCGACCTTCTGATCAGCAAGTCCTAGGCTCTGTAGTTTAACCCATTTATAAATAAAACTATTAGACAATTCTGAAATAATCTGTAACCAATTGATATATTGATGTATATATGTATGGTGATTGACAGCCGGGGCATTTTAACAGAATTGTTTATACAAATATTGTTCACAAAGAAAATTTATAGTGCTTTGTTACATGTTGCTTGCATATAATTAAATAAAAATTAATGGAGAATGTGTTTTTTTAAAAGGAATGGGTGGAAAAGAAGACCCCTGCTGCATCAGACCAGAGGTCCATCTAGTCAAGCATCCTGTTCTCACAGTGGTCATTCAAAAGCCTACAGGAAGGTCACAATCAGGGCCCAGGTAAAACGGCACTCTTTCCACCAACTGGCACTCTTTCCAAACGGCACTCTTTTCACCAACTGGTATTCAGAGGCATACTGTCTCCAACAGTGTTAGAAGAACTTGGCCATCATAGCTAGCAGCCATTGATACACCATGAATTTGTCTGTAGAGGCAACTCCCGTTTTGCATGCATTAAAAGAATGCGTGACCATGCATGCTCGCATCACCGCAATGGGAAGTGACTGGAAAAGGAGGCATTGTGGGCTTACATGTGCTCCGGCAATGTGCATGGGGGACAGGAACGCACTCCCCGTGAAAAACAGTTGTTGCCTGTACTGGTGACTGGGTATGAAGAGAGCCTATTCCCTGAATCTCTGGTAGATGACCTACACCAGTAACTGCTGGACCTCTCAATGGCTGTTAATGTTGCCTGTGACATTATTCTGGATAGCCTGGCCAGGATAGGGTAGGGACATGACTTTATGATTGTCCTTGTTGGGAAGGAGTGATGAGGTGAGTGGTGCTGGGACTGAAGATGGCCACTGTCATATGAAGTATCT
This sequence comes from Podarcis gaigeae, assembly GCF_964106915.1. Taxonomy (NCBI): domain Eukaryota; kingdom Metazoa; phylum Chordata; class Lepidosauria; order Squamata; family Lacertidae; genus Podarcis; species Podarcis gaigeae. Next base: position 106,300,984 of record NC_139680.1, on the reverse strand, counting down.
TCAGGTTCTATTTTGCCTCTCATGCTGTTAAGATCAGCATGAAAACTGGTTATCCAGAGATCAGTGGTAAAGTAACACTAGTAGCACTAGTGTGTCCATAGCCATCAAAGAGAAAGGCTGAGTCCAGGTACATTCCCAAACTTCAAGGGTAGTGCAGCCTCATCCAAAACCAGACTGTAACCTAAACTATGGTTAGCTTTCCTACTGACAAAAGCACTAAATCATAGTTTAGCAGATTCAGCGGGATCAAGTGAAATGTCGAAACTAATATGCTCCATCTTTTCCCTGCTGATATTTACTCTTAATTTCAAAGAATCTCAGTTTAGAATTACATGCAAAGCAAGAATCTTGCTTTAAAGCAATGGTTAGGTAAACAAGACAGCTTCATGACCCATGTTTCAATGTTTGCTCATTTAGCAACTACTGATGGTTTAAAACCAGGATTGTTGATTCACATGCAATGCTAAGCCAAGTTTTTTTTGAGACTGAATGTACCTTTGGAAAGTAGTCCTCATCCTGGCCACATTAGAGGAGAGGTATGTGTATGTGTGCACCTATGTATGCTTGACACTCCATGGAAGTTTACTGAAGCATGTCCATGTAGCACAGAGATGGGAAGCCTTTTTCAGCCCAAGTGTCATTGCTTTCTTTGGGGCAGCCTTTCAAGGGCTACATACAAACAGTGGGCAGGACCAGGACAAGTGAGTACAGCAATTGATGTGCCTTTTCTCTTTGCACTAGGATAAGGAACTCTAGATCAGGAATAGCCAACATGGTGCATTCCAGATGTTTTGAACTACAACTCCCATTATCCCTGACCATTATCCCTGCTGGCTGGAGCTGTTCTAGATGCTGCTGAACTACAGCACCCACAATCCATGACCACTGGCCATGCCACAAGGTGGAGTCCAACAACATCCACAGAATCACAGATTCCCTATCCCTGCTTGTTATATTCCCTTCACACAAACGTCAGGTTTCTACACATCTCTCCATCCAGACAGGCAGCATTATAATTCAAAGGCACAATCAAGTCCCACAAAAGCACCTGAAGACATAAGGAAAGGCCAGATAAGAGAAGCCTGGAGGGCTGTATTTGGCTCCTGTGCCTAAGGTTCCCAACACCTGATATAACACTAAACCAGTGATATCTAATGTGATGCCCTCCAGAATCTAGATGCTTTGGACCACAACTTCCATCATCCCTGATCATCAGCCATGTTGGCTGGGGCTGATGCAAGACATCTGGAGAAGTCTGACTTTAGAGTTATATATGAACCAGACAAGCAACTGGATTATCTGTCAATTACTATTCCCATCGCTAGAAGATGTATCTGTAAACAAGTTAATGAGTAAAATTCAAGTCATGCTATAAAAATGTTCCACCTGCACAAGCTTATCAGTTTGCCAGGTAGAATGAGCCTTCTCTCCCTCAGTCCTGGGGGGCTCTCCCAACCAACCTAGAGCCAATTTGGGGGGACAGTGCGCTGGGAAAGTCCTGCTGCGCAAGCAGAGGTGCTTGTGCAGGGCTTTCGCTGATACGGTTTATTAGGTGACTCCTGCCCTATATGGGGAGGGGAGAGAGAAGAGAATTTACAAGTCTACCAGTACATGGTAGCAAAGAGTTACAGCTAAAAGTTTAGCAGTGAAGAGTTAACCGACATTTGTACCCCTCATGCAAGGGTTCCATAACACACAGCTGACACCTGCTGGTACACCCTCATCAGAAGTCGTTAGTTTGCCAACACTTGAGATTAGGTCATTCGAGAGAAGTAAATGCATTCACAAGCACTGTGAATGCAATATTTCTGGTGCCCTTCATTCCAGAAGCACCCTTTAACAAGCCACCCAAATAACTCTGAATGACTTCAAGCAGCAGCTTTTGATAATATAAGGAACTAATTCCAGAAAAAAACAATAAATTGCAGGTTCTTCAGACTGGAGCTTTAGAAAGCAAGTTTGATGCTTTTTAACTGCTGTAAACAAGGAAGAAGTTTTTGTTTCATTTTTAATTAAAAACTAGGTGATATGCTCACAGATGAAGGTTAGAACTTTAAGTGTATGGGTGTTACAGGAAGTCACAACTGTAGTGCAGATATACCACTTAGGAACTAGTTTAAAATTAAATTTAATGGAAACTAATGGACACAAAAGTTAGTTTAAAATTCTATCTCAAAACATTTTCGCTATTAATTGTGACATGATTAACCCATAAAGTACCCCATCCAGCAACTTTAAGCAAGATTGCTAGAGGTATACAACACTAGACATTTTGCCTGGTGACAACACTAGTATGTTGGGATAAGGTGTTAGAATGCTAGGTACCCAGGATGAACAAATATGTAGTACAGTATGTGCCTATACATGTTTTACTAGGGAACCAACAAGTTTTCACTAAATTTTGCAATAAACCTCCATTCAGTGTCATCTGGCACATGCAGAAAAAGCAGGATGAAATAAAGGGTTAGCTTTACACTTGAAACTTTAAAGCTGCATACACTTCTCACCACTTCCACATGCCTCTAAAGTACTGAACCGGTCAAGTGACAATGGCCTCCTCATTTTGGATGTGCCAGAAAACTTTGCCTTTGGAAGAGGTTTCACTTCATGCCTTTCCACGATGTGATTGACAAACAAATTCCTGGCCTCAAGTGTGGAATTCAATTTATTCAGAAGCATTTCTACTGAGTTCCAGAGATGCTTACTCATGTAAGCTCCCCATAAGTCTACAGTCACACCTTACTTACCCTTCCAAGCCCTTGAATTTGCTTTTTTACCTGTGTGGCACTAGTTACAGAATGTACACACATACCTGTAGCTCTGAATATGTTCATACACTAAGACTTCCAAAGGCTTTATTTTGGGTAAACTGCACACACTTTTAGAAAAGTTTGTAAGAAAAATAACTTTTCCAGAAAAGGGGTTGATTGATTCAGTTTCATGCTTAGCTTTAAGTGTTAAAATAAGCCAGCTACTATAGATGCCACCAATTATTTAACAGATTTGTTTCCATTAGCTTTCCAACAAAACAGAATTTCCCCTGAAGAGAGACTTTATTTAAATATTTCTAAGTTACACACATAATGGTGTCAAAGCATTATCATTTGCCAGGTTTATTTATGGAAAGAAGTGGAACAAGCATTATACAAGCAAATCCCCCTAGTGGTTTGGCAACAAACCTGCATACAAGTTTATCACATGATGTACACAAAAGCAAGACTTCTTGGGCATTTGCCAATTTGGACCACATTAGAGGGGGAAATAAGGTCTCCAGTTATCAGTTAGATTTCATATTTCTCCCCCCGCCCCCCCACAACTTTTCAGATGCACCAAATACATGCAATTGCTAGTTTGGGCAAGTTGCAAGAACTAGCTGTATACAACAGCATAACTGAGATTCTTTTCCATGGTAGGAAAAGCAGGAGTGAAAGAAGAGAAATTACTTTTGTTAAGAAGTAGGTCACAGTATACAAGCTGTGAACATTGCAATCAGACATTTCTCCATGCAACACTGCATCCAAAACTACCAATCACGGCTCCCAAGCACCAGAAACAGATCTCCCCATTCACAATCATGAAGTTAGTACCTTACACCTGTGAAGCTCTGCTATAGTACCTTTCCTCCTAACACTAGCAACTGAAAATCTCCACTAGGACATATTTTGCATATAGAACTTAACATTTGATATACATTAGTTCTACAGTCTAACACTGTTGTGATCTACACATTTCCCCATATCACTGTAGACACTGGAAAAAGTCTAACATCATACCTCAAAAGTCTTAGTTATGTGATCCACATAACCAAACTATTCACCTATTCAACCTTGAAGTCATGAAGGAGGGGCACAGATAATAGCTGAGCATATGTTCTGAATGTAGAACCTGCAAGATTCAAACCTGACATTTCCAGGTAGAGCTGAGAGAGACTCATGTTTTGGGAGTCATGCTCTGAAGCATAGCTGCCAGTAAGTGTAGACCAGGAGTGGGCAGAATATAAACTGAAATGAATAACAGGAGATCAGCAAGAATTCCAGCTCCCGGTTGTTTATATTCTCTCCTTCTCTAAATCAGGCAGCCAAGCTGAATAAAGCCTGGGAGGAAAACCAAGAGCAAATATTTGTGAGCTCAGTTCTAGTTCTGAAAACAAATCCCTGGACTGAGCATGAATCAAGTATGCTCATTAACTCTGGGAGCAGGCTGACCCCACCACCTCCGCTATTTTGTCCTTGGCTCCATATGGTGGATCTCAGGAGTCCAGTAAAGCAGCAGCTCCACAAAAAACCTGAGGTCTGGTGAAGACAACACGGAGCTAAAAGGTTCAGGGGTCTGCCTTGGTATAAGACACCTTCTTATGAGCAAATCCTCCACTTTGCTCCAGAAGCGTTCGGGAAGGAGGCCACAAACTCCCATGCCCCGCAGACCAGCTAGCCTCTACCACGTGGGGCACTGGCTCTTTCCACCCGGCGCTGTACACCCGCCAGAGCTTGCAACACAACATGCCTCCGAGGCACTGCTGTGTGTGTCTTAAGACTCTCTCTCTCTCTCTCTCCTCTAAGGGGGTGGGGGAGAAGAGTGGGGCCTATCGTAGCGATTCCTAATCCACGAGAGATCCTACAGATCCTTCCCCTCCACGCACCAGCCACGCTGTGTCACCTGCCTCCTCCCTGACCCGCCTAATAGACCCACGGACTCCCCTTCCTCAGCCCCGCCAGCAGATGCCAACGCCCTCCTGGGGGCAAGGCGGTTGCCAAACCACCCACCGACCTCCCCCGAGGAGCAGGCGGCCTTACGGCACCCACCCGGCTTCCCCCAGACCAGCACAGACCATGCCGCGGCCTGGCCGGAGCCGGAGAGCGGGGAAAGGCCGAGGGACCGCTCCCGTCGCGCTGCCGTCGGCGCTCTGTTCTGCCCCCCCCCCACGCCCCTCGGCTCGTCCTCCCGCCACGCTGCGCCCCTGTGAGGGAAGCCAGTCCCGCCCGCAGCCGTTACGGGAGGGAGAGAGAGCGAGAGACCGGGGGACGGGGAGGCAGCGGGGGAGCCCTAGGCCCCGGGCCCCCGCCCAGAGCGGCGAAGCTCCGCGCTCTTCCCTCTCCCGTCGCCGCGCCTTCCAGACCCCAGGCAGGCGCCCGGTTTACCTGCCAAGTCCGGCTGTAGCCGGGGCAGCGCTACTCGCTGCCCGAACCGAGCCGCGTCCCCTTCCGCCATCTTGTCCAGGTTTAAAATTAACTCCCCGTGACGTCAAACGCCGCCGCGAGCCCTTTATCGGCGCCCGCGCCGAGCCCGCCGAGGTGGTCCTAGCGCCGGCATGATCTGCCCGCGCGCGGCGTGCTCTCCCTCCTGCTTCTCTCTCTCTTCTCCCCTCCCCCTCCCCGCGTCAACCGACAAGGCGCCTGCGCGATCGCTCCGGCCGTTTCCCGCTCACCTCGGCTCTTCTGCTGGCTGTCGCCGCCGTAGGCAAAACGACGCCTCCCGGGTCCTAAAGCCGTTGCGCATGCATCCCGCGCGGAAAAGTCGGTAGGTTACGGATTGTTTGTTCCTTTCATCTTTGGGCCCCTACGAGCTCAAGCCACTGGTCTTGTTTGCAGTGACTGCGGCCCAGTAGTGGAAAGATGTGAGATTTGAAAGGGGTGGGTGCCTCAGAACATGCACAGAGTGCATTTGGTCCCCCCCATCAATAACCAAAGTCTGACCTGTTACAGATAGGTAGCCAAGAACTAACTTAGTTGGTCTTTAAGGTGCTACTGGAAGGAATTTTTTTTGTAAAGTCTGACCTGTTTTTTAAGCATAGTTGGGTGTTAGGAAAGAGGCGGAGAGGCTTCCAGCTCATGGCAGGCTAGAACTCCAACTTTATTTTTAAAAAGACATTATAGGGTACAGTGGTGATCAAAGTAATTTGCTGCACAATCCTATATACATGCCCCCTCAAAATTAAGGCCCATTGCGTGGGGCTTATTCCCAGGTGAGTAACTACAGGAGTGCAACCTGCAATCTTATGCCTACTTACCAACAGTTTAACTGTCATTCACTGAGGATGCCATTTTGATGCAGAAAATGGAATCCTCACCATCACTTTGAGTGAAGCGAGTCATTTTTTTGTTTCCTTTTCCCACAAAGCCTCTGATGGTGGAAGCTTCTGTTTTGCTTTTAATTGTAGCTGTACATATTTATTCACCTTGAATTCAAATGGGGCTTATTGTCGGACAAGTGGGGATAGGATTGCAGCCTTGAACAGCAAAGTAAAGACATCAATTGCTACTCTTTACTTAAGTACATTTAAGGTTAACAGGACCTGGGTTTCTTTTTGCACCAGGCAAGTCCCAACTTTCCTCCTCTGTTGTGTGGCAAGCCTCAACTTGGGTACAGGACAAGGTGGGGTGGGAGAGAGTTCAGTCTGTGCTCAACACAGAGCTCTGAAGTTGCTAAGGATTCCTGACTGGAGGATATTGGCTCTTTGAGGAGAAATAAAGTTGCAAAATCATAACACAAAAACCCTGTTAATGCCATTTTGTATTTAGTATAATAGGTTGCCATATTGCTTGGGAATTGTCCAGATTTCCTCTGCCTGAGCAGATGCCAGCTTCATAGTTTTGGCACCACCCCAGATCTTTTGAACCCATTCATTAGTTTCTGGGGGTTTGTTGCTCTTCTTCCAATATCGTGCATTTAATAGGAGGGATCTAATTCTGTGAATGGAAGGGGCTTCCATTCAAGGAACCAACTGCATCGGATCTCCCTTCCCTTCAATATTTTTCTCAGCTATCAGCAGATTTGCTGTCAATTTCTGCCATTTGCTTGAAGAAATCTCCTTCAAATAATCAAAGCATTATCAGTGGGTCCCTTGATAAATTTATTCCTGTACAGTAATCCTGATTATAAAAGCAAATAACTTGTTCCAGATAAATAGCTATACAGGGTTCACAACATATGTCATGTATATTTTTGAAGAGAAAATATTAAACTCAAATCCATATTTTTTACTTTGTAGACCTATCTTTTGGGATGTGTTGGGAGGAAATTGTGTTACAGAGAAAGTATTATCACAAGGAATGTGATAAAAGCTTCACTGTCACTTTCACACATGAAAATTGTTACTTCAGCTTTGAAATGGGAGAAATGTCTTCCAGCGCTGTGCTCTTTGAAAAGAGAATGCTCTCTGTGAGAATGTGGTTGTGCTAATTCAGAAAGACAGCCACTGATAAATTAGGAACAAATATTAAAAATTAAAAGAGACACTACTGGTTATAGAGTGCTTTTTGCAATCTTGCATGTATTTGCTTGGCTGTACTGAAGAACAATGACCAAAGAAAGATTGGGAAGTTATTTTGACTACGGCTGTCTTGGTTTGAATGGTTTACCAAAGACATTGAAAATACAGCAGCACATTTAATACCCTATCAAGATCCAAAATGAACTTTGAATGTTGTGCGTGCTTTTCCTTTGCTTACTTTCCAAAATACATAGCCTGCAATCCAAAGAGTTGTCTCTTGCATGATCCCAATGGGAATTTTTTCTGACTTTCCCCCTATTATCCCTCTGGCCATTCGCGGAACAATGCCACGCCCTTATATACGGAAAAAATGGCCAGAGAGTCAGAATTCATAGGATTTTTAACATTCTAAGTCATTCCAGCCTTACCATTTGCAGACAAAAATTTTCCTGCCCTTTATTTACAGGATTGGTCAAGGCCCATACGTATACAGGATTGGTCAAGGCCCATATGTATTTGTATGTGCTTAAACTTTGAATTGACTTTGAAGTCTGATTTTAAATAGTAGACAAAATGATAAACACTGTAATCACTCAAATGCTTGATATTACCAGTTGTGCTTCAAAACATCACAGCTTCACCTCTCACGTTTTAAAACTAAAGAGCAAAGCTAGGCTGAATTTCAACTCCATCACCACACCAGAATTTAAGAATTACCCTGCAATGCTTGCGGACACATGTCCTTCCACACAGCCACAAATTGGGAGAGTTGAAAGGGACCCTGGGGTCATCTAGTCCAACCCTCCAAAATATAGGGTTCACAGCAAGATTTCACAGCAAGGTTTGTACTACCAAAGAGACACACACATACTTATGTACACAGGCACTACTGGGGAAGAGAGCACAATCAATGCTCCTATCATGTACTAAGGAAGAGGGAAAATAAAAGTACCCAGCTTTATACAGATCCCTCTAACGGAAGAACAGTTTTCCTAAGATAAGATAGGAAGAGAATCTGGGAGAGAATATTTTATAAGCATAGGGTTATTTCAGTTGATATACCCACTCAAATAATAAAACCAGTCCTGGATTTGATTTAAACGGGATACAAAAGTTAATAATGTCTCTGCATAGGAATAGTATGCCTAACTACGATTTTTTTAAATAACGATACATAGGAAAGTGAGATGTCGGGTACTTTTAGCAAAGAATGTGCCCCCCTCCCTTGTTGAAGGAAGCTTACTCAGGAGTAAATTCACTTGGCACAGAAGTAAGAAGGGAGGGAACCTGAAAGAGACTGAAACAAGTGTGTGGGGGGGGGTATTTTCCAATAAGAAGCCAGGAAACCCTGGTTGATCTTAGAGACTGGTATCAGGACTGGACTCTATAGATAGACAATTGTTGTCTATCAAAGCTTCTACCTTCTATTAACAATTTTCTTAGAAGGAACACCTATTTTCATAGGCATGAAATACATACACTGCATTTTAGCTTGAGAGAGCAGTTGGCTCAACTAGGCTTTTGCAGCAGAAACATTAGTTTCTTCACAGCATATTTCAAAATACTGGAAAAAAGACTGGAACACGGATGTAGAATCACAAATTAAAGGTTGCAACATAACATTATCTACCATCAACTTAAAATCATACTCCTCACTTAAGCTACTCGGAGAAAGACTCTTCGGAGCCTCTCTCAAATAACAAACATTTGCACCCTTCATTCTCATTTTGTTTCCCTAGATTTAAATTTTGAAGCAAGCTTGCAGTTTAAACTATGCACACTTAAGAAAGGCAGTCTGTCAGAGACAGAAGGAACAGACAACACACATAACAGACAACATGTAAACATATATATTCTCATTCTTTAGTTGGTTATTGCAAGGAGTTGGGCCGCTCCCTTTGGCTTCATTAAGTGAAATTAGTAGGAAGGTCCCACATGGTTTTAAGAGCCTCCTTGCCTCTTCAAACACAACCAGTTAACCAAACTGGCAGGGCTCACAATGCTTAGTTGACTGGGTACCCCTTTATATATGCATGCGTTGTTGCTGCTTTGTTGTTTTTTCTCTTTTTTGGGGGGGGTAGAGAAGGGAGAAAGAGAGGGGTTGATTTGGATTTGGGTAACTTGTACAGGGGGCTATTTAGGGTTTTTTCTTTTCCTTGTTGCTTGGCAACTTCCTAACAATTTAACGAGCTTCACCCACTCGGTTCCTTTTTCTATTCCTTTCCTATTTCCTATTTAATAACCTGGGGTCCTTTTCCACTCTGCCGATCCCGCCCAATTCCTCATGGGCTATCCCTCCTGGCAACCTCCTACCTATCATCACAATCTCAGGAAAAGGGGCCCTACTGAACGCCCGCGCCGTGCGGTGCCAGATCGGGTGATCCCTGGATAGAGTTTTGAACCGAAAATCCCCCTTGCTTTTGGAAGCGGGCTCACGCACGATGCACGTGTTACGTGGCACCGACCAGTGCGGATGGGATTGGGATAGAAAGCCAGACCCCTTCCTGCCCCCTCCGTAAGGGCGCTCGGGAAGTTCGGAAGAAGAGCTCCAGCACCTTGCTTTCAACTGAGATGCCCGTTGCAGAGAGTCGGCTGTCTTTCCAAGCCGGGTCTCTCCGTCTTACTTTCGGACTCTCAATTGGTGCGGCTGACTGGAGGGTTTGAGAGGAGAAAGAGATAGAGCTCAGAACCCCCCTTTTGGGTTGAGCAGCAGTCCACGGTCTCTCTCACCAATTGGACCAAGAGATAGGCGAGAAGGAGCGATAGAGAGGAGGGCAGAGAATTCAGTTGCCAGGAGACTTCCACCCCCTTCCCACCAGTGCACTGGATTTTCCTTTTCCTTCCTTATACTCACGCGTCCTTTATGATGATCCTGGGATCGATGAATAAGCCGGATGGATCCCTCTTTGCTCCCCGGCTGAACTCCTGGGGCTTTCGATTACCGCCCGGAAGATGGCCAGGGGTCCAAAGGATCTTCCCAGGCAAAATGGCCTGGTGCCGGCTGAAGATTTCGGGGGCCCCGGTCAGCAACGTGGGAGAACCGCATGCCCCACGTTGGGCGCCAACTGTTACGGCTAAAATCTGGGTGCGGGGCTACACTGCCACCCAGTTCGTCGGACTAAGTGTCCGCGGGTCCCTGCGGATGAAAATGAGCTCAGCCGGACAGGAGCAAAATGCAGAGAGCCAAGGTTTATTGCGCAACAGGTTCAAGACCAGATTGAACAGCGAGAAAGGGGTGACATGAACTTTTGAAACTCCCTCCATGTCCCAGAATACAGTGCAAAATACATCCCGGTTACATCATGAATACATTAAGGAAAGGTTGGGTTACACAGATTACATCATGAATACATTAAGGAGAGGTTGGGTTACACCGGATTAACATAAGGAGGAGGGAGGGGGGAATATGCAGAGCTACACTGGATTAACATAAGGAGGGGGGAGGGGGGAATATGCAGAGCTGGAGATATGCGCAGATAAGCGCTTCCTGAGTGTATGCATAGTCTGTCACCTGGCATTGCCCGGAGGAAAGGTTTGGCAGAGTGATTTGACAGGATTAGGGTCTTGACACCTTACTTGAGGAATTAGGGAGGACAGGGGAGGGGTGATGGAATCCTAGAGAAATTGAGCAAATATATTGTAGTGAAGAAGACATGCCCCCCCCTTCCGTAACACCCCCATTCACCTGAGGTCTACAATGCAACATTGCAATTTGCTTTTGAACTTCATCTCCATTTCAAAAGTGATTTGTCGTGGGGGCAGTTGTCCTAAGTACTCATGAGCTGGTGGATGGGTGAAGAATCTCTGGTTCTCCCATTGTTGAACTACAACTGCATCATCCCTGACTATTGGCCATGCTGGCTGGAGCTGATGGGAGTTGGAGTCCAATAGTAAGTGGAAGACCACAGATTCCTCATCCCTGAGCTCATAAAATTGTTTTCATGATTTATTGGATCCTGGCTATATTGAACAGCACTGGAAAAGACATCAAAGCTCTAACATATATCTTTTGTTAACTTCTGTACTTCTCTGCATGGCCTTATTTTAAGTCACAAAAGCAAGTTTCCTGAGAGTCTCAGCTCTCATTTTCATCCCCCGTCTGTGTCTACTGTACGTCTGTTTATTTCCCTGCCCCCCAGATAATTTGCCTGGGTTCAGAGTTCCTTCTTCCAAGAAAGGGCAAGCAGTGCATTATGCTATCTGAAATTACCGTCTTTAAAAATATCACTACACACTCCAGACAACATCAAGCACTGTTAATATCGTACTGATTCCAACTGCAGACCTATAGCATGTGCTTAAATTTATCCTGCTGAAATTAGTGAGGCATTTAGAAGTGTTTAACTTGGTCTAGATTGCGCCAGATATATTTAGAAAGGGGACACGCTGCAGACGACCTAGTCGGAGGAGGGGAAAGAGGCTGGGTAACTTTCTAAAACTGATGACATTGGTGGAAACCAAGCACAGAAAGAAGATTCTAAAAGTGCATCCCAACTGGCAGTTGTTTGTGGGATATTTTCCAGCTGCTAATAATGCCCAGCTCAGAGCATGAATTAAGATAGATTGAGAAAGCCAATTCCATGAATAATCTGTTCATTTATATATGAGAAGATCCATTCAGTTCTCATGATGTTGATTGCTTTGGGAGGAAGAATGCAGTAAAAAAAATAAATTGCTTTCACACTGTGATTTAAAATCTATGTTGCTAGGGATCGGGTACCACGAAGGTCACCATAGTCCTTAGTCCATTCTGACTGTCTTTGCTTCTTGAGACTGTTCAGGTATCAGTTCAATACTGTTTTGCTTTTTGCTTCGTATTCTTTGATTACTTTTTACAACTACCTCATTTTCAACCAACAGAAATATATCTATCTCTTTATTAATATGCTGCTATTCATCAAAAAATACCAGACTGGTCTACAACAGCTATACATAAAACCATACAATAAAAACCATTTTAAAATCAGAGCTCAGCTCTCTGCTGTGGAAAGATGTGTTCTTAATGGCCCACATGAGCTTAATGGAATGTAGAACTTTTCATCAGGCGTTTAAAAAGTAGAAACAGAAGGTGCCTGTTGAAATTCTGTTGGCAGAGCATTCCACAAAGCTGGCCGGATGACACCAAAGGCTCGGTTTCTTGTTGCTGTCAAAGGAGCCTCGCCAACTCAAAATAACAACTTACAACAGCCCTGCAGATGGTCTCAGTGATTGATCTGGGATATAAGGGTTCAGGCAGTCCCTAAGGAACCCTGGGACCTAAGTTGTTCAGGGGGCATAAGTTTCAACAAGGACATCAAATGGTGCCAGCCAGCTGCCCTCCTCAGCATTCTGCACCAGCTGGTGGGGCCTCACCAGGCCCAAAGACACCTCCACGTAGAGCTCATTGCAGTAATCCAGCCTCAAGGTGACCAAAGCATGAACTACACTGGTCAAACTATCCCTTTCCAGGAATGGCTGTAGCCGGCTAACCCAGCAAAGCTGGTAAAAGACATTCCTAGCCACAGAGGACACTTGGACACCTAATGACAACAATTTATTTAGAAGTACCCCCAAGATATGCACTTTCTCCTTCAGAGGGAGTGCATCTGCAGCAGGTAACTTTCCTATCTCCAGGACATGAGGACCACCCACCCAAAGACCCTCTGTCTCACCAGGATTCAAGCCCTCATCCAGTCTACCACTGCATTCAGACACTGATCCGGATATTTCACAACCTCTCCTGATTGAGGGGTCATGGAGAAGTAGAGTTGTGTGCGCTCAGAGTACCCCTTGCTCCACAGCTCCTAGTGACTGCTTGATGACACCTCAAAGTCAGGGATTGAAGTGGATATTGAGGAAGATACTAGAGCCCTGCATCTAAAACAAAAGAAGTTATCCCTCACTTAGAAAATGAACAGAGTGACACTATTTGTCTCTTCCCATTCATTTTATGTATTACTGTATTATGTTTATATCCCACCTTTTCTCCCAGGAGCTCAAAGTGGTGTATAAATGGTTCTTCCCTTTCCCATTTCACTCTCTCAACAACCCTTTGAGGTTTTTAAGGAGAGGTTGGATGGCCATCTGTTGTGTATGGTTTAGTTGAGATTCCTGCATTGTAGGAGGTTGGGATAGATGACCCTTGAACCCCCTTCCAACTCTACAATTCTGTGATTAAGCTGAAAGATAGTGAGTTGCTCACGGTCACCCAGAAAACTTCATGAGTGGGGATTTGAACCCTGCTCTCCCACGACCTAGTCCAGCACTCTAACCACTATGTCAAGCTGGCTCCCCATGTTGTCTGGGTCTAGCCTGCATGCTATTTTCAACATGCAGGGATTTCTTAAAACAGCCTATGTATGGTGCCTTGCCTCCACTGCTCCCATAACAGCAGCCCTCTCCTCATAATTTTTCCGCATGTTGTGGAAACTTTCCACATGAACGCTATCTGTTTCTAGCAGCAGCTGCTGCTCTCCGCATCAAGCGGAGGAATCTTACAGAGATCGCTGTAATACTTACTTTTATCACAGTGCTTTCCCCTAAGTCAAGGGTGTGGAATCAGTTGCTGTTTGTTGCTGTTGTTGAACTACAGCTCCCATCATCTCTGAGCATTGGCCATTCTGACTGGGGCTGATGGGAATTGAAGGATTTCCCTGCTGCAGGAGACTGCCTTAACCAATAGCGAAAAGATTATGTTCCTGTCTAAGGAAAAAAATGGCATTGGCATAGGGAAGACCCACAGCACACATGTAAAGCACATCCAACACTCATTTAAAGCACATGGCTGGGAACTGTAGTTTGTTAAGGGTGGTGTGAATTTTAGCTTTGTGGGGGGCAAACTACAGTTCTTGGGATTCTTTGTGGGAGTCACATGCTTCTGAATATGTGCTCTGAATGTGGCTCTGCCAATAGGTTCTATGGAAAGGAGGAGGAACCTCAAATGAGCATTCAGAGGGGCTGTCGTTGACAAGTTGGTATCCTTTAATATTACCCCATCTCCATCTGCCACCACATGCAGCCTGTCTAACTCTGCCTAATGAGGCCCAGTTTACCAAAAGGCTTAACATGCTGTTTACTACCATGGCATCAGTACATTTGCAAAGTGTACAGCAACACTTAAAATACAATCAATGCATTCATTTTCATCCAGCAAATCTTTATCACATGTTCATTGACTGATGCTTTCAACCCTGATAACGATGTGTAGATTTTTTTAAATTTAAAAAAAAGGAAAAGAGGGTGCTACCAGATGGATGTTTATAGTGGGATCGGTAGTCATGTATGCAAACCTTTTGCAGTGTCCACACAATATTGTTGGCATCAAAATTCCAGCCCTTATTCCCCACCCCCATCCCATTTAACTCAGATTTACCCCTTCCACAAAAAATCATGATTTTATTTTTTTAAAACTAGTTGCCAGCAACCCATTTGTGATATCTGAATGACCTGTTTGCAATATCAAGCTCCCTTTTGGAAAGACCCAAAAAGCAGAGCCAAGTCCTAGATATGTTTTGCAAAGTAACATGTCACATTCCAAAGATCTCAGTAGCTGGGCTTTCAATTTATATAACTCTTCAGAGGCTTATGGATTGAAATAGAGGAAGTACTGTAAAAACACAGCGGCCATAGACAACAATACGATTCTTTATTTTTGCGATAATAATTAACGGGGGAAAGGACAACAGGTTCATTGAAAGTTTGCAGGCTGCCACCGCTGTTGAGTGTTACACAACCACTCTAGAGATTTAAAGCCAGAGCCCTGGCAAGACTACAAAAACAGAATAAGATGTGAGAGGAAATTTCTTGCGCGCTCTCTCTCTCTCTCTCTCTCTCTCTCTCTCTCTCTTTCTTTCAGCATCTGAAATCGGGATGACCAAAGCTTTTCAGGAAATTACACTGGGCAGTAAATTTGAAATAAGACCCAAGTTCACCCAGTAGAATCCACCGTTGCTGTAACATCTGTACCCAAATCCAGAACGTGGAGCTTTTCTCTCACCTAGGACCCCTAAGGTGAATTGCCCGAGATGGGTAAAGAACAGCTGGCAGAAAATGCAGCACTGTTGATCAAGCAAGGGCAACAAGCCAAACTCTCCTGGTATTTATGCCAAGCCTGGCCAACCCAGAGGCTTTATCCTGTTAATGTCTTCTGCTGACATTCATCTCCAGGTGCCTTCATAGGTAAGGCAGGTGTCAACTGGCGATCAGGCTATTTTTGGCTGTCGCTGGCATCTATCTGTCTCAGGACACAGCGGAGGAGTGCATTTTTGAGGGTGAAGTCAAAATGTTGGACAGTTGCAGTGCCTAATTTGGCTGTAGAGGCCTGCTGCAAGAGAGGCATGTTTTGTTGGAGCCAGGGCAGATGAAGGCGCCCGCATTTTGCTGCTGCAGATGCACCATGGCATTTCTCCTCTCTGCACTCCTCCCAGCAGTCATTCCTCCTCTGGTCACTGCTACAGATGCATGACCTGACTTGTTGTTTAGTCGTTTAGTCGTGTCCGACTCTTTGTGACCCCATGGACCAGAGCACGCCAGGCACTCCTGTCTTCCACTGCCTCCTACAGTTTGGTCAAACTCATGTTGGTAGCTTCGAGAACACCGTCCAACCATCTCGTCCTCTGTGGTCCCCTTCTCCTTGTGCCCTCTATCTTTCCCAACATCGGCGTCTTTTCCAGGGTGTCTTCTCTTCTCATGAGGTGGCCAAAATATTGGAGCCTCAGCTTCAGGATCTGTCCTTTCAGGGAGCACTCAGGGCTGATTTCCTTGAGAATGGAGAGGTTTGATCTTCTTGCAGTCCATGAGACTCTCAAGAGTCTCCTCCAGCACCATAATTCAAAAGCATCAATTCTTCGGCAAGCGGCCTTCTTTATGGTCCAGCTCTCACTTCCACACATCACTACTGGGAAAACCATGGCTTTAACTATCACTGCCTTGCCGCAGCGAAGGGGCTTGAAGAACTCAGAGAAGCTATGAGCTATGCCGTGCAGGGCCACCCAAGATGGACAGGTCATAGTGGAGAGTTTTGACCAAACGTGATCCACCTGGAGGAGGAACCGGCAAGCCACTCCAGTATCCCTGCCAAGAAAACTCCATGGACAATGACCTGACTATTCCAGGCAATTCAGTCATCTGCAAGGGATTCCCACAGAGCACAGTTGATGTTGCCAGCCTTCATGCCCCACTATCGCAGTCCCCTTCCCAGGGAGGCTTACCAACATTATTATATCTTAAGATGCCAAATGAAAACCTTTCCTGCAGGTATTTTTCTACTTGGTTCTGTAATGCCACTCCTGCTCCTTTAGCCTCAGTTAGCATCCCCCATTCTGTATCTGATCTCTGAGCACATTTAGTGTTCTCTTCAGGGTAGATGTCATTGCCTTTGTGCCACACAGGCCTGAGCTCCGGGCCTCATAAATTAAAACACTGACCTCACATCTGAGAGGAGTTATCTAACAGAACAACAGCCTTCCTGGAGGTAGCCTTGATGCTGTGGAATAGCCTTGGTTCATACACAGCCACTTCACTCCTGAAAGCAAACAAAGGACTAGCCCAGGGACATTTCTTCTAGATTTGCATTCAAAATGCCCCAGGCTCAACCCCCAGCTTAGAGCTAAGGGAAACCCCTGTCTGTAACTTTGTAGAGCTGGTGCTGCCTATCTGTGTACCAGGCATGTCCGAAGTCCACTTTGGGGGTCTAATCCGGCCCGCCAGTCGGTTTAATCCAGCCTAAAAAAACCCTGAACAACTTTGGCTGGCCCTTTGGTTGGCCTTCACGGCCCTTCACTTCATTAAATCTGACCCTCTTTGAAAAAAGTTTGGACACCACTGATTACTGACCTACATGGACCAATGTCAACAAAAGAGGTTTAAAGACTCTCTCAAGGCAGATCTTAAAAATGTAGTATAAACACCAACAACTGGGAAAAACCTGCCTGCGAGCGCTCCAGTTGGAAAACAGCCTTTACCAAAGGTGTTGTGGGCTTCGAAGAAGCACGAACTCAGGACGGAAGGGAGAAAAGTGCTAAAAGGAAAGCACACTTGGCAAATCCTCACCATGATCAACTCCTGCCCAGAAACCTGTCCCCACTATGGAAGGATGTGTGGATCCAAAATTGGCCTCCACAGTCACTTACGGACTCACTGTTAAGACCGTGTTCATGGAAGACAATCTTACTTGGCTACAAGGGATTGCCATAGAAGAAGAAGAAGACACATAGACTAGTGGCCTGATCGGTATGAGGCAGCTTCCTGTCTTTCAAAGTCAAAGAATTGTAGAATTGTAGAGTTGGAAAGTACCCTGAAAGTCATCTAGTAAAACCCCCTGCAATGCAGGAATATTAGCTAATAGCATCCATGACAGATGGCCATCCCAGAGGTGTAGCGTGGAGGGTGCCGGGGGTGCCGTGGCCCCGAGCACAATTTTAGAGGGGGAGCAAACAGGAGCCCCCACAGCAGGCTCCTTCATTGGGAGGCTGCACCTTGGCTGTAGCGCTTGTGCCTGGTGCAGCTGTGCCCCCGGGTCAGGCCTGCTGTGGCGGCAGAGAGCAGGAGAGGCGGCAGAAATGCTGCCACCCACCCTCCTTGGATGTAAGGCACCTAATGCCCAGCTGCAGTAGCTCCACCACCAGGTCACGTCTGACCTGGTGGTAGAGAGCATGCCACCAGCCGCAATAGCCCCGCCTCCGCTGTCAGGTCAGGCCTGACCCGGTGGCGGAGAGCGGGGGAGAGGGGGCAAGAAAGCTGCCGCCCATTCTCCTCAGCTGCCCAGGACCTATGCTCCACCACTGGGTCATCCAGCCTCTGCTTAAAAACCTCCAAGGAAGGAGAGTCTACAACCTTCTGAGGAAGTCCACTCCACTGTCAAATAACTCTAACCATTAAAAAGTTATTCCTGGAATCTCCTTTCTTGTAACTTGAAGCCATTGGTTCGAATCCTACCCTCCAGAGCAGGAGAAAACAAGCTTGTTTCCTCTTCCATGTGACAGCCCTTAAGATCTTTGAAGATGGCTATTGTACCTCCCTCTCAGTCTCCTCTTTTCCAGGATAAACATACCCAGCTCCCTCAACTGTTCCTCATAAGGCTTGGATTCCAGACCCTTGATCATCTTGGTTGCCCTCCTCTGCACACATTCCAGCTTGTCAACATCCTTCTTAAATTATGGTGCCCAGAACTGGATGCAGTATTCCAGGTGAGGTCTGACTAAGGCAGAATAGTGTAGTACTATTACTTCTCTTGACCTGGACACTACACTTCTGTTGGTGGAAAAGCCTTTTCTTTTTTCATAAAGATTATCCTTTAGAAACTGGTTATTATTGTGTTCCGTGCCCTGCTTTGTTGGCTGATATTGCTGCTGTTCTACTACTTTATTGTTCATTGTTTTAGTTTATTTTATTGTTGGTTTTGTAGATGCTGTTAAAAAAAATTACCCAGCCATTTACAGGTTTTTCAGTAACTATACAAAGATGCTTCCAATAAAGCAAATCTGGCCTTCAATCCTTGCACTGTAAATGCATAAGAATTCAGCTTTTTTCATTTTTTTACAATAAATCTTAAAGCTGATCATTATAATCCCCTACAACTGTTAAAGCTCATGTTGGCACCCTTTGCCAAACCTTACCTAATCACTTGAACTGTTGGTTCTGGGATGACCTACATGTGCCTAAAAACTGATTGTTTGCAAACCTTAGTGTTTAGGGCAGTATAGTCTTCTGATTTCAGTACAATTTACATCTGAGTAAACAAGCACAGGACCAAATGAAGCAAATAAAAGAATCTGTCTGCTGCCGAGAGCACTGGTAAACACTTAAACAGGTATGTAACCCTGTTTAATAAAGCTGTTTCGTTACTACCAGTTGAGTAAGTAATGACTATAGTAAAGGTTCAACAGACAACATTTTAGGAAAAATATTTTGCTTTATTATGTTGGGGCAGCCAACATGGTGCCCTCCAGATATTGTTGGACTCAGAAGCCTACTCAGCCCCTGACCCCAGGGCCAATACATAAGAATGATGGCATATCCTCCAACACATTTGTTATGTTGTGAAGTTTCACCCTGGGCCAGCAGGGGGATACTGTATAGAGTTTTCACTCAGGTCTGTAGATAGTTTTCACTCAGGTCCACGTCAGTTATTTTAGGCGGGAACTCTGGGCTGTTGTTGCTACAATGTTGACAGCCGGCTGCCTATAAAAGCAGGCCGGCTGAGCTGTTTGCAGTCAGTTCTATTCCAGCTTACAAAATAAAGAAATCGCTGTGTCGTCGGCTATGTCAACCCACAACTTAACACTGGCGACAAGGATGGGATCGATGGACATCAGAGCACAGCCAGATGCGGCCAGCCTCTGAACTGAGCTGAATCACTGAGCTGAATCACAGAGCGAAATCACTGAGCGAAATCACTGGACAGAACCAATTCAGAGCTGACTGTTCTGGCTAGAGTACGGTGTTCCATCCATCGCCCTTCACGCCGGCATCGGAATCATGGCTTCATTTGTGCCTCTACCGCCGTTTGCGCCAGCCTCTGAATCATGGGACTCCTACCTCGCTCGGTTCGACTGCTACCTCCAAGCCAACGAGCTGACAGCAGTATCAAAGGATCGGAAGCGGGGCCTATTCCTCAGCCTCTGTGGGCCTGAGGTGTTTGAGACGGCCCGAGCATTGGTTGCGCCTGAAGCAGTCCAGGCAACACCATGGGACACGATCCAAGAGAAGCTCCGCAACCACTACGCACCAAAGCCGTCCAAGATTGCTGCCCGCCATGCGTTCTACCACCGGAACTAGGCAGAGGGGGAGTCAATCAACAACTACACCACCGCCCTCAGACAGGCTGCAATGCACTGTGAGTTCCGAGACTTAGACGATGCCCTGATGGATCGAATCGTCTGCGGGGTCCGGGACATCCATCTGCAACGGCGTCTCCTCGCCAAGCCAGACCTCACGCTACAGAAAGCCATTGAGGAGGCTGTGGCCTCAGAAGCTGCTGAACGCTCCGCCCAGGAGATCCGCAAGTCCAGCAGCCCGCGTCTTGCTAGGGAGCCAGTTCCGGTGCATCATGAAGAGGCCAGCAGTGATGAGGCATCCTCCAGTGAAGACGATGACGTGCACCAGACAAAGCGGGAGCGCAGGAAGTTCCAACAGAAGTCCAAGGGCCAACCGGAATGTGCCGGCTGCGGAGGCAACCATTCCCGTGCCAAGTGTCGATTCAGAGACGCCATCTGTAGGAAGTGTTCCAGAAGGGGCCACATCGCTAAGGTCTGCCGATCGGCTCCGTCTGACACCCCCCCTTCATCGACTCGCAAGTCCAAGTCTTCACTCCAGTCTGCCAAGGAAAGTTGTTTCGCTCTCACCAACTGCCGCTGCCTGTCTGGAACCACGATTGGCCAAACCGACTCGCCTACGCGACGCAAGCTGAACGTCACGGTGCTCATTGAAGGAGCTCTATGTGACATGGAGATCGACACCGGGTCTGCCCTGTCCATCGTGTCATGGAGCACCATCAAAAGACTGGTACCCAGAGTGTCCAAAAGGCAACTCGACTCTCACCGCGTACACCTGAGAGACTACCAGGGAAACGACATTCCCGTGGTAGGCGTTGGCCGGTTCCGGATCGCCTTCAAGGATTTTTCGGGCCTGCTCCGGTTGGTGGTGGTCAAAGGTCAGCGGCCAAGCCTCCTAGGGCTAGACTGGTTTGATGCCCTCGGCCTGGAAGTCACCGGCATCAACTGCATCTCTAACGCAGAGACTGAGGGTCTGGTCAAAGACTTTGCCGAGGTTTTTGACGGCACCTTGGGGCAATATACAGGTACGCCCATCTCCTTTAGCCTTGATCCACAAGTCGCCCCCATCAAGCTAAAGCCACGCCGGGTTCCCTTTGCTCTCAAGGCTAAGGTGGACGAACAACTGGACAAACTGATCGCCCAAGGAGTTTTGGAGCCGGTTGACCACGCCAAGTGGGAAACCCCCATCGTCACGCCTGTCAAGCCAGATGGGTCGGTGAGAATCTGCGCTGACTACAAGTGCACGATCAACAAGGCACTTCAGCCGCACGCTTATCCGGTTCCTGTTGTCCAACACCTGCTGCATTCCCTGGGTGAGGGTAAGGTCTTCGCTAAGCTGGACCTTGCCCAAGCCTATCAACAACTGCCAGTCGATGATGCCACTGCTGAAGCCCAGACGATCGTCACCCACCGGGGGGCATTCCGTTGCCGCTGGTTGCAGTTCGGGGTGAGTGTGGCTCCTGGCATTTTCCAAAGCCTTATGGAGCGTCTCCTGCAAGGGCTTCCGGGTGTGGTACCATATTTTGATGACGTCTTGGTGTCTGCAGACTCACACCAGCAGCTGTTCGAGCGCCTCCGTGCCGTGCTGACCAGGTTCCAAGAGGCCGGGCTCAAGGTAAAGAGGGAGAAGTGCCAGATCGCCGTTCCACAGGTAGAGTTCCTGGGCTATCTTATCGATGCCTCCGGCCTTCACCCGACCACATCCAAGATCCACGCTATCCAGCAGGCCCCCACCCCAAAGAACAAGACGGAGTTGCAGGCGTTCCTGGGGCTGCTGAACTTTTATAACATGTTCCTGCCCCACAAAGCCACAGTGGCTGAGCCTCTTCACCGACTCCTTAGCACTAAGACGCCTTGGGCCTGGGGTCATCGGGAGACGGCGGCCTTCAACGCGGTCAAGGTTCTCCTTTCATCAGACAGTGTGCTGGTACAGTACAGTGAATCCAGGCGGCTGGTCCTTGCCTGCGACGCCTCACCTTTTGGCATCGGTGCTGTCCTTAGTCACCGTTTTCCAGACGGAAAAGAAGCACCACTCGCCTACTTTTCCAGGACGCTATCTCCGACGGAACGGAATTACAGCCAGCTCGACAAGGAGGCACTGGCACTTGTGGCTGGAGTGAAGAGGTTCCATGAATACCTCTATGGCAGGACTTTTGACCTCATCACTGACCACAAGCCACTCCTGGGCCTCCTCGCCGGTGATCGTCCAACTCCACCGGTCCTCTCGCCACGCATGCTGCGATGGACTGTTTTCCTGGCTGCCTACCACTACCGGCTCATCCATCGCCCGGGGAAATCGATGGGCCATGCCGACGCCCTCAGCCGTTGCCCTCTTCCAGCATTTGTGGAAGACCCGGCTCCAGCTTCATCGCTCCTTCTGATTGAGGATCTTCCGGCAGCGCCTGTATCGGCTGCCACTGTGGCCTCCGCGTCTGCCCAGGATCGCACCATCAGCCGGGTGCTCAACTGGGTGTGGAGGGGGTGGCCACAAGGGCCTTTTGCATCGGAGTTCCAGCCCTTCGCAACCAGACAACATGAACTCTCAGCTCATCGCGGCTGTCTGCTGTGGGGAGACCGCGTCGTGATTCCCCAGGGACTCCGTCAGCGCGTCCTGGAGGCTCTGCATGTTGGCCACCCGGGAATTGTCAAAATGAAGGCGTTGGCTCGGTGTTACGTGTGGTGGCCTAATATGGACGATGCCATCACTGCCTGGGTGTCCGCCTGTCAAGCGTGCCAAGAGTCGAGGCCTGCACCACCGGCAGCTAAGGGACACACCTGGGAGACGTCAAAGACACCCTGGTCGAGGGTGCACATCGACCTGGCTGGCCCCTTTCACGGCCGGACCTTTATGGTAGTGGTGGACGCCTATTCCAAATGGCTGGAGGTCGCCCTGATGCCCTCCACCACTACCGAAGCTGTCATCCGGGTGCTGCGAGGCCTGTTTGCAACGCATGGGTGTCCTGATGTCCTTGTCTCTGACAACGGACCGCAGTTCACGTCAGGCACGTTTGAGCGGTATCTTTTGGGACTGGGCATCCGCCACGCCCTAACGGCACCCTTTCATCCATCCAGCAACGGGCAAGCGGAAAGAATGGTGCGCTCGGCAAAAGAGGCACTGGCGCGCCTGGACCGGGGAGACTGGCATGAGCGGGTCGCCGAATACTTGTTCGTGCAACACATCACCCCTCATGCGGCCACAGGGCGGAGTCCTGCTGAACTGCTTATGGGCCGCCGCCTCAGGTCACCGCTCGACCGGCTACACCCGGACTTTGCCGTGGCTGAACCCCCAGGCTGTGCCAACGCGCCACGGTCATTTGTCCCAGGAAACCAGGTCTTTGCCCGGAACTATGTGGGGGACATTCCTTGGGTGCCAGCCACAGTAGTGGGAGTCACTGGACCTCGCTCGTACCAGGTGGCACTCGAAGACGGACGCTTGTAGCGACGGCACATAGACCAGCTTAGGCGCAGGGTTGGGGACTTGGACACTACCGAGGTGCCCCCAACTGCGCTTGCGGCTCCAGAAGAGACACGTACAGATGGCGAGGCCCCACCTACACCTCCCTCGCAAACTGCCAGCGTGGAGCCGAACCAAACCACTCCACTTGCAGAGGCTCCACCCACAGCAGCGGATCCAGGGGAGTTGGTTCCAACGCCACCTAGGGTCGCACCACAGCCTCAGCAATAACTGTGTGGCCCTTCGGACTTGGCTACCAGTCCCCGGCGGTCTGGCAGAGTTCCCAAGCGCCCAACTTATTTAAAGGACTATGTTGTTGGACATGTATCACTGTTGGTCTAAGTATGGGAAATGTAACCGATATGCTTTTGTGCCTAATTGAACCATTACGCGGTGCTGTATATAAGGAAACAATTACGATTGTAACTAATGCCTTATCTCGGTGGGGAGGGGTGTTATGTAGTGAAGTTTCACCCTGGGCCAGCAGGGGGATACTGTATATAGTTTTCACTCAGGTCTGTAGATAGTTTTCACTCAGGTCCACGTCAGTTACTTTAGGCGGGAACTCTGGGCTGTTGTTGCTACAATGTTGACATCCGGCTGCCTATAAAAGCAGGCAGGCTGAGCTGTTTGCAGTCAGTTCTATTCCAGCTTACAAAATAAAGAGCTATTTGGAGAAATTGCTGTGTCATCGGCTATGTCAACCCACAACTTAACAACATTGAAGCCAAAATCTGAGACGCCATCTTCCTGTTTTTTAATCGCAAGAGCATAGCACCTGTTTGGATTGCCACAATCTCAGCCCTGAAAAAAAGCACTATCTTTGAGGGGAAATCACGTGAGATCACAGGAACCAAAATGGCTGCTGTGCTCCCTCATTTTAAAAAACACAACCACAGGATGTCTCAGTTTTTCTGGGACACTTGCAGAGTATGTGGTAGGAACTGAAGCTCGACAACATGTGGGGGATATCACATTGGCTACCCCTATAGTTCTGTACTCACGTCCTGAAAACAGGGACCCTGTCTGATAAATAAGGACAGTGTGTGTAAATCTGTATAAAATCTGGAGATTCTGACTCCAGCAGAGGTTGCTCTAAAAACTATTACAACCTTTATGCCAGAGGATTCTGCCAGCAAAGAGAAGGGTTTTACTGCTGGCACAATTTATCTCTGCACATATACTGGAACATAATTATACAACAGGCTGTAGAGGGTCATGGTGCCCCAGTTACCCTGTAGTACAAAATGACTCTTCATGCGCTGTCACAGTTGAATACAGAAACACAGCTCCCATTCTTAATCAGTGGGGCGGGGGAGCAGAGAATCACAGATAGGTGAAGCATACAGAAAGAGACAAGGTGCGGATTCTATATGGCGGAAGAATGGACTTTTTTTGGTATTCAGTATACCTGAAGGAGCGTCTCCACCCCCATCGTTCTACCCGGACACTGAGGTCCAGCGCTGAGGGCCTTCTGGCGGTTCCCTCACTGCGAGAAGCCAAGTTACAGGGAACCAGGGAGAGGGCCTTCTTGGTAGTGGCACCCACCCTGTGGAACACCCTCCCACCAGATGTCAAAGAGAACAAGAACTACCAGACTTTTAGGAGACATCTGAAGGCAGCCCTGTTTAGGGAAGCTTTTAATGTTTGATGCATTACTGTATTTTAATATTTTGTTGGAAGCTTCCCAGAGTGGCTGGGGAAGCCCAGCCAGATGGGCGGGGTATAAATTTATTATTATTATTATTATTATTATTATTATTATTATTATTATTATTATTATTTTCTTTTCCTTGGTATGGTTCAGCACAGAGCATTTAAATGAATGAATAGATAAGACTTCCTCTAAAGAAGAATCAAACTGCTGCAACCTAACCACACAATACCATTGTTACAAAAATGTCTTCCTCGTACCCCAGCACCTCCTGCCTATAGCACTTGACTGGCAAATTATTAGCAGTTTATTCATGCTTGTAAGCTCAGAATTCTTCTGAGTCAAACCCAAGGAGATCATCGGACAAGTCTAGACTAGCCTGTTCTACACTCCGGAGCTTTAAACCAACTGCAGTTAAGTGCAGAATAATATCCAGACAGTGAGGAATTCAGATAAACAGAAGCACAACTTAGGACAGGTGTAGGAAACCTGTGACCTTCCAGATGTAGCTCCCGTCACCTCCAGCCAGAATGACCAAAAAACAAGGGATGCTGGGAGTTGTAATCCAACAACATCTGGAGAGTCACAGGTCCCCAATCCCTGACTTAGAATGTGGAGACTCATATAATGTGCTTAATACTGGGCAGCGTTGGTTCTTCACCACCTCGCATCACAACTTGCCTTGGGCACATACATTTATACTGTATCAGGTCTCAGATATGCTCCATCCCTTGCACTTCAGATGGAATGCTACTTTTTAAAAAACACATTCATCCTTTACAAGAACAACCATTTTAAATGCCATTGGAAAAACTACTACAGTATGTGTGCATGTCAGTGATGCCACAGGTACTAGACAGTAGGTGCTCACCATAGTCCGCTTTACTTTAACACACTGGAAGCAGGAAAAACTTGCGCCCCTCCCCCCCGATACACCTGGCTCCAGAACACTAGAATGTGAATGTTCTTTCACATCAGTAAATGTACCTTCAACTGTCTTTACTTGTACATGGGTACAAGTGTCTCTCTTCCCCATATCATTGTTGTCCACAAAGTCATAAATGGAGGTCTATGGTTGCTGGAACAATTTCTCCAATAACTCCCAGGGAATGGAGAGTTAATAATTTGCTGCAATTACAACATTCCAAACACTAAGTTACCCAACCATAACCAGGGAATGGTTAACAATAATGCAATAGCTCCTTTGCCCTTTGGCCACACAGAATGCTGATCCAGTGCCATAGAAGATATTAGTCCAGAGTCTCTAAAAATGGGTGACGGGGGAAGCCAGGAGAAATTGCTGCTGTCACTTGTAGCAAAGGTAGAAGCCATTGGCCTGAAACTTTAAAGCAAATTTGGCCAGCCTGGTGTGAACCTGATGGACTGGGGATGGCTGGAGCTGATAGGAACCGTAGTACAAAATAGCTAGGGGGCAAAGTCTACTTTTTTTTTTTAATTAGATTTCCTGAGTGTGAACACAAGAGCCAAAATCATACACCAGTCTCACATCTATTCTGCCTAGTACCAGCATTTTTCATTTCCTTGTCTAAAGACAATGCTAACAGGGAAAGCTGTCAAGGAACAAGTCTACTACAGTTTTCAGCCATCAGTCTGCAAGGAGAGCAATTATAGAGTTACAGAAAAGACTAGTGTGGCAGGAGTGGGTTTCTGTGCAAATTTTTTCCTAAGGCAATGACTCAGCAAAGGCACACACAAAATTCCACTGACATACGCGAGGAAGGCAGAAGCACCCCTGACCTGCAAATAGAACGAATGCATAAAACAATCATGTATTGTCAAAGCAAACAGCCATTACAATATTAAACAAAGCAAATTTAAATAACAGGCTGCAACAAAACACATTAAACAGAAGCAGAAAATAATAATTAGGAAACCTCACAATGGGTCAGACGACCACAACTTTAGGCATGTGTTTGAATCACACACTTGCAATTGAATACCAGTTGCCGAAAACTGCAGGTGGGAAGAGTTCTGTTGCATCTAGTGGGACACTGTGGGAATAGGATGCTGGACTAGATGGGCCTGATCCAGCAAGGGTCTTCTTATGTCCCTAACTGGCCACGTCTCTTACTGTTAGCAAAGCTCCAATCCAGATCAGGCTTTGCCCTTCGCAACCATTTTCCAAGAAGGCTGCTGACCCACAAAGCTGCTGCTTGCTCCAATTTAAAAATCAAATCAGAGCAAATAGATTCAGGGTGGCTGACATTCAGCTGGAAACCAGTTTCCTCCCCATGTCACAGCCCCATGCAGATAGAAATCCCTTGCTTGTTTAGGAAAAGAGAAGTGGTTTAAAATCATGCTTAAAGTCTCGTCTGCTTTGAGATATACATGAAGCAAGGTAGCAAATAATATAAATTAAATGTTACAGCTGTAAGGTATGCTGCTATCATACATCATATAGCCCACCCCAAATTTGAGGACATTCCCACACCAAATGTTTGTCCTTATAGTGCTGGTAGAGTCCACACTTTTTCTGGATCTTGCTGCCGGGAGGTTAACAGCTCTTTAAAGGAATACCAAATACTGTACAACAAGCAAAAGGTTTGTTGTTCCACACAAGCGTTCCACTTGGAACAGGAGGCTCGATCATTTGCTTGGAGATGGATTTACTTTCAGGTAGGCCCTCCACTTTCCCACTTAAGACCAGAGACTAATTTGCAGTCTACCCATGAGTGGATCTTTTCACTCGGCTTGGCATCATCCACTCAGCAGCTAGAGCCAGCCTTTGAGCAAGCGCCGCGGCCTAAGCTGAATTAAAAGGAGGAATAGATCATTCTGTCGCATCACCACCATCAGTATCAGAGCTCAAAGAAAGAGCTAACGAGATGAAAGGGATACAATCTCCCACAGCAGTAAATCCAGAAAGCAGAAAATTAGTGCTGTTTTTCACAAGCGGTCAATTTCACATACATGTATGCGGATGGATGGATTCTATGCACGTTTGCTTGGATGTAATTCTCACTTCATTCAGCAGGCTTACTCCCAGGTAAGGATGCTCAGGGTCACAGTCTCAGAGCAAAACCTTTATTTGGGATTATGTTCCTTCCAGCTCACTGCAATTTACATTTGAGTAAACAAGCACAGCATTGGCTTCCCATCCTATTAAAGCCAACAGAGCAAAGCCAAGTAAATAAAAAGTCCTGTCTGGTGCAGAGAGCTCTTTTTAGGAGCATTATAACATTTCTACCCATCTTCTCCATCTATTATCTAACAGGTGGTTATCTCCTATTATCTAACAAGAGACTGAATGTTACTGCCCGACATAGTAAGGATTTAACTGAAGGTAGTGGAAATCTGTTCCTATTTGCATCTTTGGTAACAATGTGCCGCTGCAGAAAGCTAGCATTTCATAGAACTAGACTATCAAGTTGCACAAAGGTGGGGCATGAGACTGGTTTCTACTTAAATGCATGTTCAGGCTCGTTGTACAGGAACACCGGATTTATTTACTGTAGGCATTCCTGTTTCAATTCCCAAGCTGGGAGGGAGGGGGGAGGGACATTGATTAGAAGACTGCTCTAATAAATACCTCCATTGCTTCATTTGACCATTCGTAAACATTGTCCTTATTCTGATAAGACCTTGCATGGGAGAATACCGTTTAAATACACTATAAGGGGTGTTTTCATAAATCTATATGAGTTAGTATGACCCGGACTATAGTCTCACATGCTGAACACTGGATGGGAAGACTGGAAGCCCAGTTACGCAATCTCCACAGCTGCATATTGCTCATGTATTATTTCCATGGGTGTGGCTGATCCAGTTTAGCAAGAAGCCAGCAAGGCAAGGAATGGGGATAGAGGAGTCATTCTATTTCTTTTTCATTTTAATGGGAAACTACAGTGGTACCTTGGTTCCTGAACAGCTTAGTTGCCGAGCAAGTTGGCTCCCAAACGCCTCAAACCCAGAAGTAAGTGTTCTGGTTTGCGAATGTTTTTCGGAAGGCAAACATCCGATGCGGCTTCCACTTGAGTGCAGAAAGCTCTGCAGCCAATCGGAAGCCGCGCCTTGGTTTTTGAACGGTTTGGGGAGTCAAACAGACTCCCAGAATGGATTAAGTTCCAGAACCAAGCTACCACTGTACCTCATTTGCTCAGTTGGTTACAGCGTGGTACTGATAACGCCAAGTTGCAGGTTCAATTCCCATATGGGACAGCTGCATATTTCTACATTGCTTGATGACCCCCAGGGTTCCTTCCTCTACAATTCTATGAATATATGTACTTCTTGAACCAACAGGCAAACGAAAACACAGCTGTCCTTCAAAATTCATCCCTTATCAGAATCTATGATGCAGTTTTCCAACCAAACAACGAGTACAAAAATACATCTATTAGCACTTGTACTGGTAAACCCAGTAAAATGCACATGTTAAGGGAAATGGCTTGCAAAAAATGTGTCTATTACTCAAAACTGTATACAAAATGTCTTTATTAGGAGAAATTTGCACTAAAATGCTTGTGGGATTTTATATTGCAAACTGCTACAAGAACTGGGTTTAAGACTGAAAAAAGTGAGAAACAGAAAGAACCAAAAACGACAGATTTGCCCCTCCATAGCAAGGAGACAGCCATTATGAGCAATGGACTTGGGGAGCGTTGTAGGAGAGGCAGAAGCAGTATGGTGCAGGATATAGGGCAAGGGCACAAGGAGACTTGGATTCAAACCCCTGCCCAAAAGGTCACTTCTTTTTCAGCCTGGCCAACACCAGAGGTTCTTTGTAAGGATTGCCTGGGATAACACTCAGAACCTGAACTCCTTTGCAGATTACGGGGACACAACTATGCTCAATCAGTAAAACAGTATTCCTAGTTTGCAACATGACCTGCTTCAATCCACAACAGCCTGCACTTTGATGCAATAGCTATGTGGTGTCCATTAATAGTGGCTGTTGCCAAATCAACTATTTCAGCCCACTCTGCAGCCTGGTGCCAACACTATGTGACCTACATTATTGGTGCAACACCAGAGTTATTACAACCATCCTTGCACCGAAGCCTACGTGCATAATTACTAGCAGAGCAGGTTAGTAACAGACTGGACCAATCGTTTAGATTAGGAAAGCCAAGCCCAGATCAACAGTTATAGAAGGCCAAGAGAGCCCTGACTGGCTCTCCAGATCACCTCATCCTGTTGACTGGACGAACTACCTTTCAGCCATCTTCAGGGAGGTGGAGCAGCAAGGCCAGCAGAAACCTGATTTATTGGCAGCTTCAGGGCCTAACAATGCATAATATTTATGGTACAGTTTACTCAAAGGAAACTGTTTTAATTTTACTTTTTTGTTAAGAACTTTTCCCAGCCCTGCATCTGGAACTACTGCGAACTGGGCGGTTCATCAATTA
Source organism: Podarcis gaigeae (assembly GCF_964106915.1). NCBI lineage: Eukaryota > Metazoa > Chordata > Lepidosauria > Squamata > Lacertidae > Podarcis > Podarcis gaigeae. The sequence goes on along the minus strand of NC_139680.1, from coordinate 106,270,545 downwards.
ACTAGGCAATAGTGCTTTCCATATCAACGTTGAGGGTCTTTTCTGCTTTGCAATGCACCAGTTACTTTGCTAATGTTTTGCGTGACACTTTACATAGGCTAATGTCATTATGATAAAAGCCTTTTGATTTGATTTGCTTTTGAATAGGAATTATGGATGCATCAACACCACAAACTTAAATCACTTGCAAATCACTTTTAGCCTACAAAGAATCTTGGGTGCTGTAGGTTTATTGAGTTTAGACCTATGTTTATAGGCTCTTAGCAGTTTTACAGGACTACAGGGCCCAAGGTTTGTAATATGGTTGAATCTTCAGTGGGAGATCTGTTTAATTATCTGCTGGATGACCTCCGGGTGACTGTCTACCCGTTGTGCTGTTGGGAATGAATTCAGCAAATGTCTGGGATGCGTGTATTCTTTCCACATTAGCTCAAATGTGTGCTGGGTAAATCCTTTAGACTCAATAAAGGACACCCCATTCCATTGCTGCCTATCTTTAGCAGCGCTTGTCATCGCAGACTAGCGTGGCATTTGTTAACTGTGCTGTAACTTGCAAAACTAATCAGGAGCATAATGGGGCAATATATTAGACACCTCTGCGAAGCCAAGAAATGTGGTCAGATTGTTAGCAAAAAATAATCTTAACAGCACAATAGTCAAGGGTGAGAGTTGATATTAAATTGCTGATATCGTACTCCTGAACAACACTTTTATCGTGCAAAGAGCTCAGCAGTTTCCCCCTTACATTACTTCGCAGCTACCCTTCAGAGGAAGTCACTATTATTCCCATTTTACAGATAAGACCACGGGGTTGAATCCAAGCTAAGTTTGTTGAGCTTAGAACCCATCAAAACCAATAGGACAAGTTAACTATGACCTTAGCTAAGTCACTTTGATATAAATGGGATTTAAGGGCAGCAAATGCAGCTTTGTCCTATGATACCTCACCCCTGTGTCCTACAGCCCAGCATCTGCTGCCTGAGGCAGCCACCTCACACCAAATGATAGGGATGGCCCTGTATAATCCTATTCACATGATCTGTTCTGTAAAGTTAAATTAAATCTGATCTGTACCGGGGCCCAATAAAGCATCGCAGAGTTGCAATCACTTGTCTCTCTGTGAATCAGTTGAGGATAATTATGTGCACTTTCAGGTTATTATTTTCACCATTTATCATTAGAGGGTGCGTTATAACACAAGCTAGAATGTAGTATAACACTCTGCCCCACGTGGGTTTGGCAGTGTGGGGAGAGAACAGCAGAGGGAGAGATCATGATGGCAGGCCAGTTAAACAAGTGCAGGGATTGAGAGCCCAAGGCCTGCCAGATGTTCTCAGACTCCATCTCCCACCAACTCCAGCCAACATAGCCAACTGTCAGTGGTGATGGGAGGCAGAGTCAACATCTGGAAGACCACAGGTTCCCCATCCCTGAGCAAGAAGAGATGAGCTTTGGAGCAAAACAGGTGGCACAACTATGCAGGCGTACAAAAGGGGGCAGGAGTGAAAAAAGGTTTAAAGACTTCTAAAGTGATCGAAAGTCGTAGACTCTGAAAGGTAAGGTCACAGGCAGGCGTTTATCAGGAGAAAGATAAGAACTTCATGCTGACATTTTGCAGAACAGTATGAACCCTCTCATACAGAAATGGAAGGTCAATGAATAATTTTCCTTTGTGTTGTTTCCATAAATTTGCAAAGTATATTTATTTCCTTGCACAGTACAGATAAGGAAAGTGAGGGAAGGTGGGGTGGGGTGGGGTGGGGGACGCTTTTTGGAGAGCCTCGGCTGCTACTGCCGTTTGGGTTCCCTCCAGCTTCCCAGCTAGCACATCTCAGTTGTCCGTGGCTCTTTGGTAAATAAATGCATTTATGCAACAGGTTGCAAAACTCTTCCTGCCATTCTCACGGCTGAGCAGCAAAGGCATGATACAACATTAAATCCTTTGGATATAGAAATCCTTTAGTGCACCGAAAGCAGAGTGAAAATAAACCCAAAGTGCCATCTCAGAGGTGCAGAAATACCCCATATTAGTTGTTCGCATACTGATGTCCTGATTCAACACTGAAGCCACAAGCTTTGCAGATCCTATCTGGTTGCAAGTTTACTTGAGTTCACAGAAGTGGTTGCCAGCTTGAATTTCTGCTGGTGCAGAAAGGAGATCAAAGTACCTGTGTGTATGGGAGAGAGAGGAAGCCGCCTTATGCTGTTTGCCCTGCTAGCTCACTACTGTCCTCTGCCTGGAAGCAACTTCCCAGGGTCTCCAGCTACAGGTCTTGCCCGTCACCTGCTAGGGACAGAAACATGTACTCTGCCACTGAGATATAGGCTGTGTACACACGTAACCTTTGAAACACACAGAAGGTGCATTTTCACAGTATGCTTTCATATAGTACATAGTGGTTTGCAGTTATACACACCTTTGCAAGATAACATAATCTAAAACGTTACCCATTATCCCTGCTGTCCGCACACACAGGTGAGCATGTTTTCAGACTACAGTGGTGCCCCGCAAGACGAACGCCTCGCAAGACGGAAAACCCGCTAGACAAAAGGGTTTTCCGTTTTGGAGGCGCTTCGTAAAACGAATTTCCCTATGGGCTTGCTTCGCAAGACGAAATGTCTTGCGAGTTCCTGCGAGTTTCCCCCCCCCCTTTTCCTAAGCCGCTTATCAGCTGATCCGCTAAAAGCTGCTAAACCGCTAATAGCGCTAATCTGCTAAGGTGTCAATGGGCTTGCTTCACAAGACGAAAAAACCGCTATACGAAGAGCCTCACGGAAAGGATTAATTTCGTCTTGCGAGGCACCACTGTATTGTGTTCTCTGTTGCCCTCCCCTAAATTAGTGTTTCCACAGGCTGTGTGTGTGTTTTTCACAGTCTTCTGAAAAAGGGCCTGGAAACTAGTGTGCAGATTTATGGAGGATATATATCAGTATACAGAGGCAGCTAAGTTACTGTACTTGTTCCTAGTTTGCCTATTTGATTCATAGACAAATAGTTAAACATAGTGAGAGGTCCTGCAAGATCAGTAGATCTGCCCCAATAGAAGAGAACTTAAGAAAGTGCCGTGTGTGTGTGTGTGTGTGTGTGTGTGTGTAGCTCGTGAGAAGTATATTCTCAGCACAAAACGGATTATAACAATTCCAGCAGAATGCATTTTACATTGACATGGGGATGGTGCTGTGTGTACAGACTGGGGTTTGGTAGAAAATGCAGTTCTTGTTTTTTTTTGGGGGGGGTAACTAATAACCCAGAATGCAATGAAACCCATACCTCCTCCATTGAAAAATCCTCTTAACATGTGCCCTTCTTTCTCACCTTTCTTATATCATCCAAAACCGGTTTGAAATCCATATAGTGATATCAGTTTCATAATCTCTGACCTGGCAAGATATCGCGAATCATGAAGTGTGTGCTATGCAAGGATCTCAATGTGGGGGAAACCATGAAGCCAACCAGTGCTTCTACTACATAGCTCCATAATTACTTCAAACATCCTGATATATTGGTATATCATGGCGTTTAGCTGGTGCTGTATTGCAATGTTTAAAACCAGATATCGCCCAGCCCTAGTGCCAAATAATAATAATAATAATAATAATAATAATAATAATAATAATAATAATAATAATAATTTATTATTTATATCCCGCCCATCTGGCTGAGTTTCCCCAGCCACTCTGGGCGGCTCCCAATCAAGTATTAAAAACAATACAGCATTAAATATTAAAAACTTCCTTTTAAAGATAGGATAGCTGCTTATTTCCTTGACATCTGATGGGAGGGCGTTCCACACCTGCTTAGCTTCTACATTGCTTCAGCAAGGTGGCAGCCTCATGTCCCCTCAGGCCCTGACCCAGAGCACTATTTAAGACATCTCTCTATCCCAAAAGCAGTAGCCCTAGACGCTGGCACATTTAGAAACACCAGCATACTGGGAGATTAACTAGACCAGATTATATAACAGGACAGGGGAGAAGCTCGATTTAGGATCTTGACCTCAGTTATATGATACCCTTCCTTCAGAACAACTTCCTGGGTAATCTTTTAGACCTTGAGAGTGTTACCCTCAGTCACCTGACACTGTCACTTTTAGAGAACACTTGTAATCAATGGGAATAGGGCAGATATAGTGCAGACAATGTAGACTTCAAAGGAGATACAGCTGCTTTATGAAATAAGCCCCAAGCGCCAAATGATGCGTAAGAAGAGCCACAAAATGATTAATGGATACAAATGGGAGAGGCTCTAGAAAATTAATTGTAGAATTAAGGCCAGAATATGTTTTGTGATTAATGACTTCGGGTTTGTGAAGCATGTTGCACGGAGAAAACACTGTAGAAATTGCCGCAGCTGCCAGATTGCAGTTATTACTGGGGTTGAGAGTCATATTGGCCTGCAATTCAAAGTGCCACTTCCTGATAGTTTTGTGGCAACTACCACAAAAAGGACAGCCCGAAATGGGCCAGATTGGGAGCCATGCCTGAGACTTCGATTCTTGCCCCTCTGTATTCATTTAAGGACAAATGGAAATTGAACCAAATGGGCCACATTTGTGGGGCTTTCATGGGGTCCCTACTTTCAGATGGAATTCAGCTAGCACCCTCAGCTTGTGGAATTACAGTTGATTTTGTTCGTTTCTCTTATGCAACAAACCTTCTTTGCCCTCCCAAAACTGTACTTTTGCGATAAGGAAAGTGACAGGAAAATTCACTGGGAAATGTGGGTAAGAAAGACCCTGGAGAGTATGCCACAACTGCAGCTAGAATTTTGTTAGCTAAGAATTGGAAATCACAAGAAGTCCCAACAGTGGAGGAATGGCAAATGAAGATGATGGACTTTTCGGAGCTAGCCAACCTGACTGGAAGAGTCCGCGACCAGAAGGAGGAGGAGTACCAGGAGGAATGGATGAAATTCAAAGACTATTTAGTTAAATATGTTAAGATAACTTAATTGGAAAAGCTTGAAAATATCAGATAGGCTTAGGATTTTGAAATATACTCAGAGTCGCAAAGTGATTTCATGCTCTTTATTCAGCTCATAGTGGTGAGGAGGAATGAATGAATGTCCCCTCAAAGTATAACAGATTTAAATATGTGATGTTACAGAATAATATGTTTAAAGTCAAAATGAAAACAAAGAAAGATGTTAAGTGATTAAGTTAATTTTATGAGAAACTTAGTTTTGGAAAACTGTTGCAATGATATACACTGAAATTCAGCCAGGGGGATTTGAGGAAGTCACTTAACAATGTTACTAAGATTGGATCAAGTACAGTTAAGATGTTTGTTTGTTTGTTTGTTTGTTTGTTTGTTTAATTTTTTTTGGAAAACCAATAAAAAAATTTGAGGGGGGGAAAAAAAAGATCCTGGAGAGGCACTGCCAGTCATTGTAGAGAACAATGAGCAAGATGGACCAATGGTCAGCCTGGATATCAGCCTGGATAGCTCAGTTGGTTAGAGCATGGTGCTGGTAATGCTAAGGTTACAGGTTCAATCCCCATATGGAGGATTGCATGGGGTTGGGCTAGATGATCTTTGGGGTCCCTTCCAACTCTACAATTCTATGATTCTATAATTTGATTTTACGACTCCATATAAGGCAGCTTCCTGTGTGTTTGTTTGTTTGTTTGTTTGTTTGTTTGTTTTTAATGTCTAACCTCCCTGCATACCAATTGGAATGAATGCTCAATAAATTGCTGACACCGTCTAACCTCCCTGGTAAATGAATCAGGACGAATGCTTGATAAACAGGTCATCTGGAAGCAGCGTTGGTTCATTTTCCCATTCATCCCAAAACGAATGCACGCTCCATGGGCTCACAAGCCTAGAAGCCAACACAGACTGGTGTTTTCTCACACAGCCTGTTACAGGAGGAGACGGCAGTGAGAACCATCACTCAGAAAGACAAAAATTGGAGGGTGCTGTTTCATCATCATACACAACAATTGCTACAATCCCCCTTTGAAAATATCACCCCCACCTTCAAGCCTTTCTCTCTCACACACAAACCACTTCCTCACTTTCCCTAACACATTGGCATTCTGCAGGTGCTACCTGTAGAAGTGTTACCACGGTGTTGATGAGCTGTTGAAGGAAGGTGGGGACTCTGCTATCAATTTCCCCACAACAGTCTGTTCCGTTGGGCAAGGAGGGGGAAGGTGGCCCCTGGATTGACTCAGGTTTATCAACTTGGTCAGTGGTTTGTTCGGCTGGAACTTTGGAGGTATGCATTTGGGAAAAGATGATGATCATTATATTAATCACTGTCCCTGACTGTACTGTATGGCATTTTAATACGTAAAAGAATCTGGGCTGTGAATTACACACTATCCCTTTTAAGCACATTCAAAGCATATTCTTTCCCTCAAGGAATTCTGGGAATTGTAGTTTACCCCTCCTAGAGTTACAATTCGCAGCAACCCTTAACAAACTACAGTGCCCAGAATTCTTTGAGGAGGAGAATGTGCTTTGAATGCATGGTTTGTACACAGCAAGGAATTAAGAAACACGCAGAATTAAATGCTGCCGATGTGGTAATTACAGAGTGCATACTTTGCTTTCAGAAAATCCATGGTCTCTCCAGTAGTAAACTAGGCAAGACCTCTTGGAGAGTTGCCATCAGTCAAGAATAGATGGAACAATAGTATGTCTCAGTATAAGGTGGCATAAAATGTTCATACATTAAGATAACTTTAAGATGCTTCTAGAACCATGAATGTGCGTGGTTGAAGTGATTGTTGTCTTTAAGATCTGTGCCATTTTATCCTGCATGTGACCTTCTCCGTCAGATTAAGACAAATATACCTTTGTAACCTCAAAATTCCCTTTCTACGACTGGCGAAAGCAGAACAAAATGTACAGAGAAAGTTGAGCTATGTTTCATTTGCCCAAAGCATGCTCATCACAGAAACCAGCCATTTTTGGTATACAACTTGTATACCAGACTGGCGTAAAATTGTTTGATTTTATTCTGTTGTGCTTTGTTTGCTTTTGCCCTGTGTGAGGAAAGTAAGGCAGGCGGGCTTTTTTTAATAAATAGGCCACTGTTCCCAATGTAGTGCACACAACTGAATTAGCTGTCACAACTCTGGCTGATTAAAATCAGCTCTCATATATCTAGATCCTTGTAAGTATTGACTTTTCCATTGATTTGTGTCTGCGCTAAGAATAAAGCTCTGGTACCAATCTGTAGAAATGCTCAATCTCCTGTGTTGGGATCTGTTTATACATTCAGCAGGATCAAGTGAGAAAACAGATTTTCTTGGACTCCTTCAAGGCAGTTGGGAAGTTGCAAGTTTGAATGCTGGTGTCAAGATGCTGGACTAGATAGGATATTGTCCTGAATTTGATATAAAAGTATAGCATGTACTCAGACTGTATGTTTCAGTGGTCTTTGCTTTACTTGACAGTGACTGGCAGTACAGTGGTACCTTGGGTTACAGACACTTCAGGTTACAGACACTTCAGGTTATAGACTCCGCTAACCCAGAAACAGTACCTTGGGTTAAGAACTTTGCTTCAGGATGAGAACAGAAATCATGCAGTGGCGGCACAGCAGCAGCAGGAGGCCCCATTCGCTAAACTGGTGTTTCAGGTTAAGAACAGTTTCAGGTTAATAACGGACCTCTGGAACGAATTAAGTACTTAACCCAAGGTACCACTGTATGTAGAAAAGAATAAGCTTGCAAGGTAAAAAGCTGGTACATTCGATCCATGGGACAATCTGTACAGTGGTTGTGGAGCCAAGGACTGAAATCTCATTAAGTGTGACTTCTAAACAGGTGGACATGAACAGTTGTATGTCTTATCACTAAGAAGGAAGGCAACTGCTCTGCGTTGGATACAAGGTTATTTAGTCCCAGGCTTCAATTTAGCAGGACCCCGAGATGATACAGCAAAAGGGCACACTTGAAGTATGCTTGTCATGAGATGCGGAGCTGGCCGCTGAGAAAAATTTACGTGACTCAAGTTTCACTCCATTTGTTTTTGCAGAATCCGCTGGTGCTTTTTGTGTGTTTCAGTAACAGCAAACGACATCGAGCTTTTGCACTCTGAAAGGCAACTGTGGCTTAGGTGCATAGCACAGGACCATAATAGCGTGGAACACTGTGCATTATAAAACCACATTTCTCAAATTAGCTGGAGGGAAGTCTAAGCATAGGGACAGACAAGGATGGCTATTACATGTAGCTGAATTTATACATGGCTCTACAATGAAGATCATGGCCACTGGGCCCATCACCTTCTGGCAAACAGAAGGGGAAGAAATGGAGGCAGTGAGAGATTTTACTTTCTTGGGCTCCATGATCACTGCAGATGGTGACAGCAGTCACTAAATTAAAAGACGCCTCCTTCTTGGGAGAAAAGCAATGACAAACCTAGACAGCATCTTAAAAAGCAGAGACATCACCTTGCCAACAAAGGTCTGTATAGTTAAAGCTGTGGTTTTCCCAGTAGTGATGTATGGAAGTGAGAGCTGGACCATAAAGAAGGCTGATCGAATAATTGATGCTTTTGAATTATGGTGCTGGAGGAGACTCTTGAGAGTCCCATGGACTGCAAGAAGATCAAACCTATCTGTTCTGAAGGAAATCAGCCCTGAGTGCTCACTGGAAGGACAGATTGTGAAGCTGAGGCTCCAATACTTTGGCCACCTCATGAGAAGAGAAGACTCCCTGGAAAAGCCCCTGATGTTGGGAAAGATGGAGGGCACAAGGAGAAGGGGACGACAGAGGACGAGATGGTTGGATAGTGTTCTCGAAGCTACCAGGATGAGTTTGACCAAACTGTAGGAGGCAGTGGAAGACAGGAGTGCCTGGCGTGCTCTGGTCCATAGGGTCACGAAGAGTCGGACACGACTAAATGACTAAACAACAGCATACAAGGGATACCCACTATGTCTACTCAGTCCTGCTGTCTAGACTCTATACTAAATTATAGGTTTAGAGCCCAAGGGCCTGACTGAGTGAGCAAGCTGCTCTAATGTCCCCAGTGGTGCTTTGCAGACAAAGCTAAGTTTCTAGAACGCTATTGGGCTAGCTGCAGTGATGTCACAGAGGAGCCTGGACCTGGGAAGTGAAATACGAGGATAACCTGAGAGGGAATGTCTTGGCATTGGAATTTCAAGTCCACCGGCTAATTTTAGTACCAATAAACCCCTTCACCTTTGCCTGTATGATGTAGGCTTCCAGAGGACACCTCAGTGGTGCAAATCAACTGAAGGGAGTATACGGTGCCCAGAATGCGACCTCATAATGCACCCTGCCAGACAAATTCCGATAATGTATATAGGAGTGACTGAGGTTCCTCAAATGCTCTGAGAGGGGCCCGGGCAGGCTATGAAGCTTTCAAAGTGGGTATCGCCTCTCCATTTCACAGCTTCTCATTCCCTCCCCTCCCCACTAATCCCAGAAGTGCTTACATTGGATGCCCCAGAATTGCCCCCCTTGTGAACCTGGCTAGGTTACTTGAATCCTGGGGGTGGGGAGATAGGGCGACCACATTCTTCCCCGATTCCTCCTTACTTTTTATCAAATCACCCACCCACCCCCTGAACCCTCCTTAAAGTAGCTAAGGGACAGAAGCTTACAAAGAACGGCACACAAACCCCGTCTCTCCCATCATGAAAGGAATCAGAAGGAATATTGTTCGCTGTGAACTGTTTCTGAAATCTTTTCTTGACAGAACATACATGAGTTGAGTGGGAAGAAGACTCATGGCGGCATGAGACACCCACCGCAGTTAGCTTATTTTGGATGTCATGGATTATCGGCAAATGACTGGTTATTTAAGTTATTGTTATTTTAATTTTCTTTCCAGGGTCAGGAAAGAAAATTGCTTGTGGGGTTTTCTGCCTCAAATCCCAAAATACCTTTATCAACTTTCGGTACTATGCGTCTTGATTTGGTGTTGTCAGGGGGGAAGGGGGGGCTTCGAGGGGGGGATGGATGTCAGGGGTTCAGAAGGAGAGACACAGGAGGGGGAGCAAATGGAGAGTGAGGAGGAGGAGTACGAGGGAGGCGCAGGCAGTGACAGTGGCCAGAGTTATTCCACAAGCCTCTCTAGCGAATCGGAGGACTCACAGAAGGGAGCGCCGGTGGCCAGAGCGAAGGGGGCTCCAGGGGGGAAGCCCCAGGAGGAAGGGGCTAGCGGGGAGTCCCTGAGCAGCAGTTGGAAATCAGGACCAGCTTCTCCACCAGAGCGCAGTGGGGAGGGGGAGTCCCAGGAGTCGGGACCAGTGTCCTCACCACCAGAGGGAGGAGAGGAGTCAGGTTTGGCAACGCCCACATCAGGAAGCGGGGAAACGGTCAGAAGGAAAGTCACCGGCTGGGCGCGCGCGCCGAGTTCAAATGTACAGGAGCGCGGCACAGCAGGGAGCCCGGAAAGGGAGCCAGGTCCTAAAGCCCGCCGGAGGGAGGGGCAAGACTCAGGAGGCTCAGCGTCAGAGGAGTCCAGGAAGGAGGGAACCCCAGAGGGCAGAAAGACCCAGCGAAGGAAAGAGCAGCGTAGGAGGTGGAGCCGGGCTAGAATCTTAAACTGGTGTGGGTGGAGCAGTGAGTCAGAGGGGACTTAGCCGGTCTAGCGTCGAGACGTGGGTCTGCGCGCCCAGAGCTTGGAAATGGAAACTAAACTTTAATAAAGACTTTTGTATATAACATCCACTGGGCGTTGGTCCTCTGTGAGCTGGGACCTAGCGGCAGTCCTGACAGTAAGTCCCCTCTCACCATTTTCCACCAATTTTAAAACCTCGTGGAGTGTGGGAAAGCAGCGAGGGGTGAAGATTGGTGCTTCGCGAGCTCACGAAAACCAGGGAAATGACTACCGAAGAGAAGATAGCGAGTCTGCAAAACGCAGTGACGCAGCTGACTGCAGAAATTGCGGCGTCCAGAAAGAAGGAGCAGGAAGCAGCTGTTACCTGCCAGGATCTGCGAACCAGGTTAGAAGTGCTAACTACACAGAGGCTACCGGCCACCAGACCAGAAGGGATTGGGCTGGGGAACAGAGGAGGGAGCCTTGTGTCTCACTTCAATGGGGACCTGCAGGAGTATCCTAACTTCAGAGCAGATGTACTATATGCACTGCAGCTGCTTGACAAGGACTTTAAAAATGAGGAAGAAAGAGTGGGATTTATTGTTTCGCATTTACGGGGAGAGGCGAAAACGTGGCTGCGCAATCTCTGGAGAGATAAGGATCCAGCCCTCCAAGATGCGGGTGCCTTCCTTAAAGTGATGGATGCGTGTTTTTTGTCTGAGATTGATGTGGATATCGCTAGGAAACAGATTCACGGACTAAGACAAGGTAGAGCCACTGTAAGGCAATATCATTCACATTTTTTCGCATTGGTGAACGCATTGGGGTGGGAGAGAGAATCGCCTGCCGTCAGAGATCTGTTCTGGGAGGGGCTGAACGGAGCTGTGAAAGACGAAATTGCAAGGGGGGAGAGACCCCAAACCACCAAGGACATTGTGGAGAGGGCACTCACCATTGGGGTTAGGCTGGAAGGACGCTCTTGGGACAAAGAGGAAGGGCATTGGGGCCGCACGCCAACGACAGCACCACCCCCCTTTCCCAAGGAAGCGGCGCGCGCTCGATCCATGCCTCCGCTGGGAGGAGGAGAGGAGCCGATGGAGATAGGTGGTGCTAAGGCTCAGTCCACAGCCGGAGCCCTAACGCCGGGAGCAGTCAAAATGAAGCCTCCTAGAGGGACCAGGAAGTGCTACATCTGCGACAGTGCTCAGCACATGGCGAAAGAGTGTCCCCAGCGGTTTCACAAGCACACTGCAGCCGCAGCGACAGTAACAGAAGCAGTTCAGCAGAGTGAATCACAGCAGGAAAACTCCACTGTCTGGCTGGAAATGGAGTCACTGGGGGCCAGCCAGACAAGTCAGTGAAGCAATCCCCAGTAATGTTACAGCCCACAGACCCCCTCCCACCCAAACCAGTAGTGCAGCTCACCGCATCCCTTCAACTTCCCAATGGGCTCACTGTGGAAATCCCCATTACGATTGACTCTGGGAGCAATGCAGATTTTATAGGCATGGACTTCATCCAGCAACATGGCATAGCCCTTCTGCCAGCGACGGTACCTCTGAACGTCGTCACGGTGGACGGCAGGGAGCTACTGGGAGGGCAAGTGCTGCAGCAGACGCCGCCAATGGTGATGCGCATTGGTAATCACCGCGAAGTCATCAGCTTCAACGTCACCCGCCTGTCAGACACGCCCATTGTGTTGGGCATGAGTTGGATGGATAGGCACAGCCCGGCATTAGCTTGGTACCAGCGGCAACTGATCTTCGGCTCCTCCTACTGCGCAGAACACTGCATCCTGGCTGACTTGGACGATGAGGGGCACGAGGATGGACCACAGCTGAACTTGGGCATGTTGCAAGCGGTACCTAACAAGTACAAAGAGTTTTTGGAGGTCTTCTGCGAGAAAGAAGCGGACAAGCTGCCTCCCCACAGACCCTACGACTGCAAGATTGACCTCCTGCCGGGGGCGACGCTCCCGACGGGGAAGCCGTATTCCATGTCTGAGCATGAACTGCAGGAGCTCAGGGAGTTCATAGATCACAACTTGAAGCGGGGATTCATCCGAGAGTCCAAGGCGGTGGGGGGCAGCCCTGTATTCTTTGTAAAGAAGCGGGACACGCCCCAAAAGAGGCTTGTAGTTGATTACCGCGTCTTAAATGCGAAAACCAAGCCCTCAGCCTTCCCCATGCCCAAGATCGATGACCTGCTGGCGACGGTGCAGAAGGGGCGCATCTTTACCAAGTTGGATCTACGCGGAGCGTACAATCTCATACGAGTGAGGGAGGGTGACGAGTGGAAGACGGCCATGTTTACGCCGCTGGGCACCTATGAATATAGAGTTATGCCTTTTGGATTACAAAATGGCTCCCACTGTTTTCAAGCATTCATGCATCATGTCTTGGCGGGTCTTCTCTACAAGAAGTGCGTCTGCTTCCTGGACGACATCCTCATCTTCTCGGAGTCGCCGGAGGCTCACGAGAGAGATGTCAGGGAAGTACTGCAGCGGCTGCGGGAGCACCGGCTTTACGCCAAGCTGGAGAAGTGCCAGTTCGACAAGACGGAGGTGGACTTCCTGGGCTACAAACTGTCCGACAAGGGACTCACCATGGACAGTACCAAGGTACGGGCAGTGCTGGACTGGAAGAGCCCACGCAATCGAAAGGAAGTCCAGAGGTTTGTCGGCTTTGCCAACTTTTATCGCAAGTTCATCAAAGGTTTCGCCATGCAGACAGCGGCCATCACTGACACCCTCAGTTCCAAGAAGAAGAAGTTCATCTGGACGGAGCAGGCAGAGCAGTCCTTTCGGAAGCTCAAGCACCTCTTCGCGTCCGAGGAACACCTGCTACACGTGAACCCCACCAGGCCCATGAGAGTGGAGACGGACGTGTCAGACAGGGCCGTGGGGGCCGTCCTGTTGCAGCAAGACCACCAGGGGGACTGGAGGCCGTGCGCTTTCTACTCCAGGAAACTCAGCAAGTCGGAGCAGAACTACACCATCTGGGACAGGGAGTTACTGGCCATACATGCAGCCTTCAAGGCGTGGCGGCATTTCCTCGTCGGGGCCAAACACACGGTGCAGGTCCGTACAGACCATAAGAACTTGGAGTACTGGCGCACGGCGAGGTTCCTGAACCAGAGACACATCCGCTGGGCGGAGTTCTTCGCAGATTTCGACTTCAGATTAGAATACATCCCTGGAAACAACAACATCATGGCGGACGCGCTGTCCAGGAAACCGCAGTATCTCGAAGAAGAGGCGCCGCCGGCGGCCAAGCATATTTTCGCACCAAAGGCGTGGGCATGCGTGTCAGCCACGGTGGACCTGGACGCGGTGCATCGCGCGCTGCAGACGGACTCCTTCGCGCGAGCCAAGATGGAGGAGGTGCGTAGCGGCACGGCGAGGGACGACGACTTCCAAATACGCGACGGCCTGCTCATCCGCAAAGGAGCCCTCTACGTGCCGGGAGACAACCTCCGCGCGAGGGTCCTGCAACAGCTGCACGACGCGCCCAGCGCGGGACACTTCGGCAAGGAGAAGACGGTGGACCTAGTAGCCAGAGACTTTTGGTGGCCCAAGATGAGGGGGGATGTCGCGGAATACGTCAAGAGGTGCGACACCTGCCAAAGGGCCAAACCAGTACACCAGCCGCCGGCGGGCCTGTTGGAACCGCTACAGACACCGTTCGAACCGTGGGAGAGGGTGGCCCTGGACTTTGTCACGGATCTGCCCAGCTCGAGAGGCAAGACGGCAGTACTCGTGGTAGTAGACTTGTTCACCAAGATGGCCCACTTCATTCCTTGCGCAAAGGTGGCCACAGCCGAGCAGACCGCCAAGCTGTTTATAGACCACGTGTTCAAGGTGCACGGCCTACCACGGTCCATCCTGTCCGACAGGGGGCGCCAGTTCATATCCAACTTCTGGCAAAAGCTGATGGGTTTCCTGAACGTCAAGGTCAGCCTGGCATCGGCGCGACATCCGCAGACTAACAGACAGGCGGAGAGAGTCAACGCCATCATGCAGCAGTACCTGAGATGCTACGCGAACCAGCAGCCCTCGACCTGGGTGGACTACCTACCGCTAGCCGAGTTTGCCTACAACAACACGAAACACGTGTCCACGGGGGTGACACCGTTTTTCGCCAACAATGGGCGGCATCCCAGAACCTTCCCGGGTTTAGAGAAAGTGAGGGAGGGGGAGCCGCAGGGAGCAGAGGCCGTGGCAGCGGAGTTGCAGGAGATCCACGAGCAGCTCAGGAGGCAGTTAGAGATGGCGAAACAGGCTTACAAAGTGCAGGCAGACCGACACAGGAGGGTTGGGGAAGACATCCGGGTAGGAGACTGGGTCTGGTTAGCAGCCCAGGCAGTTCCGGCCAGATCGTTGGCCAAGAAGAAGCTCGGGCACAAGCAGCTAGGGCCTTACCAAGTAGAGGCGCAGATCAACCCAGTGGCCTTCCGGTTAACACTCCCGGAGGGGTCCAGAATGCACCCGGTCTTTCATAGATCAGTGCTCACACCCTACAAAGAGCCCCACAGGTTTCAGGCACCAGGGACAGCGCCAGACCCGCTCAGGGAAGCGCCCAAAAAGGGGGGGTCGCCGAGAAGGGGGCCACTCAACGAAGCCACAGAGATTTTGGACTCAAGGTGGGGGGAGGACGGGATTGAATATCTTCTCGCCACAGAGGACACCCCGGCCAGCGCCAACAGGTGGGTGCCGGATTACGCATTGGAGGAGCAGTTGCTCAAGGAAGAATTCCATATACTTTTCCCGCACAAGCCTATGCCGGCGGGCTTTTTCGATGATTGTCTGTTCACACCCACACTCTCGGCCAGCACTTTCCGGGGTTTCTCGTCAGCAGAGGACTCGGCTCCGGGAGGCAGCTCCCCAGAGGGCTCGCTCTCAGGTTTTGGCACGGGGGGATCTTATTGGTGGGAGGACCAACCTGAAGTGGGATGGCGCAGAGACATGCCGGAGGGACCCTGGGAAGTGGCGTCACCTCAGGCGACAGGGGGAGAAGAGGTCGTGAGTGATGTGGGGGCGGCCTCAGATTTCGAACACACCGCCCAGGAGATGGAAGCGGAGGGAATCGCAGTCGACGAGCCCATGGAGGACTTTCCGGACTTATCACGATGGCTGCACGTCTCGGGGGACGAACTGTATCCTGAACTCACCCCGACAACTCTAGAGCGCCCGGAACCCGCACCTGAAGAGGGGGAGGGGGAAGGGGGGGCTTCGAGGGGGGGATGGATGTCAGGGGTTCAGAAGGAGAGACACAGGAGGGGGAGCAAATGGAGAGTGAGGAGGAGGAGTACGAGGGAGGCGCAGGCAGTGACAGTGGCCAGAGTTATTCCACAAGCCTCTCTAGCGAATCGGAGGACTCACAGAAGGGAGCGCCGGTGGCCAGAGCGAAGGGGGCTCCAGGGGGGAAGCCCCAGGAGGAAGGGGCTAGCGGGGAGTCCCTGAGCAGCAGTTGGAAATCAGGACCAGCTTCTCCACCAGAGCGCAGTGGGGAGGGGGAGTCCCAGGAGTCGGGACCAGTGTCCTCACCACCAGAGGGAGGAGAGGAGTCAGGTTTGGCAACGCCCACATCAGGAAGCGGGGAAACGGTCAGAAGGAAAGTCACCGGCTGGGCGCGCGCGCCGAGTTCAAATGTACAGGAGCGCGGCACAGCAGGGAGCCCGGAAAGGGAGCCAGGTCCTAAAGCCCGCCGGAGGGAGGGGCAAGACTCAGGAGGCTCCGCGTCAGAGGAGTCCAGGAAGGAGGGAACCCCAGAGGGCAGAAAGACCCAGCGAAGGAAAGAGCAGCGTAGGAGGTGGAGCCGGGCTAGAATCTTAAACTGGTGTGGGTGGAGCAGTGAGTCAGAGGGGACTTAGCCGGTCTAGCGTCGAGACGTGGGTCTGCGCGCCCAGAGCTTGGAAATGGAAACTAAACTTTAATAAAGACTTTTGTATATAACATCCACTGGGCGTTGGTCCTCTGTGAGCTGGGACCTAGCGGCAGTCCTGACAGGTGTGTTCTTTTGCCATTTACTCATCTGTAGCCCTCGGGGAGAAAATGTCTCGCACAGGCCTAACCATAACCAAAGTTACATATGTGTGTGTGTGTGTGTGTGTGTGTGTGTGTGTGTAAAGTCATTTGCCCACATTCTTCTCTCCCTACCTTGTCTGCCCCTCCATCCCTGTGTTGTTTCTGTACCATGTCACATCCACAGCATACATTTAAAGGACATTTATATCACTTTAACAGTCAGGGCTTCTGCCCAAAGAATCATGGGAACTGTAGTTTACCCCCTCAGAGAGCTATAATTCCCAGCACGCTTAACAGACTACATTCCCCAGGATTCTTTGAGGAAAGCCATGTGCTTTAAATGTAATGCTGTGGATGTGACCTTAGAGACTATAAGCTCCATGGCAGCTGGGCCCTATCTGTTTAACTCCATGTTGCCATGCCAACTGAGGCCCAGCATGAGCACCAAGCACCCAAGGGGCAACTGTTGAAGCTCAAAAGGACCGCAGGGACCACTGGCATTGACACTTGTTTTGGGTTCCCTACATCAGGTAGCTGGGAGTTGCCATTTTAATTTCTGCATTGTGGACATTGTGGAAATGAAAATGGTGGCTCCTGAATCAAAGTGTCACCGCCACCACTGCCTATAAGGAGGCCCACTGATATATGAGGCAGCCCATCAGTAGTAACAGTAGTTGTTGTTGTCATAGTAAATAAGTAGTTCATCAGATCCAAATATTGAGTTTACCTTGGTGTGCTTTTATTTATTTAGTTTACCTAGGGTTGCCATATTTCAAAAAGTGAAAATCCGGACACAAACGTTGTGAGAGCACTTTTGGGGGGCAAATTTTTTTTGGGGGGGGGGGTTGGAAATCCGCCATAATCTACACTTCCGACATGGGTT
This sequence comes from Podarcis gaigeae, assembly GCF_964106915.1. Classification (NCBI taxonomy): domain Eukaryota; kingdom Metazoa; phylum Chordata; class Lepidosauria; order Squamata; family Lacertidae; genus Podarcis; species Podarcis gaigeae. The sequence goes on along the minus strand of NC_139680.1, from coordinate 106,253,107 downwards.
GCCATACATCCATCCAGGCATGTTTAGCCTGGAGAAGAGGAGGTTAAGGGGTGATATGATAGCCATGTTCAAATATATAAAAGGATGTCACATAGAGGAGGGAGAAAGGTTGTTTTCTGCTGCTCCAGAGAAGCGGACATGGAGCAATGGATCCAAACTACAAGAAAGAAGATTCCACCTAAACATTAGGAAGAACTTCCTGACAGTAAGAGCTGTTCGACAGTGGAATTTGCTGCCAAGGAGTGTGGTGGAGTCTCCTTCTTTGGAGGTCTTTAAGCAGAGGCTTGACAACCATATGTCAGGAGTGCTCTGATGGTGTTTCCTGCTTGGCAGGGGGTTGGACTCGATGGCCCTTGTGGTCTCTTCCAACTCTATGATTCTATGATTCTATTCTATGATTCTATACATCCAGATTTTCCCAGACGCTGTTTCTGATGGCCGAATCCAAGCTACCGGTATGTCCAGGAAATTCCAGGTGTGTGGCAGCCCTAGTTTACCGCCCTTTATCTGTAGATCTCAGGGAAGTTCACAACATGACTAGGAGCCACCACAAACAGTCCAAATGAGACCTCTCCTCTCTTCCAATGCACCCTTTATCAAAACAGAGACATTTACTGACAAGTGCCCAAGTCGTGGGACAGCTTTGGGGCCCAAATGCAAGGGAACCCCCAACAAAAGACTTAACTGGGACAAATTCAGCAAAATCTCTACAAAATCTCTAAGAAAGGAAAAGAGCAGCTGAAATCCCTCCCTCACCCACCCAAAGGGAGGGAGAACTTCAGGCTATAGAGATAGCACCTGTTAACTAACGCACCATGCTCAATACATTGACACCCATAAATGCCATGCGCTTCTCCTCCAGGTACAATTAGGTGTGGGAAATTAAGCTTCCTACTCACCCCAAGCTGCCCCAGAACAAGCAGAGCCTAGTTTAAACATTCAGTTTTGATGCTGGAGGAATTATCTTTGCAAAGAGTACAGACAGACAGACAGACAGACAGACATCAGTTCCCCACCCCAAGTGCCTTGAGCAGTGCAGCTGCCCCTTCTAGGCTGTATCCCCGCAACCAAAATATAAAATAAAATAAATGTAGCAGTGCTCTTGGTAATAAGTAACAGTGAAATGTTCTGATTGGTGATCTAGTGTAAGCTTGGGGGAATGTTTCCCAGTGGGAGACCTTGTCAAGTCTGTACATCTCTGATACCCTTCATTAGTGATCTCGAAGGGGAGCCAGCCTCATGCCAAAGGAATTCACAGTGACACTGAGACTCTGTGACAGCGTGCATATGGAAATCCAGAGGGGAAAGAGGCCAGTTGGGTTCATAAGGCAGTGTTTTTCCAGGGTAGACCACCCCTTGAAAGAATGAAGCCATATTTACCGCAAGCCTTCAGGCCAAGACATCAGGACAAGCAGGGGGTGGTGCAGAAGTGGCTTTGTTGGGGAAAATAATATTTTCATAAACCTGCATTTTGATCACTCTGTTTTCTTTTGAGTCTATGGCCTAGCTGAACTGAAAGGGCCTGTACCTGCCATTTTACAGCACAGAACTAGCTGCTTTTGGGTACTGTACATAGTGAATGTCTATTCCAGAATGCTGAAAAGAATAATCCGTTAGACTCTATGAGGTTGCCATTGTATGCATGAAAAGAGAATCAGCTAGGCATGGCAATTGTGATTCATCTTGAATTGTTTTGTAGACTGATGAAATAGGACATTAGAAGGCATTTAATGAGCATTTGAGGGTTAACTGCAATAGATTTTGCTAAGTGTTAAATCAATCAATCAATCTATCTCCTTTATTGGCATAGTAAGAGTACTTCGTATACATGGATTGGATAACAAAACATAGTAGGAGGTAAGACTGTCCAGATGTTGGGAGATACAAAGGTGATTCTAAGGACCTATGGAGGATGTAATTTCATGGTGTCACTCAGAAATATTGCTACATTCTCCACAATGTCATCCTTACCATTATTCAACAGGTAGGTCATCCTGGAAGAATCAGTGCGATAGATCCCCTCCTCCTTCAATAAGGGTGGCCCAAATACTTAAAATATATATTTGCATTAAATGGGCAGTGAAATAAAACGTGGTGGATTCGACCTGTTTTGTGCCATCTTAAATCAAGGATGGGAAATCTGTGGCCCTCCAGATGTTGCTAGATGACAACATTCATCCTTCTTGACCACTGATCGTGCTGACAGGAATTGGGAGTCCAACAGCATCTGGAGGGCACCATCTTCCCCACCCCATATTAAATCAAACTTTACATTTTTACATTTCATCCAAGCAAAGTCATCATAACAAGGAGAGGTCTTCTGCCTAGCTTTGGTGGAGAAACCCTTTTGCTTAAATCTCTGTGTGTGTCTCGTCATCCTCCACACTCCCTAGAGCAAGAGTTCAGAGGGTCAGGCCACTTCTGTGTGCAGGAAGGCATTGCTGAGATTTTCAAAGCAGAAGCCAATGATCGGTGATCATTTTCTCTTGTTTTCATGCAGCTGTCTCTCAGGAATGCAATCTTTTACAGTGGAATTTGGCATCCCTGAGATCCAGAAGAGGGGAAACCAGCAAGTATTTCTGCCAGATGGGCTGGAATGCACAGGGGGTGGGGGAGAAACTAGGTCTGTTTAAACAGAATTTTAGATCTGTATCACTTAAACATGGAACTGGATTCTTAAGTCATTATTGCAAGATTAAACGGTCAATGCAAAAGCAAACCGAAGACCAGCCCAGACATGATGGGGTCATCATTCAAATCACCCCTATAAAGTGTGGTATCTTAGAATAAAAACACAAAGAGGAGGTACTGAACCCTCTCCCTTTGGATCACAGCAGTTGGTTGCTCCAGCAAATTTACTTTATGCCTGGCACTAGTACTAGAAATGACCTGAAAACATAATAAAACAGCCTACCCAGGGCTTGTAAAGACATTAGTCTTTTGGGGCCTGGGCAGAGCTTGTCTAAAGCAGCTGGTCCCTGGCAGGGGCCCCTGACCAGCTTAGCCCCATCGAGGCCTGAGGCAAGTGTGACACTGCCTCCCTTTCTCATGGACCAATTTGCAAATACCTGTGTACATTTCCACAGTGGACTTCCAGTTCCCAGAACTCCGGGAGGTAAGGAAGTGCAAACAGAGTGGTGTGGACAACAACACAGTACAAATACATCCCATCAAGGACCGCCCGATAGTGCAGATGGGAAACCATTGAGATAACAGTTCAATTAGAAGTACTCATGCATGGGCAAAAGCAAGCTCAGGAAAAATGACCCATGTGCATGACCTATGTGCATATTAACTCTCTGATGTGTACACAGTCTAAACGCGGATGATGTTGTTGTGTTTCTCCATTACTTGCGCACTGAGAACAAAAGTGTCAAGTAAGAAATGTGTGTTCCACATTGTGCTTCACAATTCAAATCAAAAAGTGGCACGTGCTGAGACAAGGCCTACTGCAGAGACTGGGGAGTTCAGCTGTTTGTCAGGGACCAAAAATGTCAATACTTCCAGTTTAAGGGAGCCCGAAGGTTCCTAAAATCCTACAGCTGAGGTGTATTTTGCAAGGGAAAGCAAAAATGCAGGTACAGTGGTACCTCGGGTTAAGTACTTAATTTGTTCCGGAAGTCCATTCTTAACCTGAAACTATTCTTAACCTGAAGCACCACTTTAGCTAATGGGGCCTCCCACTGCCGCTGCGCCACTGGAGCACGATTTCTGTTCTCATCCTGAAGCAAAGTTCTTAACCTGAAGCACTATTTCTGGGTTAGCGGAGTCTGTAACCTGAAGCGTATGTAGCCCAAGGTACCACTGTACATAGTTATGGAGGTGCATGTGTCTTGGCCTATGATTTTGTTGCTGATAGTATTTAAATTGTTATTTTTAAGTACCTAAACACTGCTTTTTATATTAAATTAAATGGAAGGCAATCCCTTCCCATAGGCGTACTATCTATATGAATGCAGATTCATCACTGGGCGTCAGCGATCTACAACCTGCACTGAAGTTAGTAATTCTAATCTGCACACTTGAATCTCAGAGATTTCTCTCTCTCTCTATAAAGTCCAAAGGTCACTGGTAAGAGAAGAAGAAAAGTTCTGATCAAAGTCTTATACAAAAGCTTGTTATCTGCTGGCCAGTAAACTGGGACTGATTATGTCATGAACAACAACACAAGGACCAAGGACCGGGAACACAGGGCAGCCTTAAGACTTGAGGGTGTGATACGAAGAGCAAAGTCAGGTGCTGGACTTTCCTTCATTGAAAGTTGTTAAACAGAGATTGTATCTCAATCTGTCCTAGGGTTCCCTGGAATGAGGCCTGACTGTTAAACCACTCTGATAATTGTATCTCTGTGAGGGGAGCTACAGACCTAGCAACAACTCTCAGCACCCTTAACAAAGCATAGCTCCTATAATTCTTCAGGGGAAGCCATGACTGCTGAAAGTGGTATCATAGTGCTTTATAGGGAGAATAGCAGGGTTCCAGGTGTGCAGCCCAGCAGGTTGGGGGAAAGGCATGGAAAAGGAGATGAGCCAAGGAGCTAAATGAGAGAAGAAGAATTCTGGCATTTAGCCTCTCAATGCATCAAGGAATATAAAGAGAGGCTTATCAATCTCTGGACTGCCACCAGAAAACAACTCAGCCCAGACTTGGTACTTCAAGGGCAGCGATTTGCAAAAAGCTTTTCACAATGATGGGGGCAGGGGGGGGGATTTGCTAAAAACATAGAAGCTGGGCTCAGTAAAAAAAGAAGTTGGCAACCCTAGTTGTGAATGACACAGGGACATTCAGCAGGCCTCACACTTGCAAGCTCTAAAACTACCTATAAAAGTAGGCAGGGCCTGTTCTTGTTGTAGCTCTGCAGCCAGCAGAAACTGGAAAGACTAAAGCACCATCTTCCCCTCAAAGTCTCTTTCCCCTGTGGCCAAAATGCAACAACAAAAAACAGACACCGGGGAATGGTTGGATTGCATCACATGGCCATTCAAATAGCAGCACTGCTATTAAGTAAAGTTGCTTCCAGCAACCTAACCAGGCAACGGGAATTGCATTACACAATCATTTCATAACAGGGCATGCTTTTACGAGTTCTCCGTGTGCACCACTGTCTTCCATTAGAAAATCTAAACTGGTATTCGTCCCCCTTGTGCAAACTGGGTTTCGAAAAATTACCTTTGCTTGGGCAACGGTACTTGCCGCAGTTATTGTAGGAGCAGCAAGCAAGCAGAATGCAGGAAAGAAAATAAACATTGGGCTTAGACAGGAGGAGGAAACAGAAAAGTAATTAAACATTTGCATTACTAGGCCTCTGCAAATGCTGCTACAGGGACGTGCCCCAAGCACTGTGTATAAAACAGGCAAATATCCAAATGATTCTGTGTCTAAATAGGCAAATAAACTGAGAGAGAAGATAGAAAACTCTCCAAATTGTTTGCAGTCAGACAGAAGAAGCAAATTTTTAGATCCTGGGGTTTGTACATTAATATCCTATATACTCTCCCTTTCCTTTCCAGCAGATCACGAGGTAAACCAAAGCACTGCAGATTCTTTCTTACATTTATTCTGCTTTTGCCTTGCTCAGCTGTATCCTTGAACTGTGCTAAGGCCTATTGAACGCAACTGGGCTTTTGACACAAAGGTTAAGGCTGCATATAGTCTCCCAAGAACAAACCATTGTTTTACATTTCTGCGCACGTATTCTCCCCAACTTCCACTGTACTTTCTCCCAAGTTAAGCGCATGCAGGATTGCAGCTTAATTTGCTTCTGAAACCCTAAACGCAGGAGTGTAATTTACCCCCTGCCTATCAAATAGTAAGAGGAACCTATGAATGTCTTGTAACTCATTTACTTAGCAGCCTGTCAAGACTCAAGCCTACTTACTGTGGGATCACTCTGAACATGTGGGACCTTAGTGGTATCAGGCAGGTTTCCGCCTGCACACCAGAGATGGGGATCATGTGGCCCTCCAGATGTTGCTGAATGACTTCCCCATCACCTCAACATCTGGAGAGCCACTAATCCCTGTGGTACACCCTTTTTGGTCAAAAGAGTGAATTGCAGGATAAACCTGCAAATAATTATCTTGAACAGTATTCGGATATAGTAGGAAAAAACTAAAAGTAGATGCTCTTTTTCCTGAACAAGCTAGCGATAAGGCCAGTTCCCTATTAAAGCTTTCGCTTGAATCTTGTATAGCAGAAAAGAAAAGACCGCTGGCTTGCAGCTGATTTCTGCTGCAGAGAGAGTTCCTTTTCTTCATGCTTTGGCAGGAGCAGGCTCTGACTCCGTCGTCCACCATGAGCGGTGATGTCATTGCTCATAAGGAACACCTGTTCCACGTGTGCTGCACTCAAGACACAGGCCCAGCATTTATAAGAAGGGCAGACGCTCTGATCTGTCTTTCACACATGTAATCTAGGCAGAGGACCCTGCTGTGCATGGAACACGATAAAATTGTGCAAAGGAGGATGGGTAAAGGAACAGAATGATTCGGTGTTCTGAATCCAGCACAAGTCCCTCTGGAGAGGCAGCCTTTACTCCCAGGTGGCCAATTCACTCCTGACCTTAAGGCATTATCTTATTTTTTTGACTGCAGATGGCTATACACATTTTGATTTGTGATGCTACTATGCATTCTCTCTTATCCACAAATTCCAGTTTGTCTAGCAATTTATAATTTTTACACAACTAAGCCAGCTGTGGCTGTAATATATTGGATGTTGCAGCCCCTTGCCGTCATTTTGGAAGCTGATCAGTTTCCCAAAGGATGCAGCAACGAGGCAAAAATGCAGCTTCTGCCAGAAATTAAAGCAGCTTAATTCACACTGAGAAACAAAACTAGGTTTTTAGGTTATCATCCTCAATGACAAAGAGGGAGTCACTAGGACTCCTTGGATCATTGTTAGCAGAGAGGCACTCTCACAACGGAAACAAAAATGCTTTTTTCCTCTGCGAAAATGACTGGGAGAGCGCAAGATTTGTCAATACAATTCTGATGCAATGCATGGGCTAGTTTTGGAATGTAAGATGGTATACAAATGTAAGATGGTGTGCTCCACACACTCTTGCCCCTGACACCCCCTCCCCACAATGCAGCCCTCAAACCGGAAATGGTCCCTTCCTGCTTTAAGGGGATGTAGTATGCTTGCATGTGCTGTTTATGCAGAGACACATTGTGCCCTTCTGCAAGAGCCCTGCATGGACCAGCCTGCCAAGCGTCAGGGCTGAGAAACTGCTGGTTTGGTCACATCATTGCAACAGTGTCCCTTTTGGCATAGCAAGGCAACCGTTCACCTGGAGATGAGTGAGTAAAGAAAGGAAATCATAGAGTGGGGATGGGAAAGAGGCCTGATCAGAGGTTCAAGGCCATATTCCAGCCAGGCAAAAACACTTGGGGAGTAGACTGGAAGAGTGTCAAGGGACCAGGTGGAAAGGGCCACATTCATTCTCTGGACCGGAGATTCCCCAGCTGCAGGGTAGAAGCCAAACCTGCTGCCTGCTGCAGATGAACACAGCCATTTAAAAAGGGGGCAGCTCCTTTCTCCTTTTGTTGGGCATACTAGACGTGCTTAGACATTTGGCTGACTACACAAAAGCTGCAAGCAGGGGTGCACAAGAGAGCAGTTCTCAGGGTCTCTGCATGTATTGCACCACCCGCCCCCAACCCTGGACCATCCCTGTGTTCGCTTGAACATAAAACCCCACATGCAATTGGGAATCCCAATAAAGCAAGAGTCCCCTCATTTCACAGAGAAGTCTCGTGCTCAAGTGAACACAGAGACCTTCCCCATGCAATGAAAAACAGATTGGTGGTGGCTGGGGTGACTCACATCAGGACAGTTATGTTTGCCCCACCCCCATGTGCCCCCTGAAGCTGCCTAATGCAACTGCTGTAGTGAATGTTGAGAACTGGCTTTCATAGGTAGTCCTGGGAAACATGAAACAAGAACCCTATTCCATCTTTGGTGGACATGTTCAACAACCCAGGGGTTTGGGCGGGCAGAGTTTGGATTCATTTCAAATGTTACAGCCCAGATTGTAATACTGTTGGCCTTCTATCTCAGGATCTCTAAAATTGTTTCTACCACACAATGACTTTTGGGACTGGTTTATGCCTGCAAGCTAGATAAAGGCAGACTGACTTTCTGGAATGATTGACCTCAATTCTGGGAGGAAGAGGAGAATCGACCCAGTACTTCAAAGTTCATTTTAATTGCTGGGGGTTATATGCATAACAGTGTCAACATATTTTTAAATAAGAACCATGGCCATTTAATGCAAACAGTCATGTACACACCTGACACCTGCACTCTACAGCTGTGCCAGTTTCCTCTGCAGATTGCTGCTGCTGCACCAGTGGCACCTGCATTCTGGTGCGACAAAATACCCTTGTATGTAGACAAATTCATGGGGGTAAAGTCTACTGGTAGCATTTTGAACTGAGCTCAGAAATAAGACCCAGTGGATATATTTTAGTACTGGTGAGGTATGTTCTCAGAGACCGATGCAAGTTGACCTTCAAGGAATTGTCTTCTGAGCTAACTGCAGTTTCTGAGTATTCTTCAGGGGTAGCTCCTCGTTTGCATTGCAGTAGTCTAACATGAATGTTACCAGGGCAACTGCAGCTACATCCACAAGAAAAGTCAGATCATCAGCCTCGGCTCGTAAAGGTGCTCTATGCCACTGTAGTCAGCTGGGCTTCTGGTGACAAAGCTGGATCCAAGAGCACCACCAAACTGGGAACCTTAACCTTTAGAAGAGGGATTCTCAACACAGCACCCTTCAGATATGGGGGACTCCCGCTCCCATCATCCTCGAACACTGACCATGTTGGCAGGAGCTTATTGTTTGCGGCGTCTGGAAGGTGCCACGCTGGCTACTCTTGCTTTTGAGGGAATGCAATCGCCACTTCTCATTACAGAAATAAGGAATCTATAAATTCTTGTTTAGTAGCTACTGCTTGGAGAAGCCAAGTGTGAAATAGTTTTATTCTTGTGAAGGTTTTCTTACTTTTTGCAGTCCTTTACTCCTAAATGAAAGCTAGTTTTAAGAAACGAGGTGCAGAATCCTGCTTTTTGTAATCAGGCCTGCCACTACAATTGAACATAGACCTTGGAAAAGGAGGCTATTGTTCTGCCCCAAGCAAAGGAAACCTTGTCAAGGCTTGTATCACGCGTAAGTGCACAAGCTCTGAAACAATTAGACACATTCCTAATTATATCAGTTACCCACTCCTAGACAATAAAAGAATGGGTTACAGATAGGATTGATGTTTAAATCTCTCTCCTGTAGGAGAGGTGAGGGTTTGGCAGCTAATCGCTGGCTGCAGGCCTCCCTCTGGTGGCTGCTTTGCAGAGAACACCCTGAAAGCACATGGTTTTTTCCACCGTAATTATTAGGGAGCACTAGAGCAGGGATGGGCAGAAGGTAGATTGGGATGTATTGGTAAGAGCTCTGGTGGTTTACTTCAAATCAATCAGAGCTCTTACTAGTACACCCGCAATGTATCTGGCACAGGTTTCTGGCTCCCATGGGTCTAAAAATACCAACTAAAAAGATTCCTCCCTCCTGCCTGCCCCCAAATCTGAAATTGGTTCTTGTATCAATCACAAATTCATAGGATGACCAATTTGCACATAAAAATGCTGTATGTTGCCTACTCTGGCCTAAACGACCTGATTTGATACTTTAAATTAATGAAGTCTTCTAACTTCAACTCGTGAGTCATGTGGGACCCACTACTCCAAGGAGGGGAAATTGTGGCTCTCCTTTACCATGATGGCTGGGGCTGATGGGAGTTGGAATTTAATAATATGCAGAAGGCCACAGATTCCAACCCCTGATCTACAGTTTGGATCCAAAGATAAACTTTAGGTATTCCCAAAAGTTGGGAAAAGTTCAGAAAAAAGCAACCAAAATCATCATCATCATTCACTGAATTTCATCTGAGGATCACAGGGTGGTTTGCAATATAAAAACATGAAAACACATAACATACAAACAAAACTTAGTAGAAAAACCATAATTGTTATTTTTTAAAAAAGAATCCCTGTCCCCTCCCCCATCTGTGTGTACTGTGAAGGGTGGGGAGGAATTGAAGCATTAAGGTCCCAGTGCTGCACATGACTACTTGGGAGTAAGCCACGCAGGAGATATGAGTAGGTGGGAGCTTCTCTCAGCAGGGTCCCAGGGTCTGCCTTGCTGTTTTGTGTCTCTCCCCTCCCTAGCTTGGTTCATACAAGGATGTAAAACCATCCTGTGACAATAAACAGTTTCCTTTAGTGCCAAAGACTGTCATCACAAAGCAAATGAGAAACTGCATTCATTCAGTTTGGTGTTTATTTTTTGTAAGGACATTCCAGGTTAGGATTAGCAATAAGGACATCATGCTAATGGGAGTGAAAAATTATTCTGAGAAGACACTATTTAAAGTAAGTTTCAATTCATTCGGGGGGGGGGGGGAATCTTTCTTCCTGTGAAGTTTCTGTTAAAAATCAGTGACAGTTATATTACTAAATATCAAAGTGAAAAGGATTTACAAATTTAGTTCTGCTTTTAAAATTGTTGCAACGCATACAGTTTTAACCAGAATTAACCAGCAATTTTACATCTAATATTCCAATATAATAATCCAACTTGCCATTTAAACCGAAGTGGAAAATAGTGATTGTAAATGAAAATGTACATTTTACTGCCGTGTGGAAACTGTGTTTAAGGTCTGCTGTATACAGTTTTTTGCACATGCTGCCTATAAGGCAGTTCAAACACCTGTAGATAACCGTTACATAAGTGAAAAAAGCTCTATGTAATATACTGTCATCTACTCTTCAGAAGCCAACGGGAAAATGGTTGTGTAAAAACACTTTCATTATAAAACAAAATGAACTTAAGTTAGATTGAGACAAGAAAACCTAGAGCCTGCAGACAACATACGATTTCTTCAAGTGTGTAAATAAAGAGGGAAGGAGCTCCTTAACATGCTGTCCTCTGCTCTACAAATGGGAGGAAGTAGAGAAGCAAAGCTTCAAGGTATAAGGATTAGAGCCATCTGCAAGATAAAAGGGAAACTGTTAAGAATGTCACTTTGGATGGTTTCGTGCCTTATGTCAGCCTGTTTGTCTGAGAAAAGATATGTCTTTAAGCAAGTGTTTAACTACTGTGAAAAACTGCTACTAAAATACTAGAATCTATTTCTAGCACGCCAGGGCATAATGCATCAAAACTCAACCAAACCTTTCCCCTAGAAAGAAAACACTGTCTTTCTACGAAACCAGTTCCATGAAAACACGGCTTTATAGGGTTTTATTCCCATGGCTTCCATCACAGTTGCACTTCTGATGCAGAAGTATCACACAATCAGACCATTTAAATAGCATTATCGTCTTCATGGGAAACACAGTTTTCTCCTAATACATCTATTGCTGTTGTGGTCACTGCATGGTATGTGGGCACACAAATTAACCAAGTTGCTACTGGATATTACCTTTGACATCACTCACAAAGAATTGCTACTAGATACGGAGCTTGTAAATCAAGGCCTCTGCTCTTACTTTCACTTTAGGGCAGAGAAAGTTACCAGTTACCATTTTACATGTTTTCTTCATTGTCCTTCACTGACAGAGGCCAGTGTTGCCCACAGCAGCCCGGACCATCATTCAAGGCACCCCAGGGTGCCATGAACACCACTGGTGTACTGGATTGTTTTATTGCACACAGTCTTGGTATTATGTATTAGTGAGATGGCATATAAATTATTTAAAATAAGTCAATAAAACCCTTTAAGAATGTTTCAATACAGTGACTTACTAGGGACTCTTATCTGGTAGTGATTAAGTACTGTAAGGGCTTCCACTGCATCTGTCTTGCATTCCCACTCCAACAGACCAGAAAGTGTTTTGGCTGAAGCTGTCAAAACAAGAGTTTAAAATGTTTGCTTCATATCACCATCGGTAAGTTAGGTTTCTTTGAGCACTTAAATAAAGTCAAATATTCACTTACGCTTTGGATCAAATACTTTGTATTTGATAAAAGACAGAACTTCATGATCATCACACAGCTGGAACAATAAAGTGAAAATATGTTCATTAAACATCAACAATCTAATTCTAGAGGATGTCACTTAAGAGCCGCAGAAACTGGCGATTTCTGGGATAAGGAGGACACTTGGCACAAAATGGTTGATTAACTTACTTTTAAAGCATCTAAGCATCTAAGATAGCAGCAGGGAACCTCCAGCCTGCAGAGCTCATTAGGTCCAGCATGGGCCCCACTCTCTAGTGCACCCAAGTGTTCTGTTTTGAAGTGGTCTGCATGAAAATAGCTTGCTAAAATGAGTTTTTTTCTTCCATTTTAGCAAGCAGTTTCAGTATAAATGGTGTCATGCTACTGAAGCAAAGCACACTTCCACCGCCAATCAGCTGAATGGCAGTGGGAGAGCACCTTCGAAAGGAACTGCACCATGAGCGGAAAATGGTTTGCCTTTAAACCGCTTGCTAAAATGGTTTCCCCCTCCTTTTTACCAGACGGCCTCAATTCAAACCAGTCTATGATAAGGCAACAAGTCTCTTTGAAGGTGCATTCCAACCAGATTCAGCCAATCGGTGCTGGGAATTCACCTTAAAATGAGATTGCTATAACTGTCCATCAGCTGATCAGTGGTTACATCTATCCCCTTTTTACTTTGATAGGCATCACATGTCATATTATTGACTGGTGTGTGCTTCCACCCACCTATCAAAACTGGCCTGTAGTGAGTGTAGCGGCAAGATCCATCTCACTGGCCACATCCAGTTCCCCATCCCTGATCTAAGATATAAAAAATGGAGTCTACTTTAAGGAGGTTAATAAATACTGACATCTGAAACCTAAATTACACTTTAACAGCTATGCTTCCTGCAGCTTCCTACCTTTACAAAGCTCTCTTCAGTCACACACAGTGGAACATTATAGTAATGCAACACACAGGAGGGTGGTTGAATGATATTCTTGGAAGCTTGACCCGCACTGGTAAAGCGATTGTTCTTGCTCATTGCAAAGTCTTTATAACTGCTTGTCCCATCTTCCAGCTCGAATATCTGACTAGGAACAACTGAATGCTGTTTGGATACACTACAAATAAAGAGTACATATTTAAGAACATCTTTGGGGAGTGTAAAAAAAGGGATCTTTTTATGGAATTCACAAAGCAAATTTCTTAACATACAAAATATGAACTCAAAGGTCTAATTAACATTTCACTTGTATGTCTCACTTTAGTGAGTGACATTTGTCAAGTTATTGAAGAATATCAAATATAGAAGTATTTACATTAATGAAGTGTTATAACGAAGTTTACTCTTTGCATATAAGAACAGTATTCTTTAAAAAAACCACTTTATTCAGCAGCATTTTTAGTATTATACACTGCTAGACAACGTACACATTAAAGATGTGCTTTAGCTTTAGTAGTAAGATGAAATGCACACATACCAAACATTAAGTCTCTTCCCAAACAATTTGACGTTATTGAGATGCGTGACTGCTCTTTCAACAGCATATTCATCACCCATTTCCACTAAAGCTGTGCCTGGAATAGTCTTCATAAACTTCACCTGCAGGGTTGTTGGGGTTTTTTTTTTTTGGAAGAAAAAGACAATACAGTTTAAAGGATGGTAACTTAGGACATTTTCCAATTTGGTTGGAATACACGTAGCTCTGGTTTCTCTTCACAGTAATTGCTCATTATTCTTTTAAAGTTTAAGAATGGCTGGGGAAACCCAGCCAGGTGGGTGGGGTATAAATAATAAAATTATATTATTAATATTATTATATGCCTAGACTTTTTCTTTTACCTTTTCAATATTTCCGTACAAGCAGAACAAGTTGAAAACTCTTGAGCAGTTCATCTTTTGCTGGTGCAATCCACTAACCATGACAACTGAACCAGAGGGGTTCCCCCCATGCATGTAAGATGACGAAGCCTGAGGAAGTGGGTAAGCAACAAGTTCTGGAGTATCCCGAGATGCCATTCGGTATCGGCTTGGTAATGGTAACAGTGGACCATGCGATCCTAAAGAGAAAATACTGTCTCAGTAATTTGGTTGGGAAAAGTTTTATTTGATCTGATATTAAGATTAAAGCTGTCAAGTTTCAGAAGCTGCCATTCCCCCCCCTCCGCTTTCCCCCTTTTCTTCCCAATGTCTCAACAAATGAAACTGATTTGTAAAAATGTTACATGGAAAAAAATATAAACATTGCACACACTTTTGTAAATCAAGAAAATATTTAATAAAAAGAAGAAGATGACAGTTTTAGATTTTGCTGTAATGGGCTATGCAGATTTAGCATCAACTACTGAAACATTGTTTATCTAGACAAGAATGTTAACACAAGGGACCAAAATATACTGTTTTTTTCCATGTATAAGATGATTTTTGCTTAAAAAAAAAAATTGTAGGCAAAAATTTGGGGTGGTCTTCTACACGGATAATGAATGCAGAGCGGGGCGGTCGGTTGACTAACACAGGATAAACAGCTAAAGCCACAAGCCAGACTTAAGAATAAAGGACTCTACTGTACTGATTTCAATGAGCTTCAGCACACCTAAGTGTTAGATGGTGGTCTAAGTGTGCTACTGCAAGTTTCAACCTCAGTCTTAGAAGTGATTTATGTGTGCAATATGAGAAGTATTAAGAAATGTTTCATTTTCTACTGTGACAAAGTTAACTACAATTTACAAAAAAAACTTGTTTGCTCACAGAATGACAACTTGATTTATAGTGAGCTGTGTAAAAAAAAATGTACTGGCATTTAAAAATGAGATCATGAAAAACTGGTCATAAATGGATGCACCATGTAGCCATAACAAAATGCAAACTCAATATATCTTTATACCTAAGTGCACTAGGGCATGAGAAAGGTTCCCTATCCAATTCCCTTGTGGAAAACCTACTGAGGACCACATGCCGGTTATGGGCAGGGCCAGATGCAACAGTGGGTGGAGCAACAAATGTAATTTTTAACTCTGTACAGTAGGCTTGTTTCTACACAGCCTCCCACACCTCTGTCAGCCCTCCAGCCAAGAAAGAGGCATCACCAGAGTTCAAGGACACATTCTAGCAAGATATAAACATGCAGGATGCAAAGCCAAGCCAGTGAAGGGAGTAGCCTGGCAAGAGTTCTGGGGACAAATTACCATATTTTTCGCCCTATAGGACGCACCGGCCCATAGGACGCACCTAGATTTTGGGGGGGGGGAAATAAAGGGGGGGAAAATTATTTTCCCCCCCCAGGCGCGGGGCTGGGGCGGGGGAAGCCCGAGCTTCCACCTCCCCCAGCCCCCAGAACGGGACCCAGAGCCATGCCGAAGCTGCGTATAGCTTTGGCATCGCTCTGGGAGCTTGCGGGGCTGGGGGAGGGGGAAGCCCTCCGCCAGCCTCCAAACCAGGTCGAGAGACAGCAGGATGGCGCGCTGTGCCTCCCCGCTGTCCCCTGAGTTTGCGGGGCTGGCGACGGGGAGGAGCAGGCTTCTCCCCCCCCCCCGCCAGCCTTCTAACCAAGTCAGGGGACAGCGGGATGGCGGCGTTCCGCCTCCCCGCTGTCCCCCGACCTTGTGGGGCTGGCGGTGGGGCTCTCCTGAAGCCTCTCCACGCTTCAGCGAAAGCCTGCATTCGCCCCATAGGACGCACACACATTTCCCCTTCATTTTTGGAGGGGGGAAAGTGCGTCCTATAGGGCGAAAAATACGGTAAACAGGCCTGGAGAGCATGGGTTCCCCACCCTGCACTAAGGCAAAGCAAGCTGGTTCAGGGGGCACAATGAGGGCAGCTAGGCAAATGTGGGAACTGGTGCCTGAATAGTGAAGCAAGACATTTACAACTTTATTGGCCTATTTTCAAACTTAACCCATAACAGGAAGCCATAACTTACCATAGCCATCATGCCTAAAGGATGAAGGGTGTTCTCCCAAAATAGCTTGCCTCTGGCGGCCTTTCCCTCTATCTAAAGGGGGGGAAAGCATTATTAAACAAAAGCAACTCCTGCTTAAAGATAGTGGAACTTCACCAGTAAGGACAGAGGGGAGTATTTTCTGGTTAAGAACCCTGCTGGATCAGAGCAAGGGTCCATCTGGTGCAGTTCCATGTTTCCCAATAGTGGCCAGCCAGATACATCCACATTACTTTTAAGATTTTCTTTGGATACTGTAAACTAACTGTTTTAAGTTGATTTGCTCCAGCACAAAACACAGTTGTCAGATACCCAAACTATTGTTCGCTTGAGAATATTGTGTTTGAAAAGATTTGACATTTTAAACCTAAGAAGCCTGGACAATTCTCATAACATCACACAATACAGCAGAGTACAAATTGCCTATAACTCTCATAAAAACGAGTTCTAAATGCAGTACAATCAAAGGACAGTACCTGAATCACACTATTAGCTTCAACAGCAACACATTTTCAAAGTGGGCTTCTTTCAAGAAGTTTCAGCATAAGCCAACAAAAACCTGTATTACATGGTTTCATGATCAGTAAACAGAGAGTACCATATTTGTGTACATACATAATCATATCAACAACTTATGATCTGGGGAAGTGCTGTGAAGACTATACATTGCTATACTACTAATACAGTCTATTGTATAATTGCAATGCTGAAAAATTGCACTATTATAATCACTTTTAACAAGGAAACATTCTTTCAACAAGCCGCATTTTATACAAGAATGTAAAGTTAACCAAGGGGTCAACAGTACTGGATAAAAGCAGTACACCAACCTAAAGTAATTATTTGCAATAATCAAGTAAAACTTCATTACAAGAACAAGCAAGTTAGCTTTAACTTTCACTGCTTCTTTTCATTAGGCAATCTGAAGTTCCAATACCTCAACTGATTGTGCAATGGGAAATGAGAAATATCTAGCTGAAGTCGCAAACAGTTGTATCTCAGTGTGGATAATGCACAATATTTCAATTTTGTTTCCAATGTTTGAGACTGCTAAAACAACCTAGGTTAAATCAAGGAATTAGACAGTCGTATAATAATTTGATTTTGATAGTGGGAGAGTAAAGAGAGGTTGTGGCACCCAGAACACAAACCCTTTACTAGAAAGCAACTTCCACAGATTTCAGCATGTGCTATCCGACATGGAAGTGCTATTCATCTCACATATTAGTCATATCATTCAGCCCTGAAGTTACATAAGACGACAGGATTTTTGTACAATGGAAGTAGCAAATATTAGCCACCAGAATTACATGTTTGAGTAAAATGCAATGGCAGTCTTCAGCTTGGGCAATGAAAAATTTCATTTCAAACTGCCAAGTTCTGAAGATCAGTGGGTACCCTTGAGCAAAACCAAACTTTTCCACCTGACATACCTAACAGAAAAGCCTAGGATGCAAAATGTAAAATAAATAAATAAATACAGCCATCAGTTAAAATCTCCTTTAAATCTTAAACACTAAACTGGGGCAGTTTCCAGTTTGAAGAAACCAGAACCGAAGCCTGTTTTGTAAAGAACATTCTCCCTGAAGCCAGAACCTTGCAGACTGGTTGGCGGTGGGGAGAGGAACAGACAACAACCTAAGAGGAATGGTTTGAAGAATGCATGTAAAGCAGCCCATCACAAGGACACTTTTGTGTAGACCACTCTTGTAAGAATGCCAAGAAACTCAGTGAGCACTACATCACAAGCTGACAAAGCTACTCATTCCTTATCAATCAGTATGCTGCTCACTACACTAAAAGGCAATGTCTCAAGCACGCCCTGTGCTGCATTATTACGGCTATTGCTGATAACAGATTCTATACATTGTTTAACTCTCAAAACTGCAATCCTGTTTGGAGAAAGGACGATCTCTATCTCTGTTCCACTCCATCACTTCTTGTCTAGGACAAGGATGGGGTATCTATAACCCATTGATGCTGTTCGACTACAACTCCTATCTTCCCTGACTACTGGCAATGCTGGTGGAGGTTGATGGGACTTGGAGTCCAACACAATCTGGAGGACTACAGATTCCCTAGAAAATGAGCTATGAACAGTATATTCAGCTCTCTTTCTGCATGAAACTCTACTTGAGTACAAAATAAAAAGTATTCAAACTGGATATAAAGAGCAACACAACTTATTCCCTATGTCCAAGGGAATCTTACACTACTCCCCCCCTCCAGTGCATGGCAACCGAGGCCACTTTCAAAAGCAGTTTGCAATAGGACATGGAATTTGCTGGTGAAATAAAATAAAAATCCCAATGAACATTGCCACACACTTGGAAGCACCTGATTTGTTTTCTTCCAATATTTCTCATTTCACATCGTTTAATATTCTGGGGTAAGGCACTGTTCATAAATACTGTGTGAACTGCATGCCTGCCAGTTGCTTGAATAGCATCTATGTATTTCAGAAAATTAACACCTGAATTGCCCAAGGTAACTCAGTGACTTCCCAGTTTGGTAGTTTGGGGGAGGAGGAATGTGAGCTTTAATGTAACGTACTGCAGGTAGACAATCTGCTGACCAATACTGCAGCCCCCTTATTAACCTTTTACAAACACTTAATTCTGCATGTCCAAGCCCTAATCTTTAAATTATACATTTTTACAAGCCAAAGCACTACCAGTAAAAACAACCTTTCAGCAATAATTAAAAGGAAAGTTGAAACTTTCACTATGTTTAAAATTTAGAAGATACTCTACCTTGGTAAGGTTAAGTTCCCACCTCCATGTTATAAATGCCTAGATTTTCAAAAGGTACATTACAGCAAATTATACACAAATCATTCAGTTACAAAGAACATTTACAGAAGTCAAACTACATAGCTTTTTTTCCCTCTTAACATTTCCATGCAGTTGTTATTCAAACTAGCCTTTGCAGTAAAAATGCTTAGACAAATTAGACATTTTGTCAAATACTGGTGCTTGAGGGGACTTGACAGCATACAGCAAAATTTCAATTAATCTTTAAAGTAAGTGCAGTCCTTTAGAAAGCATTTACACTGGAAAACCTAACTTCAATTTTCTCTTACATATGAGAAAGAAAGTTACCGCAATGTACAGGAGAGAAACAAGAGTTTGGATCTTCCATTTTATGGTGTTTCATTCTACAATGGTAATTTTAAAGGGACATAAGACTGGAAACACATGCAAACTGGTTAAGAATGGGTACAGTCTACCATGGTATTTTCGTGCCATGCAAACCAGAAGTGCTGTAAGTGGTCCTTCTTGATATGCTTGTGGTGATGGTGCATGCAGTATGCAGTCAAGGTGAGTTGCAAGTCTGAGGTTTTTCAGAGGGCCTGTTGATGATGCCGATGTGGTGCATGATGAAGTGTAGAGTCAGCCTGCTGGAGTCCTCTATCCTTCTTAATGCCTTGTCCAACAAATGAGGAAAATCCTTCCCGTGGAGAAGCAGTGTGCAAGTTTGTAGTTTGTAAGGAAAGTCTGCATCAGTGTCCTCTCCTCCAAAGAGTGAGAGCTGCTTGGAGAAATGCAAGTCCTTGTACTGCAAACATGCTTGCATGTGTGGGCTCCGTGTTAAATAGCTCAATAGGAACCAGCAAGGGGCAATAATGTTGAGTTATTCTTTTCCAGGATTACAAGTCAGGATGCCTATTACAAGAGCTGCATCAGAAATACCTGGCTTGAAGTGACTAACACATTAGACAAGCTAACTGCATATATTTATATATTTAAATGCACATTTAGTACAATCACCAAAACACTTACCTCGTCTGCCCAGATATGGTTTAGTGTAGTCCCAACTATCATTGTCATTTCGAATGACATTAAGTCGAGTTGGCTGTTAAAAGAGAAACAAACAGCAAGTCTTAATCATTGCTTTCCTCCCAAAAAACAGTTTAGAAGCTGAAGAAAGTATGATCATTACCCTTGCATATTCTATTTTTAGTGTACAACATCCTGCATATATATCTGCGCCGTTGAGTGCTGCTTTTGCCTTCTGAGCACAAAGAACGGATTCAAACTTGATTTCTGTTAAGGATTGTTATTTAAATTGGTGCCCCCCACCAAGAAAACAAGCAGCCACAAGTTAAGCTAATTTAGACTACAACACAATAGATCTAGAAGTTGCACATGCAGAAACACCAATTTTATGTATGAGTCAATGACTAATACATGAAGGACATGAAATCAACAGCAACCCTATTGGTTTAAATTGCATATATGACCTTTTCAAATAAGTAATTTCCAAAATGTGTTCAACATTAAAACAGGACTAGTATATGAGCAGTGTGCTTGCTATGAGCACTACATTAAAATCTTTACAGATATGGGGTGGAAAACCCGTGGCCCTCCAGCAGATGTTGGATTTCCTCTGGTCATTAACTGCAGTCAGCATGGCCAGTGATGGGGCATGACTGGAGCAGCACTCGAACACTATCTATAGGATCACAAGCTCTCCACCCCCAGTTTAGGTAATAGTCTACACTGCCCTCACCATGGGATAGAAGCCAGAGGGTAGATGATATGCAGAGATGAGTTCACTAGTTCTCTAGCACAGTTGTTTGCCTGACAGGATTAACATGAGAGGAACACTTCCCCTTATTGAGGCCACTGTGAAATCCCTAGAACATAATCTTCAGAAGCATATACACACAGGTCACCACAAAAAGGATATTCAACCATGGCTTGTATTCCGTTCCTCTTGAATATGACAATACGCTGTACTTTTCCCACAGGGTTGCACACTGTATACAAAACGTCCTACAGAAGAATGAGGGAAATATTCAGATACCGTATTTGAAGCTTTACTTGGCAAATACTATTCAAAATGTTATTAGCACACAAGAACAAAATCCCCTCCTTCAAGCAGGTAAAGTTTGGACCTAATTTTATTTTTTTTTAGAGGAAGTCACTTGTATACTAAACATAGATCAAGAAATTTATCCCAGTGACAGATATATAGCTACATAGAGAATGCCAGGATATAACTGTAAGAGAAAAGTAGAGAAATGTTCTAGCTATAGTTTATTATCAGAACAGTAAGCCTAAATTCAGTTTTATCTCCAAGTGCTTCAAAGAACTACTAAGATTGCCAAAGTTTTTGTGTCCTTAAATAATTTCTAACTTATACTCTATACCATTTATAAATTGGGAATAAGCAGAATGTAAACAATGGGAAAGGCTCACTCAAATGTAGCCACTAAAACCAAAGACCTTAAAAATACCAGTGAACATAAGAATTTTACCAAAGTGCTAGGGTAATGCTATTCATTACACAAAGATAGTATGACTCTATGAATACACAACTGCCCTATAGAATAATGCATACATGTTTAAAAGAAGGGTGATCTGGGACAAGCTACAAATATACTAGTTTATAGAATATTGCATTGAGTTTTTGTCTATGAATAATTTGACTAAATTAAAGGCATTTTAAAAATACTATACTATAACTTAAAACTGTATCATATGATTTCCATTAAGACAAGTACAACTGTAGTGTACAAATCAGGAACCAATGACAAGTAAAATCGGAATAATGTAAAGAAATGTAAGTGATTGGCAGTTCCAAGCAAAAACATAAGTAGTGAGATGTTACTGAATAGGAAACAATTTCATTGTCTTCTTTTTTCCTTCCTATTACAGGCTGGTTGAGTACAAAATCATTCACCACAGACTTTAGATTAGAACCAAACAATTATCTAGCCAAAGTAACTCTTTTGCTGCACAGATCTCTGTTGAATGAAATAATATCCTCCCCAACTGTTTGTTTGCATGGAACAAATAAAGAATAACATGTACAGATCTGTGTGGATGCTTTCATTTGTATTATAATGTTAAAGTATATGACCTCGTTGACACTCAACACAAAGCCAAATCATGGCTTAGGATGAGAATCTTAATCTCAGGGTCATGCGTTTGAGCCCCATGTTGGGCAAAAGTATCCTGCATTCCAGGGGTTGGACTAGATGACCCTTGTGGTCTCTTTCAACACTACGATTCTATGAATAAGCTAATATACAGAGGCCTGTATAGAAGACTGCAGCCGCTTTGCTTCCCTTCTGGTTGTTCTGCTGCTGCTGAGTTGTTCAAACATGGGTTCGTGGTTTAGCCCTCCCAGACAAGCTGCAACCTATAGAACAGTGCTTGGTTACAGCTTGTGGTTTGTCTAGGGAGCACTAAACTACAAACCCAGGTTTGGATGACAGGATGAGCAAAACCATGGCATAGAGAGGAAGCAATACAGCCACAGCCACAATCTCCTCTCTGGGAGTCTGCATATTTGCTCATTCATGCTAAGCTGTGGTTCAGATTAACATTCAGTGCAAACAAGGGGTCTGAGAGTTTATCAGAACAAGATAGGAGATAGAAAGAAAACTCTTCCAAAAGGAAAATATCATGCATTGAAGTCGCTTAAAGCTATGCTTAAGTTGAAGACATACCACTGTAATTGGATAAAGAGGGTTCTGAATTGATAAGAGCAGAACTTTGTTCCCACCCGAGGGGTCGTCTGTGTTTCCAGGACGGGTAATTCTTTTGCTTGTAGAGTAATTGAAAAAGGCTTGTTGCCCAGCTATATATACCGGTTCATCTGCTGCAAATGTCACACATTTTTTGGCACTTTCAATATCCTCAAATTCTACCAAAGCCTGGCGTTTAAATGGCATCATCATCACATAGCTGCAGGAAAAACAATAACCGTTAATGCACCATCATTTAAGGCCACCATTAAATCATTAAGTTACAACTGATCTTAAAAAACTTTACAATAACAATTACTATTGCAAACTCAAAGAAAATCTCCTACATTTCTTAAAATCCATGGAAGTTTGTTTGAAATCTACAGCACATGTGTCCATGTAACAATAAGCCAAGTTGGCAGCCAAGGTATATAAATATCTAATGTAGAAGCACAGAAATAGAGTGTTCTCTTACACAGCTTCCATGTGGAGATGAGCACAATGATCTGCCTTGGAATTAACTTCTGAAAGATTTGGTAATTCCAAGGTTTGAGGCTTATGCTTCAATTTAGGAGTACCAGTACAGGCCTTGAAGAAATCATTTTTAAATGCATTACAAAGTTCATTTCGAGTCACTGAAGATATAATATATAGTAAACATACCATATGGTTCCAAATTTTTCAAGCGCCTCCACAAGATCTGCCTCCACAACTGATTCACAGAGCCCTCGGACATGGACCACAGGAGAAACAGAAACTTTGTGATGACTTCCACCAGCATCCTAGCAAAAGAGAGCAATAGACTTTATTTTTCCAATTTCAATATAAAAAAAGTATTATAGATGTTTAACTGACAAAGTACTATCAAGTTTATACTCGCCAAAATGTAACCCTAGTCTAAACTAGAAACTGTAATTAGCATTAACTTTGCTTAATTTAACAAGCCAGCTTCAGAAACCATGACATGTTAACATAGTTAACGTTAATTATGTTACACCAGAAAACAGACTGCAGCTAAAGGAAAGCAAAACTTTCCAAACTACTCCATCCCAAGGCTCACCCCTGCTTATAGCACAAAACCACATGTTTAGCATAATGTATCATAGGTAGTTTGAAAGTCCATGACTGTAAGGCTGTAAACCTATACCTTTAAGCCCTATCAAATTCAACAGGACTTTTGAATAGATATTCATAGGACTGAGCTGTAGGAGTTTTAGCTTTTCCAGATGAGGAAAAAGCCCTGAATTTTATTCTTAGTGCTTGAGTAGTACTGGTCAAGATCTAGTTCCCATAGTCCATCCTAGCATTCAAAACTCCCATTGTTCTAGGCACATTTTGCAGCAAGGAATTTCATTTGCACGAGCAGTTTCTGACCTTCAGGCACAGTACTGCATCTAAGATTCAGATTAAAATTGCAGAGTGGAAGGAAAGGAGGACTTTTTTCTGCCTCCCCATATCCAGTCATACTCTGAAGAATAGAGAAGAGACCCTCTTAAGAATATTAGGGGGCAGGTAGGGGAAACATGGCTGTGTTTTTTGCAGTCTTCAGATGAGGACTAGACCATGTGAAAAATGAGTGTAAGATTTTAGCTGCACTTCGTTCATTTTCAGCTTTGTATTCTTGTTATTAAAAAAGTGCACCTAAACATTCTGCTGTTGTGTCTGTAACCTAGGTTTAAGGAGTCATTTAGCTCATAGCGTTCATATCCCAGTTTCTAACACTGGTCCATCCCCATAACATGCATGGTAAGTAGAACAGTATCAATACTGGAAGAGATGGCTTGCTTTTTGTTTTAAAGTATCAGAGAAGACGTACGCTCCTGCCAAGGGAGAGGACATATGCTCCAAAGCAGTATGTACAAAAAACCCCAAATTAAAAATGGTAACATTTAAAGAGAGGGCAGGCATACCTAGCAATCTAATTTTGAAGGACTGCAAAATCTGCTCCACAAGTACTCACTAGAGTAGGAGGAAGAATCATTTTAAGCTTGATGGTTGCATTCCCTAACTTTTGGGGACCACATGTCTGCAGTGGGCAGTGAATTGGGCCACCCCACTTGCCCTCTCTCACACACACTAACAGAGCAATTATGCTTGAATAAGGATCCTCTTGGCTCCAATGGGTGAACTGTGGTTTGTTAGGGGAATTGCATGACAGAGAAGGGAGGGTTAACCCTTCCATACCCAGGTATAAACTCACCCACCCCAAAAACCATATCTGAACAGCAATCAGGCTTAGAAAAAGGCTTCCATTGGTCCTTTCTGTAGATAATGGAAAACTCATAACTTTCATTTCACAAGGAGTATTTTGAATAACTGTCAAGTTATTCAATGACAGCAGCAGCAGCAAATAATTTTAATTCTGTACTTCTCAGACCAAGAAGGTATTCCAAAACATCCATCCAACATAAATCATTTTAAATTAGCCATCTCTCTCCACATCATAACCTGCTGATTTATCTGAAACACACTACATATCCTTGCATGCTACCCCATTCTCTGAGCAGTGTAAGATTCCAGGGGTTCCAGGTGCTTACCCAGGGTTCATGTTTCTTTTGGAATGAGGGACAGCAGAAACTGAGGTGACTTTATGATATATGGTTTATTAACACATATATACAACCTGAGCATGTGTGTGATGGAGGGGTTCACAACATTAACACCCCAGGAGGGTCTTGCTTCTTCCATAGCCACCAGCTTGGATTCCAGGAGAAATCGGGTATGGCGCTCTCTCTCTCTCCTTTTGCAGCCTGCAGCTTTGCTTCCAGCTTCTAGCTCATGTAACTCAACTCTCTACTCTGACCCTTTTTATTTTTAACAGGCAGTTGAGGGAGGAAGGCCTACCCATTTGTCCTCTGACACAGAGCCACTCCCTTTATTACCTTAAGGACCCATACTTAGA
Organism: Podarcis gaigeae; assembly: GCF_964106915.1. Lineage (NCBI taxonomy): Eukaryota > Metazoa > Chordata > Lepidosauria > Squamata > Lacertidae > Podarcis > Podarcis gaigeae. Next base: position 106,227,805 of record NC_139680.1, on the reverse strand, counting down.
GGGCCACTATCAGGTTGGCCTGGATATTCCAGCAAATGAATGTACTGGATACAGGAATTAGAAGAGGGGCTGAAGCATACAGCCTACTTCTCCCACCCCAAACTCATAACAATATAAAATTAAAACGCTAGTACTGTATTCTCTTTTCTTGTTCATGAATTTTCCTATAAGCATGGACTCTAACCCAGGCAGATGTTATATAGACCACAAGAGGCACACCTTCCAATGAAATAACACTGCATCATAATGGCCAGGGCTCTATAGCAAACAAACTAAGCAGAATGATCATAATCAAGCCTTAGCTTCCTGAATAAGACAGCACAAATCTCAGGAGCTGAACATAACTAATCAATAGTGAAATATGCAATGCTGTCTGAATTTCTAATATTAAATACTCATAACAGCAATTTTATTTATATGTAACAGATGCCAATCAAACCTTTTGTAAAAATATGGACAGTAGGGGGAAGGATGTAGAGCCTTGATGTTTTTATGAAGGGAGCTCTTGGATATTGTAATATGTAACAAAATTCTATTAACATCTTTCTTAAACCCCAATTATAGTGCAAAACTGAATTGTCCCAATCTGAGATAAATAATAATAATAATAATTATAATATCTTTATTGTCATTGCCCCCTCTCAGGGACAACGAAATTACTTGGCTGCTCCATCCACCCAAATGTTTTTGCATGATCTTAGCCAGACAGAATATGAACAAAACGGGAATGGCAATATGTAGTAAAACAGCTTCAGAGATCAGCTGACTTTGTAGTATGAAGTAGAATCAACTTATAAAGAAAATTTATCTCCATCTAACATACTGCAAAGGGAGGCTGTAATGATAAATGAAAAAGTACCTTGTGTACTAGCAGCTATAATAGCACGACATGTTTCTCAATAAATGCGTCTTCTTGCTTCAGGCTTTGAAGACTGAAAATTCCACGCTTAGTTCTACTAATAACAGTACAATAACGGATTTTTATAGTAACAGTACAAATGTTCAAAACGGATTAATTTATTTGTGCTGCCTTGGTTGTACATGGGGAAATGGGAGTTTAAATTTGGCTGTGAAGAATTCAGACCTTAACAGACATCAAATAAGTGCCCAACAAATTGGATTATTTCAATGTTATTTATCAATTAATAAAAATGTGCTAATCCAAATGATCCAAATGCAACTATCCTGCCCCTAACAGAGGTTTATCCTACAATACTGGATTTCCCCCTAAAGATACAGGTCCAGTCTGTTCTTAAGAATGTCCAAGCTTCCACAATCTCCTTAGGTTTATTTGTTCCAACTGCTGATCAACTGTTTAATAAAGGACAAAAGCCCTCTGGCTCTTTTCTCTGTAGTGTAGTTCCTATGCTTGACGGGTATGACGCACACACAGAGAGAACAAATACATTCCCTGCCAAAGGCTGCAGGGCTCTCTATGAAAAAAAGCAATGGGCGCCAGAGCCCCTCCAATGAAACATACTATTCTTTTTTGCAATGAAAGGACACAGATGGTCATCATTCCCTGTACCCTGTGCACACAGCTTACTTATCTCATTAAGGGATGAAAACATGTGAATATGTACACATAGGGAGGAAAGGAGGTTGCGATACTCAGTTTCCACCCACAATTCTCCCTCCCCGCATTTCGGGGGGTGGGGTGGGTGCGTGGGTGTAAGCCGAAGTTATAAATACAACGCAATTCAGGGATGTAAGAACAAACTGCCTTCAGAAAAGTGAACAATGGAAAACACACCTCCCTCTCCCCGTTGTTTTATTAGAGGAAGCCAAGAGAAATTTTTTTTTTGCCTCCCGCACAATAAATCCTTTGATGGACAAAAGCGGAGCTACGCATCCTCAGTCGGCTTGTTGCAAACCCCACGATGCATCCAACGAAGGGGTCTCTCCGGCTCATTAAATCTTCTTCTTCCACAAGTTGACATTGAAAAAATCAACACAAAACTGTCGCACCTTAAAATGTCGTTTACCATAACAGTCTAATCCTTCTGGAACATGCCCAGTTCTCTTCCCACATGCACGCTTATTAATTATTATTATTATTATTATTATTCATTTTTTACACCGCTGTTCACCCCAGGATCTCAAGGAGGTTAACAATATGAAAACACGAAAATGCGTGAGGTTAATAAGGAAGAAAACTTAGTAGAAAAACTTGGGATTCTCCTTTTTATGATTTTTTTTGTATAAAAACCCTCTTCAATTTGCGGGTATAAGCATTACGCTCCCGGCGCTACACACGCCTACTTGGGAGTAAGGCCCGCAGGAGATATACTCCCGAGTAGGCGCACCTCGGCTCGGGCTGACTAGGTTCTTCTCCACCCGCCGTTCGCTCCCAGCGAGTCGGGACTATAAGAGGCCGGCCCTGCTTACCCCTCCGGAGAAGCCCCCGGCGCGAGGGGCGGCCTTCTCCCTGCGGCTCTCGCCCTCCTCAGCCCCGTACTCGATCTCGCCCTCCTCGGCGGCGGCGCTGGGCTTCAGCCGCTTGGCCTGGCTCTCGTAGGCGCCGTCCTCCTCCTCCTCGTACTGCTCCCCAGAAGACGGAGAGGACATGGTGGCGGCGGCGGCCCCGGCAAAGTGGAGGTGAGGGAGGCTACGGGACCCTCGGGGCTCCGCAAGTGGCGCGCAAAGACGGGCGAAGAGGCCGACGGAAAAGGCCCGCGCCGGTGATGCTCGCGAGCGATTCTCCTCACAGAAGACCGCCGCTATAACGCACGCAAAGGGGCGGGGAACGGAGGGCGGGAAGGGCAGCGCAGGTCCTGTCCTGCGATTGGAGAGACCTGTAAGCTGGAAGTCCGTGATTGGCTGACGGAGAAGCTTCTCAGGAGCTCGGGGACACGCGATTGGACAAATGAGACGCCCGTCACGGCTAGATGAAAACGCTGCTCTCCCTTCCACCCCCCCCCCCCGTATGTCTCCCTCTATCCCTCTCTCGACCCCACCTCCCGTTCCAGAATTTGCCGCTGGAGTCCCTTTATTCCTGGACTGGAGAGAGAAGCGCGAGGGAGACGAAGCCGCGCGCGCATGCGTGCTATCGCCGTTACTATGGCCAACGGTCGCAACGTGCGCGCGCTGCGGTGAAGGCAGGCTTTGTGTATGAGCGTCTGGTGGCAAAGGACGGTTCACGCCAAAGCGGTGTGGAAGAGGACAACTGAGGAATGATTTGTTTTTGGAAGAGGGCAACATTTAACAGCCATCCTCGCGTTTTTTTGGGTGCTGTTGGGAATAGTTCCCCAAGAAGAATGCGTTTAAGAAGTTGCCTGCGTGTTTGCGTGTGTATGTTTGTGTGTGTGTATATGTGTGTGTGTGTGTGTGTGTGTGTGTATACATAATAATCTGAGTGATCATAAGGACGTGAGCAAACCTCCAGGTTCATCATATTTCTTCGTGAGGCTAAATGTTGTGTAAACACACACGAGCAAAAATAATAATAATGGAGTGGGGGTGAGAAGGTGCTGGTTGCTGGGCAAGGTGAGAGGAAAGTCCCGCTGCAGTTTGTTATAATCTTAAATTGGGATGAGGGGAAAGTGTTTTAATACAGATGGAAGCCTATGCATGTTTACTAAAGGCAGCCCTGTTTAGGGAAGCTTTTAAAGTTAAATAGGTTATTGTATTTTAATATTCTGTTGGAAGCTGCCCAGAGTGGCTGGGGAAACCCGGCCAGATGGGCAGGGTATAAATAAATAAATTATTATTATTATGATTATATTACTTAGAAGTAATGTTCACTGGGGTTTACAAGAACCTGATAAATAGGAATAAGTTTGCAGCCATAATTAAGTTGGGTCACACTAGGTGCTAAAACACAGAAACTCTAGTTGCACCTGAGGCTGCAGGCATAGAGAAATGTGGATGATCTCCCTTTGAAAATACAAACACTAGTTCTGTCTTGGTTCTTGAAAGGAAAGCAGGCCTTTGTAGCCTTTGGGTGCAGCCTGAGATCTCTGCACCAAGCAGAGCCTAACCTAGTTGAGACTGAAGGCTTATGCACATTTATGTGGGAGTATTGATAACTGGTTTCCGGTCACGTCAGGAGTCAATGGGGGTTCAGGCAGGGGAAAGCCAGGATTTATGAGGCAAAAATCCTGGCAATGGGGTCTTGGGAGCTCACTGCATCCTGCTTTGCTGCGCAAGCCCATGTATTCCAACTTGAAAGGCAGAGTGGGTGTGACCTGGGAGCATGTCCCTGCCATGGATGAGCCTCTGTCTCTAGCATGATTTGTGGTTGGTTCCTCTATAATTCGGACAATTGGCATTAATCAAGAGGTGCTCCCAGACCGACATATGCTAATGGCATGCAGTCAGTCAGCTGCCGAAAGGACTGGGCTTGGCTGTTTGAAGGTACAGTAGTACTTCCGGTTATGAACTTAATTTGTTCTGGAGGTCCATTCTTAACCCGAAACCGTTCTTAACATGAGGCGCGCTTTTGCTAATGGGGCCTCCCGCTGCTGTTGCACCGCTGCTGCGCGGTTTCTGTCTCATCCTGAAGCAAAGTGCTTAACCCGAGGTACTATTTCTGGGTTAGCGGAGTCTGTAACCTGAAGTGTCTGTAACTCGAGATACCACTGTAAAGTAGTACCCCTGGTTACGAACTTAATTTGTTCCGAAACCTGAAACTGTTCTTAACTAGAGGCGTGCTTTCGCTAATGGGGCCTCTTGTTGGTGCTGCGCCGCCAGCAAACGATTTCCATTCTCATCCGGGGCAAAGTACTCAACTTGAGGTAACTCTTTCAGGTTAGCGGAGTTTGTAACCTGAAGTGTTTGTAACCTGAGGTGTTTGTAACTCGAGGCACCACTGTATACGAAGGATCACACACGTGAAATGGAATATTTATTTATAAGATGTAACAGAGGTGCTGTTTGTAAGAAGAAAAAAGCAGCCAGCTGGAAGAATGATTTAACGACAAGTGAAGGATGTCAACTGGATTCTAAATAAGAAATGATGCAGGTATGCGAGGAAATGATGATGATATGTTTCAAACAGGAGCAGGAAACCTGATTTTAAGAAATTGTATAAAATTAATTTGGTTTGTAATAATTTGGAGAATAAAAATAATTTTTTTTTGGGGGGGGGAATATCATTGACTACTGCAAGATTTACTTCTAAGTAAACATGCAGAATTTCAGTATCTCCCTCACTTCATTTAGAGCAGGGGTGGCCAGCTCCCAAGAGACTGCAATCTACTTTCAGAAGTAAAATCTGGAAGTGATCTACCCCCGTTTTTTGGGGAGGAGGAAAGCCTCATTTTTTTGTTAGGCTGCAGGCTTCTTTGGGGAGGGGAGTTCCATTTTGGGGTGGGGAAGGAAGGCAAGGGAATGTGGGGTTAAGTCACACATGAAAACATCACCATGGATGAAAACATGAGGGAGCTCCGTCTTCCCTTCCTGAGTTCAAACAACAATGGAGGGCGGGATGAGGAGGTGGGGCAGGAGTCAGATTTACTGACGTGGAGGATTGGGAGCCAGAGATCGACCACAATCTACCAAAACATTGTGGGGATTTACCAGTAGATCGCAATCGACCTGTTGGACATCCCTGATTTAGAGGTTATTACAAAGTGTTGATGGTTCTTTTCATCTTGCTACCAACATAAACTGAGAGGTCAAGATGGACCTCAGCCTAGCTAAAGTGGTCTTAGGTGTCAGCATCAACTTAGCTTCAAAGCTTATAGGTTTGTGATCTGCTAGGAGGCAGATTTGCCTAGGTACCTTCAGTTCCAGAATACTAATCTAGATTTATCTGTGAAAGCTAGGTTTGAATCCTTGTTCGACTTTAGAACTTTATGAGTGGACTTGGACAAGTAATGGTATTTCTTCAGGCTAATCTGCATCACAGAATTGTAGCTGGAGAGGCTAACACACCAATCTTGAACATTTCCATCAATTACTGATTTCAGTGTGATAGGCCAGTTCAGTCTTGCAAATTGTAAAAATACAGTGGCACCTCTGGATACGAACGGGATCCGTTCCGGAGCCCCGTTCGTATCTAGAAGTAAACGTAACTGGCGACGGCACGTCTGCGCATGCACTCGTTGCTTTTTGCCACTTCTGCGCATGCGTGTGACGTCATTTTGAGCGTCTGAGCAAGTGGCGAAACCCGGAAGTAACACGCTCCGTCACTTCCAGATTGCCACGGAGGGCAACTCAAATGCGCTCAACCCGAAGCGCATTCAACCCAAGGTATGACTACAAAAATTGCCTTCCCTGATAAAACCTGTATCCTTGGAGTGATCTGTCTCAAAGACTGGTCAGCCAGATACCTCTAGGGAAACTCATCAGCAGAGCATGACACAATAACCACCTCCAGCTTAGCTTCAGTGTCTCTTAATCAAAGGCACATTGATACTGAATACAGTGGTACCTCAGGTTAAGAACTTAATTCATTCTGGAGGTCTGTTCTTAACCTGAAACTGTTCTTAACCTGAAGCACCACTTTAGCTAATGGGGCCTCCTGCTGCCGCTGCGCCGCCACTGCACGATTTCTGTTCTCATCCTGAAGCAAAGTTCTTAACCTGAAGCACTAATTCTGGGTTAGCGGAGTCTGTAACCCGAGGTATCACTGTACTGAGGTTTGAGTGTCATGTAGCTAGAACAGAGTTATAAGTCTGGCATGGGTGGGACAACGGACTGAGGAGCAAAGGCAAGGAGAGTTGGCTCTTCAGCGTGATTTTCAACATCCATCACTTCCAGACCTCCTGTTTATGAACAATCATTTTAATTTATTTGCTGGGAAGTTAAAACCTTGTGTCAAGCGGGACATTTTCCTGACACCTCCCTTATCGCAAAAAAGTCTGATCTTTAGCAGAAGTGGGTGTGTTGCGCAAGATCTTCAAATCAACTTTGATTGCCAACATAAATTTGCTGGTATGTGATTGCATTCCCCCCCACCACCCAAAAAAAAAGAATTGCATCTATCTTGAAGCATCAATTGACAAAGAGGTCTTCCACAAGACTCCTGTATTAAAAATATATTTTTTTAAAAATCATGATGTGTGTACTCTGATCACAAGCTCAAGATCAAGATCAAGATCAAGTTGAGATCTTGAGATAATAGGTCCTCTGGCCTGCATTGTTGAAATTCCAGCACATCTTTAGCGTGCTCCAATAAGTGAAAACTGGTGCACATATTGTCAAGGAGTAAGTTTTATAGGTGCAGAAGCCACCAGAAAATCTTGCAGTTTATAAGTGTCTCTGGGTTCTGGAAGCACAGCGGCTGTTTACAGGCTGTGTGCTATCTGAACTTCAAGGCCAACTGCTCTGGGAACAGGCTAGAATTACTGTCTAATGGGCAGCTCAGCTACTCTTCTGATATTTCCTGCTGGACTGTACATTTTTGTACTTTTTGTTTTGCATTATACTGTGTGGTGTAATTTTTACTGTTTGTAACTGAATTTTGCTCTCAGGAGCTAAGTTTTTGGACCTTGATGCATCTCAGCATGAACTGTATGATTTTTGAACCCCAGTAAACCAAACTGAAGAAGAGCCTGGTGTTTTTCTGTGTGGTCTTTGCACAGTAAACGCTCTACAAGCATTCGCTAAGCTTTCGCTTCTCAGCTAAATTTAGCAATATGGGGGTGTCTCTGGTTTCTTAGCACCGTACCTTATCACATATATCATTTGGTCAGACATGAAATGGCTGGGTTGCACTCATGTGGGGAGATACCAACGCTCACTGAATCATCACGATACTGGTGGTTTTTTCCCGTTTTCAGAGGACAAAAAAGCTTCCACACCATCAGTGACAGCAGGTTATAACAGACAATTTTACTTAACATATTTTCTGCTGCAAGAGGAAACTGGATTAAAGGTTGGCATTTTGTTGATGACTATGTCTTGTGGATGGTGTGAAAAAATTGTATTGCATGACCAACACCAATTCCACAACCAACCTCCGTCCGGAAACACTCTGTTATTAGGATTGTGAAATTTCAGTATGCTGAAAGAATGCTGCTGCTTACCAAAGGCAGCCCTTTGCAGAAGGCCCCTGGTTTGGTGCAAGTCGAGCTGCAAGAGCCCTGTCCAAAACATTGCTAATCTGTAATGGAACAAAAATGGAACAGTAATCTGTTTCCTGTGTTCCTATATGCAGTTCATTGGGATTTGATCTGGAGCATTTTTCAGAAGATTTTTAAAGCAACCCTCAATAGTAATGCCCCTTCCTAATTTTAAGCAGGGTTGTTTCTAGCAAGTTTTAATTTATACTGCTTATCTGACTTGCACTATGCAAGTGCTTTTGGTTTTGCATGTTTTCCACCTCATTGCCCTCCAATTAGAAAGGAAACACACATGCCCATGTGTAACCACATAATTGCCCTGGACTCCTTTTAAAATGCAGAACTAATGGTATGGTTGTTTGGATTGCAGCCTATGGTTTATGAATTCATTCAACTGTCAAGACTGTGTATGCAGTCTGGTAGAAAAGTAGTACTTGTAGCCATCAGCTCTTCAGTCAAGAGAGACGCAGTCCCCTGCATCCAGCCTAACCAACAGCTGATCAACAGAATAGTTTTTTTAGTAGTGAGATGCAAGCTAAGGACTCACACAAGGAAATTTCTTCCGGGTAGACAGACTGAGCAACAAAGGAAAAGATAAAAGAAAAAGCGCTCACAATGAAGTCACATGCACCTCAAAAAAAATTAGCATTGAAAGTATATTTTTTTAAAAATGGAAGCAAATGCTGCCTATTGCAATTTTAAAGCATGAGCATATGCATTAAAATTGTTATCACAAAGTTACCTTTACCTTAGCATAGCTATATCCTATCACTACAGGTTTAAACTGCTTTAAAATTCCTTTAAGTTTTAAAATTATGTTGTTCTGCAGGTGCTCTGCACTTTCTCCTGCAGTCATACCTTCCATTTAGAGCAGGCTTCCTCAACCTCAGCCCTCCAATGTTTTGAGACTACAATTTCCATCATCCCTGACCACTGGTCCTGCTAGCTAGGGATCATGGAAGTTGTAGGCCAAAAACATCTGGAGGGCCAAGGTTGAGGAAGTCTGATTTAGAGTGTTTGAGTGAGAAAGAGAAGCCATGTTTGCACACAATGATAAACTAAACCATGGCTTACTGGGACTATGCAAATATGCATGCCTAGGTTTGGAAAGCATTCTAAGCTAAATCCTGACCTCACTGTCCCACCACACTGGGTTAGAAGGACTGTGGAGGAGCAGAGTATTATCATTAGTATTATTCACTGAATTCTGTCTGAATATCACATAGCAGTTTACAATATAAAAACACAAAAATATATAATAATGAACAAAACTTAGTAGCAAAACTGTAATTATTTAGTTGTTGTTTTTTTTAAAATCCCTTTTCCCGCTACAATTTGTTTTGCAAAGGGTGGGGAGGGACTGCCATTACGGTCCTGATGCTGCACACGCCAACTTGGAAGTAAGCAGTGCAGGAGTTTTGAGTAGGTGTGAGCTTCTCTCTGTACTTCTGAAGGGTCCTTGAAACTGCCTCATTGGGGTAAGATCTACCAGGACTCATCGCTGCCTCTTGGCCCCCTCTCCATTTCTGCCTCTGATTCTGGACTGCTCTCTGCCACAGCCTCTTCCTACTCACTGAACCCTGTTATCTCTTGTGACACCTCCTCCTCTCAGTCTGCTCCCTCCTCTCCCTCTGACCACTCAGAATTGTCCCACCACCCCCTGGCTCTGAGCCGTCTTCCTTTGGGGGTTCCCCAGCTGGTGCCTCCCACCACTCCTCTACATTCAGCCAGTCCATGACGCCCAGTAGGCAATAGTCTGCCTTGTTTTGGGTCTCTTTCCTCCCTAGCCTGGTTAACACAAGGGCTTAAAAACACCCTATGACAATAAGCAGTTTAATTTAGTACCAAAGATTAGAATCACAAAACAAACAAGAAACTGTGTTCATTCAGGTTTCAGCATTTATTTTTTGTAAGGATGGTACAGGTTAGGATTAGTGATAAGGACATCATGCTAATGGGAGTAAAAAATTATTCTGAGAAGACACTATTTAAAGTAAGTTGCAACCCTTCTGCAAAAAACAAACACCATATTATTTTCTCCTGTGAAGTTTCTCTTAACAATCAGTGACTGTTTCATTACAAAATGCCAATGTGAAATGGGTTTACAAATTTAGTTCTGCTTTTAAAATTGCTGCAACAGATACAATTTTTAACCAGGAGGAGGAACCAAGAATTTTACATCTAATATTCCAATATAATAATCCAGCTTGCCATTTAAACCAAAGTGGAAAATAGTGATTGTAAATGAAAATTTTACTGCTGTATGGAAACTGTGTTTAAGGTCTGTATACAGGTTTTGAACATGTTACCTACAAGGCAGTTCAAACCCCTTTAGATAAAACAAAGTAAGTTAGATCGGGACAAGAAACCCTAGAGTCTGCAGGCAACATGATTTCATCACGTTTGTAAATAAAGATGGAAGGAGCTCCTTAACATATTGTCCTCTGCTCTACAAATGAGAGGAAGTAGAGAAGCAAAGCTTCAATGTATAAGGATCAGAGCCATCTGTAAGATAAAAGGGGAACTGTTAAGAATAAATGCCATTTTGGATGGTGTGCCTTATGACAGCCTGCTAGTCTGAGAAAAGAGATTTCTTTTAACAAGTGTTTGACTACTGTGGAAAATTGCTTCTAAAATACTACTCTTATTTCTAGCACACTACTGCTTTGTATAATGCATCAGAACTCAATCCAACCTTCTTCCCCTATACAGAAAACAAAATCTTTCTACGGAACCAGTTCAATGAAAATACAGTGGTACCTTGGGTTACATATGCTTCAGGTTACATATGCTTCAGGTTACAGACCCTGCTAACCCAGAAATAGTACCTTGGGTTAAGAACTTTGCTTCAGGATGAGAACAGAAATCGCGTGGCGGCAGCAGTGGGAGGCCCTATTAGCTAAAGTGGTCTTCAGGTTAAGAACAGTTTCAGGTTAAGAACAGACCTCCGGAATGAATTCAGTACGTAACCAGAGGTACCACTGTATGGCAGTTTCTCTTGCTTTATAAGATGTGGTTCCCATGCCTTCCATCACAGTTGCTCTTGCGAAGAATTATCACATTATCACGCCTGTACTAAACCAGGTTTTCCACTCATTACTATCACTTTAGTACAGAGAAAGTAACCAGTTACCATTTTACAGCTCAGCTTGTTTTCAATGCCCTTATTCACATGTTAACACCAAGCTAAACCATGACTTAGCACAACCAACAAATGTACAGGCCCCTTTTCTCCACCCCCAGCATTTTGCTATGCTTGGCGTGTCATCTAAACACACACGCTTGGGTTAGCTCTCCCACGCAAACCACAGGCTGTAAACCACAGGACAAACTTCTCAGCTCCGTTTCTCTGGGGAGAGCTAAACCACGTTTCTCTGGGGAGAGCTAAACCACGAATCTAGGTTCAGACATCAAGCTAAGACAGGCCATGGCTTAGGTCAGTGCAGCAGTAAAGCCACCAGGGATGAGCAGCATGGGCCACAATCCATAAGCCCGTGTTTGCTTGTTTGTGGTAACGCAGCTGGGCTCTGCATTAAGTGCAAACTGAGTCGGTGTGATGAGGATTTATAAGAGTGTTGTGTAAATGAAAACACACTGTTAAAACCGTTCAACCATATGAAAAAGTCCTTTGACTTCAAAGGAAGAAAACAAAAATGTTTTGCATTTTAAAGACCATAGGAAAATATCGATCAAGCCCAGCAAGTGTTATATCCTAGCACAACCTGGCTACTGTATTTGTGGTGTTTCTTGGTGTTTTTTATTGTGCACATAATTGTTTTATTGCACAGCATCTTGGTATTACATTAATGAGATGGCATATAAAATGTTTAAAATACATCCCTAAAACCCTTTATCCAAATGATACAGAGAGATAAAATATAAAGCTAAAGAGTACTTTAATACATTGACTTACTAGGGTCTTTTATTTGGTAGTGATTAAGTACGGAAAGTGCTTCCATTGCATGTGTCTTGCATTCCCACGCCAGCAGACCAGAAAGCGTTTTGGCTGAAGCTGTCAAAACAAGAGTTTAAAATGGTTGCTTCACACCACCATCAGTAAGTTAGGTTTCTTTGAGAACTTAAAAAGAATCAAATATTTACTTACGCTTTGGATCAAATACTTTGTGTTTGATAAAACGTAGAACTTTATGATCATCACACAGCTGGAACAATAAAGTGAAAATATGTTCATTAAACAGCAACAATCTAATCCTAGAGGATGTCATTTTGAGTTACAGAAACTGGTAATTTATGTGATAAGGAGGACACTTGGCACGAAATGAGTCGAGATATCAGGAACCCCATTAATTTTAAGAAAGTGATTATAGGGTAAAAATACTCTCACCAGAGAAGTGTCCCTCCATTGCCCAGAAATCCTACAGTCTCATGCTAAACTCTTGACAAACATCTTGCTGTCCAATTTTGAAAATTACAAGATATTCTACTTAAGATAATGAAACATTTTAGAGTCTAATCCATAGCATGGTTGATTTACTTACTTTTAAAACTACAGCAACCATGACAGCAGTGGGGAATCTCCAGCCTGCAGCACTAATTAGTTCCAGCACGGGCCCCAATTCTGCCCACAAGGTCATTCCTTACAAACTACCCCCACCTGTTCCACACTTGATGTCACACAATGAGACAAGGGAACAATCATGAGTTTAAAGTTAGCTCTCAACTGTTCCTTTGCAAGTGGCATTCCCTGTCAGCACCAATAAACTGTTTGGCACTGACCCAAGAGAACCTCCTGCACTAGGGAGCTCTGCACTGAATAATCTTTGGTGCACCAAGTGGTCTGTTTTGAAGTTGACTGCATTGAAACAGCTTGCTAAAGCAAGATTGTTTTCTTCATCTTAGCAAGCAGTTTCAAAACAGATGGCTTCAATTCAAACCAGCATGTACAAATGGATGTAGCAAGTCTCTTAGAAGGTGCATGGGAACTTGAAACAAGATTGTTGTAACTGTCCCATCAGCTGATGTGGTTACACTGATCTCCTTTGAAAGCTGAGAGGTATCATTTGATGTCATTATGTCGTATTATTGAGTGTAATATCTGCAAGATGCAATTTCCCACCCCTACTCTAGGACATAAAAAACGGAATCTGCTAAATTACATATAAAAGCTATGATTCCTGCAGCTACCTACCTTTACAAAGGTCTCTTCAGTTACACACAGCGGAACATTATGGTAATGCAACACACAAGATGGTGGCTGAATGATATTCTTGGAAGCTTGACCAGCATTAGTAAAGCGATTGTTCTTGCTCATTGTAAAATCTTTAGAGCTGCTTGTCCCATCTTCCAGCTCGAATAACTGACTAGGAATAATTGAATTCTGTTTGGATACACTATAAATAAAGAGTACATAATTAATAAAACTTTTTGCAGTAAAAAAGGTGTTGTTTTTTACAGAATTCTCAAAATATAGTAACAAAATATGAACTCAGAGGAATAATCTACATTTTACTTGTCAAGTAGTGAAGTCAGTCATGCGTTTATCAAGTTATGGAAGGAGATCAACGAAATATAGAAATATTTACATTACTTTTGTAACAAAGTTTACTCTTTGCATATATGGACAGAATTCTTTAAATAAAACTTTATTCAGCATCACTTTTAGTATCTTACACTGCTAAACCTCTTACACAATAATCAGATTGATTATTCAGGCGTAGAGGGAGCAATAACCTTGTCCTTCTGCCAGCATGTGAGGACTTTCTTATTTTGGCAGACTTTGGGGGATTGACTGCTTTTAATGAAAGGGCTGGTGCTGTTTCCAATGTAATTATGTGTATGTTTTACTTAGATCCTCTATAGACAGTATTCTTTTAAAAAACTTTATTCAGCAGTATTTTAATATCTTACACTGCTGGACACGTACATTATAGATGTGCTTTAGCATTAGTACTAAGATGGAATGCACACATACCAAACATTAATTCTCTTCCCAAATAATGTGATATTGTTGAGATGCGTGACTGCTCTTTCAACAGCATATTCATCACCCATTTCCACTAAAGCTGTGCCTGGAATGCTCCTCATAAACTTCACCTGCAGGTTTAAAGAATGGTAAGTTAGGAAATTTTTGGTTTGGCTGGAACATGCATGACACTGTGTTCTCTTCACAGTAATCATGAATTATTCTTTAAATTTCATTGCCTAAACTTTTTTGTTTTTACCTTCTCAATATTTCCATACAAGCAGAACAAATTGAAGATTCTTGAGCAGTTCATCTTTTGCTGGTGCAATCCAGTAACCATGACAACAGAACCCGAGGTGTTCCCCCCATACATGTAAGATGAGGAGGCCTGGGGAAGTGGGTAAGCAACAAGTTCTGGAATATCCCGAGATGCCATTTGGTATCGGCTCGGTAGTGGTAACAGAGGACCACGCGATCCTAAAGAGAAAGTATTCTTTAGTGAATTTGGTTGGAAAAGTTTAATTGACCTGATATGAAGATTAAAGCTACCAAGTTTTAAAAGCTGCCAGTTTGCCAATAATTACTAATACATCTTAGCAATTAAGGTTTTGCTAGAATGAGCTATGCAGCTTTAGTATCAACTCCCAAAACATGGTCTATCTAGACAAGAATGTTAACTCACATCAACCAAAATATAATTCATACAATTCATACAATTCATACAATGTGCCTCCAAGGAACAAGCTAACTTGAAATGATGTAGGGGCTGGAGCCAAGTGAGTTCGACTCAGAGCACACCAAATGAAATTAATGAGTTTAAGATAGTCATGTGCATTAATTTCAATGGGTCTAATCTGAGTACAACTAACAGTGGATAAACATCTAAAACCACAAGCCAGACTTAAGAATAAAGGACTGTATTGATTTCAATGACCTTCTGCACATCTAACTGTTAGCTTGTGGTCTAAGTGTGCGATTCCAAGTTTCAATCTGTTTCTAGAGGCGCTTTTTGTGTGCAAAGTGAGAAGTATTAAGCAACATTTCATCTTTACTGTGACAAAGTTAACTGCAACTTGGAAAAAAATATTGTTTGCTCACAGAATGACAACTTGATTTATAGTGAGCCATGTAAAGTCTCTGGTTATTACCAAAATGTATTGGCATTTAAAAATTAAAAAATGAGATCATGAAAAACTGGTCATAAATGGATGTGCCATTTGGCACCAGGGCATGAGAAAGCCTCCCTACCCAAGGGCCAAATTCCCTTGTGGACAACCTTCTTAGGGCTACATGCCAGTCATGGGCAGGGTCAGACGCAGCAGTGGGTGCAGCAACAAATATAAAATTTACCTTTGCACAATAGGCTTGTTTCTACACAGCCTCCCACACCTCTGTCAGCCGTCCAGCCAAGCAAGAGGCATCATTTGAGTTCAAAGACACATTCTAGGCAGACATAAACACTTAGGGCACAAAGCAGGGCCAGTGAGGGGAGTGGCCTGGCAAGAGTTTTGGGGTCAAATAGAAAGGCCTAGAGAACGAAAGCGACCACCAGGCATGAGGTTCCCCACCCTATGATAGGGCAAATGAGGGGAGACAGACAAATGTGGTGCCTGACTAATGTAGCAAGACTTTTTAAAAAGTGTTGGCCCTAGAGTGGTGGGGAAAGGATTTATACTACAGATTGCAGAATACATTAAGATGGCACCACAAGCAAAAAAAAATAGGTGGAAAATCTAGACATATACAACTATATTCACCATATAACCCGTTTTCAATACAACCCGTAACTGGAAGCCATATAACCTACCATAGCCATCATGCCGAAATGAGGAGTGGTGCTCTCCCAGAATAGCTTGCCTCTGACTGCCTTCCCCTCTATCTAAAGGAAAAAGAAAAGCATCATTAAACAATAGCAGCCCCCCTTAAAGATATTGGAGCTTATCAGTAAGCAACGGCAGGGGAGGGGGTAATATTTTCTGGTTAATAAGAACACTGCTGGATCAGAGAAAGTGGCCAGCCAGATTCTTCAACGTTACTCTAAGATTTTAGTTTGAATACTTTAAACAACCTATTATAAGCTGATTTGCTCCAGCACAAAAACACAGTTGTAAGAAGCCAATATTAATGTTGGGCTTGATAATATTTGTTTGAGAAGATTTGACACTTTAAGCCTGAGAGGCCTGGACCCAATACTATAGACCAGAGGTTTTCAACTGTTTTGGGTCCACGGCTCTGTTGACCAACTACATTCTTTCTGCAGCACCCTACAGGGCTCAGAAGCCCACTTATGTCACCCTTTGCCTGCAGAGCTGGTAGTCCCTCACCCCTCCCTTGTGGAGGGTTCCCTCAGCCTCCTCTCTTCCTCCCTCTCCTTTGGAGTACTCTGGGCAGTCGCAGCTGCTGACCCGATATCTGCCCCAAAGAGAGGTGCCTTCTCACACAGGGGCCTGGGAAGCACCACTTGGCCAGCCCTAGAGGCACTATTCACCTGGGGGGCTTATAGCCAGAGCTGCGGCAACAAACAGCCATGCAAGGCTTTGGGAGGCAGAAATGTGAGATAGCATCAGGAGGGAAGGAAAGAGAGACAGAGGCTAGTGTTGCCCGCAGCACCCCTGACCATCATTCAAACCGCTGCCATAGACTGTAAATTACCTATAACTCTCATAAAAACAAGTTGTAGATGCAGTACAATCAAAGGACAGTACCTGTATCACACTATTAGCTTCAACAGCAACACATTTTCAAAGTGGGTTTCTTTCAAGAAGTTTCAGCATAATATAACAAAAAATTGTATTACATGGTTTCATAATCAGTAAACTGAAAAGCACCATATTTGTGTACATACATAATTACATCAACAACTGGAGAAGTGCTGAGAAGAATATACATTGCTATTAATACAGTCTATGTTATACTTCCAATACTGAAAAATTAAAACTATTAAAAGCACTTTTAACAATGAAAATTTCTTTCAACAAGCCACCTTTTATACTAGAATGTAAAGTTAACCAAGGGGTCAACAGTACTGGATGAAAGCAGTACACCAACCTAAAGTAATTATTTGCAATATGCAATTAAACATGTATTACAAAAAGAAACAGCAGTTGGCTTTAACATCCACTTCTTGCTTTCAGTAGACAATCAGAAGTTCCAATACCGCAACTGATTGTTAAGCAATGGGAAATGAGAAACATCCAGCTGAAGTAGCACACAGTTCTTTCTCAGTTTGGATAATGCACAATATTTCAAGTTTTGTTTCCAATGTTTGACTGTTAAAACAACCAAGGAATTAGATAGTCGTATAATAATTTGATTTTGATAGTGGGAGAGTAAAGAGAGATTGTGGCACCCAGAACACAAGCCCATTATTAGGAAGCAATTTCCACAGATTTCAGCATGTGCTATCCAAAATGGAAGTGCTAGTCATCTCACATACTAGCCACATCACTCAGCCCTTAAGTTACAGAGGACAGGATTTTTGTACAACGGAAGTAGCAAACATCAGTCACCAGAATTACATGTTTGTGTAGGATGCAATGGCAGTCTTGAGCTTGGGAAATGAAAAATCAGATTAAAACTGCCCAGTTCTGAAGATCAGTGGGTACCCTTGAAAACCAAGCTTTACCTTCTGACAATAGTTACGAAGCTAACAAACTACTTAGGGAAAAGGTTGGGATGCAAAATGTAATTTTATATAAATACAGCCATCAGCTCAAATCTCCTGCTTTAAATCAACTGCATTTCGGTTAAACACTAAACTTGGGCACATTTTCCTGTCTGAAGAAACCAGAACAGAAGCCTGTTTTATGAAGAGAATTCTCCCCGAATCTTGCATGTAAAGCAGCCCATCACAATGACACTTTTGTGTAGGCCACTCCTGTAAGAATGCCAAGAAAATCAATTAAGTATTACATCTCTAGCTGATGAAGCTGCCCACTCCTTGTCAATCAGTATGCTGTACACAA
This sequence comes from Podarcis gaigeae, assembly GCF_964106915.1. Lineage (NCBI taxonomy): Eukaryota > Metazoa > Chordata > Lepidosauria > Squamata > Lacertidae > Podarcis > Podarcis gaigeae. The sequence goes on along the minus strand of NC_139680.1, from coordinate 106,209,908 downwards.
CATTAAAAATACTCAAGCATTTTCCGTGCTGCTTTATTAAGACTGTTGCTGGTTACAGATTTTGGAGAAAGAAGTAACTGTGTTTTCTTTCATCACTTCTTGTCTAGAGCAAGGATGAGATATATGTGGTGCTCCAAATGTTGTTGGACTAAAACTCCCATCATGCCTGGCTAATGGCAATGCTAGGTGTAGCTGATGAGAGCTGGAGTCCAACACAACCTGCAGGGCTACAGATTTCCCATCTCTGCTCAAGGAAGAACATTGCTACAAAATGAACTGTAAATGGTAAATTCAGCTCTCTTCTTGCCTGAAACACATGGGAAGGAACAAGGGAGCAACTCTACTTCAGTACAAGATAGAACAGTATGCTTATATCTTGTTCCACGGGTCCAAGGGAGCTTTACATTTCACATACACAGGCCACAATATAGGAGCCACTCTAGTACATGGCAACCCTGTTTGAAACTGAGAGTACTTTCCAAATCAATTTTTATTAAAGTTTTCACAATTCAAGAGAAGAATATCTAGAACAAATAGAATCAAAAAGTCTGGAAAGAGAGAAAGAGAACAGGAAAGAGAGAGAAAGGATAAAAGAGGGGAGAACGAAGAAAACAACACTTCTGCTTCTTTCAAAAGTAGTTTGTGATATGACACTGAATTTGCTGATGAAATGGAAATAAAAAATTCCACCCGACATTGCCACACACTTGGGAGCACCTGTTTTGTTTGTTTTCCTTCAAGAAAATATTTCTCATTTCCCAATCTTTCATGTTCCAAGCCAAGGCACAGTTTAAAATTACAGTCTGAACTACATGTTTGCTAGTTGCTTGAATATGCATCTATATATTTTGGAAAATTATCCACTGAATTGCCCAAGGTAACTCGGTGACTTCCCAATTCGGTAGTTTGAAGGAGGGGGAACGTGAGCTTTAATGTAACGTACTGCAGGTGGACAATCTGCTAACCAATACTGCAGCCCCCTTATTAACCTTTTACAAACACTTAATTCTGCATGTCCAAGCCCTAACCTTTAAATAATACATTTTTACAAGCCAAAGCACTACCAGTAAAAACAACCTTTCAGCAACGATTAAAAGGAAAGTTGAAACCTTCACTATGCTTAAAATTTAGAAGATACTCTACCTTGGTAAGGTTAAGTTCCACCTCCATGTTATAAATGCCTAGATTTTCAAAAGGTACATTACAGCAAATTATACACAAATCATTCAGTTACAAAGAACATTTACAGAAATCAAACTACATAGCAATTCCTTTTACATTTCCATGCAGGTTTTTTTACTGATGAAAACACTATTCCAACTAGTTTCTGCAATTAAAAATGCTCAAACATTTTAGACCTTGAATCAAATATTGGTGCTTGCGGGGACTCATTTGACAGGGTACAGGTCAATTTCAATTAATCTTTAAAGTAAGGGCAGTCCTTTAGAAAGCATTTACACTGGTAAAAAACCAGGAGAGAAACAAGAGTTTGGATCTTCCATTTTATGGTGTTTCATTCTACAACGGTAATTTTAAAGGGACATAAGATTGGAAACACATGCAAACTGGTTTAGAATGGGTACAGTCTACTATGGTATTTTCGTGCCATGCAAACCAGAAGTGCTGTAAGTGGTCCTTCTTGATATGCTTGTGGTGATGGTGCATGCAGTATGCAGTCAAGGTGAGTTGCAAGTCTGAGGTTTCTCAGAGGGCCTGTTGATGATGCCGATGTGGTGCATGATGAAGTGTAGAGTCAGCCTGCTGGAGTCCTCTATCCTTCTTAATGCCTTGTCCAACAAATGAGGAAAATCCTTTCCGTGGAGAAGCAGTGTGCAAGTTTGTAGTTTGTAAGGAAAGTCTGCATCAGTGTCCTCTCCTCCAAAGAGTGAGACCTGCTTGGAGAATGCAAGTCCTTGTACTGCAAACATGCTTGCATGTGTGGGCTCCGTGTTAAATAGCTCAATATAAACCAGCAAGGGGCAATAATGTTGAGTTATTCTTTTCCAGGATTACAGGTCAGGATGCCTATTACAAGAGCTTCATCAGAAATACTTGGCTTGAGGTGACTAAAACATTAGACAAGCTAACTGCATATATTTATATATTTAAATGCACATTTAGTATAATTACCAAAATACTTACCTCTGCCCAAATATGGTTTTGTATAGTCCCAACTACAATTGTCATTTCGAATGACATTAAGTCGAGTTGACTGTTAAAATATAAACAAATAGCAAGTTTTAATCATTGCTTTCCTCCCAAAACAGTTTAGCCGCTGAAGAAAGTATGATCATTACCTTTGCATATTCTATTTTTAGTGTACAACATCCTGCATATATATCTGCTCCGTTGAGTGCTGCTTTTGCCTTCTGAGCACAGAGAACCGATTTGAACTTGAGTTATGTTAAGGATTGTTGTAAATAGCCACAAGTCATGCTAATTTAAACCACAACACAGTAGATCTCCTAGAAATTACTCAAGGGCTCTTTATTTAACATGCGGATACAAATGCAAAAACACTAATTTTATGTATGAATGAATGACTAATACCATAGTCAGCATGGCCAGTGATGAGGCATGACTGGAGCAATACTCAAACACTATCTAGAGAACCACAAGCTCCCCATCCCCAATTTAGGTACTGCTCTCAGCTTGGGAAAGAATTCTACTCATGAGGTAGAAAAGAATGGGATGGCTCCTAGTGATAAATGGCAAGAAACACAGGATAGCCATTCAAAATGCTTTCCACAGCTGGAAAGAACAGATGACCACAGGTGTAACTGGGATGCTCCCTCTGGCCTGCAGGAGCTGCCATGTTGCTATATAAACAGCGGCTCTGAAAAAGGAAGTAGGCCAGAGGCTGGATGATGTGCAGAGATGAGTTCAGTGATTCCCTAGCACAGAGTTGCTTCTTCTCCTCTCCCCCCCCCCCCGTGCCCTACTGCCTCACCAAGAGCTAATAAGAACTCCCTTGCTTTATCCCTCTCCCTTCTCTTTCCTGCCAGGAATCCTGACTGCAACCAGCAACTCCCCACACCTTGCGGCGTCCTTGTTTTTGGATCTGTTTGGTTGCTTAAAAAAAAAAAAAGAATGGTTCTGATCTGTTTTAAATATATTAAATCTACTAATTGTGTATTTAATTATATATACAGGCAACCTTCAATTTGTGCATGTTCAAGGCATGTGTGACTGACTGCACCTGCAATGTTTGACACCAGATGAGGGAAGAATGGCAGCAGGGTGAGGGTAAGGCAAGCTTACAAGAGCGATGACCCTGAACATAACCCTCGCGCAAATGGGGGGCTGCCTGTGTTTAATTAAATATATTAATTGTGCATATTAAATAATATTTATTGCAAACTCTAATATATGATATGGAAATTTAAATCACTGTGTGGTCCCCAGGTTCTGTGTCAAAGTACTCTTGTGGCCCACTTGGTCTGAGAGGTTAGACTGCCCTGCCCTAGAACATAATCTACACACACAGACACAAAGTGGTACAAAAAGGATATTCAACCAGGGCTTGTATTGCGTTCTTCTTGAATATGACAATACGTTTTACTTTCCCCACAGGGTTGCACACTGTATACAAAACATCCTACAGAAGAATGAGGGAAATAGTCAGAGATTTGAAGATTTACGTGACAAATACTATTCAAAATTTTATTAGCACACACAAACAAAATAAGCCCCATTTAAAGTTTGGATTTAGTTTCTGAGAGAAAGTCTCTTGTGTACTAAGCATAGATCAAGAAATTTATCCCAGTGACAGATATTATATCCTTGCCTTCTCTATGTAGTTATGGAATGATGAGAGAAAAGGGGACAAATATTCTAAAGTTTATCCTTGAAACAAGGCAATTCAAAGCAGTAAGCCTAAATTCAGTTTTAACTCTATGCGTTTCAGATATCTAATAAGACTGCCAAAATTTTAGTGCTCTTAAATAAATTTTAACTTGTCTTATACCATTTATAAATTGGGAATACACAGAATGAAAACCTCAAAGTATGCAAGAAAAATGAAATAAAAATGAAAGAAGAAGACTCACTCAAATGCACTCGCTAAAACCCAAGGTCTTAAAACACAAGGATTTTACCTTATGTAGCTAATATGATGCACTAAGGTTAGGTAAAGTTATGCTTAAGAGTAAGACGTACCACTGTAATTGGATATAGAGGGTTCTGAATTGATAAGAGAAGAACTTTGTTTCCACCAGAGACACTGTTTGTGTTTTCCGGACGAGTAATTCTTTTGCTTGTAGAGTAATTGAAAAAGGCTTGTTGCCCAGCTATATATAATGGTTCACTTAATGCAAATGTCACACATTTTTTCGCACTTTCAATATCCTCAAATTCTACCAAAGCCTGGCGTTTAAATGATATCATCATCACATAACTGCAGGAAAAACAATAAAACCATTAATGAGCTCTAATTATTTAAGGCCATCAATTGTAAATCATAAGCGAAATCTGATCTTAAAAGACTTTACAATAAAAAAATCTTATTGTAAACTCATAAAAATCTACTTCCTTTCTTAAAGTCAATGGAACATTTGTTGAAATCTACAGCAAATGTGTCTATGTAACCAAGGGCTTAGTTTGGAGCAAAGGTTTGCATTTTTTTCAGGCACAAGAGTGACATCAGTCATACCTCATCTTTCAACTGTAAAGCAAAATGCAAAGTTCTGAGGATAAAATTATGAATATCTAATGTAGAGAAACAGAACCAGGGTGCTCTCTTACCCAGCTTCCATATGTAGACAAGCAGAACGATCAGCCTCAAAATTAACTTTTGAAGGATTTGGTACTTCCAATGCTTCAATCAGGGACAGATATACTATGAAATTAATGAAGCTTAAGTTTCAGTGTCCCTATTCGTGAAGGAACCTCAAAAGTGACCTTAGTCCACATATATATATATTTTTAATGGGTCTAGTAGACCTAATTTGAGTTGCACAACTTAAATTGATTAATTTTTGTTGAATATTATTTCAACAATCCCAAAGTTTGAGAGTCGGTAGCACAGATGATGGAGTGCTGTGATGTTCTGTCACAGAACAGCACATTTGAATAAAATAAGAGTTGTTGCCCAGACTCCATTGCTGGTTGCAAAGGGGCCCCCATAACCGTCAAGCTTCAGGACTCCCAAAATGTAGGCCTACCACCGGCTTCAATTTAGGAGTACCAGTACAAGCCTTGAAGAGGTCTTTTAAAAATACATTACAAAGCTTGCTGTGAGTCACTCAAGATCTAATATATAGTAAACATACCATATGGTTCCAAATTTTTCAAGCGCCTCCACAACATCTGCCTCCACAACTGATTCACAGAGCCCTCGGACATGGACCACAGGAGAAACAGGAACTTTGTGAAAACTTCCACCAGCATTCTAGGAAATAAAAGTGACAGACTTTATTTTTCAGATCTAAATCTATCAAAAACAATATTATAGATGATTAACTGACAAAGTAATTTGAAGGCCCCTTTTGAAAGGGGAATGAAAGATGAAGTTATATATACAACACAATTCAAAGTTGTTAGAACAAACTGCCTTCAGAAAAGTGAAGAATGGGGGAACACACCTCCCTCTTCCCATTGTTTTATTAGAGGAAACCAAGAGAAATTTTGCCTCCTGCATAATAAATCCTTTGATGTATAAAAGTGGACCTATGTATCCTCAGTTGGCTGGTGGCAAAGCCAGGTGCATCTGACAAAGTGGTCTCACTGGCTAATTTAAATCTTCATCCACAAGTGCAGAGGACTTGGGCTGGATGATCCTCATGGTCCCTTCCAACTCTACAATTCCATGATTTTCTTTGTTGTTGTTTAGTCGTTTAGTCGTGTCCGACTCTTTGTGACCCCATGGACCAGAGCACGCCAGGCACTTCTGTCTTTCACTGCCTCCCGCAGCTTGGTCAAACTCATGTTGGCAGCCTCGAGAACACTGTCCAACCATCTCGTCCTCTGTCGTCCCCTTCTCCTTGCGCCCTCCATCTTTCCCAACATCAGGGTCTTTTCCAGGGAGTCTTCTCTTCTCATGAGGTGGCCAAAGTATTGGAGCCTCAGCTTCAGGATCTGTCCTTCCAGTGAGAACTCAGGGCCGATTTCCTTCAGAATGGATAGGTTTGATCTTCTTGCAGTCCATGGGACTCTCAAGAGTCTCCTCCAGTACCATAATTCAAAAGCATCAATTCTTCGGCGATCAGCCTTCTTTATGGTCCAGCTCTCACTTCCATACATCACTACTGGGGAAACCATAGCTTTAACTATACGGATCTTTGTTGGCAAGGTGATATCTCTGCCTTTTAAGATGCTGTCTAAGTTTGTCATTGCTTTTCTTCCAAGAAGGAGGCGTCTTTTAATTTAGTGACTGCTGTGATCACGGAGCCCAAGAAAGTAAAACCCCTCACTGATTTTCTTTACATACATGTAAATAAAAAACCTGTCACACCTTAAGATGCTGTTTCCTGTTACAGACTAATCTTCCTGAAACATGCTCAGCCCTCTTCCCACATGCACGCTTATTATTATTGTTATTACTGTATTATTGTGAGTATTCATTAATTTTCTACACCGCCTGTCACCCGAGGATCACAGGGTGGTTTACAATCTAAAAACAGGTAGATGCGTGACACCCCAATGAACAAAACTTTGTAGAAATACTAGGATTCAACTTGTGAATTGAGAAGGATGGGGAGAAACGGAAGTGTTAAGGTCCCGATGCTACTACAGCGGCAGCTAGACTGGTGACTGGGGGCGGCCGCCGAGACCATATAACACCGGTCTTGAAAGACCTACATTGGCTCCCAGTACGTTTCCGAGCACAATTCAAAGTGTTGGTGCTGACCTTTAAAGCCCTAAACGGCCTCGGTCCAGTATACCTGAAGGAGCGTCTCCTCCCCCATCATTCTGCCCGGACGCTGAGGTCCAGCTCCGAGAGCCTTCTGGCAGTTCCCTCATTGCGAGAAGCAAAGCTACAGGGAACCAGGCAGAGGGCCTTCTCCGTAGTGGCGCCCGCCCTGTGGAACGCCCTTCCAGTAGATGTCAAAGCGATAAACAACTACCTGACATTCAGAAGACATCTTAAGGGATGTTCAGGGAAGTTTTTAACGTGTGATATTTTACTGTATTTTTGGTTTCTATGGAAGCCGCCCAGAGTGGCTGGGGAGGCCCAGCCAGATGGGCGGGGTATAAATAAATTATTATTATTATTATTATTATTATTATTATTATTATTATTATTATTATTACACACGCCGACCTGGCAGTTGGCGCACCTGGCAACGGGGTGCTGCTGCGCGTCTTCTCTACCCGCCGTTCACTCCCGGCGAACACTGCGAAGGGCGAGGATTATAAGAGGCAGGCCCTCCTTACCCCTCCAGAGCAGTCCCCGGTGCGAGGGGCGGCCTCCTCGCGGCTCTCGCCCTCCGCGGCGGCGGCGTTGGCGCTGGGCTTCAGCCGCTTGGTCTGGCTCTCGTAGGCGCCGTCCTCCTCCTCCTGCCCAAAAGACGTCGCAGACATGACCAGCGAAGTGCGGGTGAGGAGGATACTGGACACTCGGGGCTCCGCAACCGGCGCGCGAACCGGGAGTCAGGCGAAGAGACCGACGAGGATGCTCTGGACCAGTTCACCTCACAGAAGACAGCCGCGAAGGATCGGGAAGTACAGCGCAGGCCCTTGTCCTGCGATTGGAGCGACCTTTCTGTGGAAAGCTCCGTGATTGGCTAACGGAGAAGCTTCTCAGAAGTTCAGGGACACGCGGCTGGGCAAATGGGACGCCCGTCACCCTCCGCTCCCCCTCCCCCGCCTTCTATTGCTCTCTCGTCCCCACCTCCCCTTCCAGAGCCTGCCGCTGGAGCCGTTTATTGTTTGTTATTCGACGGAAGAGGAAAGACCCGAGCGCGCGACCTCGCCGTTACCAAGGCCAACGGTCGCCCGCGCGCGCGCTGAGGGGAGGGGAGGTTTTGTGTATCTGTGCAGGGTGGCAAAGGGCGGTTCTCGCCAAAGCGGCCTGGAAGAAGACAACGATAAAAGCGAATCCCTCTGGCTGATTGATTGATTTAAATAGATCACTCTGGCTGATTAATTTGTTTAAATAAATGTAATTTATTTTTGGAAGAGGATTGAGAAAGTTGGAATGTCAGCCCCGGGATGGACCTTTAACCAGTCAACGTACAGTAACCCAAGCCTAGTTCTGCTCAAAGAATTTATTCTGTTCTATCGAAGTAAATGGAAAAACCTACCCTCAACGATGGCCAGTGTGTTCTCCCACAAAAGGAAAAGTCTACTGTTTGGTGTGCAAACTTTTCTCTAGCCAAACGACCTCAATTACAACTTCAGCTGCTACTGGATTCAGCGTTTGGCATCGTGCTTACCTTGTTCAAATGCACAGAAACTCGTAAAAACTATAGCAGCTCTACGCTAACATATTTAACAAGAAAGCATGGTCAGACACTCACATCCAAACACGAAGAGCAAATTAAAGCAGAGCAGGATTATTAGAGAGCTTTTGCAGTGATTTCCCTTCTGGCAGAAAGTTGATTGGCATTTAGAGGAGATGATGAAACATTTGGTTCACCAAACAATGGTAGCTTTCTTGTATTGCTTGAATTAATTGCCAAATTTGATCCTTTCCTGTGTGCTCACATAAATTAGTATGAAGGTAAAGGTCAGCCATTGTACTTATCCAAAACCATATGTGAATAAGTTATCCAGTTGATGGCTAATACAGTAAAGATACTGAGCGACACCAAACAAACAGGTTAGTTTAACATGCGGCCCATGTCTGCATGCAGAGAATACTTTTACCACAATAAAAGCTGTATTGTGTTTTTTTTCTCAGCTTCTACAAAAAGATGAGCAGTGCTAAAAAAAAAAACACCTTACTTCTTGAGTCAAAAGTTCCTAAGCATTTATCAGCAGTGGCGTAGCGTGGGTTGTCAGCACCCGGGGCAAGGCAAGTAATTTGCGCCCCCTAACCCATGGATTTGCGCCCCCTAACCCCCAGATGTTGCGTCCGGTGCGGCCAGCCCCCCCCTGCACCCCCCACGCTACGCCACTGTTTATCAGGCACAAGATGGGAGGCTCTTGCCAAAACTACTGCAGCTTCTAGCAAAAGTTATGCTTACAGTTGTTGAAGCCCTTAGTCATATTTCCTGTGATGAAACTGAAAATGGAGATAATTGACAACACACTGAAAATCTTCTGCAGAAAATGCAGATGAATTTACTCTGTTACTCTGAATTTACAAACAGGTATACATGTATCCCTTGGTCCACTGAAAATAAAGTGGCTAGGTTGCATTCATGTGGGGAGATCGAGATTGCTCACTGAAACATCAGTACACACATGGCAGTGTTTTTTCTGTTTTTAGAGGCAGGGCAAAAGAGCTTCCATACCATCCATGGCTGGATGTATAACAGACATTTTTTTTAGTTACAGATAGGTAGCCGTGTTGGTCTGCCATAGTCAAAACAAAAAAAATTCCTTCCAGTAGCACCTTAAAGACCAACTAAGTCAGTTCTTGGTATGAGCTTTCGTGTGCATGCACACTTCTTCAGATACTTCTTCAGATTCTTCTGTGTATCTGAAGAAGTGTGCATGCACACGAAAGCTCATACCAAGAACTGACTTAGTTGGTCTTTAAGGTGCTACTGGAAGGAATAGACATTTTTTTACTTAACATATTTTCTGCTGTGAGAGGAAATTGGATTAAATACTTTAAAAAGAGGCTGGCCTTTTTGTTGAGGACTATGTCTTGCGGATAGTGTGAAAAACTTCTATTTCATGAGAAACACTGATTATACAATCAATCTCCATGACTGGAAACACACTATTAGGATTGTGAATCCTGAATGAATGTCTGCTATATGAATGTTTCTGATTACTAATGAAAGCCCTGTGCAGAAAGAAGGCCCAGGTTCAGTCCCTGGCATTAGCAGCATGAGCTGCGAGTGTCCTGTCCAAAACGTTGGGTTCCTACATTAGAATTTGATTTGGAGTGCTTTTTGGAATATATTCTTAGTAACTCTCAGTTAATAAGTCATATCCCTTTGTAATTTTAAGTGGGTTGTTTCTAATGGTATTTAGACCAGTTTTATATCATTTTCTTTTTCTGAGATGTGTTATGCAAGTGGTTTTGGTTTTGCATATGGTTTCCACTTCATTACCCTCCAGTTAGTAAGGAAACCTATGTGCTCATGTGCAACCACACAATTGCTCAAGCGATACCTGCCCAAAAGCCAGATCACAAGGGGAGGGGGAAGCTAAAGCAACCTTGATAATTACGTGAGACCGCCAAATCTCAAATAGGTATGTATTAGTAAGTATTATATACTTGCCTATTGTTATCATAGTTCCATTGTCTCAGTTCTTAGCTTAAAAGGTAAAGGTTAAAGGGACCCCTGACCGTTAGGGCCAGTCGCGAACGACTCTAGGGTTGCGGTGCTCATCTCACTTTACTGGCCGAGGGAGCCGGCGTACAGCTTCCGGGTCATGTGGCCAGCATGACTAAGCTGCTTCTGGCGTAACCAGAGCAGTGCACGGAAACACCGTTTAGCTTCCTACCGCAGGGGTACCTATTTATCTACTTGCACTTTGACATGCTTTCGAACTGCTAGGTTGGCAGGAGCAGGGACCGAGCAACGGTCCACAAAACTCCCTGTTCAATCTCACTGGCATCCATCTTCAATATGAGCAATTTCTCATTACTGTGGTCACGGTCAGGTTGATTGCCACATAGATAGAAGCTACACGGTACTGCTGACAGCAACTGCTTTCAAAAATACTGGTTTTTCTATTTTGATTTCACAAGAATCTCTTTTGCATGTTTCATCTCTGATCATCTCTGTCCCAGTGGAGAAGTTATTAATACATCAAAAGGGACGACCAGCTCACACATGAACTTGCACAATGCCAGGCTCTCTCTCACATCTGGATCCAACCTTAAAATGTGTTTTAAAAAAAAGCAATTACTGGCAAGTAACTGGCCCTCCGGCTGTTGCTGAACTTTCAACTCCCAGCAGCCCCAACAAGTATGTCCAGTGCCCAGAGATGATTGGAGTTGTAGATCAGCGAACATCTGATCTTTGAGTAGAAGAAGGGCTTTATCAATCAATCAATCAATCAATCAATCAATCAAATGGCATACAATATGGAAACTTGTCTTTCTTTCTCCTTCCACAGCTAATAGGAGCTTCAGGAAGAGGTAGGTCTGCCATACATCCATAATTTCCGGAACATAGCTGGGGTTTGGCAGTCGGAAACAGTGTCTGGGCGGAAATCACTGAAATGTCCAGATATATCCAGATGTAAGGATATATCCAGCCCATGTTGGAAGTGTAGATTTTGACAAATTTCCTTTAAAAATAGCTCAAAAACGTCTTTGAGATTTTGCAAGAAAAGCTCAACAACTTAAGAGTCTGGACTTTTACTTTTTGAAATATAGCAAGCCGAGGAGGAGGGAAATTTAAGTCAAAATGGGAGTGGGGAGAAGAGGTTAAAAATCCATTCCCCAGTGCCAGAATTCCAATCTGAAAGAGGAAGGAACTTTTGGAAGATCTAACCACAGATCTGGTTTGGTTTTTTTCTAGCAAATTTCAAACCGCCTCTTTGTATTAACACTTAGCAACTCTGAATCATCAGGGCCTACCTACACATTACTTTAAATACATTGCTTGATGTGAGTGATAACAGGTTTTTTTGTTTTTTGTTTAAATCAAGTAGCAGTGAGGGTGATCTGGAACACGACTACAGCACAAGAACAGGGGAGTTTTATCCCTTTCTTCTCCCACCACTATTCTTGAGGGGGAAATACACCTGGCAGCGATAGCAGGATTCCAGGAAGCATGGGATAAAGAGCTTTGCATCCTCCGCAAGCTTTCCTGAAAGTAATAATAAATAATAATAATAATAAATTTTATTTATATCCTGCCCTCCCCAGCCTTAGCCGGGCTCAGGGCGGCTAACAACAATAAAACAGTACAAAAGTACAACATAAACAACACTCTAAAATCATTCATTATAAAATTAATTAATTCAAGCCACTGGCAGCCATTGGGCCAGAGCTCCGCGAAGATTGCCGAGGGAGGGAGTCAGGCTGTGCCCCTGCCAAAGGCCTGGTGGAACAGCTCTGTCTTGCAGGCCCTGCGGAAAGATGTCAAGTCCCACAGGGCCCTGGTCTCTCGTGACAAGAGTGTTCCACCAGATCGGAGCCACAGCCGAAAAAGCCCTGGCTCTTGTTGAGGCCAGCCTAACTTCTCTGTGACCTGGGACCTTCAAGATGTTTTTATTTGAAGACCGTAAATTTCTCTGTAGGTTGTTTGTTTGTTTTTTGCATACACACCATGCATTTAAAGCACATAGCTTCCCCCACCCCTCAAGAATCCTGGGAACTGTAGCTTAGATCCTGCAGAGCTACAATTCCTAGCACATTTAACAGACTACAGCCACCAAAATTCTTTGGGGGGAAATAGTGTTTTAAATGTGTAGGGTGCATACAGCCCAGCTGCTGAGTTCATATTTTGGTGCCCCCCCAAATGCTAATATATATAAAAAATCCCCTGTAAATAAAAAAGCAAATCAGAAAAGGCTCGTGCATACAATATTCAATTTTATTCTAGTATTTTGCTTGTACATATTTTTTTTTAATGCAGATAAACTTTTTTTAAAAAAAATACCATCCCTACCTGCAGTTTGCAGTGGTAGAGCAGGTTTTGCTGACTGTGCAGATCAGCTCTAAACTATAGTTGTGCACAGGCTTCTTACATTTCAGTTTCTCTTGAGTTCTGAAACCTTGAACATATCCATATAAGGAGAAGGGTAGGAAACAGCATGAATAAGTTTATTATCATCTTCGATTGGAAGCTGTGCAGTTAAAGCCTTTCTAAAAGGAATCAAAGGAATAGATTAGAAGATAAGGTTTGGGGCAGTAGCGTAGCAAGGCAGGGGCAAGGGGGCAGGCCATACCTGACATGGGGGGGCTTGTAGAGTGGAATGGGGGGCTGTGGGGCAGCACGGTGGCTGCTGGGTATCAGGGGGCTGCTGAGCAGAGGAGGTTTCTGGGCAGGGCGGTGGATCCCCTAACAGATAGCTCAACAATTTTGGGTGATCCCCTAAGAAAAAGCTCTGTTCCAGGCATTGGCAGGGGTTGCTAAGCCACTGGTTTGAGGTTTTAGAAAATCAACATAAACCCTTTGCCCCCCTCCCTTTCCATATCATACTGTATATCAAAAGCTTATGCCACACAACATAGATGTTAACCAACAAAATTGCTTTAACTTTCAACGGTAGGTGACAAAACAGAGGACAAGCCAATGAGTAAAGAAGTCTTTTTTTTTTTTTTTTTTTTTTTGTTAGATGGATCTTAAACCTCTGCTGCCTTGTGGGACATCTTTGGGAGAAGAAAAGGCTAAGAAGTAAATCCAACACAAATCTAGAGTGGAGTCCTTAAGACGGTTGGAGGGTGCTTTGTATGCCTCCTTCCAGTAACTCCTGCAGGTGTCAAACAGTTTGTGCTTTTCTTTGGACCATATTGGTAACATGGGCATAGCCAGGATTTTTGTTGGGGGAGGCAGGCTTTTGTTAGGGGGACAGAACCTCAGATTTGTATTGATTTTCATTTGTTTAGGGGTGCAGCTGCCCCCACTCCTTGGCTACGCCCATGATCAGTAAGGCCAAGAGTCGTGGTGGTGAAGAAACCAAGAATATTGGTCTATAGACACTGTTGTTTCATACCTTACTTTTGGCTTATGTGGGAAAGTCAGCTGGGTGCACTGAGGTTCTGGCTTTAACCTTTTCCATACCAAAATATGGAGCCTGTGGAAAAGTCATGAGGGCTCTGTTTTGGTCCTGCAAATTCAGTGTCCAGGGCCAACTCTTAAACTTTTGTGGGTTTGTAGAAAAGAAACCTGCAGTGTGGATCCCAGGATTCTCCATCCTCCTAGCAGGAGCTTTCACCCTCCCATGATCACTCATTTAGTGGTCTTCAGTTCTACAACTTGATCTCCCAGTGCTCTCCATTGCACCCAGGCAACAGATTTCCTTGACTGCAAGAGCATGCTACTAGTGTAGATTCTTCAAGCAGTCATGGGCAACTGCTCAACTTTGCCAAGTAATGGCACTGTCCATGGTACTGCTCTGCAATGTTGTCCCCCAGCCTACAGAAACCCACCACTCCATAACATATATTGTGCTCTCCCTCTCTACTCTTTTCTAGGATGGTTGGCCACTTCATCCCTCAGTAGCCTTCTTAAAAGAGCAGGAACAATATTGCTTAGACTTCCAGCTCCACTGTGTTCTGCTCAGCCATCTTAGACCCCTGATTTTCTGTCTCTGTAGTGCTCTTGACTACTGAGAAGAAGAAGAAGAAGAAGAAGAAGAAGAAGAAGAAGAAGAAGAAGAAGAAGAAGAAGAAGAAGAGGCGGTGGAGTAGCTTGGATTTGATATCCCGCTTTATCACTACCCTAAGGAGTCTCAAAGCGGCTAACAATCTCCTTTCCCTTCCTCTCTCACAACAAACATTCTGTGAGGTGAGTGAGGCTGAGAGACTTCAAAGAAGTATGACTAGCCCAAAGTCACCTAGCAGCTGCATGTGGAGGAGCGGGGAAGCGAACCCAGTCTACTGCTCTTAACCACTACACCACACTGGCTCTCCACTGGTGAGTCCACCTATTGCTCAGAAGAAAGCCATATCACAACCATACCATCACAGGCTGGCAGTAGCTTTTTTTATGGACTCTGACCTTGTAAACGAAAGCTCCCTTCAGAGGCTCTGTTAACTTCCTGCGGTTGCTTTCTTCACAGGATTTCTAAGCAGAGGTTGTCAGATATCTGGCAGGCTGCAACACATGGCTGCTGCTGCTGTTTAGTTGTCATGTTGGATTCCAGCTAAGGTAGGGCTGACTAGACCAAAGAACTACTGCATTCACTGTCTGGGCTAGGGCATGTTCTTCTGATAAGACTATTTGATCAACGAGTGCTGCAATGTGGCAGGAGAAAACCACAAGCCATTTTAAAAAATAAGATACAGTGATCTCTGAGCAGTGTGAGAATTCAAGGGCTCCAGGCACTTACCCAAGGTTCGTCTTTCCTTCAGAAATTAGGCACAGCAGAGACTGTGGTGTCTTTATGATATGTGGCTTTATTTACACAGACATACAACCTGAACCTAGGTGGAGGGATTATAGAGGATTCACATCCTATGAGGGTCTGGCTTTCCCCTCAAGGGCAGCATTGGAGTCAAAGGACAGCAAAAAGCCATTCTCCATGTCTCTTATTTCCATTCTGTCATCTCCAGCTCACATGGATTCTTACCCGTTCTTCTTCTCGCTGGTAACTAAGGACCTCCCCCAGCCTTTGTCATTCAGAGTTGAAGCCCTAAACCTGATCTTTGTCTGCTACCATTGACCTCTGCTCCTCACTTAGAGCAGGGAGAAGGCGTCACCCCTCTGTTGGTGGGCAATATTTGCATTGCCAATTATTCTTAATGGCCCAGTACTCTGCTTTCTTCCTTTCTTGGTCATGGCTCATTTTCTCCCAGGCGACTTCCTGAGCACCAAAAACTAGTTTGGCCTGTCTTTTTGACACTGCCAGATTAAGTGTCTGGCAGCTTCCTTTAATATTCCAAGCACTGATTTATTCCTAACATTTACTAAACCTAAGGATTTAGGGGGATCTGCCCCCTTCCACAAACTCATAACACATTTGGTGGGGGATCTAGCCCATCCACAAACTCATAACAATACATAATTCCAGCCAACCACATACCTCAGCTTCCTGCACGGCTTCCTATACTTCTCCCTGAGGGGAATTTATGCGTACTAGATTGCAGAAGTGTCTGCTGTGGTGGGGTGCTGTGGTAACCACCATAAGTAAAGGAAACTGCAATGCAGATGAGAAAGAAAAAGAGAATATGATCGATTTGGTATCATTTGCTGTGACTGAAACTTCAGTTAGACCAGAGTTTGGTGATGCAGAGAAGCGGAATCCCACCAGAATTGTGTAGCTCACAGAGTGCTGGGCTGGAGACGGGTACAGCTAACCAGAGATGGGGTGGAGATAGCATTTTGTGAGGGGGGAAAAGAAAAGCAGTTGAGAATTTGGTTCCTGGTGTTCAGCTAAATAGAGCAGTATTAGCCTCTGAGCTGTGTCCAGTGCTGGATTTACATATAAGCTAAACAAGCTATAGCTTAGGGCCCCACTCTCTTGGGGAGCCCCCCCAAATTTCACTATTAATATACTTTTTCTTAATTGTATTTCAGATCAACAATTACTTTGATAAAATACGTATTTTGTTATGTGCAAATGGCTTTAGATACCTATTAGGTCCATAAATTACCATATAGCACATATTCAACACAAAAAAGGGTCAATTTGTTGTTGACAGAGGACAGCTGGACATATAAAGGGCCCCATTACTTTCAGTAGCTTAGGGCCTCATCAAACCTAAATCCAGCCCTGGCTGTGTGTGTAATTCACCCTGAGGAAAATATCTACAGCCAGAGAAGGAAGTCTCTGAGCTGGGAGAAGACTGAAGGATAGCGGTTAGGGTCTTTTATGAGTATACAGACAAATGGGAACTTGGAGGCTGAAGCTGAGAAAGGAGAAGTGGAGTTGTGAGGGAAAACCCTACTTGGGTCTCAGTTCAGTAAAAAGGGGATATATATATCTCTCCTGGTGAGAGGAGGACAATCCCAAACCACTTAGGAGAGTGGTATGGTGATTCCATTGGTCTGGTATACAGTATTACCTTGGATCTCAAACGCCTTGGCTTCCGAACAAATTGGCTCCCATACGATCAAAACCTGGAAGTGAGTTTGTAAACGTTCTTTGGAACCCGGATGTCCAACGGGGCTTCCTGCAGCCAATCAGAAGCCACACCTTGGTTTTCGAACGTTTTGGAAGTCAAACAGGCTTCCAGAATGGATTCCGTTTGACTTCCAAGGCACGATTGTACTGATAGAAATTAATATATACTTAAGTTGACTGTTTCTTGAAAGAATTCCATCTCCTGACACATCCTGTGTTTTATAAACTTTGTTGTAAAATAAAAACATTTTCCCTGTTTAACTTCCCTAAGTCTCCTAGTACTAGAGTTAGAGGGGGTCACACCTTATTTGAGATAGAGTGAAGCAAGGCAAATGACCTCTATAAAGGTCTGCTGCTCAAAACCCAACAGAAATATGTGCAAGTTACAGAAAAAAATGTATTGAACTTTTAATCACATGGTGGATAAATGTAAGGTCTTGAGTAGGAGAAAAGGCAGACAATCACATTAAGAGGATGACCCAGAGAGCATTTAGGAACTTTGCTTGAAAATCATTTTGCTTGTTTAAAAGCTGGGCCTCTTTGTGATAAACAAATTCTTTAAACGTGAAAAATATTGAAACAAAAAAGATGGAAGTGAAATCCCTACCTGACCACCAGTTGACTAGAACTTCCTTAACAATGGTAGGTAAACACTGAGGCAGGCACACTCCCAGGCTACAAAAGTCTTGCAAAATAATCTGCTAATATTTCTACTTAAAGGTAAAGGGACCCCTGACCATTAGGTCCAGTTGTGGCCGACTCGGGGTTTGTGGCGCTCATCTTTCAAGACCAGTGTTATGTGGTCTCGGCAGCTGCTCCCAGTCACCACTCTAGTTGCTGCATTCTGGATTACTTGTAGTTTCTGGGTCACCTTAAAAGCCCCACAAAGAGCGCATTGCAGTAGTCCAAACGAGAGATAACTAGAGCATGCACCACTCTGGTGAGACAGTCTGCGGGCAGATAGGGTCTCAGCCTGCATACCAGATGGAGCCGCCCTGGATGCAGAATTAACCTGCACCTCCACGGACAGCTGCGAGTCCAAAATGACTCCCAGGCTGTGCACCTGGTCCTTCAGGGGCACAGTTACCCCATTCAGGACCAGGGAGTGCTCCACACCTGCCCACCTCCTGTCCCCCCAAAACAGTACTTCTGTCTTGTCAGGATTCAACCTCAATCTGTTAGCCGCCAACCATCCTCCAACCGCCTCCAGACACTCACACAGGACCTTCACCACCTTCACTGGTTCTGATTTGAAAGAGAGGTAGAGTTGGGTATCATCTGCAAACTGATGAACACCCAGCCCAAACCCCCTGATGATCTCTCCCAGCGGCTGCATGTAGATGTTGAAAAGCATGGGAGACAGGACAGAACCCTGAGGCACCCCACATGTGAGAGCCCAGGGGTCTGAACACTCATCTGAATACCCCACTTTCTGAATACGGCCCAGGAGGAAGGAGCGGAACCACTGTATAACAGTGCCCCCAGCTCCCTGCCCCTTTAGACGGTCCAGATGGTTGATGGTATCAAAAGCCGCTGAGAGATCCAGCAGAACTAGGAAACAGCAATTTACATCTCCAACATGGATGTGTGAATCAACTACATATAAGGTTGACTCTTTGATGGGCAGAGTGTTCAGAATGTGTGCTGATTGGCCTGAATTGTTTGGCTGGTTAAGAGTTATTAACAACCCAGTCAACAAAACACTACCAAACTCTTCCTCTACTGTAAAAAAACCAACATATTCCTTTTCTGTTACCAAAAATCCTGCCAGAGTTTAGTCTCAGGCTACATGCATGTTAGCCACTTAAATTGCAGTGAGGTTTTTCTTCCTCTTCAAGTTACTTTAATATGTTGCTGTTGGTGGTGCAGGGATATATGAATGAAAATATAGGCTGCTAGAACCTTTAAATATGCCCTTACAAGTTCCTACCAAAGTTTCCTCTTCTCCAGCACAGAAAAAGACCACACATTTGGTAAGTTTACTTACAAACTCTCCAAAGGTCAGATTAATGTGTTTTCTCATACAGCATTCAGAAAAAGTTGCATAGGCAGTAAAACTTAAGTTTTGTTCCAAAGTGGTCTTCCAGGACTCACAGCCATGATGGTGTGTACACTAACACAGTAGGGTTAGCTGGAGGCAGAGTCTATTACAAGCTGGGTTGAACTGGGGCTAGAGCAAGGGGAAAGTTGGTATCAAGGCTGGCAAGCAGGTACAGAAAGGTGTCAGATTAGAAAGCAGGCAGGTAGGCAGGGAGAGAGACAGTGGAGGAACAGAGAGGATGATCAGAAGAGAAAACAGAGCAAAGCTGGGGAGCTACGTAAGCAAAGCCTGTTGTACAGGCCCAAGGAACACCCTATGTACCCCCTGAATTAACTGAGCACCCCTCCTTCAAAATCAACTTGTCAGATGCACTTTGGGGTCAACTTGTCAGATGCACTGTTTGACCTGCCACTTTCTCCCAGAAACCCCCCCAGTTTAGCGTTCAATTGGAAGAAATGGCAACTGGGTTTTCCGTGGACTGCTGTATGTTCCAATTAAGCACTAAAGAGCGGCTTTTCCAGGAGAAAGAGGTGAGCAAAGGCAAAACCACTCAGACCAGTGCCTAGAAAACATGGGCATAGCCAGGGGCATATTTTGGTAATACAGCACTATGTCGTAATTTTGTGCCCCCTTGGCTTGGCACCCTGCAAGGGGAAACCGCCAGCATCGCCACAAATCCAGTGCTGGACAAGCAGAAAGCTGCTCAGACCTGGGACAAGCAGAAGTGTGGACAAGCCCTCAGTGTTGTCATTTTCTAGAAGGGGCAGGGAATCTCATTTTGACCTGATCTTGAAACTGTTTCCTGGAACAAGTGCAGCAATAATTAATTTCTGGGTACTGCCAAATGCAGCTACAGTTCAGTGCACTTTTTCCATCCCTGATTAGAAAAGAATGTTTTCTGAAAGGTTTCCTTTTTCCTGCCTGATCATGTGAATGAATGAATAACTTTAATATAAACCAAAGTACTGGAACTGCCGGGCCAAGGGCCTCAAAATGAACGGAGTGTATGCCAAATGTTCATTAACACAAATGGAAATTTCCAATGAGAAGAATGTAAAAATAACTAACTTTGATGTAAACTTTTTATTTATTTAGCAAACTTTTTTGAAAACACAAATTAAAAACGAAAGCAAAACTGAAACAAAGGGTGTTTTTTAATGTAACAGGCTTAGGACAGCTGAATAACTGTACATGTTGATAATTCCACACTTTCTTTCTCCATTTAGATTTTCTTCACAGAGATTTCCTTACAGGGTTTTTATTTGCAGGGTTTTGAGAGGAAGAGAGAAAATCGCTCAAAAGGTCCATAATCTGAATCTGGCGTGGAGGGCAAGCATTATCCTGTTAGAAAGAATAATCATTAAAAACTCCATATTGTCTGAAATGAATCCTTTATGTTTTATCCCCTGGTTGCCCTGATTAAACTTATTAAATCTAATTACCGTAAGTGGTCATGACAAAGCAAGTGCTCACTTTTCTTTTTTACTGTGGTGCTAATAGCCTAAGGGGCATGTATACATTAGCGGCTTAAAACGCAGCCTCCCCACTCCACACCTTTTAAGTCTCATGTTACATTGCTGTCCACACACAATTACCTGATTACCTGATTTGCTTTCTTATGCCTGCAATCACCCCTCTGATTCCTATTCAATGAAACCATCGTCTGCACGCCTGCTGCCATCTGCTGATGTAAAAAAAAAATGTATACATGTTGGCTTAAACCTTTTTAATCGGCTGGGAGCTGGTTTTGCAGGAAAGCGCCTCCAAGCCACAGCATTTCTCAAGAAACTGCAGGATGCAAGTGGATTGGGTCCAACACCATGGGGGAAGCATTGCTCTTGCATATGTAGACCATAAGTTCGAACATGCAATAACTGTACTGAGAAATGTCGCAATAATTACCGCCTGCAATCATTTCCTCTTGCTGTAGTGTAGCTCAGTGCTTGTTTACATCCTGTGAGTTACAGATTCGTAAATTAATTGTCAGCAAGGAAAGGCTGCAATCCTTTGCCCAGGAAGAGCTAGTCCCATTTGAGCGTAGTCCGAGTCAACAGGATAGGATCGGCTTCAAGTTAGAAATGTTGCAAAGGCGCGTTGACTTAAGTGATGGGTGCACATGTACTCGGCAGCAAACCCCGTGGAGCTCCGTAGAGCTTACTTCTGAGTAACTGTATAGAAGGGTTCGGCCTGCACTACTAGCCTAAGAAAGCAAGCTTCCTCGGAAATACCGTAAGTCGCACAGGATTCAAGGTGGGTTTGCTCAGGGTCGCGGGTTGGAGACCCAGGTTGGGCAAAAAGATTCCTGCTTTTCAGCGGGTGCATTCCAACTCTACAATTCTGTGATTCTTTGACAGGGTTGCACCTGCGCATACTTGCGCGGGGAAATGCCCCATTTTGCTCAGAAATGTTGCTCTGCATAAAAAATTCCCCCAGCAACATAACGAGGCAGGCTCTCTCTCTCTCTCTCTCTCTCTCTCTCTCTCTCTCTCTCTGTCCTCTTCCGCGTCAGCTGATGGGCACGTGTCACGTGATTCTGATTGTTGGTAAAACCCCTTTGGGCAAAGTCCTTTCCCCCCCTAGTGTTCCTCTGATTCTTTCTTATCCGTCTGTGTTGGTGTCTCTCCCTTTGCAAACTAGCTTCGTGGGAGGGGGCGAGTGGGGAGCAATGACAGAAGTGAAGAGAGAGAAATTTGGGGAATGGCAGCTTGGCGGAGGGGCTGTGGAAAAATTCCTGCTCAGATCCAGCACGGTAAAAGTGGAAATTATCTCCTTGGGCTGCATAATCACCGCGTTGGAGACTAAAGACAAAGATGGAAAATTCTCAGATATTGTTCTAGGCTTTGATCATTTGGAAGGTGGGTTTGAATTAACTTTCTTGAAAGTTTATTCCACAGAAGAAACCTGAGGCAGAATATGTTTCCAGTGCAACCTCTGATTTATTTTATTGAAACCCACCCAGCTTTGGTGGTGCTGTAATATAAGTAGCCCTGTACATCCAAGCTGAAAAACGTTCAAGCTTCATCACTGCTTTTTAGTACCATAGTTTTGCAATGGAGCATAAAAGAACAAGTAAAGCTTTTAAGTCGCAAATAACTACCCCCCCCCAATGATATTGAGAACTGTACATTAGTTTGATAAAAGTGCTGGGCATTTTAACTCGGGGGGGGGGGGTAAACTACAGTTTCTGGGGTTGTTTGCAGAAAGCCACGTGCTTTAAATGTAGGATGCATTACCTGGAGAGAAAAAAGCAGAAGCTGTGAAACAAACAAATGTTAACTCAGAAGTTAAACGGTTCAGTGGAGCTTACTTCCAAGGAAGTACAGTGGTACCTCGGGTTACATACGCTTCAGGTTACAGACTCCGCTAACCTAGAAATAGTGCTTCAGGTTAAGAACTTTGCTTCAGGATGAGAAGAGAAATTGTGCTCCGGCGGCGCGGCAGTAGCAGGAGGCCCCATTAGCTAAAGTGGTGCTTCAGGTTAAGAACAGTTTCAGGTTAAGAACTGACCTCTGGAATGAATTAAGTACTTAACCTGAGGTACCACTATATGTTCATTTGATTGCAGTATTATAAGTGGTGTACACAAAATTCGTTTCCTAATGCTCCCCCTTTTTTGACCTGCAGTTTTGTGAGGGTGGGGGGAGGAAGCAGCAGGGGAAAGGGTTGGGAACCACTGTTTCCCCATTCCAGTTTCTTCCCCACCCCCCGGGGGGGGGGGAATGGGTGTTTGCACATTTACAGCTAAACAGATATGCAATATCTTCCATCCCAGCCAAAGTGCCTAGATTACAGGCATATTTCATTTTTTAAAACAAATATGGATAATTATATTTACAGATTTAAGCCTGCTTTTAACAGGCAAACGTTGAAATCTGGAGTGTATCACATTGCAGCCCACAGGATTAAATGCTGCTTCAACCCTAAAGGAATAAATAAGTCCATGCATCTAGAAAAGTAGAAGGGACTCTGAAGGGATTCAGTCTTGTGTTCTTCCTGACATTCTAACTTTCCTTGTGGAGGGAGCTTTTTGGATAAGTCACCCACTACCACAGAGCCTAGGACTTGCCGATCAGAAGGTCAGTGGTTCGAATCCCCGCTATGGGGTGAGCTCCCGTTGCTTGGTCCCTGCTCCTGCCCACCTAGCAGTTTGAAAGCACGTCAAAGTACAAGTAGATAAATAGGTACCGCTCCAGCGTGAAGGTAAACGGTGTTTCCGTGCGCTGCTCTGGTTCGCCAGAAGCGGCTTAGTCATGCTGGCCACATGACCTGGAAGCTGTACGCCGGCTCCCTCAGCCAATAAAGCGAGATGAGCGCCGCAACCCCAGAGTCGGCCGTGACTGGACCTAATGCTCAGGGGTCCCTTTACCTTTACAACTGAAGTGGTATAGCACAGTCAGAGGTTTACCACCTGTCCCTTGAAATAATTCCTGCTGTTGGCGCCCAAGTACTGCACATTTGGTTGCCAAAATATACACAAAGAGGTGCCTGTGTGTGTAGAATTCTGTGCGACCCTTTGCATATGTTCTGCTGAACAAACAGGCATTGAGGGTGGGGCCAGTAGGGTGTACAGTATGTGGGGCAGAGCCAGTGGGCATGATCCCACTATTTCTCTCTATCTGCAGGGAATGGAGAAGACACTGCTGCATGAACCATTAGGT
This sequence comes from Podarcis gaigeae, assembly GCF_964106915.1. Classification (NCBI taxonomy): domain Eukaryota; kingdom Metazoa; phylum Chordata; class Lepidosauria; order Squamata; family Lacertidae; genus Podarcis; species Podarcis gaigeae. The sequence continues at coordinate 106,186,403 of NC_139680.1, read as the reverse complement.
TGACAGATACACTGGAAGTCAGGCATTTAATGTTGCCGGTCCCATGCTGTGGAACATGCGCCCATCAGAGATTCAGCAGCCAACCTCCATTTTGACATTGAGGGTGCTGAGAACTGTTAGGAGACCCCTGTTTTCCTCCCAGAGCTACAGTTCCCAGGGTGGTTTAACAATCAATCCATCTTCACATGAAGCTCTGGGAATCGTAGCTCTGGGACAGGAATATGGGGGGGTCTTCTAACCACTCTCAGCATCCATAACAAACTATAGCTCCCACAGTTCTTTGGGGGAACCATTAATGTTTGAACTGCTGTCACATTGCTTTAAATGTGTTGTTGTGAATGTGGCCTTATCCTAACCTTCCTTTCCAGAATTGCCGTGTGAGGGGAAAACAACTTGCAGGTGTCCCTGGAGGAAGGGCCAGAGTTTACAATTTGTCTGCCTTTGACTTCCAATTGTCCTTCTAAGCATGTACATAAATCAGAGGTTGAAATTTATTCAGGGGTCAGGATAACTGACTGAATAATGAACAGGTTCCCAGGCATGAGATAATAAAACTGATCTGCAAGTAGACTTCCATACAAGTAGAAACATAGCTGTAGAGAAGAGTATGAATATCTGTCAGTCGTCCCTGGTTCTCAGAACTGCCACCATTCCTCCTGCCCCCCTCAGTTACCAATCAGCATTTTTCATGTTCTTCTTCAGAGATCAGATAATCTAAGGGTTGAGTGCTTCCACTGTTACATAACCTTGACTAGCTGCTGCTGAATGCTTTAGATCAGAGGTTTTCAACCCTTTTGAGTCCACGGCTCCCTTAACCGACTACACTCTTTCTTCAGCACCCCTGTGGGGCTCAGGAGCCCAGCTATGTCCCCCCTTGCCTGCAGAGCTGGCAGCCTCTCACCCTTTTCATACACCCTCCCTTGTGGAGTGTGTCCTCAGCCTCCTCTCCTCTCCCCTCTCCTTGGAAGTCGTCTGGGCAGCTGCTGCTGTCCCTGGTCACTGAGCTGACCCCACCCCCATGCAAAGAGAGTTGTCTCCTACAGAGCTTATAGCCAGGGCTGCTGCAATAAACAGCTGTGCAAGCCTTTGGATAGCAGAGACGTGAGAGGGCATCAGAGTGGGGCGGGAAGGAAAGAGGGACAGAGGCCAGTGTTGCCCGTGGCACCCCTGACCATCATTCAAGGCACCCCAGGGCAGAGAACCACTGCTTTAGACCAGGGGTCAGCAAAGTTTTCAGACCTTGTGGGGGGCCGGACTGTATTTTTTTTTGGGGGGGGGGAATGAACGAATTCCTATGCTCCACAAATAACCCAGAGATGCATTTTAAATAAAAGCACACATTCTGCTCATGTGAAAACACCAGGCCAGCCCCACAAATAACCCAGAGATGCATTTTAAATAAAAGCACACATTCTACTCGTGGAAAAACATGCTGATTCCTGGACCGTCCGCGGGTCGAATTGAGAAGGCAATTGGGCCAGATCCGGCCCCCGGGCCTTAGTTTGCCTACCCATGGCTTTAGACATTAAGTCTGTGGGAAGCTGGGTGCAGAAATAAACACTGGTTACCTTTCCTCCAGCAATCCATTATTTTATAGCTGCTTCTAGATTCTGTGGGCTTGGAGACTGTGTATTGGCTTCTGCATTCCCGCCCCCCCGCCCCCCGCCACCAACTGAAATGAAGCAGTGCTCCTTTGTTCCTCTTGACCCTGCCAGTGGGTGGATGACTTTGCTTTAAGGTTAATTAGTCTTTATGCTCGGTTTTGTTTCTGTTCAGTTGTTCCATGATCTGTAGAGCAGAGCTTTCAGTCAGTTTTTTATCCCCACACAATGCTGCATAGATCACTACTGATTCCTTTCTCTCTCCCCTGCCCCCATGAAATAGTGTACAGTCATACCTTGGGTTAAATATGCTTCAGGTTGAGTGTTTTCAGATTATGCTCTGTGGCGACGCGTTACTTCCGGGTTTTGCCACTCATGCATGCACAGGCACTCAAAATGACATCACACGCATGTGCAGAAGTGGCGAAATGCGACATGCACAGACGCACAATACGTGTTATGTTCTACTCAGGATATGAACGGGGCTCCGGAACAAATCCCGTTCGCATCCAGAGGTACCACTGTACCTCGGGTTACAGATGCTTCAGGTTGTGTGTTTATGGGTTGCGCACTGCGCTGAACCCAGAAGTACCGGAATGGGTTACTTCCGGGTTTTGGCACTCACGCATGTGCAGAAGCACTGAATCACGACCCACGCGTGCACAGACTCGGCGCTGTGGGTTGTGAACGTGCCTCCCGCACGGATCACGTTCACAACCCGAGCGTCCACTGTATTGCTGTCATCTGTTGTCAAGCAAGCCAGGGGAGAAAGCGCACTGAAGAGGGGACACCCTGATCTTCCTGCAGGAGACCTTTCAGCAACAGAACCCCAAATTCAGGCTGTTAAAAGGCACAAGGCTTGGGGAGCAATCGTATGCTCCCTGAGTGCAACCAAACTCTCCCCACTTCTTCCCAGCAACTGAGTTCCAGAGGCATGCCACCTGCAGCAGTGTGGAACTTAGCCGGCATGACCACACAGCCTCACAGACTTCCAGTTCTTACTAATTTTAATTAAGATGGGAGGAGCTGTGTCAGATATGGCTGTGTTTCTTCCATTGGAGTGAATGGATATGATATGCCTTCACTTGGTGGAGTTTGGGGCCCTCCTTTCCTAAGGGATTACTGGATGAAGGAAGATTTGGTCAGGGGTACAGTTAACTGCCCCTCCTTTAAAAATAGAATAAATGAAAGCTCTAGCTAGCTTCCAATGTTGAGCATTGAAATGTATTGACCTTATAAATCTAAGGCTGCTGTACATGTTCTTTTATTGGCCAGGGTACACCAACAAGCACCCCTACTTTGGAGCTGTCGTTGGACGGGTTGCTAATAGAATTGCCAGAGGGAAATTTACAGTGGAAGGAGTCGAGTATCAATTAGCCATCAACAACGGACCCAACAGTCTGCATGGAGGAAAGAAAGGTTTCGATAAGGTAAATGTGTTTATGCTCAAGTGAATAACAATGTCAGTACAGTGGTACCTCAGGTTAAGTACTTAATTCGTTCTGGAGGTCCGTTCTTAACCTGAAACTGTTCTTAACCTGAAGCACCACTTTAGCTAATGGGGCCTCCTGCTGCTGCTGTGCTGCCAGAGCATGATTTCTGTTCTCATCCTGAAGCAAAGTTCTTAACCCGAGGTACTATTTCTGGGTTAGCAGAGTCTGTAACCTGAAGCGTATGTAACCTGAAGCGTATGTAACCCGAGGTACCACTGTACAGTGGAACCTCGGTTCCCGAACCCCTCCCATGTACGTTTTGGCTCCCGAACACAGAAAACCAGGAAGGAAATACTTCTGTTCTCGAACATTTTTTTGAACCCGAACGTGCAACACTGCGTCCACTGAGTGCAAAAAGCTCTTGCACCAATCAGAAGCTGTGCCTCAGTTTTTGAACATTTCGGAAGCCCAAACGGGCTTCCGGAACGGAATTAAATTGAGAATCAAGGCTCGACTGTATTTATTATCAGGGCATGGTGACATATTCAGGTAAGGTGAGAACATTAAGTTGCTGGATAAAAACAAAGATCTGTCTAGACTGGCATTCTCTTCTCTTAGTGGCCAACCAGAGTCAGAGCATACGACGTAAGCATATCCGGCACTGTGGTGCAAAGCTCCCTCTGGTGCCCCTCCCCCCCCCCATTTCTCAGAGGTTTTTTTAGGGAGGATGGCACTGCCGGCAGGGCTGGAGGAGGCGGGCAGTGGCTGGAGGGCAGCTCCTCCGGCGGCGAAGAGGCGGAAACTGGACATGGTGCCTCCCGGCTCAGCTGGCCACTTCGTGCCACAGTGGCCACAGCAGACGGAGGCTCTGGACACTGCGCTGCTTTGGTGCAGCATGGTGGAGGTGGGCGAGGGCGGCGAGCTGATGCCAGGATACACCGTGTCCAGCCTCTGCCTCTTCCCTGGCGCCCTCCAGAACTTGGCGCCCTGGCACCCCGCACTCTAGCCTCTATGGGTAAGACGGCCCTGACCAGAGACTTATGGGAAGTTCACTTCAGCGTGCAGAAACTTCTGTGAACTCCCAATTATTTCCTTTCTTCCTCTGAAGTGAGGCTTGGACCTTTCTCAGAGTCTTCCTGAAAAGAGAAGACTCTGAGAAAGGATCCTCCTTTACTGATGTTAAAAGACTGCTGTGATCGTAACCGGAATGGAAGAGGGAAAGAGTCACTCCCAAAGAAAGGCAAAAACTGGGCAAGTTATAGCACACTTTAGCGCTGCGATGGGGAACCTGTGACCCTCCAGATGTTGTTGAACTCCAACTCCCATCAGCCCCAGGCCAGCAAGACCAATGGTCAGGCAGAGAATCAGAGTTGGAAGGGACCACTAGCGTGATGGGAGCAGTTAGTAGTCTAACAATATCTCCAGGGCCACAGATTCCTCATTCATAAATAGCAGGATTAGTATACAGAATAGTAATTATATCTGAACAGAAAAATATCAAAGAGAAGTAATGAAATCAACATGTGAGTTTTTCTGTTTGACCAATTTGAGGCTAGATGTCTTGTCTGCGGTAACTATTTCCTGTGTAATTTGAGACTGTTCTGATGAGGAGACCCAGCATTGGCCTGAGCTCTGCAGGAAGCAAAGCTATAGATATAGATATGCTTCTAAACTCAGTGGTGGTTTTAGCTTTTTATAGAACTATGGCTGGCTGACATAAGGATCCACCCAATTTGTTTGCAATAACACTGATGACGGTGATCATATCTCTTTGATGTTTCCAGGCACAGGTTTTGCTTCCTTCTTCACACTTGGTTTGGTTGCTTAATTATCTTTGCTTGTTTTATTTATTCCAGTTCCAGTCAAAGCTTTCTAATCTTTTAAAACAGATATGAGTATCATTAATTTGGGGTGCATGGGGTGTTAGGGGAGGGGTAGTACCTCTGGTGGTCTCAAGTCCTTGGAGAGTTAAGGACTTCCCCCAACATGCAAAAACAGGCTCTGGCAGACTGAGCAGATGAGACCAAGAGTGGGTTCAGAGGTCAAGAAGACTGTTTCTGGAAGAAGACGCCTTCACCCCGGTATGGCTCCCCTTTATCACATACACAGCCCAACAAGACAATGTCAATAATCCACCAACAGCATACAAATCAATATGGCTAACCTGATCCAAAACACCCACCCACCCCACTCACACCCTAGGCCAACCCCAACCTCTCTCACCACCAATGGAACACAAGTGAACAGCACAAGCAACGCTGACACCAAACCCTACATACATTAAACAAAATAGAAACATCTATTGTCTCCATTGTCTCTCAAGACAGTTGGATGCCAGCAACAAAAATAATTAATTTGGGCTGGCGTATGTCCGACATAACTGGGATTTCAAATGTGGAATTGATGTCTGGGGGGAATTTCCAAAAGGTGGCGCTTTGTCTTGGATCTTCAGTCAAGAACTCATGTTTTTGTAAAAAAGAAAGAAAAGTTCAACAACTTTCTGGTTTTCTTAAAAAGAGCTCAACCATTATGGTAGTTTCCTTTAAAAAAAAAAAAAAAGCTCAACTTTCCGGTTGTCCTGGTTTTCTGAAATATGACAACCCTAAATGAAAACAGATTGCCTAATGAAAGCATATAACTTAGGAATCTGCCTTACAGTGAGACAGATAACAGGTCCTCCTAACTCAGTACTGTTGACACTGACTGGGAGTGGCTCCCCAGGGTTTCAGACAAGACTCCTTGAGATGCCAGGAGATTGAACCTGCAGCCTTCTATGTGCAGGGCAGATGTTCTACCACTGAGCTGTCATCCTTCCTTTTAAGAACAAACTTAAGAATAGATCTTTGGCTGCTTCAGTACATGGACACATTTTCCTAATCATTTTCTCCCACCTGTGTTCCCATCTCTGATGGACACCAACCGGCCAGAATTACAACCTTACAGAAGAAGAAGAAGAAGAAGAGTTTGGATTTGATGTCCTGCTTTATCACTACCCTAAGGAGTCTCAAAGCGGCTAACATTCTCCTTTCCCTTCCTCCCCCACAACAAACACTCTGGGAGGTGAGTGGGGCTGAGAGACTTCAGAGAAGTGTGACTAGCCCAAGGTCACCCAGCAGCTGCATGTAGAGGAGCGGGGAATCAAACCCAGTTCACCAGATTACGAGTCCACCACTCTTAACCACTACACCATAATGGGTTTGAGCTGTGAAGATCCTTTATGCTAACTGTGCTGTAGTGTTGCCTTATTTCTGTGGCCCGCTCTGTGTTGACATCGTGGTGGAACAGTTAGATTTTTGTAATAGACTGCCCATTCATGCCTCCAGTTAACCAGCACAGGAAACACATGCTTTTGTTTGGAATAATCCTTTCCTAGGTGCTGAGGCTTAAGAAATTTTACAGCAGCCTTCAACAACCTGGTGTGCACCAGCTGCTTTGGGCTATAAAAGGTAAAGGGACCCCTGACCATTAGGTCCAGTCGTGGCTGACTGTGGGGTTGCGGCGCTCATCTCGCTTTATTGGCCGAAGGAGCCGCGTACAGCTTCCAGGTCATGTGGCCAGCATGACTAAGCCACTTCTGACGAACCAGAGCAGTGGACGGAAACGCCGTTTACCTTCCCGCCGGAGCAGTACCTATTTATCTACTTGCACTTTGATGTGCTTTCGAACTGCTAGGTTAGCAGGAGCAGGGACCGAGCAACGGGAGCTCACCCCGTCGCAGGGATTTGAACTGCTGACCTTCTGATCGGCAAGCCCTAGGCTCTGTGGTTTAACCCACAGTGCCACCTGTGTCCCTACTTTGGCCTATAATCCTTATCATATGCTGGCTGGAGGTGTTGAGAGTTGTAGTCCAAAACATATGGAAGGCACAAGTTTGAGGAAGGCTGTTTTATGTATGAATCACCGTCTCTCACCAAGCTTACTATATAGTGTGTATTACATGTGTGTATATCTTCCTATATACATAAAAATGTAAGGCTATCATCATGCTGCAGTCCCAATGGCAGCATGACAACAGAACAGCAGGCAAGCAAGCAGACAACATGGGTGACCAGTTGCCCAGGTGAGCTGTTTAACAGAGGGAGGGTGGGAAGCACTTCAAAGTTCATTTAAATTAGTGTTTCTCCAGCTTGGGTCTCCAGCTGTTTTTTGGACTACAGCTCCCATCATCCCTAGCTAGCAAGACCAGTGGTCAGGGATGATGGGAATTGTAGTCTGAAAACAACTGAAAGCCCAAGCTTGGGAAAAACCGATTTAAATATTTTGAATCCTGGAAGTGATCCATGGTTGTCATGTGTAATCTTTTGGCACACATACTCATCCAGGTACATCAGTCTAGTAGCTGGACTCTAGCCAATGTGATTTAAAAAAAAATACCATTAATGAAATTGTATTGCAGGCCATCTGGGAACCTGAAGTGCTGCCAGATGGCGTACGGTTTTTCAGAGTAAGTCCAGATGGTGAAGAGGGATATCCTGGTGAGCTGAAAGTCTGGGTGACGTATACTCTCAAGGATGGGGAGCTAACAATCAGCTACAGAGCTCAAAGCAGTAAGACCACGCCAGTCAATCTGACAAACCATGCGTACTTCAATCTTGCAGGCCAGGTAAGGCAGCTCTGTTTGGCTCTTCTATTCTGGAACATCCTATAGAACAGGATTCGGCGGGAACCTGTGTTCCTTCAGATGATGTTGGACTACAACTCCCATAATCCCCGCTAATTGGTCATGCTGCCTGGGGACTGATGGGAATTGGAGCCCAATGACATCTGGAGCCCCACACGTTTCCACTTCTGCTACAAAAGTGTCCAAAGGGTTATTAGTTCTTTTCTTGCCTGATATAATCCCTTCTTGCCAAGTCGGTTGTACATATCTAAGTAATGGAACAGGGTGAGAGGCTTCAGTCCCCTGAACTTTGGGCTCCCCTGAACAACAAGGAGGAACGTTTGGGAGAAGGCACCCCATTATTTATTTTATTTAAGACCGTTTCTGTACTACTTAGTTTAGGGCGTGTCATTTTAGGGGGCAAAACTTAATTTTTGCAAATTTATTCAGTGAGAGGTCTTAAAAATATGCTATTGCATGTGAAGAATTAAAATCTGATATTATTGTTGTGCTTGTATAACATTTAGCTGGGTAAATCTATATTTGGTGAACAAGCACATAAACTGTTTTCGGAAAATCAAAGAATTTTAATTTTAGGTTCTGAGTTGTCAGGTAATGTTAAGTAATAAATAATAATAATAACTTTTAGTGAAATTGCATAGTGATCATTAAAAATGACTGCCATGTACTTGCCGACTTGGCAAGAAGGGATTATATCACTTGATCACTATGCAATTTCACCCCCTTCATGGATCACTGCCTTGCCGTGGCAAAGGGGCTTGAATAACTCAGAGAAGCTATGAACTATGCCAAGCAGGGCACCCAAGATGAACAGGTCATAATGGAGAGTTTGGACCAAACGTGATCCACCTGGAGCAGGAACCGGCAAGCCACTCCAGTATCCCTGCCAAGAAAACTCCATGGACAAAGACAACAGGCATATAAAAGTTAAGACGCTGGAAGATGAGCCCCTCAGGTCGGAAGGCGTCCAACATGCTACTGGGGAAGAGCGGAGGACAAGTACAAGTAGATCCAGAGCTGATGAAGCGGCTGGGCCAAAGCTGAAAGGACGCTCAGTTGTGGATATGCCTGGAAGCAAAAGGAAAGTCCAATGCTGTAAAGAAAAATATTGCATAGGAACCTGGAATGTAAGAACCATGAACCTGGGTAAGTTGGATGTGGTCAAAAATGAGATGGCAAGAATAAATATTGACATTCTGGGCATCAGTGAACTAAAATGGACAGGAATGGGTGAATTCAGTTCGGATGACCATCATATCTACTACCGTGGGCAAGAAACCCGCAAAAGAAATGGAGTGGCCCTCATAGTCAACAAAAGAGTGGCGAAAGCTGTACTGGGATGCAATCTCAAAAATGATGGAATGATCTCGATACGAATCCAAGGCAGACCTTTTAACATCACAGTAATCCAAGTTTATGCACCAACTACTGGTGCTGAAAAAACTGAAATGGACCAATTCTATGAAGACTTACAACACCTTATAGAAATGACACCAAAGAATAATGTTCTTCTCATTATATGGGGATTGGAATGCTAAAGTAGGGAATCAAGAGATAAAAGGAACAACTGGCAAGTTTGGCCTTGAAGATCAAAACGAAGCAGGGCAAAGGCTAATAGAGTTCTGTCAAGAGAACAAGCTGGTCATCACAAACACTCTTTTCCAACAACACAAGAGACGACTCTACACATGGACATCACCAGATGGGCAGCATTGAAATCAGATTGATTATATTCTCTGCAGCCAAAGATGGAGAAGCTCCATACAGTCAGCAAAAACAAGACCTGGAGCTGACTGTGGCTCAGATCATCAGCTGTTTATAGCAAAATTCAAGCTTAAACTGAAGAAAGTAGGAAAAACCACTGGGCCGGTAAGATACAATCTAAGTCAAATCCCTTATGAATACACAGTGGAAGTGAGGAACAGGTTTAAGGATTTAGATTTGGTGGACAGAGTGCCTGAAGAACTATGGATGGAGGCTCGCAACATTATACAGGAGGCAGCAACAAAAACCATCCCAATGAAAAGGAAATGCAAGAAAGCAAAGTGGCTGTCCAACGAGGCCTTACAAATAGCGGGGGAGAGAAGGCAAGCAAAATGCGAGGGAGATGGAGAAAGATACAGGAAATTGAATGCAGATTTCCAAAAAATAGCAAGGAGAAACAAGAAGGCCTTCTTAAACGAGCAATGCAAAGAAATAGAGGAAAACAACAGAATGGGAAGAACCAGAGATCTGTTCAAGAAAATTGGAGATCTGAAAGGAACATTTCGTTCAAAGATTACCATAATAAAGGACAAAAGCGGCAAGGACCTAACAGAAGCAGAAGACATCAAGAAGAGGTGGCAACAATACACAGAGGAATTATACCAGAAAGATATGGATGGCTTGTATACCCCAGGTAGTGTGGTTGCTGACCTTGAGCCAGACATCCTGGAGAGTGAAGTCAAATGGGCCTTAGAAAGCACTGCAAATAACAAGGCCAGTAGAAGTGATGGTATCCCAGCTGAACTATTTAAAATTTTAAAAGATGATGCTGTTAAGGTGCTACACTCAATATGCCAGCAAGTTTGGAAAACTCAGCAGTGGCCATAGGATTGGAGAAGATCAGTCTACATCCCAATCCCAAAGAAGGGCAGTGCTAAAGAATGCTCCAACTATCGCACAATTGCACTCATTTCACACGCTAGCAAGGTTATGCTTAAAATTCTACAAAGAAGGCTCAAGCATTATGTGGACCGAGAACTCCCAGAAGTGCAAGCTGGATTTCGAAGGGGCAGAGGAACCAGAGACCAAATTGCAAACATGCGCTGGATTATGGAGAAAGCTAGAGAGTTCCAGAAAGACATCTACTTCTGCTTCATTGACTATGCAAAAGCCTTTGACTGTGTCGACCACAGCAAACTATGGCAAGTTCTTAAAGAAATGGGAGTGCCTGATCACCTCATCTGTCTCCTGAGAAATCTCTATGTGGGACAAGAAGCTACAGTTAGAACTGGATATGGAACAACTGATTGGTTCAAAATTGGGAAAGGAGTACGACAAGGCTGTATTTTGTCTCCCTGCTTATTTAACTTATATGCAGAATTCATCATGCGAAAGGCTGGGCTGGATGAATCCCTAGCCGGAATTAAAATTGCCGGAAGAAATATCAACAACCTCAGATATGCAGATGACACAACCTTGATGGCAGAAAGTGAGGAGGAATTAAAGAACCTTTTATTGAGGGTGAAAGAAGAGAGTGCAAAATATGGTCTGAAGCTCAACATCAAAAAACGAAGACCATGGCCACTGGTCCCATCACCTCCTGGCAAATAGAAGGGGAAGAAATGGAGGCAGTAAGAGATTTTACTTTATTGGGCTCCATGATCACTGCAGATGGTGACAGCAGCCACGAAATTAAGAGACGCCTGCTTCTTGGGAGAAAAGCGATGACAAACCTAGACAGCATCTTAAAAAGTCAAGACATCACCTTGCCAACAAAGGTCCATATAGTAAAAGCTATGGTTTTCCCAGTAGTGATGCATGGAAGTGAGAGCTGGACTATAAAGAAGGCTGATCACCGAAGAATTGATGCTTTTGAATTATGGTGCTGGAGGAGACTCTTGAGAGTCCCATGGACTGCAAGAAGATAAAACGTATCCATTCTTAAATAAATCAGCCCTGAGTGCTCACTGGAAGGACAGATCGTGAAGCTGAGGCTCCAATACTTTGGCCACCTCATGAGAAGAGAAGACTCCCTGGAAAAGACCCTGATGTTGGGAAAGATGGAGGGCACAAGGAGAAGGGGACGACAGAGGATGAAATGGATGGATAGTGTCTTCGAAGCTACCAGCATGAGTTTGACCAAACTGCGGGAGGCAGTGGAAGACAGAAGTGCCTGGCGTGCTCTGGTCCATGGGGTCACGAAGAGTCGGACTTGACTAAACGACTAAACAACAAATGCAATTTCACACACATTTTACTTAGCAAGCAAAACTAAATTATATTCTTCCGGAGGCGGCGCGAACGGTAATGGCTGCCCTCTTCTAACCAGGAGAGGGAAGCTCCGTGGAAACGGGTCGTCCGCTATGGCGAAGCGGAGACCCACACCGGAAAACCGCAGGCGGCAGAATCCTGCGGTCCTGGGACCCGGCGGGCGCCAGGAGCTGCCCCCAAAACGTTGAAGGAACCCCGTAAGGGGCTCCGGATCGCGGAGGGGGTAGCGGCGCTGAGGGTCGCTCTGCAGTCAACGGAGCGAAGCCGCGAAGCTGTTGCCGGTGAGCGCTGACCTTTCTTCCTGGTATCTACGTTTCGGAAAGCAACAATCCGTGAGTAATAAGGACTTTCAAAAATTTTAAAGTTTTAAAAAGCGACGGAATTTGGCTGAAAGCGGATTGACGAAAAAAAGGAAGTCCGTCTTCCGCTGCTACTGAACTTCAAAGCAAAGAGCAGGAGGAGTGGAGGCAGAGAGTGAACTTTTAACCTAATGGATCTGAGCACCCACTGAACCTCCTTTGAAGCAGAATAGGACTGTAAGCATTGGATTTTGCATTTCTAATTTGGACTGTGACATCTTCTTCTATTGGAATTACAACTTAAGTTAAAAACCCAGGTGCTGGAACTGCCTGAGTAACTGTAGCAGTCAGCCTGCAGATTTGGATACTTTGCATTTAAACTTGGAAACAATCTGAGGGGGTTTGGAATTGCTACTTTGAGGCATCATTTGGAATACCAGCAAGCACTATTTGAGACATTGTGTTTATTTAATACCAACTCTGCTAAAATTTACTATTTGAAGGTTCCTGGACATTAATTTTGATTTTGATTTTATGAACTTTATTGGAATTGATCTCTTCCCGAAAGACTTTTTAAGCTCCCCCTAGAGGTTTTGGAATTTACAGCAGTGGCATTGTTTTACTTTCTCTTTCCTGGCCTCCCGTTTGACTGTTACCATCTGGGCCGTCTCTTTCCCATGGGAAACAACTCAGCCTGACCTTGACTTTTAGATAACTTTGGAATGAGTGGTGCAAGAAAAAAGGAGCCTAAAGAAAAGGAGCCCAAAGAAAAGGAATATAGAGTAAGAACTAGACAAACAACCTTAGCCACAGCCTTACAGCCACGTAGATCGTCTGTGCCTATTTTACTTTCTGAGGAAGAAGCTGCATCCCTGCCAAGAGCAGGAGAAGGAGAAACTGAGGAATTACAATTGGAAGATATGGCCTCTGGAACAACTGTTTCTATCTTAGAGAAAATCTATGAAAAATTGGAATCTTTGGATAAGAGAGTTGAATCCTTGGATAAAAAAGCTGATGAGCAAACATTTAAAATCGACCAAAACACAGAATGTCTAAATAGATTAACTGGACAAGTGGCAAAGAATGCACAAGCAATTGGAGAATTGAAGGAGGCTACAGGTGAAAATCGGAAATTGGCTGAAGATACCAGCCAAAGACTTGGAAAGCTAGAAAAAGAGGTGAGACCACTCAGTAAACAAGTAGGAGAACACCAGACCTACCTTTCTATGATTGAATTACGGAACAGGGAGACTAATTTAAGGATAAGGTCAGTCCCAGAAGAGGAAGAAGACAACTTAGCTGAGTTCTTGACCAAAATATTTTCCAAGTTCTGGAACTTAGAAGAAAAAGACTTTAAAATTGTATCAGCTTTCAGGCTTGGAAGACTTACAAAGAAGACTTACAGAGACTGTTTGATAACGTTGAGATCAAAGGAGGAAAGGGACAAGATTCTGGGCCTGCATTACGGAAAGTCACTGGTCATTTTGGACAAAAGAATTGAAATTTACAAGGACATTCCTAAACAACTTTTGCATCTTAGATCTGAGTATTTGGAACTAGCAAGACTGCTGAGGAGCAACTCAATCATCTTCAGGTGGGACTTTCCTCAAGGACTATCTTTTACTTTCAGAGGGAAGAAGATTAAAATTAGAACATTGGAAGATAGAGATAAATTTCTAAACGTGTACGGAGAGGACCTTCAAAAAGGACTTGAATTACCCTCAGGGCCTGGAGCACCAAAGGCACCGGCACCCTTGGATTCTGAAGACCCAGCGAACAAGGTACCACCCCCAGAAAAATAACCAGATTTATTCAGGATGTCTCTGCAACTGTTGAGTTGGAACATAAATGGCTGTAATATTCCGGAAAAAAGGAGGAAAATTTTTCATATATTAAAAAAGGAACAATTGGACATTATTTGCCTACAAGAAACACATGTGACTAGGCTCCATAGAAAAGTGTTAATAAACAAAAGACTTGGTCAGGAATTTATATCCTCAGACACAGTAAAGAAGAGAGGCGTGGTGATTTATGCAAAAGAGAGCCTGTCACCTAAATTTCTATTTAAAGATGAACATGGAAGAATTTTGGCAATCGAAATACAACATCAAGGAGAGAAGATTCTGCTATTAGGAATTTATGCACCAAATGAAGGAAAATCGGAATTTTATAAGAAGTTGCATGAGACTATGCTGGAGTATCTGGACTATAACAACATCATTATGATGGGAGACATGAATGGAGTCGTATCAACTTACATGGATAAGTCACAAAGCCAAAATGTTATGAAAGATGGCAGACTACCAAAGACCTTTTTTGAAATGACAGACAATATGGACTGGATTGACATTTGGAGAACGAAGAACCCCTTGGGAAAAGAAGGAACATTCTTCTCTGAAGCCCAGCTGAATTGGACAAGAATCGACCAAATATGGATAACTAGAGGTCTGGCACCCAAGGTCAGGAAAGTGGAAATCTGCCCAAAGACCTGCTCCGACCATAATGCACTGAAAATGGACATGACACTATTACCAACCGGTTCCTTTAGATGGAAGATGAATGACAATTTGTTTAGAGATCAGGAGATTATTAAGAAGGCCCAAAAAGTTTTGAAGGACTATTTTGAGATAAACATGAGCACTACGGTGGAAAAAAGAATTATTTGGGACGCAAGCAAGGCTGTGATGAGGGGGTTCTTGATACAACAGAATGCTGTAAAAAAAAGAACACAAAATGAGAGGAAAGACAAGATCTTGGAGAAAATTAAAGAGTTAGAGAAGAAGTTAAGATCGAATCCAAAGTCACAGCCGATTCTGAGAGAAATTAAACTCCATCAGGCACAATATTCTAAACTGATGAACCAGGAAATAGAATGGAAGATCAAACTAATGAAACAAAAAACTTTTGAATCAGCAAATAAATGTGGGAAACTGCTGGCTTGGCAGTTGAAGAAGAGACAAAAGTTAAATGTAGTCACAAATTTGGAAATTGAAGGAAGAAACATTCAGAACCCCGTGGAGATTAGAAAGTGTTTTCAGAAATATTTCAAAAAATTATATACTCAAGGGCCGCAGGATGAGGCTGAGATTAAACAATTTTTGGAAAAAAATGGACTTAAAAAACTTTCACAAGAAAATAGATTACTCCTGAACAGCAAAATAACACGACAAGAGATTGAACAAGCCATTCAGAACATGAAATTGGGCAAATCTCCAGGGCCAGACGGCCTGACCTCCAAGTATTATAAGACATTAAAAGATTATTTGATACAACCATTGATGGAGGTCAGTAACGAAATTATGGAGGGAAAGAAGGCGCCGGAATCGTGGAAGGAAGCTTTCATCACATTGATACCAAAATCGGAAATTGAGAAGACACAACTCAAGAACTATCATCCCATCTCCCTTTTAAATGTGGATTACAAAATATTCGCAGATATTTTGGCAAGCAGACTTAAAAGAGTTTTAAATGAAGTAATTCATAAAGACCAGGCAGGCTTTCTCCCAGGTAGACATATGTTTGCCAACACAAGGAACATCATTGACATTCTGGAACTTTTGCAAACAAACATAAACACAAAAGCAGTGTTAATTTTTATAGATGTGGAGAAGGCCTTTGATAATATCTCTTGGAAATTTATGAAGGGAAATTTAAAAGAAATGGGAGTGGGACGGGGTTTTGAGAATGGGATTGATGCAATATACTCAGAACAGAAGGCAAAATTGATAGTTAACAATGTGGTTACAGAAGAGTTTAAAATTGAAAAAGGAACACGACAAGGCTGCCCGATTTCCCCTCTATTATTTATTTCGGTCCTGGAGGTGCTCTTGAATAGGATTAGAGGGGACCGGTTGGTGCAAGGGATTCAGGTCGGAGCGAAACAATATAAACTTAAAGCTTTTGCAGATGACCTAGTCTTGACTTTGCAGGAGCCAGAATCTAGTACAAAAAGAGTATTACAACTGATTCAAGACTTTGGTCGGGTGGCGGGATTCAAACTAAATAAACAGAAAACCAAGGTGTTGGGGAAAAACTTGACAGATACAGAGTCAGAACGGTTTCAGAGAGAAACAGAACTAACTGTGGTTAAAAAAGTAAAGTACCTAGGGGTAAACATAACAGCAAAAAATCTGAGTCTATTTAAGGATAATTATGAAAAATGTTGGTCTGAAATTAAGAGAGACTTGGACAGTTGGACAAAATTGAAGCTTTCTTTGTTAGGCCGAATTGCTGCTATTAAGATGAATGTATTGCCAAAGATGTTGTTTTTGTTTCAAACATTGCAAATTGTGGACAAGACGGAGTGTTTCCGGAAGTGGCAGAGAGATATCTCTAAATTTGTCTGGCAGGGCAAAAAGCCCAGAATTAAGTTTAAGATATTAACTGATGCGAAAGAAAGAGGGGGCTTCGCCCTGCCAGACTTAAAACTGTACTATGAAGCCGCAGCTTTCTGCTGGCTAAAAGACTGGCTACTTCTTGAAGACACTGATGTGTTGGACTTGGAAGGTTTTAACAATGCTTTTGGCTGGCATGCATACTTATGGTATGACAAAGTCAAGATCAATAAGGCCTTTAAGAACCATATTGTCAGGAAAGCAGTATTTAATGTCTGGACAAAATACAAAGACTTATTGGAAAACAAAACTCCGAGGTGGCTGTCCCCTCTGGAAGCCAAGGCCCGAAAAAGACCCAATATGGAGGCCAAATGGCCAAAATATTGGGAAATATTAGAAAAAGACGGTGAGAACTGGAAATTGCAGAGTTTGGAGAAAATGGAGGGTAAAGTGCGAGACTGGTTACATTACGCCCAGATTAAAGAAGTTTTTAAAAATGACAAAAAAACTAGGGTTCCAGGTGGAGAAATCGAAGTTGGAGACAGAATTGTTAGAACCAAAGACTAAGGTACTATCAAGAATGTATAACTTGCTGTTAAAATGGAACACACAAGACGAAATGGTTAAATCTGCTATAATAAAGTGGGCACAGGATATTGGGCATAACATTATGTTTGAGGACTGAGAAAGGTTGTGGACCACTGGGCTGAACTTCACTGCATGTAATGCTTTGAAGGAAAATGTAATGAAAATGATATACAGATGGTACATGACCCCAGTTAAACTTGCCAAAATATACCATTCGTCTGATAATAAATGTTGGAAATGTAAAGAAAATGAAGGAACATTCTTTCACCTCTGGTGGACTTGCCCTAAAGTGAAGGCCTTCTGGGAAATGATATATAATGAGTTGAAAAAGGTATTTAAGTATACCTTCACTAAGAAACCAGAGGCCTTCCTCCTGGGTATTGTCAGCCAGAAGGTGTTAAAGAAGGACCGAACATTTTTTATGTATGCAACAACAGCAGCAAGGATACTCATTGCCAAGAATTGGAAGATTCAAGATCTACCCACACTGGAAGAATGGCAGATGCAGCTGATAGACTATATGCAACTGGCAGAGATGACCGGCAGAATCCGAGACCTGGGAGAAGAAAGGATTGAAGAAGATTGGAAGAAATTTAAAATTTACTTACAAAAATATTGTAATTTGATTGAATGTTAAGAAGGATGCTTGATCATAAATAATTGGCCACCACTAAACTAGATTGGAATTAGATGATAAGTGAGATTAAAAGACAAACCCTTTGGGAGAACTATTAGATTATATTTAAACGAGTGGATATAAGATTGTAAACAAGATGATAATTTGCTTGGAAAAACTTTTTAACAATGTAAGTGGGAGCAGGAGATGTGAGGAAGTCCAAACAAGTTATGAAATTTTGTGTGTGATATAAGCAATGTTGTTTGTTACTTATGCTTTTCTCTTATAAAAATCTTAATAAATATTTATATATAAAAAAACAAAATTAATATAATTTAATCAAAATATATTTGAATCCCCATGTCATGTTACAACCTTTTAGCACCCCTCATTTTTGGAATATCTCAGCAGTGTATGGCAACTATACTTTACTTTTTACACTATTCAGCCTTTAGGGAGCATTCATTCTGATTTGTTTGTGTGTTGTTTACACATCTTCCCGTTTGTCACGTGTTCATTCCACTTTGCAATGCATTTCCCTGTCTTTGTCAAAATCACAAATTTTGTTTTAAAAAATAAAAGGGGATTTGTTGCACTAGGGGAACAGAAGATTTTAATCCACTTTAAATGCACAAACCTAAACTTCCACTACATATTTGAATCCTACAAAATATGGAGAGTTTGGAGCACTCAGAATGTCTGCTCCAAATTCCAGGCAGCCATACCTTTTCCCAGGATACTCCATTGCTTCCTCCCCCATGTATATGCTTCTTGTGAGTCTGGGTTGTTACTGTTGGAGACCAAATGCCGGAACAATGGATCTTGGTCTTCATTGACATTTGGCCTTGATTCAGTAAAGTGATTATTGTGATTCGGAGGTACCTACAACTCTGTGTTTACAACAAAGGTGGTGTAAAATTCCGTCTTTCTATTTTCTAATATAACAGAGGTTTTTTCCTCTCTTCATATTTCAGGGATCCCCCAATATCTACGACCATGAATTTACTATACAGGCAGATTCTTACCTGCCAGTGGATGAAACCCAGATCCCCACAGGTTGGTTGATTTTTAAGATGAATGCTGTTGATCTACAGATGTTATCTAGGGAGCTGTCGTGGCCAACTGTGCAGAACTGGCCACAGTGTAGGGTGCTAGCCCTGAGTTCAAATCTGTGGTCAATCAACTTGCTTTTCTAAAACTGGAACAATGCCATAAAAACACAAGGTGGGTGGTCACTGTGAAAACAGGACTCTGAATTATATGGGCCGCTAACCTAACCCAGCAGTGCACTGCTTATGTTCTAGATGGAGGTTAAATCTTAATTTGACATTGAAAGGGGGGGAAGTTTACTTAGGGAAACACAGAACATGGCATGTGACACTCACAGCTGTCCAATCCCCACCCGTCATATCTACTGCCTAAGGCAGCTGCCTCACTCTGCCTAATGGTAGGACAGTGGTCCAGGATTGGCATTTGGAGAGCTACAGGCTCCCCATACTTGGTTTAAGTGGGAAAGGTGGCAATGTCCTTTCAGACCACCTGTGGTTTGGGAATCCCACACTAAATTGTTCTGTGTGGTTTGCTTGCTGTGGTGGACTTTTTGGTGTTTCCAGATGTCCGTCTTGGTTCTGTCCACATTTTTAAGAGTTGCTGTGGAAGATTGCTAAATGTCTGTAGTTTCTTTGCCTTTCTTTGTCCTTTCTCCATTAGGAGAAATTGCTTCAGTGCAGGATACAGGTTTTGATCTGAGAAAGCCAGTGGAGTTTGGAAAACACCTGCAGAAGGTTCAGCTCGGAGGATTTGACCACAATTTTTGCCTGAAGCAGACAAAAGAAACATGCTTCTGTGCGAGGTACAGGTTTGGTTTGTCACCTTTGTTTGACAGCATATTGACCAAAACATTGTGTTTCATGCTCTTCCTTCTCCCAGTTTATTTAAAAGTATTTATACACTGCTGTTCATAAAATATATCATAGGGCTTTACAGATTTAAAATAAAGCAATAGAAACATCGAAACATTTAATTAAAACCATACCCCACAAAAGGCAACAAAATCACTGTAAAACATGGAAAGCAGTCCTGTTTCAGTTTTCAAAGGTCAACTGGGATAACTTCACCAATTAGAAGAAAGCAGGCAGATACCTGATATCACCCTCCATAGCATTCGGGCTGCTACAGAAAATGCTCTGGTCTTGTTTAAGGTTGATTTTAATATATAGTATAGATTGCTTGTGTAATTGATTTACATACTTGCAAATTGCTTAGAAGCCTATTTTGGCAACAAACAGTAAATAAATTAATAAATGACAAGGATTGAAAGTATAGACATCCATGGATGTGATTTAGACAAATCAATTACATAATTACAATGATGTCCTCCAAGTTCCATTCTGTAAGACGACCAAAAGTGTACAATGTGGAGGAAAGTGTGTGATTTATATAATTTACACTTCCATACCTTCCCACCCGGGATTTGGGGGAAGTGTTAACAGTAAGCTACAGTATTTTGCTTTGAACCATGCTCAGGTTTTCACAGATCTCTTGCGAATTTCACTTGTGGAAGGCTGGTATTGCAGGATGCTCTTAATCCACCTTGTGAACTACGATAACACATAAGTAACTTGAGCCAGCACAGCTAGTGAGCTTTGGCAACATGATGCTCACCCTGCCTGGACCCACTGAAGTGGCTAAATGTGACTTTCGATATGGCACGGATGTGATCCAAGGCCACAGTCTGTTCTCTCTGGCTACAACTTGATCAGGGAGATAAGTATTTTGTTGCCTCTTGGAATTATGTGATGCATTATCATGTATTTATGGAAAGAGAGACAGCTAAAAGGCAAATGCATCTTAGTATGTGACCAAGTGACTTCTTTTAAAATTTGCACAGCCCCTTCCTTGCACCCAAGTGCTGTTTCCCATGCCTCTATCTATTATTAAGAGCTGCTGGCTACCACTACACATAACTAAATGCAGAGTACCAAAAGCCTACAGACTCCTAGAAATTTAATTAACAGATGACTTTCTTTTTACAGAGCCCACCATCCCCCTAGTGGCAGAATGATAGAGGTTTATACAACTCAGCCCGGGATTCAATTTTACACTGGGAATTTCTTAGATGGCACTCTAAAGGGAAAAGGAGGCTGTGTGTATCCCAAGCATTCTGGCTTCTGCCTGGAAACACAGAACTGGCCAAATGCAGTGAACCAGGTACATTCTTAAGTTTTATATGACCACGGGGCCACACAGAATAGAAGCTACACAAAACTGTCTTAGGGCTCAGCTTCAATGGTTTATTGCAGATTTCATTTTGAGGATGCTCAGAAGAACATAGAAATCAGTAATGGGTGGATCTGCATAAGCACTGAAATCACATGGTACAGCTATTCTGTGATTATCTCATTTCTGACTGCAGGTAGATCACATTTTGCTATGCAGAGCAAGGCTGCTTTTCTGTGCATAGGAAGTTTTTTTAGATCAATAAACAAAACATTAAAGTAGGTGATCCCTTGCCACTCTAAAATGGCACAGCTCCTTGCAATTTCTCTGCATTCTCAAGACTTAACAGTGCATTCCTAGGCATAACTGCTCACAGTATAAATTTACACTCAGTTAAGTATGTACATGATTGCAAGCTCAAAAACCAAAAGTTGATTAGTAAAATGTGAACCAATTCAAGAATACTATGTATGTGTGTAGAAAGCTTGTGGTTACATGCCAAAGGTAGATCAGGTTCTGCTAGTATATATGAATGATTTGCAGTAGATTGGCAAGGATTTGACTCCCAATTTTGTAATGGTTTGTTCTAAATGCAATAAAACAAAACCCTAGATGCAAGCAATTTTTCTTCTATAAGTGCACAAATGTTGAGTTTTATTTTTTATTCTTACAGCCTAATTTCCCAGATAGCCTGCTGCACCCAGGAGAGGAATACAAGACCACAACTTGCTTCAAGTTCTCTGTAGCTTAAGCAAAGACCAAGATTTTTTGTAGCAATCTGTAACAAGTTAGTTTTCAAAGATTCTAGACTGTTCGTTTTAGGATCAAATGTGTCTTCATGTACTCAAGAAGTCTACTTGACACCATCCTGCATAGACTTAAGATTTTATACAGGCAACCTTCTTTCTCTCTCACCGCCCCCTTGAGAGCTTACTGGTTCAAAGGCAGGTGGAAATAGAAGAAATAAATCATGTTAAAATGTAAATTCACTTCAAGATACTATTGCTAAGGATGTTGGCACAGTTCTTCCCCACCCCAATTTCTTAGCAATGGTAAAGGTATTACATTTGCATTGGGTCTAAAATAAACTCTAAATGCAAGAGCTGTGAAGAGTTGTTTAAAAGCTTGTATTGGTTTGGAATTCAGTAATGTTGCAAGGATTAATGAGAATGCAAATGAAGTGCTTTGAATCATTAACAAATAGACAAGTGGCAATGGCAATGGAATGTTAACTGCTGCTGTTCAGTACAGACAACATGTCCTTTCTGGGTTCTCTATTCCACTACAGGACAAACAGCAGTGGCTACTGAACATATTGTCCTCAGTGAGCTGTACTGAAGATCCTGCTCCCATTTTCTTCTGCATACCTAAAAGTATCTCTAAACATGCCTATATTGCTGGTTTCTCAGAAGCCATTTGTGATGCTAAATAGGCTTAATTCAGTACCTACGTTTGCTGTTAGTATGTTGGCAGGGTGCTTCCCATTAAGCTTCCAGGTAACTGATGGGAAACCCATCAGCCAGCAAGGCTGTTACCTCTTTTCTACATGCATGGTACTATTTAGGCTACATAAAAACTGGAGACTTATTATATACAGGTGGGGCCCTGCTGTAGATTCCTGGCACGCACCTGAAGAGTGGGGGGGGGGCGACTCCCTGCTTCAATGCAAGTCTGTCTTCATGTGCAAACTTTTTAAACATTTCAAAGTGAAACCAGTGTGCATTAAGCTTCTGCATCTAATGGAGTGCTTGATTTGGCATGGGAAGAAGGAACTTCAGTAGACTGACCTTTGCTGCAACTTAAAGAGGTATGGGGGATTTTTGAACAGGAATCTGTTCAATGTGACCTGCAGTATTAATAGATGACATTGCATGATGGCTGCATGCTATTCCCAGCACAACCATCTTTGTGTAGTTCTCAGCACAACTGAATGTAGGAACAGCCAGCTATCTCACCTTTGGCCCAACCCCTAATGAACATCACAGACAGGCTTATGATAAATCATAGCCTGTCATAAGCCACTCTCTCACCCACAGCCCTTTCTGTACTCATACAGGGACAAAGGTGTTTTGTTCTGTTCTTTAAGGTAAGAACACTAAACAGGAAGAGTTATAAAGGTCCTTATCTATTGTTATGTCTCCCCCCACTACAAAACATCTGCGCCCCTGTCCAAACTCTGAGAAAGTATTTTGTTCTGGCATTGAGAATACAGATTTGTCTGTCAACTGCTGCTTGCCTTTTGGCTGAAAATAAAAACATCAACACAAGCATTTTGGCTTGCCAGGTAGAACCATTCTTCCCGCTGCTCCCTGTGTGTTCTCCTGACCCTTGAGGGGGGACTCACTCTTTCAGGCCTGCACCTGCAGAGCTCCTGCTGGTGGGACAGGTTAGTTGAATCCTGCCCACTGGGTTGTATTCAACTTAGTCCTATTCATAGGATCATTAATTTCAGAGTTTACTAAGTCAGTCCTGTCTCATGAGTTTACTCAGAGTAGGAAAATTTACTAGAAAATGGGTTGTATTTAAGGATGGTGTTTGGTACTGCACTAGGCAACTAACACTTTTAATTGATCTTATAAACTTTGCCCACTTTGATTTTTAGATTATTATTATTCCAAAATTCTAAACTCAGTGAAAATAGTATGTAACAAACTATCTTCTGTGCAGGAAATATTCAGACAATCAATTCAAGGTTAGTAGAGTATACATCACTGAAACAACCTAAATCAGCAAGATTATACAGATTTTTTTTGTAAAATAGCTTACAGTAATTCAAAATTGAGATCACAAGGATTGCCAATTGTGAAAGTGAGCATGCAACTTTCTTGATTAGAAAATGTTAAGCATTTTTATTTATCAGAAACAGCATATTCATTTAGTATCATAAATATAGCCATGTCAAGAGTTTAAAACAAAAACTGAAGTTATTCATCTAACTAATGGGTATTGTTTCAGCCCTTTCTCACTCAAGTCCCATCTATGTGTTCTGTCATAGAAGTTAAGCAGATGTTACTCTCTGTTCAACCTTAGGTTTAGTATGTTATATTTAGCCATGAATTTTAGATTAGAAGCTAATTTATGCAATACTGGCATTGTAGTTAAGCAGCATGGCATTTCCAGATGAGACATGTATGTTTGATAAAGGTGTAAGATTGAAGTTTGTTTTCAGCATCTTCCTTTGCCATTTTGATTCTGCTCAATTACAGCTCAATTTTGCCCTGCTAAGGAAGCTAAAATGCAATTTATGCTGTCAGTGAAGATAAACAGTCCTCAAACTAGCTTCCTGATTTCATTAAGGAAGAAAGAATGAGTGAACTGAGTAAGTGAACCAGGGAGCCTAGCAGTATGAGATAGAAACTACTTTCACAAGATCAGATTCTGCTTTGTAATCAGGTTAGGATCTGCCTAATTCACTGTTACCTTCTATCCAAAATACCTTGGGAAAAGCCCATTGCTTACACTATTTTCTTGGTATCCTAGATAGAACTCAAACAAAATGGCAATTTGAATACAACTTAAGGTGGCCTCATTTAAGATAATTGTGCCTGCGGTGGTATGTCATAAGAGTATTCTGCTAAGCAAGCCAACTTGATTTTACAAGTTAACAGATCAAACTCCAACAGTTGTACAAATACCATTACAGAATCAGATCAACAAGCAGCTTCCTTAAAAATACCTTTGCAAGTCATAACACCCCAGAAAGCCTGAAGCACCAAATTAAATGTCACATTTAAGCTTGATGCCCGCAGGCTAGTGGTAGCCACAAGTATTTTTAGCCAATACCCTTGCACAGTATTTGTGTACAACACTAAGGTATCTGTAATCTGCTTTTAACATGCACTTGATTAACAGAAGCAAATAGCATTACAGCAAAGTTAGAAATACACATTTTATTTCATGTGCCCATAAAAAGACCCACTTTTCAGATCACAGGATGTTATTACATACAGAAATTGTGCACTAGTCTAATGTAGCAGCTTTTACAGATTTTACTAGAAGATCAAGATCCTCGCTGCGTTAGCCCTAGAAAAGGTTTTCAATCAACTAAATCCTTACATTTGTCAATAACACCAAAGAAATCCCTTAAAATAACGTAAACAAAATTCTTCCTATCATGTTCTTTGCAATTCTAATCCAGTCTTTCAGGACTCACACTCCTTCGAGGGCTTCCTGATGGCGAACGACTAAAAATAAAAAGGGGGAAAAACGAAGTCACTAGGTTACTCAATGTTAAAATTAGTAAAAAAATGGAAATTAATGGATTAGTGTTCTTAAAAGGGGATCCATGCTACCTGCACATTAGTAATTTTAATCCTAGCACCTATTTGGATGCTGCTTTAGAAGAGGATGTTAGTTGGAATTGAAGGCTACAAGCTCTTAATGTTAAATATTGAAGCAAACTTAAAAGTTTGCATGCACCCCCATTCCCACAGTATTACCAAGCTCTCTTGCAGTGTTCAAGAAGCATACTTACCCTGAGTTAATGGAGAATGGATATAAATGGCTCATATCAAAACTGAAAAAGCAAGACTGAATATTAAATCAAGTAAAAACGCTTTTAAACACATATGCTCATGAGGAACTAAAAATTCTGACACAGTCTACTATTATTAAGTAACAGCTCGCTGCTGTTCAATGTCTAGATTGTCCTGCCAATTTCCTGAAGGTTTCTGTCACAACTATAAACCTTCTCCGTTTAACCTTTGAGCCATTTACATTTATTGTCCATTAACATAGCCAGGTAATATGCTCCATTATTATTAATATGCTGTATTATTATTAAACACCCTTTTTGAGAATGGTTCTGGACTTTGGTTAAATCTTAAATTTGCTTAAGAGCAAATTTTTATTACACTTTAAGTGCCCTGCCACAGTTCCTCAGACCCTGAGTGAATAGTAATCACTCACTTTCCCAACAGAAGATGCCAGTTTTTGTGCTTTTTTACCCTATTTCATGGGTATCTCCCATTATTTCACTTTTTAAAAAAATAACCTAAAAGCTATTATAAAGAACTATAAACAAATCACAGCTCTGTAGGAATTTTAACATTTAGTAACATTATTTTAATGTTTTAAATGTGGAACTGTGAATCCAGGATATACAACACTGTTATAAACTTTATTTCGATTGTTATCTGCGTAAAATGCAATATGTCTCCTTCAGAGGCTCAGCTTACCTTCTCTTTAAAGATGGTGATCTTGATTTGGAACGGCTGTTAAAACAGCATTAATTACATTACATTAGCAAACACTAGACTGATCCAGTATCTACAGCCAGGGAGGGAAACCAGTGGACCTACAGATGTTACTGGAATACAACTCCCATCATCCCTGACTACTGCCTTTGCTGACTGAGCCTGATGGGAGTTGGAGGCCAACAATAGCTGGGGGGCCACAGGTTAACTACCCCTGATCTATAGCCATGATTTATCTGTTTTAAAATAAAAGCATGAAAGAAGCTGGTAACATCTTGCAACTGGTTATTTTGATGCTGAATACTTGAGAACCACAAAGATTGCTTCTAAACTACTTAAATGCATAGAGTAGGCTAAATGAACTCACATTCATAGTATAAGCCTGTGTGTATAGTAGACATTTGATGCTTTCAATTAAAACATTGCAAGAGGCATTTGGAAGTGATTACCATTTAGAAAAATGCCCATTTCACAAATTTTAGCTAATTACTAGTTACTATTTTACAAAGCATCGATGTTTACCTGCTTCTGGGTCGTGAAACGGACCTGGACCTGGATCTTGACCTTGACCGAGACCTAGGTTTTAAAGAGAAGGTACTCAATTCCAATCTTTTAACACATCTATGCAGGTGAATGAAAGCTGTCATGAAACAAGGTTGTAGAGATGCAGTCACAACAATATACAAAGTTCATTAATTCTATTCATTCTGGAGGAAACTTAGAACATATGATGCCCAGATGTGCTTTTCTTTAGAGATGTATGTTTGATTCGATCAAGGATTTTATTGTTGCATTTATTTATGGTTTTTTTAAAATATCGCCTACAATTCCTTTTTCTTTTGTAAGCTGCTTTGAATATGGGGTAAAAGTACTAAGATACTAATGAAAATTAAATTGACTCCATGAACATTAAGCTTATTAGCAAAATTACCTTGATCTTTTTAAAGAACCTGAACGGGATCTGCGTGGCGAGACAGATCTGGATCTCCGAGGGGAGAGTGATCTTGATCTCCGAGCAGAGACAGACCTGGATCTAAAAGAAAGGTGGTTGTTACAAATATGCCATTCTGATTCTTAAACTAAAGCACCTTGTTACAATTTTGATGCTCACCTCCGGCCACGACTTCGGCTACGTGAGCGAGAATATCTCCTTCCTCTGGACCTTGAATGAGATCGAGACCGTGACCTAGGTTTTAGGTTAGATAAGAGAAGTATTAGACCACAGGTTCAACAGTTAACATGTGAGCCTTTGCCGAAGCCCAAATATCTGATAATTAAAAATTAGTGTCTTGTACGTTGAAAAAAATCAGGGCCTATGTCTTGAGTATTTTTACTACCTAAAAAAGATGTTAAACTGAATAACATTTTAGCATTACAATCAAAATATAAAACACTGTAATGTGTATTTAAAATAAACCTTGCAAGTTTGCAGGTCGACCCTCTTTGGCCCAAGGTCTAGCAGATCTAGACGATCTAGAAGTATCTATAGCCGGTCGCTGCATCTAGGTGTTCTCTTCAATCTAACGACGATCAAACTGACAGCCAAATGAGCCAGGTGAGGCTTGATTGACGCAAGAAGATTTTTCTAGGTGGGAATGTGGTCAATCTGGTGTTCCTCTTTTTAAACCGGAGGGGGCCCCAATTGAAAGCCAAATTTACTGTTACGGCGATCACCGTCTCAATTTTTCTGCCCTTTAAAGAATAAGGTGAAGCTAGGTGTAGATGGCTCGAGGGGATCTGGCCTCTTATGCTGATCACCTCAAGGTCTAGGAGGATCTTAATTGTCGGATTTGCAAGGCGCCTCAGCATGAAATCTTAAGGCTCGTGACATTCTGAATCAAGGCGACTGACTCAAACGAAGAAACCTGAAAGGTTTTGACCAGGTTGATTATTAACATATTAACATAGTAACACAAAATATAAACAATTGTAATATACCCACATAAATTATAACATTTACTTTTAAAATGGTGTATCATTACCTTCTTTGCTAATAAAAACTATGATTAACTTCTGAAAACAAATCTCCTTATATCTACACATACCTGCTTCTTCTCCGACGACTGTAGCGATGACAGTCATAAGCATAATGACCTTTCTCGCCACACTCATAACATCTATCATTGGGATCAAATGGCCGGCGTGCTGGGGGTCTATCATAGCGAGACCGGCGTGGCATACCGGTTGATAACTCCACTCTAACCCTAGAGCCACAGATCACTCTGCAACAGAAACACATATTTAATAATCCAACTATGGACTCGGAATTCAGTTTTTATTCCCGTGTAGATAACCAGTTAGCACTTGCACGTACTTTCCATCTAGCCCACGAACTGCATCTTCAGCATCTCTTGGGTCTTCAAACTCAACAAACGCAAATCCTGGAGGATTTCGCGCAATCCATACTGTGCGTAATGGTCCGTAGTAGCTGAAAGCTCTCTCAAGTTCACCTTTACCAGCACCAGTTCCTAGATTACCAACATATACTTTGGTTTCTACACACACAAAAGAAAAAAGATTTTTTTAGAAAGTTCCAAGAAAATATACGTCCTTAATAATCTTAAGCCAATTTCTTTTTTTTAAAAAAACTTTTTATTGAATTTTCCATTATACAAATCTTAAGCCAATTTCACTGCTATCTGAGTATTCATGTTCACTTCACTTGCCAAACTGCACTCCCACTGAACCGCAAAAGCAAGGCTGCAACCATCATAAACGCAAGTTTCCGGCATCCATGCTGGCAGCTGGGGGGGGGGGGCACGTCAAAGCGACAGCAAGGAGGAAAATAATACTATTATACCGACACCCTGTATCACGCACAAGATTTCTCCTAGTTTTTCTGTCTATCTAATTGGGAGTTATAGTCGAGATACTCAAAGCAATTAATAATCATAATGACCTGCATAAGAAGCGCACTTCCCATACTTCGGGACACAAAAGTTTAAGGAGGCGCGTGGTCAAGGAGAAAGGAGAACACGCCACAAGTTGGCGAGGCTCAATGAGGCCGCCACTCCCTTTATTAGAGGCTCCTGGAAAGCGCGCCAACCGGCAGGCAGCCGGCAGAGGAAGCGCAAGCGGCGGCAACTGCCCTTCGGGCCCTCCGGCGCCACTTCTCCGCCCTCCCGGCTTCCTCCCTCCGCCGACGGCTCAGCCAAACGCGCCGCCGCCCTCGCGGCTTCTTCCCTCGGCCAGCCCGCCCACCTCCTCTTCCTCGCTGCCGAAGGCGAGCGGAGCAACCCTGGGCGCCGCCATCTTTGGCGCCGCCTCCATTTTGCCCGCGCAGCGTCAGTAGCGCCGAAGGGAGGGAAAACAAACCCCGCCAGCTCCGACCACAAGCCCCGTCTGCCGTTACCCCGAGGGGAGTCCCCTCCTCACACCAAGCCAGCGGCGCACTTCCAACGTCCGAAGCGCCACAGCGCCGAACCCGGGGGTGGCTTTCTCCTCAGCGCAGCCGGCGACCATGCCTGTGCAAAATGGCGGCGGCTGTGGCGGCACTTTGCCGCTTAACGGGCTTCTTCGCCGCCGCCGCCGCCGACACGGAATACGGCCTGGATTTACACCGCGGATTTAGCTAAGCGGGGCCTCGAAAAGAGGCAAAGAAAGGCGTCGCTGCGGTCTCTTCTCCACCCGCTTCTCCCAGCTCGCGCCACTCACCTCCACCATAACGGCCATACCGCGACATCTTCTCCCGAACAGGGGGGGAAAGCCCAACCGTCTCCACGCGCATGCGGGCTCGCGGGGCCTTATATAGGACGTGCCGTTGGCGCGCATGCGCGTAACAATGGCCAGGCCGCCGCGGGCCGGCAAGGCGGGAAGAAAGTCAGCTTTTGGTTTCCGTAGCAACGGCAGGCTGGAAGGAGGGAGGGAGGGAGCGGAGGCTGAGACAGCCTCCATTTTGGGAACGCGGTTATTGCCCGAGCGTGTAATTTGCCCGTTTGAAAACACGTGCCGTTTTCTCGGGTATTATTATTATTATTATTATTATTATTATTATTATTATTATTATTATCATCGAGCGCCCCACCGTACGCCGCTCAGCAACATTTCACTCAGATTTTCTACGGTGGAAGCGGATTTTCATATATTTGCGCGTTCGGGAAGTTTGGTCCGCACTGAATTTTTTAGGGGGTTGCTCAAGGAGGAGTGAAGGGTTTGGGAAAATTGGTGCTCGTGAAAAGGCCATGGTCGCTGAGAAGCTCCTTGCAACCAATGAAAGGGATCGCTTGTTCCCTCAAATCCACGTGTCTTGAGTCCATTTGCGCCCCCTATATTCTGCTACAGTAAATACAGTATTTCTATGTTGTCCATTGGGAAACCGATGGCTGTTAACCTTTTAAAAGGTGGTTTATTTTTTACACTCCGCCCAAGGACCTCCAGCCAACAGCGAATAAGAACGTGAGAGCCTTCTGAATAAACAATGAACAATAACAGAACCTCGGTCATTTTTCTTCACTCCAGGCATCACACCAGATTAAAGAGCTTGTTGTAAAATAATGGCATACGTTGAGCGTTAAATGCGAGCGTGCATTCGTGGGCCTTGAGGGCAATTCCTCAGCTTCCTCTAAACTGCACTTCATTCTCTGAGGAGGAGAGATTCCTCGTAACACTAGTATGTAAAAGGCAGCACATGAATGGTGCACTCCGACGTCGGTTTTCTCGGGTGAAACTCACTACGTTCAATAGAGCTGACTCGAGAGTCATGCTCTATTTCTATGCATGTTTATACAGAGGCTAACCCGAGTAAGTTCAATTGAACCAAGGGCTTCCCAAACTCTGGTCTCTAGCTATTTTTGGACTACGGTTCCCATCATCCCTGACCACTGGTCCTGCTAGCTAGGGATGATGGGAGTTGTAGTTCAAAAAAACAGCTAGCGAGCAGAGTTTGGGAAACCCAGGTTAAGTCTATATAGGATTGAAACCTGACCCATTGTTTTGGGCTACTTCATGCAATGCAAACTGGCTAGATTGGTTCGTAAATCGCTCTGAGTTGCCTTGGGTAAGATAAAGCGACGAACAAATGTAATATAAAAATACTATCTTTGGAACGGAAGGCACAACGCACGCTAGGGAAACCCCTACTATTCTACAGTAACATAAAGGAACAAACACCCTCCTTGCTTTAAAATATTGTAACCCCCATCCTGGGACTATTACAAAAGCTTTTTTAAAAAGTGCCTTTAAAAAAGTCCCTTGAAGCTGCAATTCTAGGCATACTCCCTGGATTCAGGGCGACTTAATCCGAACAAAATTATTTTGCATTCGCACTCTGGAAAACTAATCTTAACACTTACCCACTAAACTTTACAGGAGTTGCCTCTGATTAGTCATCTATTAGGATTTGCCCTCTGAATCGGCTTTTAATTTTCTTTTTAACCTTAGGCAAAGAGAGGCGGAGTAAGCTAAATAGGGTAAATTATCATTTGCTGCCGGACTGCTTAAACTTCCGAGCTCTGCCAGCTCATTCTGCGGGGCTGCTTGCTGAGCGCGGTTATTCTTAGGGTATGAGATGGGAGTGAATATGCCATGAATGAAGGGGTTGGCCGTAAGCAGCTGTTTCCGGATATTGCTTTTTTGCAGAGGAGGAACTTGAAACTACAACCCGATGCATTCTGGGCCCAAGCAGTGACGACGGGAGCGAAACGCTGCATGCGTTTCGCCTGAATCCCTCGCCTTCTTTACCGGTTGGATTACAGGGAAACTCGCATTTCATCTTTAGCGGTGAGTGCGATGTAAAAATGTTGTTGATCCGGCTCCGTGCCTCTTTTATGGGCATAAAGGCAGAGAAGAAGCAAGAACTGTGTGGATGAACGGGGGCGCTTTAGATTCCAAATAAACTTCTGCGCTGGGAGTGCAGACCCTTTCCAAAACATGCCCTCGCTCCGGGGTGAATAACACTTTATTATTTGCACAGTAAGATTATTTTTTGGAGAAACATGCCCTGATCTCGAGTATAAAAAGAGTGGGTGGAAGATATGTTTAGTTGTGATACTTGGTGCCCTTATTGCATTTCTTGAGTCTCTAAAGTCAATTGCGTCAGATTGTAAACCTTATTTTTTTAAAATCTGCGTCCTACTTTTGGCTGTTTAACATTCTATGGCCTTAAAAATGTTATTTGTGGGAAGGAAGTTATTGGTTTTCGGTTAATATGTATTTTGTGTTCTCATTTTTTATGTTGTGAACAGCCCCTATGATCTTTGGAGGAAGAGCAGTATACAAAATTAGTAAATGAGAAATAGATAAAATAAACAAATCTAGGATTGTGCTGTTGTTCCTAACTTCTAGATACGAGCGGGATATCTAGACATTGTTTTAACAGTCAGCTTTATCAACCTTTGCTGATCAGTGTGTTTTTTGTTTTCTCATTTGGTTCAGCAAATAGGAAATATGACTGAGTGGCAGAGGAAGACACCTTTGGAATGGCTGACTTATGTGAATAAAGAAATTGAAGTTCTGGCTGCTGAGAAACAGAATTATAAAGGATGGGTTTTAACAGTTGATCCAGTGTCTGCCAAGTAAGCAGGAGTTCAGTATGCATGGAAGTGTGATACCCAGAGAGAGAGAGATGTATCAAAATTTATTTTATTTTCAAAACCATGAATCAGAACAAGAATCTGTAAATTTTACTTTCTACTCAGCATGCGGTTAGCCTGTTGTTGCTGCTGCTATGACAAATGTCTGATGTTGTCTGGCTTCACACTTCAGAATTTCTATTCACACCAACAACTAGAAATTTGCCCTACAATTTATTCTTTTCACTGATATTCTCATAAATAGGACAGCTGAACAAGTAGAAGGGAAAAAGAGGAAAATGTTTGAGACAGCATCAGATGAGTTTTCTACACTGGTAAAATTGAGACAGTATGATCAGGTCACTGACCGTCAGTGTTAAGGTTTAGCAGTGGTATTCCACATGGCCTGAGAATGTGGGCCTTTGATTTTTGTTTTAGTTCTTATGTTTGCACTTTTTTGTATGTTTGTTAACAAATCATTAACTTTTTTGAAAAGATGTGGGAAGCAACTCACTCTATATGCCTTTAGACAATTTTCTTTCATAATATATATATTTTTAATAAATATTTATTAAGGTTTTTGAATACAAATGCATAAATAATAAACAACATTATTTATATCATAACATAATTTCATCACTTCTTTGGACTCCCTCACGCCTCCCGCTCTCACTTACATCGTTAAAAAAGGTTTTTCCAAGCAAATTACCATCTTATTTACAATCTTATATCCGCTCATTTAAATAGAATCTAGCAGCTCTCCAAAAGATTTATATTTTCCTTAATCTCACTTATCGCCAAATTCGGATCTAATTCAGTGGTGGGCAATTATTTGTGATCTAGCATCCTCCTTAGCATTCAACCAAATTACAATATTTTTGTAAATAAATCTTAAATTTCTTCCAGTCTTCTTCAACCCTCTCTTCTCCCAGGTCCCGGATTCTGCCAGTCATCTCGGCCAGTTGCATATAGTCCATCAGCTGCATCTGCCACTCTTCCAGTGTGGGTAGATCTTGAGTTTTCCAACTCTTAGCGATGAGTATCCTTGCTGCCGTTGTTGCATACATAAAGAATGTTCGGTCCTTCTTTAACACCTTCTGGCCGACAATGCCCAGAAGGAAGGCCTCTGGTTTCTTAGTAAAGGTATACTTGAACACCTTTTTCAACTCATTATATATCATTTCCCAGAAGGCCTTCACTTTAGGGCAGGTCCACCAGAGGTGAAAGAATTTTTCCTTCATTTTCCTTACATTTCCAACATTTATTATCAGACAAATGGTATATTTTGGCAAGTTTAACTGGGGTCATGTACCATCTATATATCATTTTCATTACATTTTCCTTCAGAGCATTACATGCAGTGAAGTTCAGCCCGGTGGTCCACAACCTTTCCCAGTCCTCAAACATAATGTTATGCCCAATGTCCTGAGCCCACTTTATCATAGCCGATTTAACCATTTCGTCTTGTGTATTCCATTTTAACAGCAGGTTATACATTCTTGATAATACCTTAGTCTTTGGTTCTAACAATTCTGTTTCCAACTTCGATTTCTCCACCTGGAACCCTAACTTTTTATCATTTTTAAAGACTTCTTTAATCTGAGCGTAATGTAACCAGTCTCGCACTTTATCCTTCATTTTCTCCAAACTCTGCAATTTCCAATTGTCTCCATCTTTTTCTAATATTTCCCAATATTTTGGCCATTTGGCCTCCATGTTGGGTCTTTTTCGGGCCTTAGCTTCCAGAGGTGAAAGCCACCTCGGAGTTTTATTTTCCAATAAGTCTTTGTATTTTATCCAGACATTAAATACTGCTTTCCTGACAATATGGTTCTTAAAGGCCTTAATGCTCTTAACCTTATCATACCATAAGTATGTGTCAGGGGTGCATGCCAACCAAAAACATTATTAAAACCTTCCAAGTCCAGTACATCAGTGTCTTTGAGAAGTAGCCAGTCTTTTAGCCAGCAGAAAGCTGCGGCTTCATAGTACAGCTTTAAGTCTGGCAGGGCAAAGCCCCCTCTTTCTTTCACATCAGTTAATATCTTAAACTTAATTCTGGGCTTTTTGCCCTGCCAGACAAATTTAGAGATGTGTCTCTGCCACTTCTGGAAGCACTCCGTCTTGTCCACAATCTGTAATGTTTGGAACAAAAACAACATTTTTGGCAATACATTCATCTTAATAGCAGCAATTCGGCCTAACAAAGAAAGCTTCAATTTTGTCCAACTGTCCAAGTCTCTCTTAATTTCAGACCAACATTTTTCATAGTTGTCCTTAAACAGACTCAGATTTTTTGCTGTAATGTTTACCCCTAGGTACTTTACTTTTTTAACCACAGTTAGTTCTGTTTCTCTCTGAAACCGTTCTGACTCTGTATCTGTCAAATTTTTCCCCAACACCTTGGTTTTCTGTTTATTTAATTTAAATCCCGCTACCAGACCAAAATCTTGTATCAGTTGCAATACTCTTTTTGTACTAGATTCTGGCTCCTGCAAAGTCAAAACTAGGTCATCTGCAAAAGCTTTAAGTTTATATTGTTTTGCTCCGACCTGGATCCCTTCCACCAACCGGTCCCCTCTGATCATATTCAAGAGCACCTCCAGAACCGATATAAATAGCAGAGGGGAAATCGGGCAGCCTTGTCGTGTTCCTTTTTCAATTTTAAACTCTTCTGTAACCACATTGTTAACAATCAATTTAGCCTTTTGTTCTGAATATATTGCATCAATCCCATTCTCAAAACCCCGTCCCACTCCCATTTCTTTTAGATTTCCCTTCATAAATTTCCAAGAGATATTATCAAAGGCCTTCTCCGCATCTATAAAAATTAACACTGCTTTTGTATTTATGTCTGTTTGCAAAAGTTCCAAGATGTCAATAATGTTCCTTGTATTAGCAAGCATGTGTCTACCTGGGAGAAAGCCTGCCTGGTCTTTATGGATTACTTCATTTAAAACTCTTTTAAGTCTGCTTGCCAAAACATCTGCAAATATTTTGTAATCCACATTTAAAAGGGAGATGGGACGATAGTTCTTGAGTTGTGTCTTTTCAGTTTCCGATTTTGGTATCAATGTGATGAAAGCTTCCTTCCACGATTCCGGCGCCCTCTTCCCCTCCATGATTTCGTTGCTGACCTCCATCATTGGTTGAATCAGATAGTCTTTTAATGTCTTATAGTACTTGGAGGTTAGGCCGTCTGGCCCTGGAGATTTGCCCAGTTGCATGTTCTGAATGGCTTTTTCAATCTCTTGACATGTTATTTTGCTGTTCAGGAGTGATCTATTTTCTTGTGACAATTTTTTAAGTCCATTTTTCTCCAAAAATTGTTTAATCTCGACCTCGTCCTGCAGCCCTTGAGTATATAATTTTTTGAAATATTTCTGGAAGCACTTTCTGATCTCCGTGGGGTTCTGAATGTTTCTTCCTTCAATTTCCAGATTTGTAACTGTATTTAATTTTTGTCTCTTCTTTAACTGCCAAGCTAGCAGTTTCCCACATTTATTTGCCGATTCAAAAGTTTTTTGTTTCATTAATTTAATCTTCCTGATTTATCAATTTGGAATATTGTGCTTGGTGGAGTTTGATTTCTCTCAAAATCGGCTGTGACTTCGGATTTAATCTTAACTTCTTCTCTAATTCTTTTATTTTCTCCAAAATCTTGTCTTTTCTGTCATTTTGTGTCCTTTTCTTTACAGCATTCTGTTGTATCAATTCTGTTGTATTTTCTTTTATAATAGTTCTAGTTAATATTAGCCATTTTAAAATGGAGCATGGTCTAAAAATGTGGATGAGGTTAAAAGATTTGGGATTGGTTTATAAGACCAAATGCATCTGCAATAGATTGGTTTTAAGTACAGTACTTGCCACTTCACTTTCATGAGATACTTCATTAGCTTGAGTTTTTGTACATACCACAGAAGGGTAAAAGTTTAGCAACTAGGAATTACTGTGATGCGCCATCTGAAACCTCTGTTCTTCCAAAATGAAATGATTTTAGTATTTCTGCATCCCATACTTACTATAAGGTCTGAGTTGTACCTTTCGATTTTCAGTGGCTAAATACATGGATGCTATTGAACTAAACGCTACTGAGTTGGGAGGGTGTTACTTTGAGGGAATGCATTTCTTTGTATAGATTTGTATTTTAGTGCTTGAAAAATGTGTAACAGTGGGAAAAAGTGTTATGAACAATGACAGTTGGCATGCATTGCTTATTCTACAGTAGGCACTGGCTAGCTACAGTGGCTGAAATATTTTTAAGGATTATGTATGTAGGTGAACTGACCCTAGTAACATTTTCAGACAATAAGACTGCTGGTTAATATAGCTAATGTTGGCATAACAACTTGCACTCTTAGTTTTTGTTGGTGTGATGCAATGGGATCAGCCTGGGATGCTATTCCAATTCCACACATTTGTAATTTTTCACTGTGGGGGCGGATGGCTGCTGCATCCTGACCTGAATGCTTCATGGTGCAGGTGCTTGTGGGACTGAGACGTTGGGGCTTGTGTGTTTTGATGAGATAAAGTTGAGTATAAATTTGATAGCATTTAGCATGTGAGATTTCTGTAGGTCTTTCCACCAAGTTGCAAAACTTTATGTGAACTCCTTTTCTTGACAGCATTCTTCTGGCAAATCCTCTTGAGAACGGAAAAGTGTCTGTTTCAGGCATCTTGGGGCATGCAGTGCAAGAGGTGAAGATATTGTCCGAAGCATCTGATGCTATGAAAGAGAAACTTGCCCACCTATTCATGCCTGGAGAAAGCCAAACTTATAGTCAAGAGGAGCTGGAGGACAAGAAAAGCAGCTTGAAGAACTGGTTGGAGAAAAACCATATTCCTGTAAGGGAGCAAGGAGAGTCACAAACAACACTCTGTGTTGCAGGAGTGTTGACTATTGACCCACCGTATGGACCAGAGGATTGCAATAGTTCCAATGAAATAATTTTGTCTCGAGTTCAAGGATTGATACAAAGTTATCTTGGCCTTCAGCAATGACAGAGTTGAAGAATTGGGATGAAGTTACCTACTTGCAAAACCTATGCTTCCCCAACCTGATCCCTTCTACATGGACTACAAAACTCACATTGCCTGGAGATTGATGTGAGTTGTAGTCCAAATATTTAGAGGGCTTCTAGTTATATTGGGAGGCTGATCTATAAAATACTGTTGAATTTCCCCTCAATTTAGGCATTTTGTGTCCCTAAGTGCTATCAGAAAGTCACAGTCAAAATAGAATGGTTTTCTGGATTTGTTTTGTGAAGAAATGGCAAACGTAACAAATATGCACTATATATATTTTTTATATGAAAATAAGCATTGACGTTAGTTTTTATGTCTTCCTTTTGGGATCCTGTGAATGCTCCTTTATATTCAATTACTATTAGTCATGAAGAGTCATATATGAAAGCATCACATTCTTACTACTCAGTACTGGTATTAAATTAGGAATACCTCTATGAACTACAGTTCATAATATACAGGCAGAATAATTACAATAGCTGAGGAAATGCATCATATGTAGCTTGTACTTTCACCAATTCAAAACCCCTAAAACTGCTACTTTCATCTTTGTCCTTATCTGAAAATCTTTGTATTCACTGGAAAGTGATGTGTTTTAAGTCTTTATGAGAAGTGATATGGTGACAGGTCGCTGCAGTATATGCAGCCAATGAACCGGCAAGTAATCTTCTACACTGAAGGCTATTGCTTATGTTACAGGGTGTCAGGGAAGATCTACTACACAAACCTCTATAGCAGAATTTCCTCCTGGTAAGACACTCATGGGGCAATTCAACTGATCCTGTTACACAGATGCAAGTGGATTTACTTGAGTTAATATCCACATCAAAACCTCGGGGTTCGTGAGACCCTCCCCAAAGCCCAGAGGGTGTTAGTGAGGACAGAGAAAGCCCTGAAGAGACCAAAGGCATAGCAGGCTTTGTTTAAGCTGCTCAGCCTCCCCACTTAACAGCCGATGTGTGGGGTATCGCAGCAACAGGAGCTTCTTTCCCGTGCATCCTCCAGCCTCCTGCCAGCCGCAGAGCTTCAATTATAGTTGTGGATATTTTTGGATACAGTATTTTTGGTATGGATTGAAGAGAGCGCCACAGAGGGTGTTTAAAGAGTGTTTAGAAGGTGTTCCCCACTACGCAATTTGACTTATGCACGCAGGGGACTGGAACATAACCCCTGCACAAGTGGGAAGTTACCTGTACATAATTTCTTGCAAAAAAAAAAAATCAAACTAGATTACAAATCCAATGAACAAGTTCCTGTTTATTTATAGAGCTTGTTGATCACCATTACCTCCAACCAATGAGCACCTCAGGTGACATACATAAAGTTACTATATAGAGTTTTATTTTTAACCACCAGCAGGCTCGTTTCTATCGCCATAGCAATTGTGCATTCTCCACTCCTGCCCCATTGTTGGTTTACTGTTTTTAAAAATCTTTAAATGCACCTTTTGGGAGCTTCTGTTCAAGTCCCATTAATTTCTGCAGGATTGTGCTCCTTGTTTATAAGAAGTTGCTAGGCTGATGAGAGTCCACAAGTCATAATGAACTGTACTGAAAGAAGCCTCTTTTGTACTTGCATTCCTCAACCATTTCTTCTGACCTGTGAAAGATCTGGTTTCAGGAGCCAGCAGGGCGCAGAACTAGGATGTAACAACATTATCTTCATGTCTTGCTTTTGCAAAAACTTCGCACACCTCAAACTTACTGCTTTCATAAGTGCTGTCTTGTCAAGGAAGCTAAGTTGACTTCAGGCAATGTAAAAGAGTAATGAACTTTCTTCTCTAGACTAACCCTTTGAGAAGGAGCAAGACAACTTACACAGCCTTTGGCAAGCTGTAATTTGAGCCCTGTGCGCGCACACACACACACACACACACACCAGCTCATATAGAACCTGGTTCATTTTTATACTAAAGACCATTTATCTTTCATTAAAATTTTTGGCAACCGACATTGATTAATTGATCAGATTAGGACAGGTTTTAGGGAAAGCTTACAGGGGAATCCACTTTAGAATTTAGGAAAATACAAACAGTTGCTATAGTAAACATCAAGTCCTGCCTTAAGGAGAAGAGGCAAGTCAATAGACCATCATTTTGTAGCAAAAAGAGTTAATCCTTAATTGGACAAAAACAGTAACAAGAAAAACACATTAGAATTGAATGTTTTTGGATCTCTCTTGAGTTTTCATTGGCATAAATAACAATACTGTAGTCTCTCACTCTGTACTTCACAGATTGCTCCTGGAAAGGAAACACTTGTGTTTCCCTTAAAATATGCCAACTTTTCCATGATTTGGGTGAAAAAAACCCACCACCTTGTTTCTCCAGCCCCATTAACTCCATTAGGGCTACTCCAAATATAGTGGTTTCTTGGATTGCCACTTTGCCTTTAGGCTTCCAGGCATCCGTGCTGCTTCCATCTCTATTGCCATTGTTCTGCTGAT
Organism: Podarcis gaigeae; assembly: GCF_964106915.1. Lineage (NCBI taxonomy): Eukaryota > Metazoa > Chordata > Lepidosauria > Squamata > Lacertidae > Podarcis > Podarcis gaigeae. The sequence goes on along the minus strand of NC_139680.1, from coordinate 106,146,543 downwards.
ATGTCTTTATACCAAATGCTCCATGCTATTGTGTGGTCACAAGTTTAACAATCATGCTAATGATACGAGACCCTCGAGGGCAGGTACAAAGATCTATGCTGGGGTTTTTTACTTTATCCTGGAGTAGCTGGTCAAGCTCACAGCGAAGTTCTTTCACTAGTTCGGCTACCTGAAAAACACAAATATTCTTATGAGTTAAGCTGCTTAGGGGTAGTCCAGGCCAGATCAAAAGCCCCCATCATCTCTGACTATTAGGCCATGCTGACTGGGAGTTGCAAGTCCGGCAAAACCTGAGGTTCCTCACACTACATTAGAAGTTACTTCTGAAGCCCCTGGTCCTCCCTCTGATATTGCATGAAAGACCTGCTGTACTTTTTATGCTTAACATTTGTACTCGCATAAAAGAGGCTCAGGATGCAGGTAGTGCTGTGGGTTAAACCTAGGGCTAGGGCTTGCCGATCAGATGGTCGGTGGTTCAAATCCCCGCGACGGGGTGAGCTCCTGTTGCTTGGTCCCTGCTCCTGCCAACCTAGCAGTTTGAAAGCACAACAAAGTGCAAGTAGATAAATAGGTACCGCTCCAGCGGGAAGGTAAACGGCGTTTCTGTGCGCTGCTCTGGTTCGCCAGAAGTGGCTTAGTCATGCTGGCCACATGACCTGGAAGCTGTACACCGGCTCCCTCGGCCAATAAAGCAAGATGAGCGTCGCAACCCCAGAGTCGTCTGCGACTGGACCTAATGGTCAGGGGTCCCTTTACCTTTAAAAGAGGTTCAACTGGGGCATTGCCTGAAAACTATGATGACATTAATGTCCTTAAGAATCTCAACAAATAGAAGATCAAAGGCACTGCATTTTTTCAACTGCACAGGTCATACCTACACCACTTGGGATTTTTCTCATTTGACTGGATTTTGTGTTCATTAATGCTCTGCACAGTACAGTTGGACCTTTTAAACTTTTTATGCCTTTTCTTCTTGTATATCCAGGGTTAACACCCCCACAGATGATATAGCATTGTCCATCCAACAGTGTCATAATGCTGGAAGAATTTTGTTAGTCTAAGGTGCCACAATACTCTGTTGCTTTTATCCAGATGAAGACCTGAGAGGCAAATTTAGCTTTTGGCGGTGCTGATACAATTTGTCCTGCCGTCTACAGCCTGGGGTTTGTTGTGCTCATGAAAGCGCCCATGCAAATTGTACTGCAGGGTATTATAACCATAAACTGCAGAGTTGATACCCAAGAGATGAGGACATCTGACTAAATTTCTGAAAGATCTTTGGTTCTTAAATAGCTGGTCATGCAGACATAAAGAACAACCTGACCTTTCAACTTAGGAAAGTAAACACACTTGTTGGACCAGATGCTGCCCATGCAATTCTATAAGCCTATTGGAATTAGTGTCCATTTTAGCCCAGTGGACTTAATGTCTCAAGAGGAAATTTGGTTAAGGGTCATAACCCATTTCCTGGATGCCAGTACAAAGTAGAATGAGCTGTTCCTCTCCCCTTGGTACAATGAAAATAATTTCCCCATCATAAGCAATTAGATGCAATGTGATGAGTTGCTCATTTTCTTACCTGGTGTGAGGCTGCAACAAAACGAATCCACCCATCGTCCAAGGAAACAACAAACTCTCCCTTCTGAAGATGCACATTAATACGGCCGCCTCCAAACAAGATCAGTGGGTACACAGAAACCATGCTGCAGTCTCGAATAAACACCCGGCTGGTTTTTACCATCTCGTGATACACTAAGTAAGGGCTATCAAAGTGCCTTGTCTGAAACAAGGAACCCCAAAAAACTGTGGTGAAACTTCAACAACAACAACAGGTTCCATACCTATCACTTCAGTTATACAATATATGACAGAGGCCATTGGTTTTGCTGGGAAAAGGTTGTCCAATGCCAGCATACCGTTTGCTAGGCAGCAGGGGTAGGAGAAGTCTGAAATCTTTACACAAATTTCACATGGGAGAAATGAAATTGGCTGAAAATCAAATGGGACAAGTTGGTCATAAATTAAGTCCCATTGATTCCAATGTGAACTAAGTTTAACTAAGATTAGCCTGCTACTCATCTTATGCATCTGTGCATAGATACAACTCCAACAGATTACAATGAGGCTTACAGATGTGTAAATGCAAGGAATTGCACTATGGACTGTTGGTTGGCTTGCATGCCCCTCTTCCAAGAAGGAATTGTATGTATGTGGACAACAGGTACAGAATGACTGACTGGGGGTGGGAAAATCACCTGGTAGTTCACAGAGGATGGATGAATGTGAACAGAGCCCTCCTTCTTGGTAACAAACTTCAGCTCTGCAGCTTTTGGCTTCATTTTAACAGCTCCTGTACTGGTCTTCTGATACTTCCCTTCTGGCAGTTTCACCTAAAACAGTAAAAAACAGTGGTAGAAATACTCATAAGCAACTTCCATTCAGTAGGGTCGTGCAGAAGGAGATGTTTCTTTAAAGCACTGGAAATACTGAAAAGTCTCTAAACCCAACAGATGCACAAGAGAGAGATTCCCTTTTGAGGAATTGCTAATAGCAAGTAGCTCAGCTTTCAAGCATGCAGCATAGAACAAATGCAATGTGTGCAATATGGACAGAAAAAGAGAAATGAAAAAGCACTGCCCTCTTACCTGAACCACATTGGGATACAGAGCAGCACATAATATGGCTGATATCAGCTTGAAGTTGTCCGCATTAGAATTTGCCTGTGATATAAACAAAAGGGTACCTACAAGTTAGTGCAGAAGTTTGCATGAAACTGGGCAAGCACATCACCTTGAGAATTCCAGCTTTCATGTAAAGGTAAGCTTCCAGACCTTATAGTTACAGAGATATTTTTTAGAAAATATGAAGGCATCTATTTTATTTTTTTAAAAAAATCTCTCAAGTGTTAAGTGGTAGAAGCTCTGGGCCCTATATACCCCTCCCTAAAATGGGGGGGGACACACCTCTGGACTTTTTTTAATCAGCTGGGAAGAAAAGGATTTTCACATAATCGGGAAGCTCCAAATCACTGAACAAAAACACTGCCCAAGGTTTTAGCTGTCATTTTGGTTCCATTAAATCATGTCAAGGAGAGTAGAAATAGAAGGGGTGGGAGGGGAAAATGAATGCCGTTCTTTGGACAGATGAGGAAAGTGGCAGAGAATGAGAGGAAGAACACCGTATAAAAGCTTAGACATTGTACAAAAGGCAATGGATGAATGAGACAGAGCAACTCCATTGTCACTCCTGTTACCTCTTCTCCAGTTGCTTCTAGAACGCCGTCTCCTCCCTGAGACCACCTCCTCTCGATATCCTTGGCTCTGAGTCCCTCTTTCACAAATCCAATGTCAGACAACAGTTCTGTGAACTGCCTTTTTAAACTGGCCATTTGCTATGGAAGAGAGAGAAAGAACACCTTTGAATAATGAATAGCGTTAAGAGTTCTGAACTGTGTCAAGTGATGTCCACCTTCTGTTCTCATTCTTTCCAAACACCAGCAGTAAGCCACAGAAGACTCATGGGTCACAGCCAGCTTGTGGCTGACTTCATTTTGCCCATTGCCACTGTTGCAAATCTGGGGAAGAGAGGAAAAGCTATGCTGGGAAATGTGAACTGCATCTACTGTGGAAAAATATGTGAAAATGTACTCTGAGGAAATACTGAATGGTTGTTCGGACTCCTGGTATGGTAGTTCCATAACATAGCTAGTATGGGGGACGCTGATCTTCAAACTGTGTTTCAGGCAGCATTGTTGAACCTCCACTTATTCGGGGTTATTCAAAGTGAAACCAAGCTTGCCCACCCCTACAGATTTTTCCCTGCAACATGCAACTGTGTTGGGTGCCTTTCCAGGACACAGTCTCCCTTCCCATAGAATGGCAGAAAGGCTCAAGTGGACTGGCCAATGTGCTAACTGAACTAAGAACACACCCTAGAACACAGCCCAGAATGAACTGCAATGTGCAAGGATTTCCCTGGCAGATGTGAGGTGGTTTGTCCGTAGGCTAGTCAAAATGGATTTCCCCTGGAAGCAGGAAGCTTGAAAACCACTGACATATATACCGTATTGGCCTGTGTATAAGCCTCACTTTTCCCCCCAATTCTGACTGTGAAAAGTTAAAGTGTGGCTTATATTTGTGACCTTACAATCTGAAGCCAGGACCAGGAGAGTGGCAAAGCAGCACCCGCCCCATGCATAGTCCTCTGCCTTCTCCCCCAAGGCCGGAAAGGAAGGGAGTGAGGAAAAAGAAAGGCCGCCAGCAATGCAGCAGCCCCCCCAGTATGCATCCAGGAGGAGTGACGAATGGAGTGGCTTGTATTTGGATATTTTTTCATTTCCCCCCTCCAATTTTAAAGGTGCGGTTTATATTCGGGCCAATACGATAGCTAGGCACACAGGAAACTGCTTTTTATGAAGCCTATTTGTCTAACAGGCCTAGTAGTGGTAATAATAATAATAATAATAATAATAATAATAATAATAATAATAATAATAATAATAAATTTTATTTATATCCCGCCCTCCCCAGCCGAAGCCGGGCTCAGGGCGGCTAACAACATTAAAACAGTACAAAGGTACAGCACAAACAACACTCTAAAATCATTCATTATAAAATTGATTCAAATCAAGCCACTGGCAACCATTGTGCCAGAACTCCACGAAGATTGCCGAGGGAGGGAGTCAGGCTGTGCCCTGGCCAAAGGCCTGGTGGAACAGCTCTGTCTTGCAGGCCCTGCGGAAAGATGTCAAGTCCCGCAGGGCCCTAGTCTCTAGTGACAGAGCGTTCCACCAGATTGGAGCCACAGCCGAAAAAGCCCTGGCTCTAGTTGAGGCCAGCCTAACTTCTCTGTGGCCTGGGACCTTCAAGATGTTTTTATTTGAAGACCGTAAGTTTCTCTGTGGGGCATACCAGGAGAGGTGGTCCTGTAGGTACGAGGGTCCTAGGCCGTATAGGGCTTTAAAGGTTAAAACCAGCACCTTAAACCTGATCCTGTACTCTACTGGGAGCCAGTGCAGCTGGTATAGCACCGGGTGAATGTGGTCTCGCAGCGAAGACCCCGTAAGGAGTCTCGCTGCAGCATTCTGCACCCGCTGGAGTTTCTGGGTCAGTCTCAAGGGCAGCCCCACGTAGAGCGAGTTACAATAATCCAGTCTGGAGGTGACCGTCGCATGGATCACAGTGGCTAGGTCAGGGCGAGAGAGGTAAGGAGCAAACTGCTTAGCTTGGCGGAGATGAAAAAATGCTGCCTTTGTTATAGCTGCAATCTGCACCTCCATGGAAAGGGAGGTGTCAAAGATTACACCCAAACTCTTAACGGATGGTGCTGGCACTAATTGCACCCCCGCAAGAGATGGGAGTTGCCCCCCCCCAATCCCATATCATCCCGTCCCAGCCACAGGACCTCTGTCTTCGAAGGATTTAGCTTCAACCGGCTCCCACGTAACCATCCAGCCACAGCTTCCAAACATCTGGTCAGTGTGTCTGGGGCCGAGTCAGGATGGCCATCCATCAACAGATAGAGTTGGGTGTCATCAGCATACTGATGGCAACCCAGCCCAAAACTCCGGACAAGCTGGGCGAGGGGGCGCATAAAGATGTTAAAAAGCATCGGGGAGAGAATAGCATCCTGAGGCACTCCACACACCAAGGAGTGGCGCGATGACAATTCCCCCCCAAGCGCCACCCTCTGTCCCTGACCAGAGAGAAACAAGCGCAGCCATTGAAGGACTGTGCCCTGAATCCCCATGTCGGCAAGGCGGTGGTCCAGGAGTTCGTGATCGACCATGTCGAAAGCTGCTGACAGATCTAGAAGAATCAGCAGCCCCGACCCGCCTCGATCCAGCTGTCTACGAAGATCATCTGTTAGGGCAACCAGAGCCGTCTCGGTCCCATGACCCGCGCGGAAGCCGGACTGGAATGGATCCAGAGCCAATGTTTCATCCAGAAACCTACCAAGCTGTTCAGCAACCGCTCTCTCAATCACCTTACCCAGGAACGGAAGATTTGAAACCGGGCGGTAATTGGACAGATCTAAAGGATCTAATGATGTTTTCTTTAAGAGCGGGCACACCACTGCCTCCTTCAGTTCCGCAGGGAATGTCCCCGTGCCAAGGGACAAATTGATGATATCCCCCAGGAGGGCCCGCACCTCGTCTGGACACGCTCTAATCAGCCAAGACGGGCACGGGTCGAGAGGACAGGTGGTGGGCTTTCCAGTTCGGAGGAGTCTGTCCACATCGGCTGGGGATATCCGGTCGAAGTGGTCGAATACTGGACCCGAGGACAGTTGAGGGGCCTCCAGTTCCTTTACTGTATCCAAATTGGCAGGGAGGTCATGGCGGAGCAACAAGACCTTCTCCGCAAAAAGCTCACAAATGCCTCACAGCTATGTGCCAAATTGTTATTTAAATTTGGCTGTCCCTCAAGGGACGTTAAAGACCTGATTATACTAAATAATTGTGCCGGGCGAGAGCTAGCGGATGCAATGGAGGCCGAGAAGTAAACTTCTTAGCAGCCTTCACCGCCATCTCATAGGTTTTCATAAAAGCCCTATAAGATGTTCTTGAGGCTCCGTCACAGGCACCCCGCCATACTCGCTCTAGCCGTCTGAGGTCCCGCTTCGTTGTCCGGAGCTCTTCGGTAAACCAGGGAGCCCGGTTTCTGCAGGGTCGCAGAGGGCGCTTAGGTGCGATCTCATCGATGGCTGCCAGGAGCTGGATATTCCAGCCCTCAACAAGCTCAGTGAATGAGTCATCGGGGGAGCAAGGTCCCGCAAGGCTTGACGGAATCTATCAGGGTCCATCAGCCTCTGCGGGCGAGCCCAAATTGGCTCGCCACCTAAGCAGGGTGGGGGTGGAACGTCAATCCTGGCTTTCAGAGCGTAGTGATCAGACCATGGCACTTTCATCGAAGGAGACATGATCTCATCTATACCTACGCCAAAGATCAAATCCAGCGTGTGGCCTGCTTGATGTGTGGGGCCCGAAACAAACTGGGAGAACCCTAGTGTCGCCATGGAAGACACCAGGTCCAGAGCCTGTGAGGAGGGAGTGGCATCAGCATGGATGTTGAAGTCCCCCAATACCAATAGGTTAGGGAACTCCAAGGCCCAGCCAGCCACCGCCTCCAATAGGCCTGACAGGGTGGCTGCTGGTGCGCTAGGTGGCCGGTACACCAGCCAAACAGCCAAGCTCTCCTCGGAGCCCCACACTAGGCCAACACATTCAATGCCGGGGATCGATGGCGATGGTAGAGCCCTGAAAGGACAGTCTTCCCGGATTAATAATGCCACCCCTCCCCCCCGGCCCACAGTCCGCGACTGGTGGAGGACGGAGAAACCCGGGGGCGCCATCTCTCGTAAGGTAACTGTTGCCCCTTCGCGCACCCAGGTCTCCGTCACACAAGCCAGGTCGACCCCCTGTGAGGTAAAGAAATCTCGCAGGGTGGCGGTTTTGTTGCCTATAGACCTGGCATTGCACAGCACCAGTGACGGAGGTGAGTAATCCTTGCTCACCCTACCCTCGTCCCTAGGGATGGGGCGCAGATTGGAAGGGGTACGAGCATATCCATATCTCGATCCCCTTCGCCTATTACATCTGCCCCCACCGCCATACCTCCCTCGCCCCTCCACGGTAGCAATCCCAAGCCTCATAGTAGCCTCCATTGATGGCAATTAATGTTATTATTTCGCAGCCTAAAACAATAAAAACAAAAACAACCCAAAAAAACAATAAAACAATACAAATAAATACTACAAAAATTACAAATTCATCAAAATCTAACAAATTCCCAAGCCCACCCACACATCCATCCCACCCCATATATAAAAAATCTAAAGGGAAAGGGAAATTTTAAAACATATTAAAACGTTAAAAATAACTCTGCATCCCTTCGGGTCCTCCTGGGCAGTAGCAGCATCAGTGACATCAACCGTCCTTGTGAGGCCCCACCCTGGGCCAGATAGTAAGTGGCAGGAAGGGGCAGGGTCCTCAGACACTCACTCAGGAGAATCCTCCTGGGCAGCAGAGCACAGCAGTCCTTGTGAGGCTTCAGGCCCCGCCCTGGGCCAGATGGTGAGTGGCAGGAAGGAGCAGGACCCTCAGACACTCACACAGGAGAGTCGTCCTGGGCAGCAGAGCGCAGCAGTCCTTATGAGGCTTCAGGCCGCGCCCCAGGCCAGATGGTGAGTGGCAGGAAGAAGCAGGGCCCTCAGACACTCACTCAGGAGAATCCTCCTGGGCAGCAGAGCACAGCAGTCCTTGTGAGGCTTCAGGCCCCGCCCTGGGCCGGGTGGTAAGTGGCAGGAAGGAGCAGGGCCCTCAGACACTCACTCAGGAGAATCCTCCTGGGCAGCAGAGCACAGCAGTCCTTGTGAGGCTTCAGGCCCCGCCCTGGGCCGGGTGGTAAGTGGCAGGAAGGGGCAGGGCCCTCAGACACTCACTCAGGAGAATCCTCCTGGGCAGCAGAGCACAGCAGTCCTTGTGAGGCTTCAGGCCCCGCCCTGGGCTAGATGGTGAGTGGCAGGAAGGAGCAGGACCCTCAGACACTCACACAGGAGAGTCGTCCTGGGCAGCAGAGCGCAGCAGTCCTTATGAGGCTTCAGGCCGCGCCCCAGGCCAGATGGTGAGTGGCAGGAAGAAGCAGGGCCCTCAGACACTCACACAGGAGAGTCGTCCTGGGCAGCAGAGCACAGCTGTCCTTGTGAGGCTTCAGGCCCCGCCCTGGGCCAGATGGTGAGTGGCAGGAAGGAGCAGGACCCTCAGACACTCACACAGGAGAGTACTGGATTGGGACTCTCCAGAATCTCAGGTAGAGATCTTTTCCCCATCAGGTGCTATCTATATATTTTTGTAGACTGGAGAGATGTTGGTGGTTGAATTTTGGACCCCAAACGTGTGCTGTACCACTCAGCTATGGTCCCCGTCATAAATAAAAGTACGTATCTTTGGTGTGGGGGTGTGTAGAGAGGTTTGTGTGCGTTTGTGTCTGTGTGAGGAGTCCAGTGAGGAATTTTTTTACAGCTGATCCACACTCTTTACCTTTCAGCTAGGTAATTTCATTCAGTGGTTGGCAACCATAGTGTTAACATTTATAATTCATTCTCAGAAGCTAAGGAATTAAATATTATATGGTATAGTAGTTGATCCATTTCCCTAAATCCTGTCATCCATCAGAGATCATCCTCAACTTTTCTGGAAAAGCTGAAGTTATCTAAAAAGGCAGCATATTTTTATTTTATTTTTAAATCAACCCAATCTTATGCTGCACCCAGTTTCCCCTTCTTCCATTGCCTGCCTGCCAAGGATAAACACAGATATATCACACTGTTAAGCCTGGGGTAGTAGTCAACCAAATTTTACTCAGAGGAAACCCACTGAAATTAATCAACATGACTAAGTGAGGTTCATTTATTTCAATGGGTCTGAGTAAAATTTTGTTGAACGGCACCACTGGGTACCACATCTTGAAGTTAATCTGCAAGTAACATAGTGAAATACAGTGGGATAAAACCTTAAATGTACTGTATAAGCAAATAGGCCTAGAAAATGCCTTGCATGTACTGAGTTTTCTGATAAATGCAAAGTTGAAACCTATAAAAAATGTTTTCATTATAAGATTGCATAACAGGAAAGCAGAACATAACAATTTGACATGAGGTTCAATATACACTTTTAAAACTCAAAATTGTGAACAATAATGCTAACTTACCTGAAGAGCACTTTCTGATAAGAAATTTTGTCTACAAAATGTGTGACTTGCTTGATAGCCTTCTTTTGAAGCTGCTCGCCATCCCTAAATAGTGAAAATGTAAGCTGTTATAGCGTGCCATCTCATCTCTTACAATTAGGAGGCTCTATGGCTACAATAACTCTGAAATCAATTACAGGGTGTGCTTTTATTCCTCACCTTATATGCTTGGAGAAGCGCAAGATAATCACTGTTTCCTATTGCAAATTCCAGCTTTTTCTTGAATGCCTCCTCTCTTTTGTCCCACGGAGAAACCTTTTAAAACAAGGAGCCTAATAATGCAACCTGTTCTCACACTGGCCAAGCAGATGATGATGATGATGATGATAATAATAATAATAATAATAATAATAATAATAATAATAATAATAATAATATATTTTATTTATATCCTGCCCTCCCCAGCCGAAGCCGGGCTCAGAGAGGCTAACAACAGTAAAAATAACACAGTTTACATAAAATCACAATCAATTAATTGAAATACATTCTAAAATCAATTCATTCTAAAATCAATTCAGAGTCAAATTAATGGCAACCATTGGGCTAGAGTTCTATGAGGATTACAGAAGGAGAGAGGGGGTCAGCCTGTGCCTTGGCCAAAGGCCTGGTGGAACAGCTCTGTCTTGCAGGCCCTGTGGAAAAATGTCAAGTCCCACAGGGCCCTAGTCTCTTGTGACAGAGCGTTCCACCAGATCAGGGCCACGGCCGAAAAAGCCTTGGCTCTGGTTGAGGCCAGCCTAACCTCCCTGTGTGCCTTTGGGAAACCCGCAAGCAGGATTTGAGCACAAGAGCATACTCCCAAGCTTTGGTTTCCAGCACCTGGTATTCAGAAGACTTGCTGCCTCCTTGGAGGCAGAGCACAGCCATCATAGCTAGAAGCCATTGATAGTCCTCAACGTAATTGTCCAATCCTATTTTAAAGTCATCTAGGTTGGCGGCCATCACAACTTCCTATGGGAGCGCGTTCCATAGCTGAACTATGTAAAGCACACCATTACACAACTGGCAGATGTAAAATTAAAATACAGCCGACAGAGTTCAGATTTCCACAGGGTATTCTGGGTATACGGAAATTTTGTACATTGCATTCTACAAGATGTACAGAACTATCCCATTTTATCCCCCCCTCCCAACTGTATTTATGCTATGGGAAGTGGAACATCTCCCAAACCACTGCCAACCATATAATAGGTTTAAAAGGTTCCGTTTTAATAGTTTAGGAAACATTCCGTTGCACACATGTACATATCTTGAAACAACAGCACTTACAAAAGGAGACTTGTGGGCCCTGCTTGCTGCAATTGTCAGTGCTGGATCCAGACAGCGGAAAATGGTGCCAAACAGCATTAGCTTCCCAATACTGACATCAACAGGCAAGGAAGCCAAATGATACCCCAAGGGCGTGAGCTTCTCGTCTGAAGTTAAGGCTCCGACATCCTGCAGTCGTTGCTTTGAGGAACGTAGAGATTCGGCTGTTGGTGGCTCAATCAGTCGCATGAGAACTGAATGAAGGCTTTGTGTGGAGAACATGTCCAAAATCTTAATTCTGGAAGAAAGAGAAAAATACAATCATTTGGTCAGAGTTGGATACGTTAGCTTCAGCTACCTAAATATGTAATATACACATATGTTAGCAGGCCTCCACTGAGAACTTTCTGATGATGTCTTGCTTTCTGGATGGGCAAGGGCAGACACCAAAAAGCATAAGAAGTCAGTATCAAACAGGGTAAGGTAAAAAGGTAAAGGTAAAGAACCACAGCGCCACCCACGTCCCGTATCAAACAGGATATAGGAGGGTTCACCAACCATTTTGGACCCATGGGCAAGCTTGCAAACTGCAGACACTGGCCAAACCAGTTCCTTCCCTCTGTCAGTGAAGTAACTGGAACAAGTCTATTTGATTTACAAACCCTAGCCGTTATGTTGTACCTACTGTGTTAAATCTTGAGTTGCACACGGTATAGAATAAAAAAAAGAAGGCAGTTTTGTATAGTAATTCCTAAGCTCCACCTATTTCTCTCTTTAAAGCAGTCCAGCAAAGTACTGAGCCTGGGCATTCATAAAATCTAACACACACATTTTCAAGAAGTAGAGTAAGGATTATGGAAAATTATTTGCCCTAAGGAAGAATTAGGATGAAGTTGGAGGAAGAGGAATTTGAGAATGGGAGCCAGGGCAAATTACTGTGTATAAGATGTATCAATCAGCAAGACCTGTAAAGGTTGTTTCAGGGATGCTCTGGCTGCCAGTGAAAGACTGTCTTACCTGAGACAGAGCTGTTCCAAAGGCACTCTTTGTATTTCAGGTAACTGCTGCTTCAAAAGGAGATGATTGTAATGGTGGCTACTGAAGAGATGAAAACAGACCCCCGAGGCTACCCGGCCTGCTCGTCCTTTCCTTTGCAAGGCATTGGCTTTGGACACAAATGTATCCTCCAGGCTTTCCATACCTTTGCTTGGATCAAACCTGCAAGGAGGAAGATATGGAACAGTGTTTGCAATATTCTGATAGGCCTTGGGGAATCTAGGGAGGTACAAAAAATAGGAAACTGGATGCTTGCAGGTTATGCTACTGGAAGGCATTGTACTTGGGGCTGCATTCGAAGATTATTTGGAAACCAGTTAGTGCAGAATGTAACAACTAAATGATTAACGGGGACAAGAAGATGTGTGTGAACATATAAACACCAGTTCTCGCCTGACTCTGATAGCTGCCAATTTGTTTTTGGGCTCAATTCAAAGTGCTAGTTTTGATCATTAAGCCTTTATCAGCTTAGGAACCAAATGCCAAAAGGACAGTGTATCTGTGTATGTTCCTGCCTGGACTGTGAAATCATTATCTGAGGCTCTTCTCTGCATGTCACTTCTAATGGAGGTTCTTTGGCGATGAGCGGACGGCCTTCTCTATAGAAGCTCCCCACCGATGAAATGCTCTCTCCAACGACACCTGGCTGGCATCAACTATATCATAATTTCACTGCCAGGGAAATACTTTTTATTTTTCTTGGCACTTGGGTAACACCAATTATTGGATTTTCATATTCTGATTATGTTTTTAACATGCTTATGTGATTTTGTTATTGTATTTTTACTCCTGTTGCAAATATTAATCATGCAGAAGTATCCAGCATACAAATACTTGTACCTCCTAGATTCCTAGAGACCCATCTCAATATCATTTTAAAATCTTGATTATCCTTAGTTACTGCCTGAAAGCTTGCAGAGTCAATTTGACAAATGCTGGGGGGGGGGGGGGGGACGGAGGATGGATACCACCACTATAGAACATTGTGAACTAACACTGCTACATGTTTCCCATTTTTCACCTGTAAAAATCAAAGCAGAAAAATATGGGTTGAAAAAGATGAGAGCGAAAAGGTTAGGTCTTAAAGGGAGAAGTAATAACTGAGACAGACAGTAACAGAAATAGTTCTAGTCACAGGGAAACTGAAAGAGGAAAAAAGGAAGGGTGAGAAACAGAAGCTTGTAGCAGCTTAATGCAAGAAGCAAATAGCAGATTTGGGGCTCAGTTTTGTAATGTCTTCCAGCTCAAGAGACATGGAACTAGGAAATCCATCAAGTAGAAATCTCATTGTGCACAGACGTATAGGCCCCATTTTAGCAAAGCTTTTTTTTTTAATTGTACATGGTGCTTTTGCTTATTATCTAGGTACCTTTTCTCTTTCATCTTCCCTGAATCAATCACGTAGACCACATCATCGATGGTAATGGAGGTTTCTGCAATGTTTGTAGATATGATGATCTTGGTGACCCCTACAGGAGGCTTAAGGAACACACATTGCTGCTCCTCACTTGAAAGTGAGGAATGAAGTGGATAAACAACACAGCTATGAGAAAAAGATCAGAGGACAGGTTTAGAGGGCTTTTAGTGAGGTTTTGTTTTCCATTTTTATATCACTTTTTTTACATAGCAGCCAGAGCTGGAGAACCAAGGGTCACATCATTTGTGTCTGTATACAAGAAGAATGGACTTATCATGGTACAACAGGACTTCCCATCCTCTCTGTCCCACTACAGCTCCCCCACCCTTGTGGCATGCCTCAAATTTGGTACACATCAATATTTTAGCTATTCAACTGTGCCAATGGTTTCAGGGTGGGGGAGGCAGAGAAGACCATATGAAGGACATTGATAAATTGCACAATGGGATGATTCAGACTTCAAAATACCAAACCATGGTTTGGCACTCCATGAAGGAGTCGTGTGCTCATGTCCTTCCCCCTATGTTCTTCTTTTGTGCTCAGATTTCCCCTTCCTTTTGATTCAGCGACAAACCATAGTGGGCTGTTGTGTCTGAGCTGAGAAAATGACTTGTGGAATCTAAGCATGCAAGCCTCAGTTGAAACAGATTTGGTGCAAAATCAGGAGAGAAACCAGAGCACCCAAACAGAGGAGAAAGTCTCTGAGCAGAAGACTCATCCATGTGTAGCTCCAAAGCATGATTTGGCAGTGCTTCTGAATGGAGTGCTTTTCTTGACTGGCAGTAACCTGATACACAATAGGGTATCAAGCCAAAGAACTAAGGGATAAACTGGTTTACATCCAATAAGCTCAAGGGGTCTAAAACCAACGTAGAACCCAATGTTTCTGCAGCATCTAGCTAAAAAGAGTATTATTTTTCAAGTTCGACTTGGAAGTACAGAATATTATCCTCCATGCACTAGTTGAGAATTATACTGGGGAGGGGAAAGAGATAAAAGATGTTGCAAGAAAGAAAAATGTTCACATACTCTTAAATAAGCAACTTAAAGTGATGTAAAAGTTGATTAAAATGTCAGTTTTAATTAATTTACTTTTCATTTAAAAATATTTAGGCATATTCTTAATTTACCGATTGCTGCGCCGGTTATTGAAGAGTGGATTAGTTTGCAACTGCTTATACAGTGTTTTAATTTCTTCCATGCCTGGCAAAAAAATCAGTACTGCACCTAGATATGAGTATATAAAAAATGGTAGAATTAATAGAAATGTCTTCTAGAACTCAATATATACTCTTCATTTTTGCTCCTGAAGGCAACCACAATTTATTGCTATTTCTCCCTCTACTGCATTACACGTTACGATAAGATTAAATTAAACATTAACGTAAGTAAGAATTTTTTCCTCCTGAGGATCCTAACTCTGGGAAAAGTCCTATTATGCTTCGAAACTGTACGTCAAAAAGCTAGTTTTCTTTTAGAAAGAGGGAGAGCAGAGTAGAACTTCAACAAAAGATAACAGGAAACTGTCTTCTTGGTGCAACTGAGCTGCATAGGCTTGTAAAATAGGTCATGTGTTTCTCATCATGTTACCTGGTGGATACGAATGTTCGCCACTGACAATCCACTCCAGTAAGGCCTCGATTAATTCAAGATTTACTTTGTCTAAATCCATTTTCTCCATTGTTTTTAATACTGATTTGCTAACCCCTGAAAGAGAAAATGAGCATCATAACAAAAAGGAAAAGCCCTGTTAAGGTCATGAATTTTGTAAGCAACTCAAACTACAGCCACTTCCAAATGAATCAAACCCTTGATGGAAAGTGGCGGTCTAGCTGTGGCAGCTTCATGGTAAGAACATAAGAAAAGCCTGTCCAGCATCCTGTTCTCACAGTGCAAACTAGATGCCTATAAGAAGCCTGCAAGTGTAGCAGCACTCTCCCTTCCCGCAGTTTCCATCAGCTGTTGATATCGCCTTCCTCATTTATTTCATTTGGTCCAATACCTTCTTTCTATTCACTCAAATAGCGTATTTTCTCAAGGTCAAAGTCTGATGTTGCCTTATACATATTTGGATATTGAAAAACACTTGAAAATTGGGGGGGGGGGTTGTGCGTGAGACGGGAGGGGGGAGGTCATTCCTTCCAAAGAAAAACATTTTGGCCATGATTCAGTACCTCCAGCTGCACACTGGAAAAATCACATACACTAGAGGAATTTCCCATTCTGGAGGCTCGCCTGGCACCTTTGTTACATTTCTTTAGGCGGCAGGCAAAAACAACCCTTTTCTCTGAGGTGTTTGGCTAATTTAACAATCTATGGCCTCTTAAACTGTGTGTGTGTGTGTGTGTGTGTGTGGTCATTGCTTCTATTCATCATTATATTACGGTGGAACCTCGTGTTACATACCGTCCTCCTTACAAATGCTTTGGGTTACGAGCTCTGCTAACCCAGAAGTAGATGCCCCTAGTTGCAAACTTTGCCCCAGGACGTGAGCGGAAGTCGAGCGCCAGAAGCATGGCAGCAGCAGGAGGTGCCATGAGCGAAAGCACACCTCATGTTAAGAACGGTTTCAGGTTACAAACGGACCTCCGGAACAAATTAAGTTCATAACCGGAGGTACCACTGTATTTTTGAGTTTTTATATTGCAAACCACCCTGTGATCTTCCAAAGAAGGGTGGTACAGAAATTTAATAAATGGTGAAAATAACAATGATTCTCTAGTATAAGAGAGAAATAACATGTGCAATGAGAAATTCTCACAAGAGCATCAAGCATCTATCTGTCTGTCTGACAAGAGAATAGGAAACCTCTCAACAAATAGGTCTCAAGACCTTTGCACTAGAGCTATATGCCTGAGGTTGTGACAAGTACTCACAAACATTCTAGGTTTGAAAATGCCTTTCTGGCCATATGTACAATATGCTTACTGATAATAAACTCTTAAAAATTATTGGCAGCAATGAACATAGAATAAATATAACCTTTGTAGCGGATCAGTAACTGCTGGAATGTTAGTTGCTGGTCTGGAACTGAATCTTTGGCAGCCACAGCCACTTTACTTTGCATCAGGCCAGAACGCCTTAAGTCGTAATCTACTTCCTCTGCAGCAGTCCTCAGGTGTCTTTCTTTCTTGTCCACACTTTGCTTTGCTCGACGCATATATGGGCTGCCATGCTCCAAGACATACCTGAATGCAAACAGAGAAATTGGGTATGGGGAAAAGCCATCTGCAAACCTTGCTTTCTAGATGGATGACTGCTCTAAACCAGTGTTTCCCAACCTTGTGCCTCCAGATGTTTTTGGCCTACAACTCCCATCATCCCTAGCTAGCAAGACCAGTGGTCAGGGATGATGGGAGTTGTAGGCCAAAAACATCTGGAGGCACAAGGTTGGGAAACACTGCTCTAAACAGTTGCTTAGACCTTGTGGGTTGTGCGGTGTCATTTCTCACAATAAGGTAATAAGGTAGAACCCAAAGAATTTTTTTTAAAAGTCTGAATACACAGCAGTCGTACAAATTTATGTACGAGGCATGTTAAATGTCCATAGACATTGGAGATTCCTAGCTTACCGAGTCACTGTAATAGCGTCTTCTATAAAAAACTGATCAACGGGGAACGTCCTACCTAAAAGAGAGATGAGAAACACAGTAATATAGTAATATAGGAAGAGGCAGATTAATTCATCAAAACTGGAGGAAGAGGAATGGAACCATCTCCATTTCTACCCATACACCATTCCCACTTGTATTAGCTAAAAAAGTTGGTTGTGTTTTAACAATATTTCAAGCTACACTATAAGGAAGAGTGAGACAGCTGCCTCAGGTGGCAGGTTTGGGCAACATTAAGGACAGCAGTATGAGGAAAGGGCAAGATCTGACCCATGGGGCACAGCCCACTGCTTAGTGCCCAGCAATTTAAAGAAGAATTATACTTCATGTGTACTATTTTTTATTTTTATTTTTATTTATTTATTATTATTATTATTATTATTATTATTATTATTATTATTATTATTATTATGCCACCTATCTGACTGGCTTGCCCTAGCTACTCAGGGCGGCTCTCAACAAAAAAATAGTAAAATCACAATACAACATCAAACACTAAAACTTTCCCATATGTTTTTTAAAAATCACATAGCTGTATGCATGTGGGAGAGGCAGAGGGAATTTGATTTTCCAGCTTGGCCACCAAAGCTTTTGATTTAGGCCTGGAATGGGTGGAGGTATGTATCAACATGGAGAATATTAATAAAACAACCTTGTAGGGTAAGTCAGTAAGAGTTACAGTTATTTATTTATAAGATGTCTAGCCTGCCCTTCATTTCAGGGCAATCACATTCAAATAAAAACAATACAAAAACATATAATAAAAACCATCTCAAATTTGTTGTTCTACACAATGCACGTGAAGTGCTTTGAGCCACTAAAAGGGCTGTACAAGAAGTTCAGTATTACCCTATTCTGATCTGATCTGACCTGTCCTGAGAAGGGTATTTTCACCTCAGCAGTACTCTACTGAATCTAAAAACAGAGCACATTTATAGTATTTAGGTTGCATGTTATATATGAGACAGAATGTGAGAAAGAACATGATAGAAAATATTGTCATTTATAATATCACTTAATTCTTATATGTTAGGCTGCCTTATTTAGTTTTTATATTAACTCCATTAACATCTTTGGATTGATTTAGCTGAGACGATTAATTAAATGAAGCAGATTCCCAGCCTTCCCAAGAAGGTACTTACTATCAGTTGACTAATCAAGATAGCTAAATGTAAGGATACAAAAATGTACAAAAGTGTCCAGTAGGCACCAGCAGCTAATATATAATAAAACAAACAACAAGCTAATATTAATTATGCCTTTGTGCTCTGCTTGGGAGCTTCCCATCAGCTGGCTACCGTGGGAAACAATCACTAAATGGAGTTTGACCTGGTGCAACCGGGCTCTAATTACATTCTTAAAATTAATATACCTTCCTGAACTCAGACATTTTTAGTAACAAGTTGCTGAGATAATATTATCAACTGTTTCAGAACGGTTAGAACAGAGAAAATGCTAACCAATGAAAAGCAACCTGTGAAGCAAAGTAGGGGGACCTGTGGCCTTTTAGTTGTTACTGGGCCTTCCAGATGTTACCAGCTGATTCCAATGCCAGCTGGGGCTGATGGGAGTTGAGTCCAATAACATCTGGAGGGCCACAGGTCCCCCACCTCTGCTGTAAAGAGATGGATAATGATAATAATTAGACTGGTTTTCACCTGGTATGCTAACAACAGGGCAGGAGTTAAAGTACTGAGAAAAGAGCTCTGCATTCAAGGTAGCACTCATCATTATAATGCGCAGGTCTGGCCTCTGAGACATTATATCTTTCAAAATCAGCAGCAAGAAGTCACTGGAGAAAATAAAGAAAAGACATTTGAAGCTCTTCCGTGTTCATCTGCAATTTCCTGAAGCCCCACTACCATCCTGGGAGCAATCAAAGATCCTTATTTTAAGCTTTCTCTTATAACAAACAAAAACGAGTACACCTATCCTCATTAAAACAATAACAATCACAGGGAGGGACAAAAATACAATACTCAGTTCTGTCTCTTAGGCAAACAAGCCTCCTGTGCATAACGTGGAGGTAGAGAAACAACAACCTAGTCCTTTGCAGCTGAACGGATATATTTTGGAGTGTGTTAATTTTGCAGCACGTGCTGGTATGTTCTCAAAGCACGTATCTGCAACATAAAATCACAGCCACCAGAAAATTAAATCAGCCTGGAGTGTATGGATGAAGGACTGGGTACACAGTGTTTACTGCATTTTCTGCTTTGGATATTTTAATGGGATATCCACATCTAGGGGTGAAGCTTTAGCAGGCTACTTGTTTATCATTTCATAACTACTGCATTATTGTATAACAATGATACATTATTGTTTGTGGGTCACTGAAGCTAGTGTAGAGGAAGTAAAGTTCAAATATGGCCTCAAGTCAGCTGCCAATTTGGAAGTGATACTACCGACCTACAGTGGTACCTTGGTTCCTGAACGGCTTAGTTTGAGAACCAAGGTACCACTGTATAAGGATTTTTAAAATAATGTTACCATATATTTGAAAACAAGCAAGATTATGGTAGGCAGTGTGGTTTCATAATTAGCAGTAGCCTTCTTCCAAGCAGATGCTCTCTGGGTTATTATGAGTTACAACTAAACATCAACATTTATCTATTACCCATCCAACAAACATACTGCTTCTCAGGCAATATATTTACCAAAACTGTTCACACAGGCCGTTCTGGCTAGAGCCGATGACAGTTGCAGACCAACATCTGGAGGGCACCAGGTTGGGGAAGGATGGATTAGTGTGTCAGACTAGGATTGGGGAGACCTGGGTTCAAATCCTCACTGACTGAATATTTGACGAAGCTCACTACTAAACATTTGACAAACTGCTACCCCTCAGCCTAATTCACCTTACAGAGTTGTGGCAAGGATGAAGAGGTGTAAGTCATGTATTTACTTCATAAAATATGCATTACATATATATCCCATCTGCTCTCCAAGGAGCTCAAAGTGGCAAACATGGCTTTCCTTCCTCTTCACCTTATCCTCACCGCTGACTGGCCCAAAGTCACTCTAAGTTCTATGGAAAGCTAAGATTTGAACTTGGGTCTCCCAGGTCCTATTCAGACACTCTTAACCACTCGCATTCCACATTTGAATAAGAGTTTGGATTTGGATTTGATATCCCGCTTTATCACTACCCGAAGGAGTCTCAAAGCAGCTAACATTCTCCTTTCCCTTCCTCCCCCACAACAAACACTCTGTGAGGTGAGTGGGGCTGAGAGACTTCAGAGAAGCGTGACTAGCCCAAGGTCACCCAGCAGCTGCATGGGGAGGAGCGGAGACGCGAACCCGGTTCACCAGATTACGAGTCTATCACTCCTAACCACTACACCACACTGGAAGAGCAGGAGAGGAAATATGAAATACATGAATAGCAGAAGTGAAACCAACAGGCTGTGTTACCTTTCTTCTGTTCTCTCATGAACCTCATCAACGATAATATGGGTGACTCCTTTTAAACTCATGTCCCCTTCTAGCCTCCTCAGAAGCACTCCAGTAGTACAGTACAACAACCGGGTAGCTGAAGACTTGAAAGAAGAGAAAAAATGACAACAAGATCGCCAACTAAATCAGTTTCTTCCCCTTATTTAACCCTATCACTGTCACTGCTTAGATTATACTCTAGTGCCTTATTCAGATTTCCATGGATCTTGTCTAGAAAAGTGTGTTGTTCCTTCCCATGAATAGCAGAAGTAAAAATATGGGAAATTAGCTGATTAAAATTCCTTGCCATAGTTTGGTCACTGGCTGGAAAAGCATGTTCAGCAAACATCAAGGGCCAGGGCATAGACAGTGTTGCAATCCCTAGGAATGAGCAGACACATCTTCCTCCTCTCTCGTGCAGAAAAGCAGTGCACGACAAGCAGTAAAACAATCTAATGACACTAAAACAAATAAAACGATGGCGAACAGATGTAGCAGCTCGGAAGAAAACAAAGATTAGTCACCAACTGAGTGCCACCAACAACTTGGCAAATGGGAGAGCTTTTGACTGGGGCTTAAAGATCAGCTCTGCGCCAGGGTGGGAAATCCAGAGTCTGGGTGCCACAGCAAAGAAAGCCTTATCACTGGTTAGCCACCCACTCACCTCTCAGCAGGAAAGTTGGCTGGAGGGCAGAGACCCATAGAAAATATCACAGTGAAACAGCAAGCTGCTTCTTTTTACAAAAAAGTTATTTAAAAGCGGAGACTATTTCTGGCAGCAGTCACTCTCTCAGAAACTAGCTTTGAAATCAGCTTGTACCTCTTTGTGTTACCAGGATTCCGAGTATTCTATGGATCTACAACACACTGCACACTCATGGATTTTGGTACCCAGAACAGAATTCAGCTTTCTGAGATGTTCAGCTGTTGTTTGCTTTCTTTTTAAACATGTTTCTTTTAAAAAACATTAATGGAAGCTGCACAACACTCCATAGCCCCTTGATACTACCCTTCAACTCTCCCCTCCAGCACAGCTAGAAAAAATGGTCTACCCTTTGGACTAATAAAACAACAACAACAGTTCAATGTCTATTTGAGAATTCACTGCTGGGGGGGGGGGGGAATTAGATGTGAATGTCTATTGGCTTGCACCCGTGACGTCACTGGAATAAAAACAAAGTAAAAACAAACCAACCATTACGCTTTCTAGCCGAATTTGGTATCCGACTGTGACCCCAACTCTCTCCGTTCGCTCCTTGGCTACACGTTCAGCCACAGAAATGGCAGAGATCCTGCGAGGCTGGGTGCAGATGATGTTGGCTAAATTACTGGGAGGACCTTCTAAGGAGGCATCCAAGATAAACTGAGGAATCTGAGTGGTCTTTCCACATCTGCATGAAGGAGAGGAATGAAATAAAAAAGAAAATTCTCCTCTCCCTCAAGCAACATGTTAAGGGGTGTTGCAGGAGACAGCCTGACTTCATCATTTATCAATACACTCCAAACCTGTTGTCCATGGAAAACTAATCTTTATGCTACTTAAACATAAATAAACCCCTCGTCTCAAGGAAGCTAACAAATCAGTAGAATACAATGGCAATAAAATGGAAATAATAATAATAATAATAATAATAATAATAATAATAATAATAAATTTTATTTATATCCCGCCCTCCCCAGCCAAAGCCGGGCTCAGGGCGGCTAACAACAATCAAATAATCAAACAGTCAAATAATCACACATTCTAAAAATATTTCATTATAAAAATTAATTAAAATCAAATTGATGGCAACCGATTAAGCAAAATTCTGTGCAGGTTGCCAGAGGAGGGAGTCAGGCTGCGCCCTGATCAAAGGCCTGGTGGAACAACTCTGTCTTGCAGGCCCTGCGGAAAGATGTCAGGTCCCGCAAGGCCCTAGTCTCTTGTGACAGAGCGTTCCACCAGATTGGAGCCGCCGCCGATAAGGCCCTGGCTCTAGTTGAGGCCAGCCTAACCTCTCTGAGGCCTGGGACCTTGAGGATGTTATTATTTGCAGACCGTAGGTTTCTCTGTGGGGCATACCAGGAGAGGTGGTCCCGTAGGGACGAGGGTCCTAGGCCGTATAGGGCTTTAAAGGTTAAAACCAGCACCTTAAACCTGATCCTGTACTCCACCGGGAGCCAGTGCAGCTGGTATAGTACCGGATGAATGTGATCTCGCAGCGAAGACCCCATAAGGAGTCTCTCTGCGGCATTCTGCACCCGCTGGAGTTTCTGGGTCAGTCTCAAGGGCAGCCCCACGTAGAGGAAAAACTATAATAGAAGGTGGGTTATATTTCACCTTCCTGGTTCCCATTTATAGATATTCATCCATTTAAATAAATGTAAAACTGAATCTGCCCACTGACTAACACCAATGAAGGACCCTTGTTAACATAACAGAAATCAAAAGGAGCAATCTTTGTGCAATATGGTCTAATAAGGATTGCAGTTGTTCAAACCAGCTCAAGCCAGGAGCTATTATTTTCTGCACTATTTATTCCAAACCTGAAATGTAGGCTAGCCGTATAGAAATACTCTTCTGACTCCAAATAGGAGCAAAATCTTATTTCATTCCAAGAATCAAGTTTTGTTGTGCTCCCACAGGATATGGTCTCTTCCAATTGGCAAACCACAATGCTTTCTGCAAGATTGTTCAGATCTTCTTTGGATGGGTTTGCTGAAGGCATAGCAGAGACCAGGAAACATTGGACTTATCAGACCTTGGGTTTGATGGTGGAATGGAGACTCTCTAACATCCAGGCCTAATTTGGCCTGCCCAGCCCCTCCAAATGGCCGCCAATGACATTTCTGCCCAACTCCATCCTCCCACCAATCATGTGATATCACCTGTAAATACTGTATTTTTCTCTGCACAGTGGTACCTCTGGATACGAACGGGATCCATTCCGGAGCCCTGTTCGCATCTAGAAGCAAATGTAACTAAGCGACGGCACATCTGCGCACACACGCGTCGCTTTCCACCACTTCTGCGCATGCGTGTGACATCATTTTGAGCGTCTGTTCATGCGCAAGCGGCGAAACCTGGAAGTAAAGCACTCCATTACTTCCAGGTTGCCGCGAAGCGCAACCCGAAGCACATTCAACCCGAAGTATGACTGTATAAGACTATTATTCCTCCCCCCAAAAAGTTTAAAAATAGGCGGCATCTTATACACGGAATGCTGCAATTAAATATATAAATAAATTTCTTAAATTTTGGGCTCAAAAAATAGGGGGCGTCTTATACACGGAAAAATACGGTAATTTCCATTTCTCCTGCCACCTCCCATAGCTTTCCTAGGGTTAGATTGACCTTTTACATAGCTTGCATACATTTTACATATTTTATGTACAATGAACATAAAATAAAGTATGTAAAAAGATGTCATTCTCTTTGCCTTGCCCACTTTGGCCACAGCCCCTTTTGCCTCTGGCGCTGTTTACCATTACACTGAAGCCCCTGCAAAGTTGGATAACATGGAATCCAGCCCCAGGCAGAAAGTGACCCCCCTGCCACTGCTCTAAAGGTATCCAGCCCAAAATCAATGAACCACACTGTTCACTTGACTTTTACATCCATGTGTGTTTACAATTATAATTTCAACAGAACATACAGGAAATGACTGATCAGCGCACATTCAAAAGACATGCAATCAAGCTTAGTGTTGAACCTAGAAGTGATCAAAACCATAAAAAGTCACTTAAAGGGTGGAACGGGGGCAGGACATAACAGGGCAGGCTGTGCTTATACGTGCCCCGCTGAGACACATGGAGGCCAGGAATGGAACCCCCGCATAAAATGGTCATTAACTGTAACAGAAATTGGATGCCTTACTCTTTATCCACGTGAACTGTGTATATCAGCTTTAGGTTGCAGTCCAATACATACTTGCCTGAGAGGAATTCCCACTGAGTACTTTGGAGTATAAATGTATAGATTTTTGCTGTTATGGCATTTGGCTGATTTAACATTCTATGGCTTTTAAAATGTGTTTGTGGGAGGGGGAGTTATTGGTTTTTGTTTTATTTTGCGTTCTCATTTTGTGTTTTTCTGCTGTGAATCGCCCTGGGATCTTCAAGTTAAAGTTGGCATGATAGATAGATAGATAGATAGATAGATAGATAGATAGATAGATATCTTTTATTGAGGATGTAGTAGGGGAAGGAATGCAACCATCCAGACCTCTCATACTTCACTTTGTTATTTAGGCTGAGCCCTGTTTCCAACCAGTGTTCAGTGGTGTACATGTTGTCTTGAATGCATCATTAAGAACTAGGCAAATGCTGCTCCTTCCATATACAGAGCGTGCCAGTTCTGCCAGTTCAGACCCCTGAAGATTCCTGTTCTACAGGCAATAAAATGCGATACATCTTGAATTCAACACTTATAGGAAAGGAGACACACTGCCTGGGTTTTTTCCTCCTTCAACTATTTTCTCTCTCTCTGCCTAATCTCAACTCATCTGTTCTAGCAGTTGGGAGGGGGAGGAGAGTTTAGACTAGATGAGACAGATAGCCAGATATAACCAGGAGGAAGAAAAGCTCCACCATACATACCTTTGCTGTAACTATTGACTTCAAACCCTCTCATTTTTCTTGCCTGAGGGGAAGGTCCCTTTTGAGTTTTGTAGGCAGAGACAGACTGCTTTTCACATAGTAAGTATTAACATGGTGTTCAAGTGTGCAGACAGTTTTATATCTTACCCAGTCATACCGCTCACAACCAGGACCTGATATTTGTTCAGCAATTTAAGAATGGTTTCTCTCTCTTCCCATGCAGGAAGTTTCTGCCGTTCCTGCAATATGGACTGGTAGTGCCTAGAAGACTGACAAATATATGTGGATTGTCAGTAGCTGCCTGTTACTGCTCAATTTATGATCCACAATTACATGAATTTCTTTGTTTGTTTACTATAGTTCACACACATCCAGAGAAGGCACATAGTTTCTAGACTGTCTTCCATTAATTCTGTAGATACAAGTCTTTACAGGAAAACAGATGTAACTGCTATTGATCCCACATATAGAGAACACAAGCATACAGATATTTTTTTCAAGATACAAGAAATTCTAGCATAAAATGGTCTTAAATACAAAACAAAATATAGATATTAAGGGTTCTACTGCATATCCAGAACTTCAAGATTCTTTCCTGGATTTTGCTATCAATTCCTACCTCCCACCAGCTATTATACGTACACACAGCAAATTGTTTGTTTGTTTTTTAAATGTAGCTGAAAATACGTTATAAATGTAACTCTGCCACTTATCTTCCAAGGTTTACATATGTACCTTCTTTATCCTGAACTGACGGCAAATTTTATAATTTTCTTTGCAAGTTGGCTCTGCTAAGGTCCTGTACTTCTTTCGCCTGAGATTCACATAACTCTCTTTCTCTACGTGAACTGTCTGCAGCTCCTCTTCGTCGTCGTCGTCATCATCCTCTTCAGTTACCAACTCCTTGGTTGCTTAAAAACAGAAAGCATCTTAACAAACACCATACTGAAACATTAGCTAACCAGTCTTCAGGGGTGGGGTTTTTAAAAAATAACATAACATTTCACTAGATAAGGGAGAAGAAATCTGTGGCCTTCCAGTTGTTGCTGTACTGCAGCTCCCATAATCCCCAACTATAGGTCATGCTGGCAAGAAATGATGGGAGCTGAAGTCTGGAAGACCAGAGCTCCCAACCAGTGTGCTATCCTTATCACAGGGACTGGCGTGCATTGGCAACAGAGAGTTCTTCATCATCTGCGGCACTATTCTTTGGGAAATCTCCCATCGTGAATTCTGCCCATGATGCACTGTCCTTGCAAGTGGTCACCACTTACAGTGACACCTCTGGTTACGTACTTAATTCGTTCCAGAGGTCTGTTCTTAACCTGAAACTGTTCTTAACCTGAAGCACCACTTTAGCTAATGGGGCCTCCTGCTGCTGCCATGCCACCGCCGCACGATTTCTGTTCTCATCCTGAAGCAAAGTTCTTAACCCGAGGTAATATTTCTGGGTTAGAGGAGTCTGTAACCTGAAGTGTATGTAATCCAAGATACCACTGTACATCGATTGGGGACAAGGAAACTGACAATACGTTATAAAGGACTCACATGAGGACTTGAACTAAGCAATATGATCACTGGGTAGGCCACTCGCCACAGGAGTGCCAATTCTAGAGGCTAGAATGAGGTTTTTACTGGCTTAGTATTGAGTTGACCTCTAGAATCTAGAAAGTTGCCTTGGACCATCAAGCCCAGAAGAGTCTATAATAACTGGCAGTAACTTTCCAGAGTTTCAGACAAGAGTCTTTTCCAGCCTTATTGGGAGATGCAAGAGATTAAATCCATGCAAAATATGTTCTTTGCCACTGAGCTACAAGCCTTCACTGAGAAAAATTCCTGACAAGAATAACATTTCACTGTAAGAGACCACTATTCTGTTTTCTCACACTCTCCCCCTACAACTGTTTACTGCAGCTGTCCAAGTCACTCCCTTCTGAATTCACCTGCAATTTCAAAACATCCTAGTATTGTTTCCTTTTGTTGTAAAAGTTTCCCACAGCAGCATTTCCCCCACTCCCTTTCATTTTGTATCATGCCAACTGTTTTAAAATTTGCTTCACTTGTGCACAGTGTCTTGAGCAAATATAGTATAACAGGAAACAGCCAATAATAGACACAATGCAGGCAAATTTAGGCAAGTGCTATACAGTAGTTAACAGAGGTATTTTTGAGGTACTGCACAAAATCCTTCTTCTATTCATGGACTTCAAGCGGAGCATAGAATCTTTTTACTGGTTTTAGCTGCTATTTTTTTAACTCGCTGCTTATGTGCTGCTTCATCTATAGTTTTTATGAGCATTTTTCTTTGATATATTATGCTTCAGTATGGATTTATGTTCTGAGCTAAAAATAAACACTCTCTCACTGACACACAAATCTCTGACAAGAATTTTCCATTAAGTTGGAGAGGACAACTCATCTGAAGCAGTCTCCTTCATTAATGTAAATAGAAATATATATAGAGAGAGTGTTTTATTTTCAATTGGGCTTTTCATCTTACAATATATTCATTTCCAAGGATCCTCACCCCCACTCCAGGCCTTGCAACTTTATTCACCAATTGACCCAGCATATGCAAAAATCTCCCCCAAATATCAAAGATATCTTTTATAGAATTATGCCGAGTTAGAAGACTGAAAAAAGTTAGCAATCCTATAGCAGGCTGCAAGTGGAACCCACAACAAAATGTGGCAGTGTTGTATTGCTCCTGTTCATGATTCCAGCCCAACTTCTTCCAGGGTACTCTATTCTCCTGGCTTCTCCATTCAGCCCTGCCTACCCCACCCCCCAGCCAGCTCTCCCCCCCCCCCCCGAGTATGCTTAGTCCTCATTGGCTGAGCTATTTGACGTTTTATTGCTCCCTCACTTTTCCCTCCCCAAAGAGTTCCTCAAGTTTGTGAGTGGTGCTACGGAAGGACAGACACCTGGAGCATGTGCTTACTATTAGTATATATGATAGGATTTAATTTATCTAGAGATTATTCTCTTAAAGTATTTTAACCTAGTATTCTATCCCAGCTGGAGAATAATGAAATACTGTGGCTGGTATTTTGTGGTTTCATTTTGCATGACATTGAAATCTTTATTGCAATGATTCCACTAACTCAGGGACATAGTTTTAAAGTTTTAAAGGGCTGGTACTGTGATGTTTTTTATTTTTGTTATTATTTGTAGTTTTAATAGAATTAAAACAATCTATTAAAAGATCTGTTTATGTTTAATAACTTCTTAATTCTATTTGTGGTTAATTACTTTTTAATTATTATCTTTTTTTTGTAACATAGTTTTTATTCATTTTCACACACCTACTTGTGTGAAATACATGCTGTTCTCTAGAAATATCAATTGGGAGCAGAACCCACACCCTCAAAACTGCATACATAGCCTGTTTCTTAATATGTGTACTAGTTTCCATAAGGACTTATGAAGTAGTATATACCTTCTGAAATCCGGGAAGGAACACGAGAGCTGCTAGAAATCTCTTGCTTATGAACATGTGTCACTGTACTTAACAAGGATGCCAGAGGCAAAGGAGGAGCACTGTATCGGTGAGAAGTCTTACTAAGCAATTTTGTTACTTCAGCTTCATCCTCTAGGCTTGTTATAAAAGCATAAACAACAGGTTCGTTAGACTCTGACGATATTATGGCCTTTTCATAAAGGAATTCAGCAATGTGCAACCGGCAAGCCAAGGGCAGCTTCTCATTAGTAGTATAGAATGCCACAAGGGGCGGCTGATAAGGGTATTTGTTATCCTCAGGAAATCTTATTTCAAGTTCATACACAGGAGCATTAACTCTGAGATGAGCATCCTCCTTGACGCTCGGAAGGCCTTTTTGCTTGTTTCGAGATTCATGCCTGAACTTGCACCTCGATCCAAACCTGCAATCTCCTTGGAGGTAGTGTTTACAGATTTCCAGGGAAGCTGGCTTTAGCCCATTACTGGTGTTGCTATTCCTTTCTTTTGGCTTGTTGAGCAACTCTGTCAAGTATGCCAAGTCTAATGCAACAGTCCAGACCCTGTTATTAATTCTTTCCACAAATTTGTCTCCACATATCGAACGGAGGGCAAATGCTTCCTCTTGCCTTTGTTCCAAACAATCTTCCATACTTGTCTGAGCAGCAGTTTCTGTGATCTGCATCCTCTCTCCAAATTTTTCTGAAAAGCACTGCAGGAGTAAGAGCTCCAGGGATGCCCCAATATTACTATTACAAGATTTCAGCACAGCTTGGCAACGCTCACTATCAAAGCCGTACCTAGAAGGAAAAGAAAAGAAATGCATTGTAGGTGTACATACCGGAACATTTACACAAGAGCAAGCATTCCCACTATGTTTAAAGGATGCTTGCTGTTATCCTGTAGTGTAGAAAGAAGCAGGTGTCCACACTGTGTAGTTTCTGCAACTGGAATAACATGTACAACTTGTGCTTGTTGTAGAAATTTGCTCTAATGATATGCCTTACACTGGGATGCAGAAGCTCAGGCCAGGGTCCAAATGTGGTCATCCAGCCTCCACTGCTCTTCCCAGGCCTCATCCTTCACTGGCCATACTTAGCACCCACCCTGAGTGTTTTAGCTTGGCTAGAATGTGTTCTTGAATTATGATAATGCTTCTTGCCTGTCTGGATGGTAGACGGGGTGTAGAAACCTCCGATGTTTGCATGGCTCTATACACATTTGCTTCTGGCCTCAGTAAACACTGGCCCGTGGGCCCCAGAAGAGTGGCCATGTGGGATTCTGGCCCCTAGGGGGAAAAAGGATCTCCATTCCCCCTTACATAATGTTACATAACTGCTCTTTTTCGGCTCTATTTGGAAGTGTATTGGTGGGTGGAGGGAGCCACTTTGATTCTGTGTTAAATGTCACATTCCACACTCATTCACATAATTGCAGCTATGCACGTTTTTAGCACCCCATCTCCTGACTAATATTTTCCATTTCATTAGTGAGACAATAATTACCTGGATAGTTTGTGCACAGCAAATGAAGAGACTTCAGTCTCTAGAACATGGCTCACAGGTGGTTGGTAAGAAGCATTTGTGCTTTTTTTAGAAATTGATTGCCCATCTGACCAGGCGTGCTCATCCTCCAAGTAATCCAATTCATCACAGTCATCTTCACCTGATACAAGCATCCTGGAAAAAAAGAAAGCAGTATGCTTCTTTTAGAAGCAATAGTCTTAGGGATAAGGCAAACTTCTGGAACTCTCTGCTCAATATCGCTACTCAAGCAACTCAGTTTAGTTATCCATAACATTCAGAACTAAGCCAGAATATTTGTACTTGGTCCCCTATTTGTAAGTACTTATAAACCACTAGAAGTTTGAAAGCATGCCAAAAAGTGCAAGTAGATTAATAGGTACCACTCCGGTGGGAAAGTAAACGGCGTTTCCGTGTGCTGCTCTGATGTCAGTGTTCCACTGCGCCAGAAGCAGCTTAGTCATGCTGGCCACATGACCCGGAAAAACTGTCTGCGGAGCAGACAAACGCTGGCTCCCTCAGCTTGTAATGCGAGATGAGCGCCGCAACCCTAGAGTTGTTCGCGACTGGACTTAACTGTCAGGGGTCCCCTTTACCTATAAACCACTTAACGTTTCAAAAATCTTTAAGCGGTGTACAGTGTGAAAAACAAATATCTTATCAAATAAAAAATGCACCCTAAAACCAACAAAACATCAAAAAATACATAAAAGCAAATAAAATAGAAATTCAGAGGATTCAAATATGTACCGCAGCGTCCAATATTATGGGTCAGAGAAAACCTGGGCAAAAAGGTAAGTCTGAATCTAATCCAATATTTATACTAATCTGCTTTTTCAATTTAGCAAACTTACGAGGCACATCATAAAATATAAACAAAACAATAAGTACCACAATGATAAATCATTACAAAACCTTATGAAAATAAAACTTAGCAGCATAAAACTCAGCAGCTTTCACTGTTCATTAAGAGCAATGCTAAAAAGATGTGTTTACTCTATTACTCCAAACTAAGCAAGTAACCATCTG
Source organism: Podarcis gaigeae (assembly GCF_964106915.1). Taxonomy (NCBI): domain Eukaryota; kingdom Metazoa; phylum Chordata; class Lepidosauria; order Squamata; family Lacertidae; genus Podarcis; species Podarcis gaigeae. The sequence goes on along the minus strand of NC_139680.1, from coordinate 106,115,440 downwards.
ACACGCAGCTCGTGGGAGGGAGTTCCATAAGCAGTGAGGTCATCACAATGATGGCCCCATCAACCACCCACCTCAAACAGCAGTCTTCATAGACTCAACAAGGCAGGTTCATGTGAATCAAGCAGTAATTCATAAATTCAAGCCTCATAATATTATGGCATCCATACTTTACAAGTTTGCTGCAGGAAACACTATGTATCCATCACAATTGTGTTTGCCATGTAAACTGTGGAGCCACCCTGAGACTTTGTTTCTTTCTCTAAGAAAGGCTGCCCAACCACATCTGTCACAGTCCATTCTGAATAATATGATCTAACGCCTATAAAATCTGAGAATAACTTCAACATGTCACAGTATGTGTTTAATGAAGAAATTATTTATGTTTAGAAAACTGACTCTGAACCAGCAGCCAGCTCTTGTCCTTGCAGCTCACGAAGAAGTTCTTTCACCCTCATCTGATTATCGGAAGTCATGTACAGAGTCTGAAGAGGCATCTTTGTTTTGGGTGCTTGTCTGGTCTGTCCATGTCCTCTGCTAGCAGAGCTTGATATATTAAAAACAAAACAAAAGAAGCACAATACATTCTAATTTAATCAAGTAATGGAAAATACATGCACAATGTAAGATATGCTGAACATAAGAACAGTTGTATGGGTCATTTTGTCTCCTAACTAGCTAAGAGCATCAAGAAAGTTCCTAAGCAGGTCATGTTGGAAAACCCCATATTCTGTTGCTAGGAAATTCACAGAAGGCAAGCAAAGTTACCAGAATGTTTGACACAGCTACGTGCAGGATCTGTGACAACCCCCATAATGACCACAGTATGTTTAAACAGACAAGCTGGATTAATGCAGTTGGGCACAGAAATTGTGGTGCAAAAGCTACAGTGCGTTTCTGTGGAGTTATTTACTCATCTTTTAAAAGACCCCCCCCCCAAAAAAATACATCAGCTTCTTTGTTTGATTAATAAATTCCAGCTGTACTTATTATTTTAAATATCCCACTCCACTGATCTGACCTGAATGGGTGCAACCTCTTTCTGTGTCATGCAAAACAAGCAATAAAAGTACTAGTACAACAAACACACACACCTGTCTCCGTGCTAAATAGCTCCCTTTGACCTGAGATACTTGGTGCTATGGTAGCTAGGGGAAGTAGCCTTCGGTTTCCAATATCTGGCAACCAATATACTGTTTCTCAAAAAATGAGCTGAATTTCCAGCTATTCTCACTAGTAGCCAATGTCAAAACCCTCCCTCTGTAAAAGGTGGCACGCAAGAGACAGTAGATGAGGCTCAAATTTATGGTTAGTCAGATTCAAAGCTCTAATAAAAATACAAATACATCTAATAAAAATACAAGCGTTTTGGAATTAATCACATAAGTCAGGGATAGTCAACCTTTTTATACCTACCTAATGCATCTTTCTTGATGGTAAAAATTTCCTTATCACCCACCAGTGCTCGATGGAAGGAGGATTCAGCTTGTGCTGTAGAACCCCCTACTGCCCACCTAGAATCCTGAAACACCCATTAGTGGGTGGTAGGGACCAGGTTGACAACTCCTGACTTAAGTCAAGGCACTTCACTTTACTATAGGAACACAGGAAGTTGCCTTGTACTGCATAGACCAGTCTTAATTGCTCTGATTAGCAGTAGTTCTCTGGTGTCCTTAGGCAGAAAGTGGTCTTCCTATCACTTGCAACCTGATCCTATTTAATTGGAGATAGCAGGGATTGAGCCTGGGACCGTCTACATGCAAAGTAAAGTATGTGCTCTGGTAAGGAGCTACAGCCCTTCCTGATCTTACTTCTTAAAACCTTCTTAAAACAATCTTCAAAAAGAAGTTTTTAAAAAACAACCTAAACTCCAAAATGTAAGATTCCATCAAATTCACTTAGCTGACCTGGCTACATCTTTTGGTCCACTGAAAACACAGAAATCACCATCATCATCATCAACACAGAAATCATCACCATCGTCCCAAATTTTCTCCGAGCCTTTTTTGCTGCCACTAGCTTGGCATTTGCTAGAAGGTCTACCACAGCTACTGCTGCCGCCACCTCTGCCTCTTCCTCTTCTTGCTCCCCTTCCTCCCCCTCTGTTTGGTTTTCCTCTTCTCTTCCCTGAGGAGCTCATTTTCTCCTTTCTGTAGGAAAAGAAAAATGAAAGTACATTATCAACAGTGAAAAATATCAACCAGGATCACCATGCAGACTAGCAGGAAAGATGGCAATTATTACTTCTGTTTATGTAGCTCTGGCATACAGCGTCAATCATCAAACATCCCTGTCCCACAACCCACAGGTAGTAAGTTCCATTATTTTCAACGGGATTCACTCCCTAATAATTTCACATAGTATTTCAACCTTCAAAAGTTATAATCAAGACAACACACAAATCTATTACACTTTAAAGATCAATTGAATGTACCATGGACTCTACCACTCACCTATTATTAATTTAGAATTTTTAAATTAAAATTATTTTAAAACTACTCTACATCATTAAAGATACCAAGGCAAAACACAAAGAATAAAGCAATCAAATCAAACACAGTACAGTTGAGAATTTGAAAACCTTAACCCACGGACAATAATTGGCTTTCAATCAGCCAGGCAAAAATACAGACTTTGACTTGGTACCAAAATAACTGTAAACTAGGCGCCAGACACACTGCTAAAGATAAGGACACAGACTGGACACCCCCACAAGATTCTGTCCTGTTTCCACATAGTACATTTCCAGACACAAACAAAATTTCTACGGGAAAGGGCTATATAACTCAGTGGCATAAGCTCTATTTTGTGTACAAAAGGTCCTGGGTCTAGTTCAGGCATAGGCAAACTCAGCCCTCCAGATGTTTTGGGACTACAATTCCCATCACCCGACCACTGATCCTGTTAGCTTGGGATGATGGGAGTAGTAGTCCCAAAACATCTGGAGTGCCGAGTTTGCTTATGTCTGGTCTAGTCCATACTGGCACCTCCAGGGAGGGCTGGGAGCAGCTCTCTTCCCAAAACCCTGGTGAGCTGCTGCCAGTCAGTGTAGACAATACTGAGCTAGGTGCACCAATGGAATCGCAGAATGGTAAAATGCGCCAACAATCATCTAGCCCAAGCCGCTGCAGTGCAGGAATGTTGCCCGACGTGGGGACTCAAACCAACGACGCTGCGATTGAGAGTCTCATGCTCTTCCAACTGATGAAAGCCGCTTCCTGTGCTAAGCCTCCTCGATAAAGATCATATAATAATAAATAATAATAATTTTTTATTTATACCCCGCCCATCTGGCTGGGTTTCCCCAGCCACTCTGGGCGGCTTCCAACAGAACACTAAAATACAGTGGTACCTTAGGTTAAGTACTTAATTTGTTCCAGAGGTCCGTTCTTAACCTGAAACTGTTCTTAACCTGAAGCACTATTTCTGGGTTAGCGGAGTCTGTAACCTGAAGCGTATGTCACCTGAGGTACCACTGTACAATAATCGTAAGACACGGGCAAGCTGGTACAGTGCGAGGGGGCACGTGCGCTTTCCGGGGTACAGAGCAATTTGGACCCTAAATAAAAATGCAAAGGTAAGCACTCCTAATACCCCCCCTCGCCCCCCTCACCCAGCCCTCCCTCCCACCGATACTGCCTCTTTCCAAAGGCACCTGAAGCTCCGCGGCTCCTCCCGGTTCCTTTCACGAGGCGCCTGGAAACACCCCGCAATTGAACCACGAGCCCCAACTAAGCCAACAAGAAGAGGCTTGTAGACCTTTGAGGGAGCCCGAGGGTCATCTAGTCCAACCCCCCTAAATAAATAAAGTGCAGTAATAATAGTAATAGCAATAGTAATAATAATAATAAACAACCAGCTTCCCCCTCTCGCCGGTTCTTCCCTTTCCAGTCACCTGCCAGAGACTCCGCTCTCGCCTCAGCCCAACCGCCTCCCTAAACAGTCAACGGCCACCCGGAAGTGAAAAGGGCGAGGCTCCTCCCACTTCCGGCGGCGGAGAGAGCGAGGGAGAGTACCCGGTCACCATGGCAACCGCGGGCGCGTCTCCTTTCGAGCCATGGCGAAATGGGGGTTGCTGCGCAGGTCGATCGTAGGCGACCGAGGTATTTTGCCTCTCCGCCGTCCCTCTGAGGAAGCAGCCGCAAGATAATCTGCCGGTTTCAGCCTCCTGCGCCACCCGCAGTCACAATGCCTTGGGGATGCGGCTCTCGCCCATCTCCTCCCGCCGCATCGCCCTTATTCGTTTTACCGGCTCACAGCCGCGGGTCCTAACCGCGTCTGCTCAGAAACGAGCAGCCCCTTTTCGTAGAGTCGAGAGTCGTCAGGTTGGAAGGGACCCCGAGAAACGTCTAGTCCAGGGTATCCCAAACTTGAATCCTCCCCAGCCCAGCTGCTTTTGGACTATAATTCCCATCATCCCTGTCCACTGGTCCTGCTAGGTAGGGGTGATGGGAGTTGTAGTCCAAAAAAACAGGAGCCATTGAATGGTTGCATGAACGCTGCTTTCAACCAACAATCAGTAAAAAGAGTTACAGATAGGTAGCCGTGTTGGTCTGCCATAGTCAAAACAAAAAAAATTCCTTCCAGTAGCACCTTAAAGACCAAATAAGTTAGTTCTTGGTATGAGCTTTCTGTGCATGCACACTTCTTCAGATACACTAAAGAGTAAAAAAAGTAAAAAGAGTGTCTTTCTCTCTACAGATGCTGAAGTTTACAAAATATCGTTTGTATTTCCCAATGGAGATAAGTATGGTAAAAAAAAAATATTGCCAGATATTATAATTATAGTTTTTAACAAAATAAAAAATTGTAACTGTTTTAGCTTTTTATCTGATATTTTTCAAAATGAAACAAACGATAATGGAATGTTAATAATAATAATAATGGAAGGCAATGAAGGGCTTATTAAAGCAAGGTAGTGAGTTATGATAAGTGGAAAGCTTCCTCCATTTACCCTCTTTCCAAACCTCTTCCAAAATTCCAGCAATATGTCTCCTCATAACTAAGATATGATTGAGAGGTAGATAGAACTTATTGAAATCAGTTGATTCCCCTCCTCCCCCTCCTAGTAAGCATTCAGGTTGCATGCATAAAGTCTGATGGCTGGATGTGCTCCTTTTTAATTTTTAACTTCACATAGACCGTTCTAGCCTATCCTGATTCCAGTACTGGGATAGAGGATAGCTGGAAACACTTTTACTTCACGGTATGAGATAAAGCTGTGGGGTCTGGAAGGTCACTTCCAGTGGCATATTCTGAAGGATTCTGGAAAAGGTTGAACTACTCTAGTTATTAATTAAAATCTAGTCTAATGTTTGTTGGATTTCCCCCACCTACTTTTTATTTTGCTTAGAGGGTGACTGTACAAGAACAATTGAGGGAGTCCTAGAGAGGAGTGGACATGGAGTTCATACTACTCCAGATGGAATTATTTACCAAGGAAACTGGAAGAATGATAAGGTATCTGCAAATATCAAAACAATTAATTTTAAGCTCCTTGCCTAAAGAAACTTGAATCAATAAAATTATGTCAGAGTCTTTAACATTTTTGTTCCAATTGAGTTATTAAATATATGTCAAAGACAAAATACATTGCTTACATTAATTAAGGGCATGCTTGGGCTTAGCTGTTTTATTCTTCAGAGTAATGCATTAATAGCACAATCTCAACATAAATTCACTTTACTTTGTTGAGCTTTGCTCCTAGATAAACGTCTGTGCATGCCTACTCAAGACTAAGGCCCAGTGGGACTTACTCCCAAGTAAACATGTAGAAGATTGACATTTCAATGGTTATTTTAATTCTTATGCAATGCTACTGTGAGTTACTGTGGTTGCAATAGTGGTAAGCTCTTGCGTGGAGTTTGGTTTTGACCTGACGACCTGTAAAGTTTATTTTTCTCTCTTTTCTTGTTCTGTGTGTTTTGGAAATGACAGTGAAGAAATAAATCCTGGGGTGTATTCAATGGTGGCTTTGCCTTAGCAGAAAGCACTTCAACTTGCATATGTTGGGACATCTGATTTTTGCCAATCCTACTTTCAGCAGCACTTAGTGACATGTCCTATTCTGTTCTGGGGGTGTCCGCCAATCCTCGGGAGCAGCTTTGAGGAGGTAACTTAAGTAAAATCAAGTTCTTTCCGCTGCAGCAGAACCACCATTAGATACAACCACTGTCTGGTACTGTATGCAACAGGCCATTGGCTTAAGTCGGGCATCCCCAAACTCAGCCCTCCAAGATGTTTCTTGGGACTACAATTCCCATGAACCCTTACCACTGGTCCTGTTAGCTAGGGATGATGGGAGTTGTAGTCCCAAAACATCTAGAAGGCTGAGTTTGGAGGTGCCTGGCTTAAGTTAGTTAGTACTTATTTATTGTACTTCTCCTTGGAATATTAGTAACAAGGCAGGGCTCTGGAAAGGGCTATTTGTGGATAAATTGTTTGATTAATGCATCGTGAATGGCTTTGTGTCTTTTAGAGGTTTTGTGGTCTCACCTCCAATCTTAGTGCATTGTGTGCCCTGTTTCAGTGCAGTACATCTGATTTAAAAGGTAAAGGTAAAGGTACCCCTGCCCGTATGGGCCAGTCTTGACAGACTCTGGGGTTGTGCGCCCATCTCACTCTATAGGCCGGGAGCCAGCGCTGTCCGGAGACACTTCCGGGTCACGTGGCCAGCGTGACATCGCTGCTCTGGCGAGCCAGAGCCGCACACGGAAACGCCGTTTACCTTCCCGCCGGTAAGCGGTCCCTATTTATCTACTTGCACCCGGAGGTGCTTTCGAACTGCTAGGTTGGCAGGCGCTGGGACCGAGCAGCGGGAGCGCACCCCGCCGCAGGGATTCGAACCGCCGACCTTTCGATCGGCAAGTCCTAGGCGCTGAGGCTTTAACCCACAGCGCCACCTGCGTCCCTTACATCTGATTTACTTCAAGGCAAAAGAGCCAGTCAGGAAGAGTGGGATCTTGTGATGTTTTCCAGTTTTACACACCCACACCCATATCGCTGAGGAGCCAAAGATGAACAAGGGGGCAGACTTCCCAGTCTAAGAACAGGCCAATGGCCCACCTAGTCCAGCATCTGGTTCACATAGTGGCCAACCAGATGACTATAGGAAGCCTGAAAGAAGAACTCGAGTCTGTTAGCACTCTCCCAGAGTGCTGCTACCTTTCATCACCATGAGACAAAAGTGTAGTTCCAAAATTCTTTGGGAGATGCCGTGATTTGAAAAGCGGCAACCTGACGACAGGGCAAAAAATTCAAAACCTTTTAAAATGAGGCATTTAATGATTAGGGAAATGGTATTTAAATTTTGTCGGTATTATGAATGTTGCGCTTGTAAGGTTTGTAAAGCCAATGTTTAAAGATGAAGCATTTCTGTTAACAAAGGTGACACATATAAATTGAGGGGAAATAAAAGATGGAGTCACCTTTCTAGGAATGGATATTAATTTGTCAATTCCACTTCCTGTTAAATCAGATGAATGGTTTCGGAAGGCTGGAACATCCTTCAGGTGCAGTTTATGAAGGCGAGTTCTATAACAACATGTTTCATGGAACAGGAACCTACATATTTACCAATGGAGCCAAGTACACCGGACAGTTCTGTGAAAACAAGTAAGCTGAAAGGGACATAACCACAAGTTTGTTGTCTTGATGTGGAATATATTCATCCTTAATCAGTATACAGGCTTTGCACTTAAAGTGAACCTTAGTTTGCTTCTTCCTACCCATGTAGGTTAGGGTGATCGCTCTCCAAATAAATATTTTGACTGGATCCAAACTGCGGTTGGAAAGGCACATGAAGCAGCAAATTTGCTGAAACTAACAAAGTGTGGTTAAACCACTGTGGTTCTATGAGAGAGCTGTTGGAATATTCTAGAAGAAACTTGTAAATGGCCTTAAACAAGTTTATAAGCAACAGAAAATTTCCCCAGCAACAGGTGTCCTTAATCAGGGCATGTGATTAATGAGTATGTGAATGAGTCAGTATTAGGTCTCTGGCTGGTTGGCTAAAAGGAGAAAAAGATTGTTTCTTTATTTGTTTTTTCTTCATTAATGACCAATGTAAAGTTTTGTAAATAATAAAAACTCTAAGAAACAGAACCAAATGGTGTTTATTCCTATAATGGGAATTTCATTAAGAGATAGCTGGAATGCTACTGCTGTAAAGAAGTAAGAAAACTTTTATGTAAAAAGAACTCTGCTGCAGAAAGAAATGAAAACCCAAGATGTTCACGCACCAACAGGAATAAATAATATAAGTGTAAAAATTGAAATTAAAAGTACAAAATACTTAGCAGGATCAATATGGTAGTACAATTTCTGTTACACAAAACTAGCAACTCCAAAGCTTCTAACAGGAATCTCTCTTATGAGGTACTTTCTATTTCACTGCCTAATTCAGCACTACCACCGCTAAGAAATAGACATCTCAAAGTGCTGCTGTACATCATTAGCCATACTTCAGTGACTGCAGCCTTCATTTTTGGGCACCACAGTTCAAGAAGGACCCCGGCCAACGTTGAACGTGTCCAGAGGAGGGCAACCAAAATGGTCAAAGGCCTGGAAATGATGCCTTATGAGGAACGGCTAAGGAAGCTGGGCATGTTTAGCCTGGAGAAGAGGAGGTTAAGGGGTGATATGATAGCCATGTTCAAATATATAAAAGGATGTCACATAGAGGAGGGAGAAAGGTTGTTTTCTGCTGCTCCAGAGAAGTGGACACGGAGCAATGGTTCCAAACTACAAGAAAGAAGATTCCACCTAAACATTAGGAAGAACTTCCTGACAGTAAGAGCTGTTTGACAGTGGAATTTGCTGCCAAGGAGTGTGGTGGAGTCTCCTTCTTTGGAGGTCTTTAAGCAGAGGCTTGACAACCATATGTCAGGAGGGCTCTGATGGTGTTTCCTGCTTGGCAGGGGGTTGGACTCGATGGCCCTTGTGGTCTCTTCCAACTCTATGATTCTATGATTTTTACATGCTGTTTTTGTTCTGTTCCAGGCTGGAAGGGAACGGAGAATTTAAAGACACACAGGGCCTGGAATGGGATGGCACGTTTCATTACACAGCAGCACCGGGTCTGAAGCTAAAGTTGGAAATGTAGGATAATTTGTACTGGAAGAAAGGCATCAAACAGTTGTTATCCAGGCTGTTTCACAATAAATAATTTATTAGTTCATTGACAAGAAAATATTGTTCTTAAATAGAGGTGAGCAAATAAAGCAAGCATTAGACTTAATTTTTGGTTTGTTTGAGTTTTGTTATGTTGTTTAGCTTGATTCCCCCCTTCATGTTATTGTAACTGCAAATGTTAAGGTAAAGGGCCCCCTGACCATTAGGTCCAGTCACGGACGACTCTGGGGTTACGGCGCTCATCTCGCTTTATTGGCTGAGGGAGCTGGCGTACAGCTTCCGGGTCATGTGGCCAGCATGACTAAGCCACTTCTGGCGAACCAGAGCAGCGCACGGAAACGCCGTTTACCTTCCCGCCAGAGCGGTACCTATTTATCTACTTGCACTTTGACGTGCTTTTGAACTGCTAGGTTGGCAGGAGCTGGGACTGAGAAACGGGAACTCACCCCGTCACGGGGATTCGAACCGCCGAACTTCTGATCTGCAAGTCCTAGGCTCTGTGGTTTAACCCACAGCGCCACCCGTGTGCCAACTGCAAATGTTACAATCATCCTAATAAAATATTTATCAATAAAAAGTTGTGAAGAATTTTTAACACCCTTTTCCAATATTGAAATTACAAAGAGACCAAGATTAGAATTTTAACTTTGAGAGGGAAAGCATGGAAACCAAGATAGAATGTAATTGGTCCCTTCCAGCTCTATGATTCTATTATTCTATGAATCAATAAAATATATGTTTATACTTTGTGTGTATTAGATGTATGTAATGAACAGGAACAGAATGCCTCTGTTTGTTCGGCACAATGTTCCCAATGTCAGATGCGTTCACCTCTCCATAAAATATATCCCAGACCTTCATTACACATTGAGTCTCTACTAAGGGTTCATTAATATGCCATTTACTAGCAAGATCTTCCCAGGGAGCCATTAACAAATATATAAAGTGCTTGGTATCGCCACTTGAGTTGGGAGTTTCTCAAAACAATTCAATAAAATTACTAATGGAACTGAAGAGACAACCTTTTCAATCGTCCTTGATTATAGTCTGAACAAGCTTTCAAAAAAAATCTTTATTTCTTTACCATTTCACCATAAGTAGAATTGAGTCCTCCCTACATGCAGATTTTCCAGCGTTCATCACCTGCTGGCTGCTTTCAACTCTTGCTCTCTGTTAGTGCAGATCAATTGAAAAGGCTTGAAAAACCAAATGCTTCTCCATTGGCCCTTATGGATTTCTTCCCCAAGGTCAATTTACCTGCACTGAAAAGCTATAATTACATATATCTTACACACACTGGAAATCAAACCTTTGGATTTTAGATTCCTAAGCCATGAAGTGATTTAGAAGAGGTCAAGTCCCTGTCAACCTGCTGCAAAATGTTTTTATTTCAGACAAGATGTTGGACTGTAAGTATTGAATAAAACTAAGGAATGACAACCTCTGCTTTTCTAGATACGACTCTATCTTTAAAAATTACTTTTTGGCAGGATGTCTTGGAAGTGCCTCTTTCCCCCCAATTTTAAAAGTCCTCTTATCTGCCATGTGTAATACAGTAGTAGTAGTGGTGGTGGTAGTAGTAATATTATTATTATTATTATTATTATTATTATTATTATTATTAATAGTAATAATAATAGAATTTATATACCACTCTATACCCGGAGGTTCACATAAAAAGATCACAGTATATAAAAATAAAAATAAAAGCAATAACCCAATAATACCCTCCAAAAAAGAGCCACATTTTCAAAAGGGTAAGGGATGTTGATCAGGTCAACCAAAGGTCTGGTTAATAAGGAACTGTGAGTAAAGATGGTGCCCAGTACACTTCTGCTGCACCACTGGCCGTCCGTGCCGATCGAAAACTTCCCTTAGCTCTCTTAGCATAGTCCTAGCAGAGTTCAGCAGCGGGAGAAAAACTGTTGCCATGTGTGGATAATAAATCAGACTGAATGCAGGATTCTCTCTTATCTCCAACAGTCTTTTAATGAGTAGAAAAACATCGTAAATTCAGCCCGGCGAGAGAGCGCACATCCTTTTGCCTCTCAGTCAAAACCAAAAGAGAACTCACACACAAAGAAAGATTCCCGTATGTGAATATAACCACGCCTCAGAATGTGAGAGGTCACACAGAACTGTTTAACCCTGTAAGTTCTGATTCTCCTCACAGGAACATTATTGCCTGGCACCTAAAGGTGTATAATGAAGGTGCCAGGTGAACTTCCCTGGGGAGAGCATTCCACAAACAGGGAGCCACTGCAGAGAAGACCTCTTCTTGTGTTGCCACCCTCTGGACGTCTCAAGGCGGAGGCACACGAAGGAGGGCCTCACAAGATGATCTCAGGTAGCTTCATATGGAAAGAGGCCATCCTTGAGGTATTACAGTCCTGAGCCGTTTAAGCCTTTATAGGTCAAAACCAGCACTTTGAATTGGGCCCAGAAACTAATCGGTAGCCAGTGCAATCGGACCAGGATTGGTGTAATATGCTCAGACCGCCTTGCTCTGGTGAACAACCTGGCTGCTGAATTCTGCACCAGCTGAAGTTTCCAAACTGTCTTCAGAGGCAGCCCTACATATAACGCATTGCAGTAATCTAACCTTGAGGTTAGATTAATAATAGTAATAACAATAGCAGATTTTGCATGAAACTTCTCAAGAACAGTTTGTAGCCTTATGAAGCTTTGCCCTCGGGTGGGAAAAATATTGCGCCTGGGAAAGGGAAGTGGGAGTCAACAGACACTCAAGGAATAGTTTCGGAGAAAAGGCTTTTATTTCTACCATCCATGAACTGGTAGGAGCAAGTGTGATAAGTCACAAAAAGTATGCACGAAATTCACAGACATGTGCACAAGCATATATACCCCTTTCCAGTTCCCTCCTCCTTTCTCCTCCCTCAGGAGTCCTCTGAGCATGAACAGAAAGCTGTCTTGGGGCTATTGTTGCCTCTTGGCACCCTTCCCAGGAAAAGGGTTTCAGAGTGTTCAGATATGTTTCAATCTCTTGTTCTGGCATGGTTCCTGGACAGAAAGTAAGTTGCAATGTGGTTCTTTAGCAAGGCCAGAAGGCATCAGAAAGGCCTGAGAAACAATGGACTGTGTTCCCTACCTTTGTTGCAATATTTTTAGTTACAGCAAGCGGAATGTTTCTGATGCTTAGCTAATGCCTTTTAGCTGCTGAGAAAAATGATTTTGAAAAGCTCTGAGAAGCTTTGAGCCTGCTTTGGTGGGGGGGGGGGGGGACTTCGGGCCTAGGTGAGGTCACCTGTCCTCACCTTCCTTCATTCACTTTCCTTCAAGTTGAGTTGGCAGTTGCGGTGCTAGAATGAGCCACAACATTATTCAAGTGACTTCAGCAGGCATTTCAATTTTTAGTTAAGTATTTTTATTTATTTGATTGGGGGAGACAGCTGCCCCCACTGGCTATAGCCCATACCCCCAACCAGTTGGGTTTGACATGCCAGTGTCTAGCCTTATTACCTGATGCAACTAATCCCTATGTTGACTGAAAAGTAGGTTGGTAATAGTTGGGGTCACATCCATAAAATGTTGGTGCTGTATGTGTTCTTCATTCTGCATCTGGTTCTCCTTCTTTCCAAAGAGCATTGCTTCAAGCTACAGTGAAGCTCAAAGTTTTCCCCATTGCTACTAGAAAAGACAACTGCAATCTAAACAAACATCACACTTGTTTTAAGAGTTCATCTTCATATTAAAACCATAGCTGTGTTAACCAACGGGGACACAAGGATGTGACCTGAGGACTGCATAATTAGAGAGCTTTGGGTTAGCTATGATTGGATTTGAAATTAGTGATTAGCATGTGATAGACCTACTTCTGAAAATGCCAGGCTCCCCTAGCTGCCTTCTGGAGCTCGTTTTTAGAAAAACGGTCATTGTTCCCGATTGCGAAGGTACTGAAACTGCAAGAGCTTTAGCACAGCTGGGGGGTAAGTTTAAAACGTATTGTGCTTCCATTTCATAGAGTGTTTAAAAGTATGTTTTAATGTTAACATAAAGTTAAGGTTGAGTATGTTTTTGGTAATTAATTGGCACTAAACTTACATGCATCACAAGATTCTCTAAGAGCAAGAGATAAAATTCAATGCATTTAGGCAGACATTAGGCAGCAATCACACACATGCTTACCTGGAAGTAAATCCCATTGAATTCAGTGGTGCTTACTTCTGAGAAGACATGCATACGATTGCACTGCATCTGCATTTTGTCTATACCTTGGGATTTTTATTGCCAGCTTTATTTATTGGTTTGTTACAAAGTATAATAAATCGAAGTACTGGGGAGAAGAAATGATCCTTGACTGTGAAAGGAATAGAAGAATAAAAAGACTCTCCTATGGTTTTTGAAAAACTTTCTTATTCAGTCAGAATTAAATGGAATTTCAGTACAGTATTCAGAATCCAAGGATGCAAAAAAGCTGACATCTCCCCTCATAAAACCAATAGCAAGCCTCTCACAGGTTTCCCAAAAAAAGTAAATTTGTTTGTTGGATATAATCTTATATAAGGTCTTTTAAGCACATCTGAAATAAATCAATTCCCTTTATTATTTGAACATTTATCAGTGTGTACAGATATATATATATAGAGAGAGAGAGATTTAGGTTGCAGTTCTATACTAACTAACCTGAGAGCAAGTCAGATTTATCTTAACGGGGTCTCCTTTTGAGTAGACGTGTATTAATTCCATAGTTGGCATATTAAAGATGCAAACCAGAAACCAGCCACAGGTAAGCATTATTAAAGCCTGACTGGTTTAAATGGAAAAGAGCGAGCAGATGCTTAATACTGGGATAGGGAAAAATATAGGTCTTTTGAAATGTGTAATATTTGTGCATTGTTTCTAAATGGTCTCTCGTCCAAATTTTGATCAAGTTCACACACTTGCTCAGGCATAAGACGATTCCTTAGAGTGGGTCACATCGCTGGCTCATCTAGCACAACAATGTCTGCACCAGAGAGGGGGAAATTGTGGTCCTCGAGATGTGCAGTGTTTGTTCCCGTCTGCCCTAGCCAGAACAGTCAAAGGTGAGGGATGATGATGATGTTTGCAGTTGTGTTCCAACAGCATCTGAAGGCCCACAAATTGCACTGACTGGCAGTGGCTCTCCAGGGTTACAGTTAGGGGTCTCCCCCCCTTTCCTGAAGATGATAGAAATCAATCACTATTTCCTATGTTGCAGCATATGCAGGGGGCCCAAAAATAATCAAGACTTACAATTATTTGATTTGGCTGGATTATGCCCTAAGATAATACAAAAACATACATAATACGGGCATGCAAGCATCCATTTTACTTGTATGCCACCTTTCCATAATTAAAGCCATGCTCAGAGTGGCTTACAGCAAGGGAAAAAATCACATAACTCCAAATGTAACAAAAATAGTCATAAGGAATAAATAACATATCAAAAAGGACGCAACCAAATCAAACCGTTTCCACACAAATCATAATAAGAGCTAAAAGAAAGATACCCAAAATTAATATCAAAGACAGCAACAACCCCCCAACAAAAACCCCATAATAATTCCTCAACCCAAGAGTCTAATACAGGCTTCCTCAACCTCGGCCCTCCAGATGTTTTTGGCCTACAACTCCCATGATCCCTAGCTAGCAGGACCAGTGGTCAGGGATGATGGGAATTGTAGTCTCAAAACATCTGGAGGGCTGAGGTTGAGGAAGCCTGGTCTAACAGAGTCATGACTGTCTTGATATAAGTAAGGGCCACAGAAATCAACACAATTTACTTCAAAGTAAAGGCTGCTTCAGTTTGTTAATTACCTTCATTCTGGGCTGGTAGGAGTTGGCGTTCAACATCTGGAGAGAATGCCATGGGTTCGCCAAATACGATAAAAAGCTTATGTTTTATTTGTAGTGTCTGCCTTTTGTTGTTTTTTTAAAGCCATTTTTGATGCTGTATTTTAATGTATTTCCGACTGTCTTTTATGACATGTTGATTTTAAATGGCAATGAGTCACCCTGAATAGTGCAAGGGCAGAACACACCTGCCAGGCCGCAACTGGCAATGTCTCCCTGCTCCCTGCCACTGTGGCATCTTTTCTCTATGCTAAATGCAGTACGTTATCCTAATTTCCTTTAGGTTTTTCTCAAATGATTTGCCTCCTATGAACTCATGATTTTTTTGCTATATTTTTCACCTCACTTTTTAAAGAACTGTTGTTTTCGAAAGTGGCTCATATCAGAGAGAGGGGAGGGATAGAGAGGCCCTTCCATCAGGCTTACAAACAAAAAAGGCCAGGCATGGGAAGGAACAGGAGGGTGGCAGGAAAAAATTAGATCCTTGTAAGTCTCTGAATCCTTCAAACTGCTTAACTCTGTGTTTGAAGCAGTATAAGCCGAAGTCTGATGTGCCCTGTCATCCCGCTGTGACTATTTCCTACCTCCAAATCCTTTATGGCTTATCATCTGCCTTGAATTATTGGCGCTCCAAACGAATTACAGTAATTCAAAATCAGTACTTCCAGTGCGTTATGGTTTCCAATGCTTTCCCCAAATGCAACAGAAAACAGCACTGGCTTTTGACAACAGTCGACAGCATCACATTGCTTTGTTGTTCTGTTTACTAGAGGGACACAAATGAGTAGCCATTGGCGCCTTAAAAATAAAAAAAAAGAGTATTGATGCCCAGCTGACGACTCCTTTCCTCCTATAACATTTTGCAGGCTCCTAACACTTGCTAATGTGCTAATAAATCAATAAATCCCTACACCCTGATGCCCTCTAGATGTTGTTGGGCTCCGCTTCTCATCAGTCCCTGCCATCATGCCCAAAGGTCCAGGATGGTTGGGGATTGCAGTTCAACAATATTTGGAGGACACCACGTTGTAGCGTATGGGTGGCCAGTTGGCAGCCAACAAACCTGATCTGATGTTAGGATGGGAGCCTGACAGGCTCAGAATACAAGAAGGGACTTAGCTTTCTCTTCTGCCATTGTACAGTGGTACCTCAGGTTACATACGCTTCAGGTTACAGACTCCGCTAACCCAGAAATAGTGCTTCAGGTTAAGAACTTTGCTTGAGGATGAGAACAGAAATCGTGCTCCGGCAGCACAGCAGCAGCAGGAGGCCCCATTAGCTAAAGTGGTGCTTCAGGTTAAGAACAGCTTCAGGTTAAGTACGGACCTCCGGAACAAATTAAGTACTTAACCTGAGGTACCACTGCATAGGCGTCTCCTTTACCGACAGTCATGTTTGTAGGGATAGCTGAGTCCCTCAGCAAATCGACTGGGGAAAGTTGATCGGCCTTCTCCCAGCTCAGGAAGTCTGTTCCTGAAGAAGCCCTTCAGAATACAGTAGGACAACTGTTCTATAGATGTGACCATTAAACCAATATATTCCATGAAGTGCAAGTTATTGAAGTCACTTAAAATCCATTTCCCCCCAGGGCGTAGCAATACTGGCCCAAAGTGGAACAATAACGCCATTGTACTTCTTTCTTCCATTGGAAATAGGAACTGGATCATCTGACTCACTGGAGAGCTCACATGCTAAATTATTCAAGACCATGGGATAGTTTTGTTTCGGGTTTTTTGGAAACACCAAAAGCTCTTTCAAGATGCTTTGACTGGACTTGGAAAAAGAATACCCAATGTGTTTAAGGAGCATGGATTCAAACAGAAAAGAAGGTAAAGTATCTACTGAAACAAGAGATTAAAATATTGTCATAGGATGCAATCTCATTGGCACTCTACTCAGCTGCATTCCTGGAAGTGTTCTTGGTCCCATGAAGGCATCCACTAACAGAAGAGGAGATTTCCCCCCTCCCCTTATGTCCTGCAGACCTCCCTGATCTCCGCAAATCAGCTGCAGACTGATTTCACAAGAGGAAGTTTGAGGTGGCTTGCGGAGATGCAGATGAAAGGGGGAGCTGGCAAAACCACTTCTCCTCTTCCAATAGCAGGTGCCTTTACTGAATCAAAAGCTTCCATGAACGCAAAGGCATAGGCTGGATTCCATTTATATTGTTCTCACTCACAAACAAAAAATATATACATACTAGAATACAAAACTTGGATTCAAAAGCAGTAGTACCTAAGGGTTATATACTGGCGGAGGAGCAGCAATAATCCCATTGTGTAGCCTATAGAAACACATCACCCTGATGTGCAGATAGCTCATACATGGGAGCCCCACGTAGACACTGAACTGATTTCAACAGTGCAGTTCATAAAGGGCCCCTCCAGGTGTTGATTTATTGTGCATTCATTATGGTTTGTTCTCATGATGGTATTAGGGTGCTTATATGCAATTCTCCTTTCAATTTTTGCCTGCAAAAGTTCTGGGCAGACATACTGCTTTGTTTCCAATCACTGTGATTCATAGTTCCTGTCTGAATTCCTACAAGCCTGAAATATACTCAGAGTCGCAAAGTGATTTCATGCTCTTTATTCAGCTCATAGTGGTGAGGAGGAGTGAATGAAAGTCCCCTCAAAGTATCTGCTTTATATACATTATTTTCACAATGGGCTGCACATGATTGGCTAATTCCGGAATTCTACTGTAAGCCAATCAGGTTGTGGATTCACTTCTATCTGGAGCATGATTGGGTGGTTCCTGCCAACCAATCATACTGCTGCATTGTTCTAGGACCAATCAGACTGCTGCATTCTGAATCCTATTGTTCTAGGACCAATCAGACTGCTGCATTCTGAATCCTATTGTTCTAGGACCAATCAGACTGCTGCATTCTGAATCCTATTGTTCTAGGACCAATCAGACGGCTGCAGTTTGGATCCTATTGTTCTAGGACCAATCAGACTGCTGCAGTTTGGATCCTATTCAACTCAGTACATAACAAAGCCCCTCTTCCAAGTGCTTTGTTTTGGTGGGTGTATTCTGCAACAATGCCTTTAATGCAATAATAGTGCATTAGCAGTGGATTTAAACTGGACCATCCACACTTCATTCAGCTTTATTAGTTGTTCTGCATTGCTTCCCCAATGTTACTGGATTCCTCCTGTCTGGAAGGTCGTTCTTTCCCTAAAGTGTAACAAAAGTGGGACAAAAAGCAAAATGAAAGCCCAGAACTTTTGTGGTATGAAAAGTTATGGGATTTCAGCAGGAAGCTCTGGGACATACTGCATACCTATTGCAGACAAAGCAGTATACTTACCTCAAAACTTCTGCTGATGCCAATTATATTGACTGTATGGTCAGATATAGCTGTCTGTGAGCCCAGACAACAAAAGGACATCTGGAGGGGCTGTAACTTTTCATTGCACAAATGGGTGCACCTAATTTGACTCTGAGCACTAATGGCCTAATTTTGAAGAAAACAACTACGCTTGACACCGAGAGTCTCCCCTCCAAAGTTAAATTTGTGGCGATTCCCAAAACAGATAGGCAGGAAAATCATTTGCATTGTCATGCTTCTGTTGGCTAGATATGTACATTTTATATGACAATATTCACATGTGCTACAAACAGCCCTGTGTGTTCTTTGTAGTGTTGTGCATGGAAATGTCAAAACAGACCGAATGAACAGACGCAGCTGTTGATCTTACCTCACTGGACTTTTCAAATGGAACGCTAACCACATGGTATAGCTCTGAGCATGGCAGGGTCTAATTTCTATTTGAGAAAAAGGAGCATTATTTCTAGAATTAAATGACACTGCTTCACAGGAAACGGTTGGGAGGCACGAGCAGGAGGTGCTTATTTTTTTAGCGGTTATATAAGATTATAACTGTGCATCCTGCAAGCCCCATTCCCTAGTACTAGCTGAAGTGGAAATTAATTTCAGGATGCTTTGAATCAACTGATGCCCTCCAAGGAGTAAAAGTGCTCATTTGGTGTCACAGGAAGAGTTAGACAAAACTGGTACCCAGCCCTGTCATCCGTGTTGTGTGTTCCCTTGGTGTGGGCAGGTGTTTAAAAATGATCAGCAGTGAAGGATTTAATTTTTCAGGTGTTTAATTCATGCTGCCTTTCTTGTGCTATTATGTGTCGCTCGTGTGTCTTACTTCTCATTTAGGCAGGGTCAAACTAAATGTGATACGGCATGCTTGTTCCCACCCCTTTATTTATTAAATTAGCAGCTGTGGAAGAGGAGTAGAAAGATAAACTGTTGTTTTCTGTCTCCTGTTTCTGCCTCTCACTTAGAAATTACTTCATCTCTGACTGAAAGACGGCATCAGCATGTAAGCAAAGAGTTACAGAGGTGTCCTGCTTTCCTAAGGAAACCCAGGCCCTCTGAGGTTTATGATAATGAAAGGAAGGCTGTATGACCTCAGGGTCTCAGTGTCCTAAGTAAAAGGCAACCATATTTCATGCACAGTTAAGGCAAATTCAATAATAACCCCTACCCCACCCCACCAATATACCTACACACCTTTCCCGAAGGCGGATAATTACACACAGCCAGATCTAGATTTCATTTGACATGTACTTTATTGTCATGGCTTCTTTGCAATAATTGTGGGAACTGTAAGTTAGTGAGGATAGTTGGGCTTCTCTTAGAACTCCCCCCTCCCCAAATAACTACATTTTCCAGGATTCAGTAAAGTGGGGTTTGTTAAGGTTCTCGAAGCATTGAGTTGTGTTCACAGGTGAGCAAAAACAAAATAATAAATTGGATTCAAGAAAGCCAACCGATAGAAGCAATATTTTCTTTAAAAAGGGATGGGGATCCCTTTGAATAGAAGACCAGCTGTGCTGGATCATGCCAATGGTTCAAATTTTGGGTAGTAAACTCCATTACAACACTGCAGCCCTATGCATGTTGACTCAAAAGTGTCAGAGCATTTGGGATTGCAGCCTAAATTTGTGACTGAGGAACCTATCAGCCGTGTTGGCAGGAGGGAAGCTCTTCCAGGATGGTGTCACTGCATGTGAGCCACCATTTTGGAGGTGCCATCGTTAACAACAGCACTACTGAAGAGTCACATGCCCACACATACTCTCTG
Organism: Podarcis gaigeae; assembly: GCF_964106915.1. Taxonomy (NCBI): domain Eukaryota; kingdom Metazoa; phylum Chordata; class Lepidosauria; order Squamata; family Lacertidae; genus Podarcis; species Podarcis gaigeae. Next base: position 106,095,368 of record NC_139680.1, on the reverse strand, counting down.
GGCTAATGTGGTGGGATTCCCATTGGACAGTTAAAAGTCCAACACCACTTCTAGCTAAAACAGATCCTGGATTATCCCAAAAAGAAATCTCTCACTTCTAATATTATTACAGTATAATGATTCCCTGCCCCTTTTTCCCCTTACATTTATATGATGCCTTTCTTCTATCAATCATGCAAAAAACCCGAAAGTGTTAGGCCTAGTAATAATAATAATAATAATAATAATAATAATAATAATAATAATAATTTATTTATATCCCTCCCTCCCCAGCCAAAGCCGGGCTCAGAGCGGCTAACAACAATAAAAGTTAGACAGCATTCTAAAATCAATTCATTCTAAAATCAATTCAAAATCAAATTAATGGCAACCATTGGGCTAGAGTTCTGTGAGGATTACCAAAAGAGGGGGTCAGACTGCCTTGGCCAAAGGCCTAGTGGAACAGTTCTGTCTTGCAGGCCCTGCGGAAAGATGTCAAGTCCCGCAGGGCCCTAGTCTCTTGTGACAGAGCGTTCCACCAGATCGGGGCCACAGCCGAAAAAGCCCTGGCTCTGGTTGAGGCCAGCCTAACCTCCCTGTGACCTGGGACCTCCAAGTTGTTTTTGTTGGAAGATCGTAAGGTCCTTCGTGGGACATACCAGGAGAGGCGGTACCGTAGGTACGAGGGTCCTAGGCCGTATAGGGCATTAAAGGTTAAAACCAGCACCTTAAACCTGATCCTGTAAGGAGTCTCGCCATGACATTCTGCACCCTCTGGAGTTTCTGGGTCAGTCTCAAGGGCAGCCCCACGTAGAGTTACAATAATCAAGTCTGGAGGTGACCGTCGCGTGGATCACAGTAACAGTGGCGTAGCGTGGGGGGTGCAGTGGGGGCCCGGCCGCACCGGGCACAACATCTGGGGGTTAGGGTTAGGGGGCACAAATCCACAGGTTAGGGGGCGCAAATTCATGGGTTAGGGGGCGCAAATTACTTGCCTTGCCCCGGGTGCTGACAACCCACGCTACTCGACTGCACAGTAAAGGGGGAAAGGTATTCAACAGTGTCTTGGGCCAACACTACCATTAATATATTTACTGAATAAATATGCAGCATGTTAAGTTGTGGGTGAACATATCAAGACGACACAGCAATTCTTCAAACAGCTCTTGTTTATTCACAGGACAGGACAGAACTGAACTGAAGGGTTCAGTCAACCTGCTTATATAGAGCTCCAGTACAATGTAACTTTAACAATTTTCTAAAACTATCCAATCACTGAACGTCACTTTCGACCCCTTGTTTGCATAACTATCAACAGTATCCGCCTCCTGGCCCAGGGTGAGAACTTCAGTACATAACACAGCACATCGTTATGTAGATGGTCACCAACATGGATGGTTTTAAAAGAGTATTGGGCAAATTTATGGAGGATACAGCTCATAATGGCTACTAGCTATGCTAGCACGGATTCTGAATACCTGTTTCTGGAAGCCGCAGGGGAGGAGAAGGCTCCTGTGCTCAGGTCCTCTTGCCGGTTTCCCACAGGCATCTGGTTGGCCGCTGTGAGAACAGGATGCTAGACGAGATGGGCCATTCACCTGGTCCAATAGGCTCTTCCTATGTTCTTAACACATTACAAAATCAGTTATTCCATAGCTTTTTACATTTTAAACCCATAACTAATCATACATAGCACCTGTATAGCTTTCCATAGCTATAACGTGAAACTGAACCATTGGTACAATTCGGTGCTGAAATTCCTCTGCTTGTAATTGTGGTAGCTTGTGCAAAATTATTAGAATGTGGCAGCTTCAAAGCAGGACTCTGTGTTCCAGAAAAGAGACAGGTTTCCACCTAAAGTGGACTGCAAATCACTATGCCCCCATTTTATATATAGCAAGCCTAATAAGTCCCGTTAATTGACTGAAGCTCTTTATTCCCACAGGAGAAACTGAAACTGTGCCAGTGATTAACCCTGCAACACAGCTTGCCCAGGTAAAAATGAGCAACTTGCTCTGAATAATCCCAAACATTTAAGGAATTAGCGAGGCTTTTGATAACTCTATGTAAAAAATCATAACACATCAGACTAGCCAAACAGAGACTTGGTTTAAAACCTTAATGCTATTAATAGCTCCCCAAAATATCTGACATTGAAAAGCCACTTCAACAGATGTTCTGATACTTAACCCTTCTTCAATTTGGGGTTAAATAATCCGGAATAAATATTACATTCTGGTTTTGTTTTCATGAAGTCTTAGGCCACATTTGCATTTTACATTTAAAGCAGTATCATATCACTTCAAACAGTCATGCCTTCCCTGCAAGGAATCCTGGCAACTGTAGTTTGTTAAGAGTGCAGAGAGTTAGACATTGAGAAGTGGGAGTCATTAATCCTTACCCTTTGGGGAAAGGTGAATGCTCTCAAAATGAATATTATTCCCCAATTTATTTATATTCTGAGAGGACTTCCAGATTTTATATCCGGATCATACTTCCAAAAGATAAACTCCGTGTTTAGGAAATGCCTCTGGGGCTCAAAAATACTGAGAATATCCCTCTCTCCCCAACCTGTTCCATATTTTGCCCGACCAAAGGTGGCAACCCTAGCTTCCAAAGAACCCTGTGGTAAAAAATGTTCATAGGACATCACTGTGATGTCATTTGATTGACAGGCAGGCAGCTCCACCCACCTGGCAAACTTGGCCCGCATGGGGTGGGTTAGGGTTAGATGAGAATCTGACCTCACCCCCTGGGCTAAAGAAGTTCTCTACCCCCGATGCAAGAGCAGGTGCCTGCCATGTTTGGCTTGGTAGGTCACAAGAGGTTCAGGGCTGGTCAAGATCTAAGGAGATCTCTATTAGCATTTGCAGATTACGGGGGGGGGGGCAATGGTTCTATTTCTGGTCCTCATAGTCTTGGAAACATGGAGCCAGGTTCTTTAAGGTATTCGTTTGGAAGGAACGTGGTATGAATGTTCAAGGATCAGGGCTTCCTCAATGGGGGACATTGTCAATGCTTTGTTTATTTATCGGTCTAGGAACAGATATAGTCTGTTTGTATGTCTAAAAAGCAAACAGGATTCTGTCCAATAAAAGAACAAAATAAAAGCAATAAGGGGAAACGTAATCATATTGCTTGTCAGTAAGAGCTTATTTCATAATATTGCTGTTTATTTAAACATATAGGCAGCATACAAAAATTAAAGACTGAAGCAGGTCCTGCATGCAGAATTGCATCTAAAGGTAGAGACAAGGCACATTGTGGAGGACAGGAAAGGAATAAGGGAAAGAGGCTAATTTGGGAAGAGGCAAGAGGAAGAAGTGTGTCTTGAACGTAATGCCCCTGTTCTCTTTCCACTGACTTCTCAGTGCCTGCTGAAAGAGACGACTTCCTCATCCAACAAGCCTTTTAAGTAGAGGTCTTTTCCAGACTACATCTGTATTGGAGCTGTTTTTAAGATGCTTTCACAATTTTAAAACATGTAATGATTTCTTTTGTGTGTTTGGTACCTGGGTCTCCTGTGGGAGAAATCTAATAAAGAATAAATAAAAAAACAGTGAGTAAAATCAGGGTGGAAAGGTATTCAAGTGTCAGGAGAAAGAGACACAGGTAGGGAGCACAGAGGTTAAATCTGAGGTTAAAGTGGAAGGTTGGCATCTATAATAAAAAACAAGGGGGGGGGGACTATAAGCTCAGTGGTAATAAGGCATCTGCTTTGCTTGCAAAAGGTCTCTGGTTCAGTCCTGAAACCCTGGAGAGTTGCTGCCAGTCAATATAGACAGTATGGAGTTAGATGGGCATATATTCTATAAAGCAGCTTTATTTGTTCTTATGTAATCCATTTCTGCAGCATTAGCGATGATCATGAATTCTGGTTCATTTAGTTGCAGGCTCTGGCTTCTGAACTGAAAACCGGTTTCACCGAAGCAATGCAGGAACTATCAAGGATCCAGCATGGAGAGTATGCTCTTGAGGAGAAGGTCCAAAGCTGCCGCTGTGCCATGGAGGAGAAAGTGGCAGAGATGAAGAATTCTCTTAATTGTTTCAAGGTAGGCCATGTCCATTGACAACCAGCCCCTTTTTCAAGGGAGAGAATTAGGCCTGCTTGAAGCAGAGAGAGAGAGAGAGAGAGAGAGAGAGAGAGAGAGAGAGAGAGAGTTGCCTCGTGACATCTAGCACATGTAGTGTTATGTACTGAAGTTTTCACCCTGGGCCAGCAGGGGGATACTGTAGATAGTTATGCAAATAAGGGATCGAAAGTGACGTTCAGTGATTGGATAGTTTTAGAAAATTGTTACAGTTACGTTGTACTGAAGCTCTATATAAGCAAGCTGACTGAACCCTTCAGTTCAGTTCTGTTCTGGCCTGTGAATAAACAAGAGCTGTTTGAAGAATCGCTGTGTCGTCTGATATGTTCACCCACAACTTAACATGTAGAATGCAGAAATACTGGCTGTAATAAATTAATTACTGCCAGGCATATTCCCCAATGTATTCTGAACATATTAAGTTCTTGTTGGCATCCATCCGCCTCGAGAGACAATGGAGTGTTCCTTCCGGGAGGTGAAGTGAAACCGCAGGGTCAGCATCACTGAAAAGAGCTTCAGTGCAAGTCTGGGGGTGCAAGCCTGGGTGGTGTTTATGGAGGTCCTGGACTGCCCAGATGATGACCCCCCCACCTCCAGCCACACTGATGTGGTCCCAAGGAAAGCAGAGCAATATGCTTGGCACCAGCTTAGCTGCTGATGTTGCCAGAAGGAGGTGTACAAGACACCATCCAACTATTTTAGGGACTCCACTCTGGATTTGTGTAGGGTTTACTCCATGGGTAGGCAAACTAATGTCTGGGGGCCGGATCCGGCCCAATCGCCTTCTAAATCTGGTCCGGTCCAGGAATCAGTGTGTTTTTACATGAGTAGAATGTGTCCTTTTATTTAAAATGCATATCTGGGTTATTTGTGGGGCATAGGAATTCATTCATTTTTTCCCTCCAAAATATAGTCCAGCCCCCCACAAGGTCTGAGGGACAATGGACCGGCTCCCTGCTGAAAATGTTTGCTGGCCCCTGGTTACTCCTTAGCCTTTTCTTCTCCTGAAGATATCCCACAAGGCAGTGGAGGTTTAGGGTCAGAGTTTTCCTTCTCCTTGATGATGGGGGCTACCTTCCCAGATTGATGACCCCATCTGCCTCTAGTTGGAGGTAATCAGCAATAAGCACATGAAAGCAGCAATCTAGTCTGATTTTGTCCCTTGTGTTATTCCAGATTAGTTATTACCAAGGTGCTATACCTCACTGTTATAAACCTTGACTCCTAAATCCTTGTCCTTCATGAGACTGGGCAAAGCGGAAGTCTCATGCAGGGCAATAGAAGAAACAAGCTGCAAGCTAGCTGCCCTCTCTAATTTTAAACTTGCCCTCACTCTTTATGAGGTGAAAGGACTCCAGATACATGCAAACAACTCTTTTTGTACTTAAGTACCACAGGTACAGGGGACGCAGGTGGCGCTGTGGGTTAAAGCCTCAGCGCCTAGGACTTGCCGATCGAAAGGTCGGCGGTTCGAATCCCTGCGGCGGGGTGCGCTCCTGCTGCTCGGTCCCAGCGCCTGCCAACCTAGCAGTTCGAAAGCACCTCCAGGTGCAAGTAGATAAATAGGGACCGCTTACCAGCGGGAAGGTAAACGGCGTTTCCGTGTGCGGCTCTGGCTCACCAGAGCAGCGATGTCACGCTGGCCACGTGACCCGGAAGTGTCTTCGGACAGCGCTGGCCCCTGGCCTCTTGAGTGAGATGGGCGCACAACCCCAGAGTCTGTCAAGACTGGCCCGTACGGGCAGGGGTACCTTTACCTTTACCTTTTACCACAGGTACACTGTTCTGTTTGGCCATTCATTAGCCTCAGTGAGAATAACAGCACTTTTTCAAACAACAACAACAATACTGTACCTTCTGGTAAATCAATCAATCAATCAATCAATCAATCAATCCATAGTTGTTTGCATTTCATAAGGTTAGGATATTGCACCCCAATTCTGCACATGCACTTGTATGCTCAAGATGCTTCAGGAAAAGATCTACTGTTCTTAACATATGTTGCTATCATTTGTCTTTTTAATCAGGATGAGCTCAGTGATGCCAAGTCCATGATTGAGGAAATCAGTGCCAAACAGGAGGAAATGCAGCAGAAGATTGAACAGCTGCAGCAGGAGAAGCGGAAAGAATCTCGCAAGCTGAAAGCAAAGTAAGTGATTGTAGACGAAACCTTCTTCAAATCCCTGTGTAACTTTATAGCACTGGTTCTCTCCCCTCCCCTCCGTGCTGCAGGGTAGATTTTTTGGAGTGCATCAACTCCTCCTGGCAGTCCCCCAAGTCATACCCCTCAGAAAGTCCAGTTTATTCAGGTCAACTGACAGTAATAGAATAGATGTTTCTATAATAAATTCAAGTTGTAAAATGCATTGGGCTTTAGCAAAAGATCTTCAACCAGCAGAAACACAACATTCAGCTTTTAATTAGAAATGCAAACAGTCTTGCAAAGAGGTATTATAACTAAAACTGCTAGCATGAAGTAGTAGCCCCAGCCAAGAAAAGAAAAGAAGTACCCAGGCTCTTCTTGATTATTTTCCTTATTTTCTTACCTCCCTTATGCTAATGTGTCAGAAACAAGCTGTGCTCTGCTCTTGTTATGTTTCCCCTCTTCATGACCTACTCATAGAATTCTAGTTTCAATATACTACGTAAGATTGTGACAGTGTGTTTGAAACAAGAGATATCTTATTTGTTTTTACATTTAACTTTTGTAAATTCTTATACCTTAAAACAAATGTGTGTCTCCCCAGTGTATGCTTTGGTAGTCTTGCTTTTATTTTTGCCTCAGAAGAATACAGAAGGAGGAGCATGGGTCACAAACAGTCCCTACACCTCTACAAGGAAGTCCCTTTCGATCACTAAACCTTCCGGAGCCAGTTTTGATTAATGAAGATTTTGTAAAGCTGTTGCATAACGCAACGTATGAGAAAGGTAGTTATTTTGTTTGATCGACCCTACCCTACCCTATCCTGTATGCTCAAGGCAGCTTACAATATTTTAACACCTTCTCCTCCCTCTCCCCACCTGAGATTTTTCACTTTCATGAGATCCTACCTTGCCATTCAGCAGGTAAAGGTTTCTTCCTCAGATGGTGCAGGGCCCAGAATGGTTTTTCCCATTTACAAATGTTTCTGTGGGGCCAAAGGTTTAGCAACTCTGGCTATTGTGCTATAACTCCCTTTTATTAAAATGAGAAACAGAGACAGAAATGTTAGGGATAATTAAGGAGTGCATTGTGTTAGGGGTAATTAAGGAAAAACTAAAAATGGGGTTATAAAGGGACACCCATCTCGTGGGTTACAGTGAATGGCTACTGAGCTGCAAATGCGGCTGCATCATTCCCACTGATTGGACAGAAAATACCAGGTTGTACACAGAAAAGGGACAATATATTGTTGTTTATAAGGGAAAGACAATGATTCAGAAGCGGTAGGAATGACCCTCCTGGAAGCAGCACGGAATCCTCTGTAAAATTTGAGCAAACACATTATGTAAAAAGAAAAAAATCCTGAGGAAAAATGGCTTATTTGGAAGCAACCACAGATCATAGGATCATAGAAAAATAGAGTTGGAAGGGACCACAAGGGTCATCAAGTCTAACCCCCTGCAATGCAGAAATCTCTTTGCCCAATGTTGGGTTTGAACCCACAACCCTAAGATTAAGAGTCTCATGCTCTACTGACTGAGCTATCAGTCAGATGGATAGACTACATTAAAAAAAAAAACCCTCCCCCCGCAGTACCTTAATTTTTTAAAAAACTAGACACCCTCAAAGCACTTTCCTCAATGTTTAACTTTAGATCTCTAGGTGAAGCTTGCTTTACTCATCTTCCTTTACAAATAACTAAAATTTCTCCTGTTCTTGCTTAGTCTCTGACTGCAGGCCCATGGCACTAGGAGAAGGCAGCATGAAAGGTTGGTGCAGTTGGAGGGGTGGTTTTTGTTGTTAATCAATTTCTGCTCCCAAATATTCCCCGTTTGGCAGATATTCCTAACCAGCAAGTGGTACTTGAGGAGGGAGCACAGCATTCTCCAGAATGGGGGCACAGGGCGGTGGCGAGGTTGGGGGAGTGCTGGGTTGGCATCACCAGTATGCTGCAGGTGCATACACAACACCTGCAGGGGAGCAACTCTGCCCATCCCGAGCTCCCCTGACCTTGCCATCGCCCTGCCCTGCCCTCTCCCTGTCCTGGTGAATGCAATGCAGCCGCCAGAAGGCCACCCTGCTGCTGCGTTGTTACCGATTATTAAGAGACATGTAATGACAAGGTGATTTCAAAGGGTCCTTTATTGACTTGTGGAACTCACTACCACAAGATGTGGCAGTGGAGCTCTAGAACCGTTCACCATATTCACCATATTCCTTTCATACTGCATCATGGTGTGGTACGCTGGTTTGACATCATCTGATAGGAAGTGCCTACAGAGGGTGGTGAATACAGCACAAGATATTATGGGCTGTCCCGTGAATCCGCTGGATGAAATAGCGGAAGAACGTTGCCTCAGGAGAGTGAGGAAAATTCTCAGGGATGATTCACACCCTGGCCGGCACTTTGTTCCCTCAGACAGAAGATATAGAAACATGATTAATCGCACCAACAGGGTAAAGAACAGCTTCTATCCATGGGCTGTTAGGCTACTGAATGAAAAGATAACAGCAGGGCAACTGATTTTTGGGTTTGGTGGGTGTGCGTCAGTAAATGAGGGGAATTAAGACTAAGAGAGCTGAGTGGGGGGGTGATCATGTAATCTCACTGCATATTTCATATGTCCTCCTGGTCTCATTCCTAAGCTACGTTCAGATTTCTCCTTTCTCTTTTAAGTTCTTCTGGCACACATAAGAACACAAGAAGAGCTTTGCTGGATTAGACCAAAGGTCTAGCATCCTGTCTCTTATGTCGGACAACCAGATGTCCATTGGAAAGCCCGTAAGCAGGACAAGAGTGCAACAGCACCCTCCCCACTTTTGATCCCCCCAGCTGGTATACAAAGAGTCATTCTGCCTCCAACAATGGAGGGGAGAGCATGACTAGTCACCATTTTGCTCCAAATGAGCGCACTGGTTTCAGAGCCATCACGCAGCAGTCCAGCGTCTTTCGCTATGGGTTTTCGACCAGCCTGATGGGCCAAGTGGCCATTAAGGATGCGCCTGTTGGTCCTGCTGACCACCTGTTGTAATTCCTAGGGTTAACCGGTACAAATCTGGAGACGGAAGAGAACCTCAGATCTGCCTCGTCTGCTGATGCTCAGCCAAAGGGCCAGTCATCATCCACAGTGTGGAAGCAGCCCAAGGACAGTAAAGACTGGGCTGGCGAACATATTTCAAAGGACCAGAGTGACAGGCAGAAGGAACTAGGTCCCAGTAGCTATAGCTCAATGGAGAATGCACTGCGGGAACCGTCTATTGCAGGTGAGAATAAAGGTAGTGGCTGGAAAGCAAAAAGGCTATAGAGGAGGGACAAGGAACCTGTGGCCCCCGTTCATTGCTAGATTACAACTCCTACCAGTCCAACAATATCTGTTGGAGCACCGGTGAGCCACCCCTGGTCTAGATACTATTGAGGAATTTGAATAAATCATTGCTGTAATCTGTAGAGCAGGATTTGAAATTGCTAATCCTTGCAGTAGCTTCTGAACTCAGGGTTCGTTTGAAATCTAGCCTAATGGCTTCTGACTTCTTATGGTGCTACCAAGCTGGTGGTACTTCAGTGCAAGAAGCAGTGAAAACGTTACTCTGCAGTCACATTCCTTTGGAATTATTTCCCTTTCTGAGCATTATCGCAAAGGCAAATTCCAGCCAGGCAAAAGCAATCAAGGAAGGTGCAGAGCAGGGCTGAGGAGGGGCCTGGCATGGGCCTAGTCAGCCTGGAGGCCTACATTTGGCCCCTGAGTCACTGATAAAGGAATTGGGTCTTCGTTTTCTGCTTGCTCGATTTTTTCTTCTTGGAATGACACCTTGTCCAGATACAAGTGCATAATCACAATAATTAATAACCCGTTTGAAACACCAAATCATTTTTCTTTTGCTTCTCCAAAGCTAAAAGGCAGAATATCGCTTTGGACTTACTTGAGTCGGAAAGGAAGTATGTTGTGAACCTCACCCAGGTCCTCAAAATTAAAGCTACGTTGTATGGGCAGGACGTGAAAAGGAACTCCAAAGATAGAAGGTATTCACTAATTGAACTTACTGTTGGGCAACGATGCTTTTCTTTAAATGTGCCAGCTGCTGTGTTGGATCCCTGCTGCCCTTTCCCTCTTTCCAGCCTTCCCTTTCCATTCAACTTTGTTCTTGCCTTCATAAACCAGGCATCCATTTGCAGCTTTACCTGGTCATGCTCTTTTTGATAATGGAGCGCCCTTTGTCCTCTTCAGACAGAGATCGTCTCCAGCTGCTTAGCAGGCATTGTCTCCAGTGGCTTCAGGTGGCTCAAAACACTCCCACCTTGCCCTAGGAGCTGCTCAACCGCCACTACCAGACTTGTCCTGCTCACGTCCATTGTGACCACTATTAGACCCACAGTTGAGGGTGAAACAGCCACCATGAGTTATGACACACATACCTGAGGGGAAGTCATTCCGCTGCAGAAGTGTGGAGAGAATCAGAACCTTAAAAGGGCTGAAATGGGCAAATTTATCCATCCTTAGTCAGATCTAATCTGGAATACCCCGCCCTCCCCAGCCAGAGCCGGGCTCAGGGCGGCTAACACAAATAAAATCATGGTAAAAACATAATGGGGGGAAAGGGGGGGGACCCAATTTAAAATACAGGTTAAAATGCAATTTAAAATGCAGCCTCATTTTAAAGTAGCCGATAAATCAAGACCATAAGGGGAGGGAAACATAAGGGTCAGACTGTGTCCAAACCAAAGGCCAGGCGGAACAGCTCTGACTTGCAGGCCCTGCGGAAAGATGTCAAGTCCCACAGGGCCCTAGTCTCTTGTGACAGAGCGTTCCACCAAGTCGGGGCCAGTACTGAAAAGGCCCTGGCTCTAGTTGAGACCAATCTAACCACCTTGCGACCTGGGATCTCCAAAATGTTGTCATTTGTGGACCTTAAGGTCCTCTGCGGGGCATACCAGGAGAGGCGGTCCCGTAGGTACGTGGGTCCTAGGCTGCATAGGGCTTTAAAGGTCAAAACCAAGAGGGTATAGCTCAGGAAAGTGATGTGGGGGTGGGCAGAGGATTAAATACCAGTGCCACTGCTCCAATTTAAAGTAGCTGGAGGAGTCCACAACGTTGTGAGAAAACAAACGTTGGGAGGTCCAATCAGATTCCACCCCCCAACCCAACATCAAGTCTACTTGATTGTTAAGTCCAAATCAGTACCTTGAATTGTCTCTCAAATACCTTCTCACGGCTTTGGCCATGTGTATATTTAGCAGGCTGGGTAATGTTTTTAAGTGCATTTCTTCTGTTTGTTAATGGCTCTTCAAAATGCCATTCCCGCTGTTTCCTGTTTGCAGTTTTGTCCCCAATTCTCTTCGATACTTGGTCCAGCAGCATGTGGACTTACTTCATGCCCTGCAGGAGAGAGTCTTGAGCTGGCCGCGCCAAGGAATCCTGGGAGACATCTTTCTCAAGCTAACCAACGATGAGGTACATGTGTGAGGGAAAAATATGGGGAGCAGGAGAGGAATGCATTGTTGAAGTCCAGTAATTGGGCCATTTTGGACCAGCGGAATGAATTGTACATGTATGTTGCCCCTCCCTCAAGAACTAAGCACATTACATTATCATATCATATCTAATCTACTCCCCCCCCCGAACAAGCTTCTAACTTTAGAGCCTAATGTTGGGGTGTCCAACAGGTCAGGTGGCACTTTTTGAGTCAGAGAAATGTGGATTCTATATTATCTCTTGCAGTTGTTTTTAGATGCTTTTTGGAGGAGGGGGAAGACAGGTTAATACTGAAGCTTTTCCATCTTTTGTGGAAAAGATCCATGATTTTGCCTCGGGGCATTTCGGTGCTGAATCGCTGCCTTGGTCTGTGTTTATCAAACAGAGTCAGACGGAATCAGGGGGCCCGTGTGTCTGTCACACACATAAGGATTCTCAAGAGATGTTTCTCATTTGCTTTTCAGAACGGATTTTTGGATTATTATGTTGCTTGCTTGAGAGACTTGCCTGAGTGCATTTCGCTGATCCATGTGGTGATTGTGAAGGAGGTGAGTTTGGTTGCGTCTTGAACTACTGTCACATCTGTGTGCGTTGAGCAGGTTTTTAGTCATGTTGGTGTTGATCCAGACCCATACAGATTCTGTAAAGAGGGTCTTCCCTCTTCACTTTTTTGCACTGACAGGACACGTTAGTTGGATACCAAGATGTGAGATCAACTGAGTTAAGAGCTCTTACCCCTTGTGTTTCACTCTGGACTATATTTATGCTGCCGAATGTTTGTTTACTGCATTTAAATGGATTTTATTGTAAACTGCCTTGAGATGTTCTTATAAATGGTGGTATATAAACATTTCAGTACAAATGACCTTTTATTCTTTATCTTCTCTTGTCGACAGATTGAGGAAGAAATTAAGTCTGATATTTACATATTCTTCTTTCATATTGTCCAGCGTGTTCCTGAATACCTCCTTCATTTACAGGTAAGATCTAATGAGGATTAGTGTTAGGAATATAAGACGACATCAGTTTCTGTTCTGCTCCAGAACCTTTGCATTGCAGTGCTGTTTCTGTTCTGCTGCAGCTTGGCTTCTGACAAAAAAGCTATGTTAACTATATTATTAATCTAGTTTCCACTTTGGCAAAATTTTACATAATTACGTACTTAATTAATTCTGTTATTGTTATATAATGCAAAGGAAGTGCAATGCATTTTTTAAAATATTACATTATATATTCTTTGGAGACTGAACACAACAACAATAGTGCATGCCAATAGTATTTGCTGTATTTCCATGCTGGACATGGGTGCAAACACCAGCAACATATTTCAGTTTTCATTCAAGTTCTCCAACATGCCTAACACTATAAACGATTCTAGTTACAGGTAGGTAGTCGTGTTGGTCTGCCGTAGTTGAAACAAAATTTTAAAAAATCCTTCCGGTAGCACCTTAGAAACCAACTAAGTTTGTTCTTGGTATGAGCTTTCGTGTGCATGCCACTTCTTCGGATACCAATAGCTCATACCAGTAACAAACTTAGGTAAAGGGTAAAGGGATCCCTGACCATTAGGTCCAGTCGTGACCGACTCTGGGGTTGCAGCGTTCATCTCGCTTTACTGGCCAAGGGAGCAAGTGTACAGCTTCTGGGTCATGTGGTCAGCATGACTAAGCTGCTTCTGGCGAACCAGAGCAGCACACGGAAACGCCGTTTACCTTCCCGCCGGAACGGTACCTATTTATCTACTTGCACTTTGAGGTGCTTTCGAACTGCTAAGTTGGCAGGACCAGGGACCGAGCAACGGGAGCTCACCCTGTCGCGGGGATTCGAACCTCCAACCTTCTGATTGGCAAGTCCTAGGCTCTGTGGTTTAACCCACAGCACAACTTTGGGAATAACTTCAAAGGCAACCCTACGTAGAGTGCATTTCAGTGCTAAAATATTGAGGTTACCAGGGCACGGACGATTGTGGCCACATTATCTCTGTTCACAAATGGCCACAACTGGTGTACCAGCTGAAGCTGGTAGAAGGAACTCCCTAGTGACAAGGATGAGTCAATGATTAGAACCTTCCAAGGTACTGCAGCACCCTTTGTAGAGTCATGCATAGGCCCTGAGAGTTCAGGATGTTTCATGCTGTTTTACTAAATGGGAAGAGAAGGATGTGATTCAGTGTGGCTCTCCTCCTTCTGTGCCAGAATATCCTGAAGTACACAGAACAAGAGCACCCCGATTACTACCTCCTTCTGGTTAGCGTACAGCGACTGCGAGTGTTCATCTCGCACCACAGCCTTCTTTTCCAGTGCAACGAAGACCTGCTGATACAGAAGCGGAAGAAGCTGAGAAAGTGAGTGAAAAGGGGCTGCTTCCTTCTATTTTGATTAGGTGCAGGCAAAGAAGAGCAGAGTTCTGCTCTAAGAAAAGTTGGAGCATGTGTCCTCCCTCCCTCACCCACCCATCCCCCCCCTCCCTGATCATTTATCCCTCAGCTATGGATCACTTCTGGGGTGGAGTCTAGGGGTATCAAGAGATATCAGAAATGGCCTGGATGGGTGGTACCACATGAAAAGAATGGTTGGACCTTGTTTCTGCTCATTCTCCCTTGCAGCTGCCCCTCCTTGCATGAGCACAATGTGCAAATCACAGGCTTGGGAACAGAGAGGTTCACCAGGCACTGACACTTTCTGTCCCTGTTTATTCCTTGAGGAACACATGGCCTATGACTTTCAGAACAAGCTTTCAACACGAGAATGAGTCTGTCCCTTGAAGAAGTTGCTTCTTGCACCTTTCTCAGGGCCCTAAAAGCTGTTTTAAGCACAAATCTTGCTTTTCATTAACTTCTATGCAGCAGGTGGAGGTTTGTTTGTTTGTTGTTGTTTTGGCCACCCTCAGAAAGCAGGATATTTCTTCAGCTTGAAACATATACCCATATAGGAGGTATAATACACTGCTGAAGTGTTGTATGGAATTTGGCTCACGATTATGACCCTTTGAAATGGACTGAGGGAGCAGCTAATTAACTACCTGTCAGCTGTTCAATCCTTTAAGGCCACGTATACACTGAAGTTCTGTGAAAGTTTTGAAGTATTTCTGTATTGTAAGTAAAGATGTGCATAAAATGCAAACAATTTATTTCCTAAAGTGAATTGTCAGCCCTAGTGCTTCAGATTTTTGGCTTTTTAAAAATGTAACTCCATAGCCATGAGGCCTAGGAACATGTTTCTAATCAGTCAATGAAAAATTTAGTTCTCACAAGCTGAATGTGTGCCCCAAACCAAATTTGTGGTATTACATCACAAAGCTGTAGAAACAATACAGCACAAGTATGAATGAAATGATCCACTGCTGCAAAGAACATGGGAATAACAGGCTGCCATTTGTAAAAGCTGGTCCTCATGGTTTGACTGATGGTGGTATTATATCTTGATTCCACTAGATCTTCCTTCGGAAAGTTATACAAAGGTCTAGCTTCTCTATGCGCCAGCGCTGGCCAAGATGCGTCTCCAACGCTTAGCGCTACTTCCATCCGCGACAGTGGAATCCACTCTGAAGAGGCCATGCAACTGTTCCCATCAGCCCCGACTTCTGGAACAACGGCCATGTGAGTGCAATGCTCTTTTAATTATTACAGATACCTCACCTTTCCTTCAAGGAGCTCGTGGTGGTACATGGTTCCCCCTCCCCATATTTTATCCTTAGATTTGGCTGAGATTCTGCAAATGGCCCAAGAAGGGATTTGAACCCAGGTTTCCCACAGTCCTAGCCCAACACTGTTGGTTGCTACACCACACTGGCTCACAGAGCATTACAGCAGCATCTGAGTGACCCTACTGCAGGCTGAGAAGGTTCCATGGCAGAATTACTGTACTGGCGCTTCCTAAGCCCAGCCGCTCACTGTGCTGGCTGTGTGTGGGGCAGCTTTTTGCTCCAGGCCTTTTGCTTCTTTCCTTCCATTCCCTTTCCCATTGCAGTCAGTACACCAGGGCTGGAATAATTGAGGTTGCATTTTGCAAGGGAGGAAGAACCAGAGGGCTTTGGATCCTAAAGATTCTCCACTGCCCTTAACAACTGCTGGCCAGACAGCCATTGCCTGTGGCTGTGGGTCTCTCAGTGAGTGAAGTAGGGTAACCGTGACAGCGTAAGTTCCCTTCCTCCCCAGCTGTGGAAGGGCACTTATCCGGTTCCCTCAATTGGCTGTTGGTCACTTTTAGGACTCCTTTATTGTTTTACTTCACATAATTTCAGCAGAATTGTATGTAGTTAATGATTACTGCATGCACTTCTCTTTGTAGCTGTAACAGCTCAGGCTGAGGTAGGCACCTATCCAAAATTATTCATAAAAGGGTTTTTTTTTGGGGGGGAGGAGGTTTGTTCCCCTGATGTTAGGTGCCGAAGGCTGGCAGAGTGCAAGGGAGGTTTAGTCTGGCAGTGCTGAGAAGCGCTTTGAATAGAGCCAGATTAAGGATGGGCTTGAGAGTAGATGCACTGAAATCAAAGGGTCTGCTCTGAGGATGACTAACATTGGTGCTCACCCATAACATTGAACACCAGAATGTTGAGGTTCTTGCTTAGTTATCTGTAAACCATTTGACGACTAGGGTGCTCCCATATTGTTCTATGTTGCTTGCAAACTGCTGCGACGTGTCTTTCATGATGCAGCAAAGTATATAAAATAGGGCAAGCTCTCGACCCCAAAACTGGGGCTACCTGGTGTGTTTCCAGTCCAAACTTTCCTCAACAGCTTATGTTTGGTCTAGGGCTGGATTTAGATTTGATGAGGCCCTAAGCTACTGAAGGTAATGGGGCCCTTTATATGTCCAGCTGTCCTTTGCCAACAACAAATTGTTGCTGTTTTTTGTGTTGAATATATGCTATATGGTAATTTATGGACCTAATAGATATCTAAAGCCATTTGCATGTGTTGCCATGCAACCAGTCCATGAGGAGTGTAGGCACCCTATATATAGAAATGAGCAAACCAGTGATATTTTAGGGAGCTGGCTAGCAGGCGGGACCCATTACTTACATCATAGGAGTCTACACAATACAAAACACTGTTGCTGTATGTAGGTTTTACAGTCATACCTCGGGTTCAAGTCGCTTCAGGTTAAGCCTTTTTGGGTTGCGCTCCGCGGCAACCTGGAACTAACTTACTTCCAGGTTTCGTCGCTCGCGCATGCGCAGATGCTCAAAATGCCGTCCCATGCATGCGCGGAAGCGGTGAATCGCGACCTGCGCACGTGATGTGCATTGTGTTCGCTTCAGGATGCGAACGGGGCCCCGGAACAGATACCGTTCGCATCCAGATGTACCACTGTATTTTATCTTATATTTTGGAAATTGTTGTTGTTTTTTCCTTTAATTTTTTGGGGCACCCCTAAGAGTATGGGGCCCTAAGCTACAGCTTGTTTAGCTTATACCTAAATCCGACACTGGTTTGGTCTCCCTTCCAAGGCACTCGAGGTCCCACATGAAAGCGAGCCCCCAACAAGGCCTGGAGGGCCTGCAAGGCGCTTCCCCTTGCGAGTGGGAAACGGACGGGCGGCGTCCCGAGCACGGCCTGGCGCCCTCTCAGCTCAGCGAGCACGACCTGAAAACTCTGGCCGCCTCCCTGCACGCCCTCCCGGACCTGGAGTACGGCAGCAGCGCCCCTCCCTCGACGGGCCCCGACGGCAACCGCGAGCGGCCCCGTCGGCGGGCATCGGCGGCGGACCTTCTGCAGGACAGCTCCGGCTTCGCGCCGGACTACGAGGGCTTCGAGTACCGAGGAGACCCCTACGAGGAGGTGGAGCCGCTGCGGAACCTGCCCGCCTTCGAGGCGTGCTCGCCGGCCTCGTCCGAGTCCAGCATCGACATCTGCTTCCTGAGGCCCGTCCACTTCACCAGCGAGCCCGGCAGGACGGAGCGCACGCTGCAGCCGATGCCCAAGAGCGCGCCGCCGCCGCCGGCCAGCGGCACCTACAAGCGCGAGGTTTTCCGCAGCAAAGGCAAGCAGCTGAGCCGCTCGCTCAAGGAGTTTCCGCGCAGCAGCGGCGGAGGCGGCGGCTCCGAAGGCATCGCCAGCACCAGGCTGTACAGCACCCGCAGCAGCAGCGGCAGCCGCCTGCCGGCCCCGACGGAGAGGGGCTTCCCGGTTCACGGCGCCCCCTCCGCCGCCTCCCGGAGCTCCCAGCGGCACCACTTCCCGCCGCCGAGAGGAGCGGGCGACCAGCCCAGCTTTCTGGAAGTAAGGAGAGCAAAAGGCAAGGGCAAAGGCGCTTCCTAGCCAGGGTCTCAGCGACGGGGGAGGAGGAGGAGGAGCGAGGGCGGGCCCTGGGTGTCCCCCGAGTTCCCACAAAATTCATGAAAATTCAAATTTCGATGCCAGGGCCAGGCACGCTGTATGGCACCCATGGCCCCGGGCTCCCACCGTTGTGGGGCCAAGCTGGCACACTTGAGTGCGGGGGTTAGACCATAGCTGTCGATGTTTCCCTTTTTAAAAGGGAAGTTCCCTTATTCCGAATAGGATTCCTCGCAAGAAAAGGGAAAAGTTGACAGCTATGGGTTAGACCTGTGACCAGAAGGTCCCCTATCATTATCATTATTGTTAAGTTGTGGGTGAACATATCAGACAACACAGCGATTCTTCAAACAGCTCTTGTTTATTCAGAGGCCAGAACAGAACTGAACCAAAGGGTTCAGTCAGCCTGCTTATACAAGGCAACTGTAACACTTTCTGTAACTATCCAATCACTGAACGTCACTTTCAATCCCTTATTTGCATATGTGGACCTGAGTGAAAACTATCTACAGCATAGTCAAAAAAAAATATCCTTCCAGTAGCACCTTAAAGACCAACTAAGTCAGTTCTTGGTATGAGCTTTCGTGTGCATGCACACTTCTCATACCAAGAACTGACTTAGTTGGTCTTTAAGGTGCTACTGGAAGGAATTTTTTTTTGTTTTGACTATGGCAGACCAACACGGCTACCTATCTGTAACTGTATCTACAGCATAGTTGGCCCAGGGTGGGAACTTCAGTACATAACAATTATCATTAATTAATGCCCCACCTTTTTCCCTGAAAGGGACTCAAGGCAGCTTAACATACCCTCCAACAGTTCTCCAATGAAAATAGGGTTATCCTATTTAATAATAATAATGATGATGATACAGATAGGTAGCCGTGTTGGTCTGCCATAGTCAAAACAAAAAAAATTCCTTCCAGTAGCACCTTAAAGACCAACTAAGTTAGTTCTTGGTATGAGCTTTCGTATCTGAAGAAGTGTGCATGCACACGAAAGCTCATACCAAGAACTAACTTAGTTGGTCTTTAAGGTGCTACTGGAAGGAATTTTTTTTTGTTTTAATGATGATGATGATGATGATGATGATAATTTTATTATTTATACGCTGTCCAACAGACTTGGATGCCCCAGCTACTCTGGGCAGCTTCCAACATATATAAAAAAATAAACATTCACAAACTTCGCGATACTGTACAGAGCTGCTTTTAGATGTATTCCAAAGGTTGGTGCTGGGGTCACATAGCTCTGCTTCGAAAACTCCAATGCAGGAGGGTCCACCAAAGTATTAGAGATATTTGATGCAGGTGGATTTCTCGGTGTATGGTTTATTTAAACTGTTACATTTGAAGTCAGGGTTGAAAAGCTGAAAAAAATACAAATCTCAGCAGCCCACTTTCTTACTGTGAACAAAATGTGAACATAGAGCAGGCTGCCCCACAGCATACATTACCCCATAGTGTAGCCTACTTTGAATCATAGCTGTCAACTTTCCCTTTTTTTTTGCGGGAAATTCCCTTATTCCAGCGCAGTTTCCCGATGCTATCCTGGATTGTTAAATATCCTTCCGGGACAGGTGAGGCTGCTGATCCCTTATTTTCAGATCTGAAAGTTGACAGCTATGCTTTGAATCCCCAGTCCAATTGGAGCCATTGTGGTGCAAAACAGTCTCTGGTTACATAGCCGTGCCTTTGGGGCCATGTTTGAGTTGTGACATACTGAATGCAGGCACTGACTTTTAGGTACTCTATAAATAGCTCTGGAGTGAAGCAGTCTCTCAGCATCCAGTTTTCATGAAACAGTTAGTGCCTGCATCCCTGTAGTTGTCGAGGCTAATGGAAGTACCAATTCACATGGGGAAAAGAAAGGGAGCAGTTGTAAGAAATACATGAAACTTTTTTGAAGCACTCCATGCAAAACAGACCTGAAAATAAGGACAAGTGTGCAAAGGCAAGGGTTGGTTATATCTGTATTTGTTTAATGCCATTTATAATTTTTGCGGGACAACTTTGTGAAATTCTTGTTTTTTTCATTTCAGGAGATGCATTTAGAAGACAACACCAGATTTTCTCATAGGGATGACAATGAGCAAACCTCTTTCAGCAGCCACACTCCAAGGCAAGAACAGAAAGGGAGATTGCGCAGTTCCTTCCGCAAGCTGTTCAAAAAGAAATGAAACACACATCTGATTTTAATATTAACTTATTTTAAAATTAAGACACCAGCCTTTTGGCACTTGAAAAGAAGAAACAACCAACTCCTGAATTTTTTAGGAACTAGTATTTTATCCTGACTCGGGGGAGTCAGAAGCTTACCGTATTTTTCCGTCTATAAGACGCCCCCATGTATAAGACATCCCCTATTTTGGGGAACTCAGACTTAAGAAAATGGCCCAGCACTATCCGTGTATAAGATGCCCCCTAATTTTTGACATAATTTATTAGGGGGGAAACCTAGTCTTATGCACTGGAAAATACGGTATTTTGCCACTCACGCAACTGTTAACTTATTGCTGCCATCAAGCAATAAGGGCCTCGCAGTTATGGAAGATTGTAGTATGATGTCATTGATGTATATGTCACAATATTTCTGAAGCTCTATCAGGACATTCTACGTACAAAGTCCAGACGTGTGCTATTTCACTTTTGCTACATATTTATTATAATTAGGCAGGATATAAGGGCTGTACAGTGGTACCTTGGTTCTCAAACTTAATCCGTTTTGGAAGTCCGTTCCAAAACCAAGGCATGCTTTCCTATAGAAAGTAATGAAAAATGGATCAATCCGTACCAGACTTTTAAAAACAAACCCTAAAACAGCAATTTAACATGAATTTTACTAACAAGACCATTGATCTAGAAAATGAAAGCAATATGTACTGTACTAAAATAAATAAAACAGTATTGTAGAGGATAAAAATTAAAATTAAATTTTTTCTTAACTGCATTGAGGATAGTCATTGTTTGTATTGCTTTTATCCATTTCTGCAGTCACACAATCAATCAATCAATCAATCAATCAGTCAGTCAGTAGCTGAACTGGGTTCCCCACATGACAAAAACAAATTAACCGAACAGGCCTCAAAAACAAAAACGCAAAAGAAATAGCAAAAACAAAAGCCCCAAACTTAATCCATTCCAGAAGTCCGTTTGACTTCCAAAATGTTCAAAACCAAGGTGCAGCTTCTGATTGGTGCAGGTGCCCCGGAAACAATAGCCAACAACTGCATTGGATGTTTGACTTCCAAAAAATGTTCGAAAACTGGAACACTTCCAGGTTTTTGGCATTTGAGAACCAAGGCGTTTGAGAACCAAGGTACTGCTGTATACTGATGTGTTTTGGGATGTCAGGTGACCATCCCTAGTAGACATCATGGAGGTGAGCACGAACCATCTAGTCCAGAAGTGGGACACAGGGACCTATAAAGAACTCCTGCATCATTTTACAAAACAACCATTTTAATTAGCTAGCAAAATGTGGAAACATCTTTGCATGGTCCTAGATGGATCTGGCTGCCATCTCTAGGACGGCTCAGATTTAAGAGTAGCCAGGAAGTAAGTGTGTGTATAGTTCATGCAATAACTGATTTACAACTTAGTCTGTTTTAATGATGCAACATTGTTGTTGTTTTAAAATACAGTTGGATTGATGCTGAAAGAACAGATCTTCCACTGTTCTTTCTCCAAAAATATAAAGTGGTGCTACAGTGGAATCTGAATTTCTAAATAGACGTCACAGAAGAATCAATTTTATTTTAAAAGCGGTGGGGAATATTCAGAAGACGGAGAGGAACTCCAGGAGAAGTTGACTGGTTTCTTAATAGTCTAGGCATGTATTTATTTTGTTTCAAATAAACTTTGCTGTATTATTCAGACCAAGGGTATTGCTTCAAAATACAATTACTGTACCTTGAGCAAGCGCTGCTGAGCATCCCAACATGAGCCTAAAAGCTGCTTCTCATGCTACAATTTACCGTATTTTTTGCACAACACTCACTTTTTTCCTCCTAGAAAGTAAGGGGAAATGTCTGTGCGTGTTATGGAGCGAATGCCTGAGGGTGGTGGTGGGGATCTGCTGCAGTCTGAGCAGAGGATCCATGGTTCCCTTACTTCCCTCCTCCGTGGTTACAAAGCATGGATCCACATGGATCCTCAGGATTTTTGCATTGGGCTACTCCAAACTCACTGTCAGATCACATGTCTGTGGCCACAGCACGAACCACAAAATTCATATATCCACTATTTCGTTTAGAATATTTTTTTTCTTGTTTTCCTCCTCTAAAAACGATGTGCATGTTATGGTCTGGTGCGTGTTATAGAGCGAAAAATACGGTATATATTCTTGGTTATACTCCTGATTTACAGCCAGGTCTAAGAGTAGTTGGGAAGAAGAAAAGCTTCTGTCAATTTCCTATGTTACAGGTATACAAGTATCTACTGGAAACAGTCCAAGGGCTTCATATCCCATGCAGATGTTTAGGAAGATAAGTGTGTGCAACTGACCAAGGAAAGCAGTAACAAGTACCAGATTAATCAATAAACTGGTATTCATGCTTTCTCATTGAATTGTAGAGTTGGAAGGGACTCAAGGGTCATCTAAACAAGCTTGCTCCATCCTCCATGTGACAACCCTTTAGATATTTGAAAATGGCTATTCCTAAGGTGTATTTTCTTACACGTCCAACACCAAACAGGCCATTTCTGGAGATTGGATGTACAAAGGATTATCCTTCCACTATTATTAAAACCAACTGCAAGAACTGCAAGTATTTTTTTCTGCTGTGTTGCCTACAAGAGACTAAATCATAACTGGGGTGGTGGTGGGAGGAATCTCCATATGTAGACACTGTTAAGTATTCAAGTATTTCAGATAAATACCAGTACCAGAATTGCCATACATCCGGAATTTCCCGGACATTGCCGGGATTTGGCAGTTCAAAACAGTGTCCGGGCAGAAATTGCTTAAATGTCTAGGAAAATCCATTCTTCCTTCAGACCTATCTAACCTCAATTGTTTAAGTATTAAAAGTTACTGCAACAGCAACGCAGCAAAATACTCAGTTTAGCAACAAGTTGAAGGTCAGATGGAGTGAGACTACTGAAGAATGCAACCACACTGTCAAGACTTGCATAGCATGGTATAACTTTAGCTCATCCCTATGCACTTAATTATTTTGCAGTGGTAAATTTATTTGCTTCCTGTGTTAGGAGTGCATCTGCACCTTTGCGAGGTACCCATATACTCTTAACTGGGGTTGATCTTTATAGGACAACACTACACAGAACAAAATTAAAATAATGCAGCAGGCTCACAGACCTAAGTTTTTACATATACAAGGATAAACACTTATAGGATATGTAAGGCATTTTTATTTATTTTTTATGAACAGATCTCTTGAATGCCAAAAAGTAACAGCCACTATTAATTTTCACTTTAAATGCAATCTGAATACCATTGCAGACATAGCATACAAAGCTGACCTACAGACATGATTAGGTACACACATAGGCCCATAAGATTTGCCAGTTTAGGATATCACCACTTCAACCTTAACGCAGCTGGATTGGACTGCCATAGCTTCTCAACCATTTTAGCAAAGTATCCATGCCATTAAACAAAAGGCAATACGTTTTAAATATACAAATTATTAGAATTCATCAAAAACACAAACCTGTACATAGAGAAACAGAAAGTTTGGTTTCTAAATTGGCCAAATAAGAAATGCGACCAACAAGAGAATCTACCGTGTTTCAGAAAAAAAGAACCAATATTTTTTTAAAAGGCACATTTGGCAGCTACTGAAAGTTGCATACACATCTGGCACAAGTTTCCCCCCCTTTCGCCTGGGTACATTACTGTTTTACAAAGGTCTCGATGTGCAATTCTGCAGCAACTGACTGCTTAATGCACTGTTTTGCTGTTAAAGGCAAAAGGGGAATTTGCTCACAGTTGACAGAAAAAAATATGCACTTTAAGGTTTTTTGTTTTAAAGTAACAAAATTAATGGCAAATAAGGCATGAAAATTCATCCCAAAAAACCCAAGTGCTTTTGGCTTAATACCTTTCATCAGCAATAGGCCTGCATTTACTTTTCATTAGCAGAGAAAAATTATTCAGCTCTTCAATAAGTATGGAAGTGATCACTGATCAGTTTAAGAGCACAATTTACAGCAGCTGTATGTGAGTTACCTCTTGCACCAGAGAGAAAACATCCAAAGAGGTTGCCTTGTTTATTTCTCCCCTCCCCCACTGTTAATTAAAAACCAGTTTTCTATTACAGCAAGCTCCTCCCTTTCAACCACCAAAAATGTAGGGAATAGCAAGGATTTAATTTGTGCATTTTTTTGTACACTGAACAGCAAGCAGGCAAGACACAATGACGAGAAAACATTCAGACAAGCTGACACGTTCCAACAAAAACCACTCAGGAACTTATCCAGCTCCAATCAAAACCACCCCAAACAGCTCCATCTACACTGAACACTACTAACCTTCAATAGAGGTTGCTAGTCTCTAAGTGCCACCTACCATTGTCATAGCAGTGAGGCCAATTTTTATTTGGAGTCATGGTGGAACAAAAGAATGCTTTCTTGAATTTCTTAGGAGACTACTTCCCTCTTATTTTTTTAAAAACAGACACCCAAAAATTCTCCAGGCACCCCTGCACAGGTGCTAATTCTGCATCTCACCCTACAGAGTGGTTTTTCAGGGAATGGAGGGAGCGCCTACAGTGGTATGAGGGGTGATGGTTAAAAAAGCCCAGGTATGTGCATGCCGATTTGGATCTCTGTCAATTTTAAATGTAGCACAAGACGACTAATTTGCAAACCTACTCAAATTTTAAGGTAGGGTTTAAAATGGAAAAACCAACCAACCCATGAGTTAAATTTGAGCAACTTACAGACGCGTGTGTGTATGACAGCAAGCAGCAGCAAGACATGGCAAAATGAAAAAAATCCCACTGTAGCATGGCAAGGTCAAAACATGGACATCAACTTCCTGCTTACAGGCTCTCAAGATTTCCCTCCCACTTTATTTATTATACTGCCGTTGGCACATTACTTCCAGAGAGTGAAAAGGCAGTTTACTATCAACCTCTAATAGCCAATTTGCTAGAGGAACAAGTTTTTATTTCCAAGTCTGGGTGAACTATATGTCAACCACTTGATTCTATATAACCAGTACTTGGATACCTCTCCATTCTTCCTGATGTTCAGTTCTGTAACATCATTTCTATGGGGTTTATACTCCTATACAAACAGATATTGAAAAATAGTGTTTTAGATTGTCTGGTGAAGAGTTCTATGTAAGTCAGAAGTCTGCATACACAAATATTTGACCCCAAAAAGTTTATTTCCTTTCCTACTTTGTGACTTTCCAAACTCTTGATTGAGGTACTAAAATTATACAAAGTAGTTTTTTATGGGGAACAGTCTAGCAACTCATTGGGATGGATTTTGAAATATGCAGTGAAGTTTACTTCTGAAAAAGCTCGCCACTTCTTGTAGAACATCAAAAGGTGGGATAGCTCAGTTGGTAAAAGCATGGGGCTCTTAATGTCAGGGTTTGTGGGTTTGAGCTCCACATTGGGCATTGCAGGGGGTTGGCCCCCTCAGGGTCCCTTCCAACTCTAAAATTCTATGATTCTATGAACTGTGTAACGGATGTTTTGGGTGAGCACAAAGTAATTCTAATCAAAACAAACATTTTCAGTGCTTTAAAACACAGCACATTTAACACAATGCAAGTTGATTGTGTTAAACAAGAGGCCTGAAGAACTACACACACTTTGCACATGTACAACATCTGCTTCAGGGGATTTGGGGAAATTTTGCACACAGAGATTTAAAATTTGCGCTTTTTATAAGTTCTGCTGACCTAAATATTTTACTTCAGCTACCATGAGAGACCATGAAGCTGACAGACAGCCTCAATGGAACAAATGACTTAGTTTCTCTTAACTGGCTTAAGCCAATTCATCTTGGATTAAGTATTTTATTTATTTAAACTGCATGTATACTGCTTCATTATCAAAGTATCTGGGTTGTATCAAGCATGATAATCTTAGCAACTACGGGGCTGCTGTTAATATTAAGTGAACATCATTTTCCCACTCAAAACAAGAATAAGACAGATCTGTACAAAACGTTGCTGCTTGCAAATGCTAAATGGATTTATTAAACTATAATCCTGCTACCACTTTTTTCTGGAGTGGATTGATTAGGGAACTTTCACTCTGTAGGCAGAGCCTGGAGAAAGAACATTAGAGTGTTTTTCCTGGTTGGCTCAGGTGGGTGTAATATCATCTGCAGTATTTTAAAGTTCTTATGGACAGGAGCATTACCACTACCTTTAGTGTTACAAGACAAAAAATGTATTTAAGTAAGGAGCAGATTCTCAGCTTTCCCTTAGCAAGTTCAGTCATTTTAAAGTATCTCTAACCCTCAGCTGGGCTCAACTTAACACTTGTCATAGGCTAGCATTATACAAATTTTTATCTCAGAATGCCCTTTTGTTTCTGCATATCGTACATGTTAAGAAGGATCCATTTAATGCAGGTTAAATGAACGTTTTCCTGAAATGCAAAGACCACACTACATAATGCTGTAGAAGTGTCTTAGAACAGTAGGCTTTCATGGTGATACGGTCCTCTACCATCACTGTTCCAGTGACATGGCTTTCTAGATTACCGAAATGTATTTTGGTTTTGCCAAGGAGAAAACATCCTATCAGAGTCTTAGCAACTAAAGATACAATACTGCACCATTCACAAGTCCTAGTGTAGTAGAAAGGATTAAAATATCTTCAATAAGTGGCATGCATTACTATCACAGTACAAGAATCAGAAGCGCAATTCACAGGTCTATGGATAATCCAAGGCAAAATATTCATGTAGATTATTTTCTTTCAAACATTTCTGACACGGTCAAGTTCAGTTTCAAGGTTTAAGAAGTTAAACAGAGTTTGGAATTCTGAACTGTATGATATGCTTGAGATCCATGTTAAGCACACAGATGTTCACTTCCAAATCACCCCTAACACACATTTATTTCACATGCCAAACCTTGGATTTCTTCTAACTTTTTTCTTTACAGACTAAAACAATGAGCAAGAAAGAGAGGTGTGTACCACAGCATGTGTCTCCTCCTCAGTGCTTTAAACTGAAATGTACATTTAGAAATGCAATAATTTAATATATGTCAGCCAGACAAAATATCTGTATCTTTATTTCAATTAAATTAAAAACAATTTGCAAGTATATTTATGCAACATTCACTATATACATATGATTTATTTATGCAACTACAAGGCAATTCTATGGGTGCTGATTATTCATCTACCTACTGCTAGTTAAAACATGGTGATAACTAGGGAATATGGCCAGCGGATCATCTTTTGCATTTTCATGGCATAGTCTCAAAGATGTTGCACTACCAGCCATTAAGTGGATTATCAGTAAACCTTAAAATGAAGACCTAACCTAGTCTAGATTTAACAGTCTTCTAAATGGAGAAACAGATTCAACTCTGACAATAGCATTGTTTTGCAGTTTGCATCATTGGTGTCATTCATATAAGACTTAAATCTCATTTGTTTAAAGGCGGTTAAAAGTTAGGCATTCTGTTTACTGGCAAAAAATTCTTTTTGAACTGGCACCATAATGTTCATAAAGGAGGAGGAAAGTACCTCTTTGGTGAAGCCTAGGTACCCATGTATTACTAGTAACAGTTTGTAAACAGGACTGCAGTACGGTGCTATGTCTTAGCTCTATGTTGGTTCAGTTCAGTACCACAGATCTTCCTCACAGTCCAGTTCATGATTTGAAAGCAGGGAATAAAACAAAAGAAAATTAAGAAGACTATCAAGTTCCCTGTTTGAGATTCTTTTTTTAAAAAGTGCATAATATTTTTACTCCAAGAACTTACATCATGGTGGACAGATGAATACAGGACTATGCATTTTATCCCTCACAGGACGTTACACAAAGCACAATGTCTGCTTATTGGCCCAAAGAGATCTGCAAATCTGATTTCTGGTACATTCAGGTGTCCACTGACTTTAGAACAGGGCCCTGCATACTATACTAACAAACAGCAACAGTTTATTCACGGTAAGGGGCCTGTCATTAAGATTCTTTCTTCTTCTTCTTGTACACCAAATATCAAACGTAGAGTCTTTAGTGTTAGGAGCAACACAGCTCAACTCCTTGGTGCCCACAAGGTACAGTGCATCTATTGCCAGCAACAGACATGGCACCAGGGAAAGCATTCTCTCTCGAGCACAAGGGAGAATTCAGGTGGAGTGGGCGTTCTCCAGCAAAGGGGGTCCATCACGATGCATCAATGGATGCGTGGGCTCCCTTTTGTAAGTTTTTGGAGGAAGCTTTGGGATATGTTGAGAAGTGCTTTGCCGAGGAGGAACAGGTGGCCCAGCAACAGAATGGTGGTCCGTATCTTGGGGTATCAAAGGAGGTGATGGCAAATGCCTCCGGACAACGTGAGGAGAAGGTGTCTGGGGGGGAGGCGGAGTAAATGGAGACGGACTGTTGGGAAAGAAAGTGTTGCCCAGTTCACTTTTTCTGCCTAAGGGTGGTGGCTGGAGATGGAGAGGTGAACTAGAGAAAACATCAGGAGTTCGTACAGGTTCTCGAGGAGGCAATACAGGTGGGCTTTCTGGGGGGTCAGAGATGGAGGTCCTGTCTGGCACCGAATATCTCGGTGAATAGATTTTTGATGTCGGCTGCCGAGGAGGGATTGCTGGTGGGCTGTCCAGATGTGCAGAAGAAATCTGAAATATAAAGATTTGTTAGGACATAATTCAAAGACCTCAATGTTGCACTGGGGAACAAATATGCCAAGACGGTACCTTGCAAAAGAGGGCGAAGACCCTTTGGACTAATTCCACCTGCAGAGGTGAGTTGAGAGAGTTACCCAATATAGGTTGTTCTCTTTCAGAGTAGAAAAAACCCACACAGCACGTCTAATATGAATTATCTTCAAAGGATTAGAGAAAGCCCAAAGCAGGAATGGCCAATCCTTGGGTTGTGGACATTATCTACTACCCATTATCTACTACAGCAAAAAGAAAAAGTTGGGTGTGCAAAGCGCAGTGCTGTGATGGAGGAGACAACTGCCCACCCCTTCAAATTTCTCTCTGGAATGATCATTTGAGCAACAGGGGCAATGACACCAAGTCCTCAGCTGATTGGCATGGAAGAGGAGGGGCTAGATGCTTGCCTACCTGCCTGTGAGAGTATGCACAAGAGTGTGTGGGATGGCCAGCTGCACTGCTGGCATGTGGCCCCTAGAGGATGGATGTGGCCTTCTGGCCAGAAGGGTTTAGCTACCTCTGGTCTAAAGGCTTTCATTTCATCTTACTTCTAGGAGTGCTCCTACAACAAGATTCCAACAGAGGACAAAAGCTGGATGCCCACATAAAGGAGAAGGTGTGTGTGTGAGGGGGGAGGGGGAAATAGGAGAAGGTTGTCAGACTCTTCTCTATTGCCCACATCTCTTCCAGAAGCAAGAGATGGGAAGAGGAAACAGAATCGGGCTGGATAGGTAGGAGATCCAGCAGAGAAGATGGAAGCCCTTTAATGGATAAAGACAAAGAGTTGCACTAAAGGTGTTCCCAGGTGCAAAAACATATAAGCACAGGAACAAATAGGGTCACCAGTGGCAACCAGAAATTTAATTCCAGATGAACAGAAGTGAAAGTCTTTATTTTTTACTAAAGTCATTATTATTTTCTTCCCTTCCTCTTTTAAAAAAAGGTTATCAGTTTGGATGAGACCCAAACTAGTTCTCCCATTGTTTTTGCAGGCGCATACCTTATTGGGTCTTATTTTTTTAACTTTCTTAAAGCTGCTAGTTGTGAGTACGGCAGCAGGATCCCTATCTTTTTCAAACAGCCACTTAAAACTGAAACTGCAGGAACCAGAGCTCCAGGAGGTGGGAGTGGGTATGGAAACACTGAAGCAGCTTTAAATAGCCCATTCATGCTGTGCCTTTACATTAAAATTAAAATAAGCCAAACTCATTTATCATTATAGATGGAGCATAAAAAACCCAGAATGTTTCCCCCCCCAGTGAATGTTAACTTTTGCTGTCACCTTGTATAAGAATTAAATGAAACTAGGTTGTAAATCTGAAACTCCATTTATTTTAAAAGGCGGAATAAACCATTTCCTCTGTGGGGAGGCACACACTAGTGGTCTTTTGTCTTTAAAGGTTGTGGAGGTGGCAGTGACAGCAGGCTCTCCCTCTCCACTGTATTTTCATCTCACTGTTCCTGCAGAGAGAAATGCGGTGAAATTACCTTTGAAGGAGAAGATTCAGCAGGAGCAGATTCTGGACGTCTCCGGGGAGGAATAGGAGGGGGAACGGTAATTTCATCTGAGCTTTTTGGAAAAGTTATGGAAGACACAGAAGCTGACCCTGAAAGTGTATGAAAAATTCTATTATCCATCTCATTTGAATTTTTCTACTTTTCTAGTACTTTCACAGTAAATTCTAAACACACGAAGTACAATACAGCATATAAAATGTATACCTCTTATTTATCAGCCTCCTCCTGCTAAGTTCCTGAAGAATCAGGATTTCTTTTCACAAACAAAACAAAGCAGCTTAAGCCAAAGAGCTGCCAATGGCTGTGGTATTCTTAGTGTTGTATCTTATGTTTTAACATGCCCTTGGGCCAGGGATTGATAAAGGCCAAGAAAGAAACAAAATGAATTAAGAAAAGAAAATAATTGTCACTGTTACTAGCATCCTGCCATGTACAGGGTGAGCCTTTTAAAAGAGGCCCTGTGGAACATGTGTACTCTGTATCCACGGGGCCTCTTTTAAAGGACTCACCCTGTACAAACAGCAAACAAGGCATTCATTTAAAACAGTACATCTCAGTTTTCCCTTTTCAATCATGGTTTGAATTCAATTAAATTTAAGAAAACCGTTTTCAAAATACAAGCATCAACTAAATGATTTCCTGTGGTTTGGCACATAGCAGCAGTATCAGAAAACATGCCCACATGCAACACAGGCCAAACAACTTAAAAAGGAGAAGAATAGCCCAATCCTTGCTAGAGCACCTACTTGAATGAAAAGGGGTGGAGGGATCAGAGTCAAAGACACTGCAAACATCTGTGGTGCTGGAAGTGGACGATGGTGGAGGTGGGGTGAGCGGTGTTCTTGGAGAGTTTGGTGCAGAAGCAGCACTTTCTGTTTCACTCTCAGGGACACGACTGTAACTGATTTTTCTTGGCTCCTGTTGCAGAGGTGTAGGGTGTCTCATGGTGCCTGGTCTTGGGTTTGATGGACGAACACCCGGAGATTTGAGAGAATAGGTGTACTTTTTGGGCTGCACAGAAAACCAAAAACACTGTTTATATGAAGAACACTGATAGTTTTTACTGTAAAATTACTTACTTTTTCTATTAAAAAGTTTGTGCAGCTCCAACTGTATTTTATAGCATACATTAACTGAGAAATCTAAATACTCACAAATCTTGGGGGTGGCTTGACGTTACGTGGCTCTATTTCTAGAGACTTGTTGAACAGATAATCTGCAAACTCTTTTTCCATGCTATTTCCCATTGGATTCAAATTTTCAAAAAATTTCTGAAACCCAAAATATTCAGAAAGATTAACACAGAATCGACAGATCTGTTGAACAGCAAAACCAGATTAAAATCAACTCTTATTTGATGAGGACATGTTCTAGAAGTTGATAATTGAGAAATAAAAGAACTGTAGATTTGGGAACCAGTCTAAGGGCTGAAAATAAATTCAGACGTAATACAATCAGCACAATACCCTGGTGAGCAAAGGAGCTTCAACCAACAGTATAAGCATCTCCTCATGGCCACTAAAAGAAAGCTGAACCTGGAAGAGCAAAAAACCCTACTTACCCTGATATCAGCTTCTCCTCTTAGGCAGTATGGCTGGTTTTGGTACTGTTGGATCTCCCCTGTTATCTCAGCCACTTTCCTCCGCTTACTGAAATTGATAAGTTCTTTCCCATGTCGTTTGAGAAATTCAGGATTGCCTTCTTCCGTTTTCAAGATGTTTGTTAAATAAATTCCTACAAGTAACGTCCCAAAAAAATTGCAGCTATAAAATGGTTATGGTCTTTCAATGGAAAACTAGAATTAAGGTTAGAGCTACAAAGGCTTTGAGAAGGTTGAATGATGCACTTAAATTTTTTCTGAAGATCCAACAAAGGGATTCCTGATCTCCTCTCCTCCAAGCAGATGTGCCTGCTGGCCTTGCTGCTGCTACTTACCTGGGGCGAAACAAAGTTTGGGCTTCATCTCAACACATGGTTAACTAACCTTGGATGGTGGCCAAAGGGCACTGCCCACTTAATGTCCGTTTGTAACCAAGCCATTCTAATGGCAAGCTATACCTTTTGTCTCTACCCACCTCCATATCCTCCTTCAAAACTCCACAGTGCCCCCTAACCCTTTCCTCAGCTTTTTGTAACTAGCTTCCAAACTCATGGCATGCACCCAACCACCCTCTTTGAATCTCAGCCTCGTTGGTTTTTTTTTGCCTGCCATTCTACCAGCTCTTCATCTGAAAGGGTCTCACTCAATAATAATTTTTAAAAGACAGTCTATCCACACACCCCAAGGCTTACAATGCAACAGACCTAACACAGAATGAGAAAGGAGGAGAGGATGGAGTGGGTGAAGCAGGTACCAGGACAGGTTACAGTGTTCTTATAACAACCAGCTAGGGTTTAAACTGTTCAGGGAAAGGAGGATGAAATGGCCCTGCTTCCCTTCTCTCTCTCTGCTCTGGAGCCCAATAAAATGGCTGCTGCTAGGTAAGTGCTGAAGGAGAGAAAGGCTGAAAGACTGGAGGTCTCACAGTAGAGCCAATGGAGTGACCCTATTTCCCTTCTTTCCCCTTACCTTAAAGGCCTCCAAGTTCCTTCTCTCTCCATTCTTATATCCTTTTTTGTATCTATCCATGACTTTCACTCCTCCACCTCCATCACCCTTCACTGACTTCTAGACCATCTGTGATGTTACCTACTTTCCTTCTTCTTCCAAACCCACAATTTCTATGAAGCCTTTGGTACCACCCCATAATCCCCATGCCCTATCACCAAGGCTACGTGTATGCAATTGAAACAGTAATACATTCCTTTTTACTACCTTCCATAGCACCCCTTTGGTATGTCAAATTTCAGATTATAAGCTCCTTGGGGCAGGGCTATGTGTTCTTGCAATCCAACGCATAATGTGTACTAATGTCATTATGTAAATAAATAATACAGTACAGGTTTGTAAACAACCACTTTCCTGGCTGCCTGCAGAGCATATAAATTACCTCCATGCAACTAGGCAGCTATTTTCTAAAAACCTGATCCTTTTAATCTTATAAATAGGAATGCTCACAAGATAGGTTGGTAAAAAATGTGAGTGAGAAACTTTATGGATTTTTATTATTATTAATATTAAAATGTCTATACTGACCTTCACCCAAAGATCATAGGGGTAGTTTACAATATAAAAACAAAAAACATATAGCATAATAACAAACCAAAACAATTATACCCCCTGCCCATTTAAAAGGCCATGGATTAATTAGCCAAAGACCTGGAATAAGGCTTGTCTGACACCTAAAAATATGTAACAAATGCATCAGGCAAGCCTCCCTGGCTTATTTATATAGCAGATCTGGTATTCTATATTCAGGTGTTCTATATTTAGCATTCCTCACCACTAATGGAGAAGGGAAAAGGAAAGGAGAAGGCACATAGGCACAATGTTTGTTCTGTTTAAAACACCATGGTTTATTAGACAGAGATCCTTGCATCTGAATCAGCCTACTGTCAAAGCACAGTCAGAAAGTATCTTTATCAAGTAGAGTATAGCACAGCGCTAAAAAAAAAAAGCACGAGGAAATTGGAGCACTTTATCTGATCTCCATCTCTTGAGATTTCCCTGGTTAAGCTAGAACCACAAAGTACACTTCACAAATGCTCAGCATTTCTAAATGAGTTAAATACTAATTTGTATTAGTACCTAACACATGAAGATAGCTGAAAAATCAGGTCAAGGGTTCCAACTAAAATGTAGTGAAATTGTAGATTTGATATTGAACAGGGGAAAAAGCTTTTGAAGTTGAAATACTGATTCTTTGAAATGCCTGGCTATTCCAAACAATATAGCAAGCTCCACTAATATATTTAAGAAATGGCTTCTTAATAGTTCCGTGGCTTATCAACATTTGTGATTTTATATTTTTCAAGAATAAATCTTACTTACCAAAGAAAGGCACACATGGAGGATTAATAGACCTGAGTTTTGCCAAGTATTTCTTATGATGGTCTTCACTCAGTTCATGAGCTTCTTCAAAAATCTTTTTTTGGCGGCTTGGGATTTGCTGAAGATGCATAAAGAAAGCTGAGACATGGACAACTACAAACCACATGTTATCAGTGACCTCAAATTAAGGGCCAGTCAAAATATGTATTCACTTGGAGGGTTCATTCACCCCTTACATATTGAAGTGCTTTTCATATCAAAAAATCGGTTATATTATGTGTGGCACTGGGAAGTGCCCTTGATATTTTGCTCTACTTTTCAATTGCTCAGCTTCAGCCCCACTTTCTTGTGGAGAGAAGAGACACTACTTCTTAACATGATGCTTTTCCACCATGGAGATAATCTCAGTCTAGGGAATATACGCAGTCTGCAAATGGGGACATGATGCACAAAGGAACTTTTGGCAAAATAAACAAGATGTCACAGTGGCTTCTTACCCTTGTACATGGGACAAAACAAACATTTGCACTGCATTTTGTAAGTGTTTAATGTAACCCTGAGATTATCTCTATGTAAAGAAAAATGTGTCCAACAGCCTACCCAGTGCTCATGCTGAAGACTGAAGAAAAAGAAAAAAGTGATTTTGGTTTAAATGTTTTTGTTTTTTTCAATACTTTATTCAGCAACAGTTAAAACAATTACAGTTTCTAGATCTACATGTGACTTACCTCAAAGGTATGATCCAGTCTGTAAATAGGTGCAGAGTTCATAGCACTGACAACTTCAAGAACACCATTAAAATTGTTTAGTTCTTGGAAAACTTGCAAGATCTCAATTATCCGGCATACTACAATTACTCTTTCCTCTAGGTTTTCTGTTTCTATGATGCATCTAAATGCACAAAAGATGTACTTATCAGTACAAGAATGTTAAAAGGCACCAATTTAATATAATTTTATTTTGACAAGTGTGACTTAATACAGGGGTTTCCAAGCAGCTGATATAATTAC
Organism: Podarcis gaigeae; assembly: GCF_964106915.1. Taxonomy (NCBI): domain Eukaryota; kingdom Metazoa; phylum Chordata; class Lepidosauria; order Squamata; family Lacertidae; genus Podarcis; species Podarcis gaigeae. Next base: position 106,060,115 of record NC_139680.1, on the reverse strand, counting down.
TGAAGCCAACTTCTTTTCTGAATCCAAATGGGAGAACATTAGACGTTAAACTTGCACACCAGTAGGAAAACAAAAGTCTGCCTTCAGAGGAGCCCACCTCTTGTTTCTGCATGATCAGGGCACACACCTCTTGATAGGAATGAAACAGTCTGGAGAAGTAAAATTCATACAGAGCTGCAATGGGGCCATCCACTCCTATGGAGGGAATTCTACTACATGATAAACAGGAATAACTGAATGATCCTATCATGCCTGATGCAGAGATGCAGCCAAATTAATGGCCCTGAGAGGGAGCTGAGGTAGCAAGATTGGAGAAGTGAATCATGAGACATGCAATAGACAGGTTCCTCTATCCTCTATCAGCAGCTCCACTAAACTCAGATGAGCCTTTAATTATTTAATTTCTCAAAGCCCAATTTGAGGATTACTAACTCAGTCTAAAACCAGTGCAGAATTGAAAGAATATACTGTCTTTCAATTCTTAGACTTCAAACAACTGAGAAGTTTAGGAATTATTGTTCTTGCTACAATTATTTCCTTCGATGAAGCTCTAATATTTTGCCAAGTTGCAGCTCAGGAATGATGTTGCATGCCAAGGCCCCGTGATCCACAGTTCCCTAGTGGATAATAAACACACGGACAAGTGGATTTGGTTTATTGTTTACAAATGTGCGCAGTTTGGCTTAGGCATTGGGTGAAGCCAGACTTTATCTCGACTCCCGCCCATCTGCAGGCAGTCAAACTAAGGGTAAACCACCAATATGGGGAGCCCGATGACTTACATCAAATAGGGGCACCCTGAGGGATCCCCACAGGGGTTGTGGCATGGTCCTAGCCCACATCTGGGCATCAGACAGAATCCACGCCCCCAGATCCCTTTAACAAGATACCCTTAATAAGGAGAGGCAGGTGGAGGCTACAACCACCCCTCCATCCAAACAAAGGTTTACCTAATGCCTTTGGCTGGGTTTTTCTTTTCTTTTTCCTGGGTCATTCTAACAAAAATCCTATCTCAGGTCTCAGACTAGCTCTGTATGGACCTAGATGTTAATATCAATATTTAGAAGATCTTAGTCAAAGCACTCATGCAACTTACTTTTCAAACCACAAAGTAAGATTTGTGGTATGTCGTATCATCTTGAGCAGGTTAGGAGAATTGATTTCCTTATCTTCTTTTGTCCATACACTTCCAACCAGCTCTGATGGTTGCACAGCTCTACAAATTGACAATAAATATAAATTATAAAGAAAATGCTATCATTTTATAGTCAATTAAGCTACTACTTCCATCTAGATTATTACAAATAACCAATAATTCTGAAATCAGAAAAAAATTGACTGCATTTTTTTGTTTGCTTTGTAGAATGCCATTGTTCTACCATCTACTTTTAACAACAAATTCTCTCCATCTTAAGTTAAATACTCTATCTGTGGATGAGGTTCTGGAAGCTTATAGCTTACAATTCTTGCTTTCATAATACGTTTTTTAACAGTGAGCTCCAAAATGCCAACATATGAAAATAAATTATCACTTTACTACCTATATCAGATTCACATTAATATATACTAGAGTCACAATTTGGAACATTGTTCCCTAAATGCAATATGAATAGCTTTGCTAGTAAGAACTGAATGCAGAAATGACCAGGACCGAACACTACATTGCTTGCATATTACGATGAAGAAGAGAATAATATTGTTTTCAGAGCTACCTGTAAAGTTCAGATTCAAGTAATGTGAGCTGTCGAGCAATTTCTATTGGATGCAACGTAAGCAGGTCAAACGTTTCAATGTGTCCTGGCTTGCTAATATGCCACTCAATTGGAGGTGGTGAGCTTTCAAAAGTAATATTGTGACTTGGCCCAATTGCTTGTGCTTGCTTTTTCCTATGGATTATCTTTGTAATTGACTCAACCCATTTCTTCATAGCTTTACCTGAGAAGTAAAAGAAAAATACATTCTAGCATTTGAATAATAACAAAGTTACCTAGTAGCTAGAAAGGTTCCAATAATGAAAATGCTCAGTTTACCTAATGGGAGAACAGTAGAAGACAATGTGAGAAATTCAGAAAATGAAACCAGAGCCATCTGGTCTAGCACTAACAGCCAGATGCAACCAGGAAACTAACAAAGATGGCATGATGGAGACAGTCATCCCCTTTGTTCCCAGCATTTAGTGATAAGGCCTATAATATACTGTTTCTGAACATGAGGCCCCAGACACAGACCTACATTTTAAAATGACTAATCCTTTTGCTTAAACCTAGCTAAACTAGCGACCATCATGTCTTGTTGGTAATGCATTTCCTAAGTGTTGTACCAGCTTGTCCCTAATTCCCCCCCAACCACCACCACCGCACACTATCACCTTGGCTCTAGCCAGAAGAGACTGAGAGAAGACAAGATAGCTATCTTCAAATATCTGAAGGGCTGTTACAAGGATAATGGAGCAAGCTTGTTTTCTCCTGCTCTGGAGGGTAGGACACAAACTAATGGCTTCCAGTTACAAGAAAGGAGTTTCTTAGTAAACATCAGAAAACTTTCTGACAGTAAAAGCTGTTGGACAGTGGAATGGACTCCCTCAGATGGTGGTGGACTCTCCTCCACTGGAGGTTTTTAAGCAGATGTTGGATGGGATGGCCATCTGTCATGGATACTTTAGTTGAGATTCTTACATTGCAGGGGACTGGACTAGATAACCCCCAGGGTACCTTTCAACTACAATTCTATTGACAGGCAAAGCAAGTATCCTGGCCCTCTGTACAGTGGCTTGGAAACTTTTGGAACTGCTAAAGCCAAATATCCTTCATATCCTATTTCAGTCACAACAGTATTTGTCAGTAGCTTAGAGAGATCCCTGAGCTTTTAACTTCCAATCCATACCAAAAGACACCCACCTACAGCCAAGCATCTAACTGTCCAGAATAGCCCAGACAACCATCCTACCCTTTTCTGCACCTACCATAGTCTTGAACAAAAACTGGAGGGAAATTATTTTTTTAGTCCTAAAATCAGTGTGACTTTGAGATCAGTCTTGCTGGCACATGCTAAGCCTGAACGACTCTTGGATCTCCTGGCTCAGGGTGCCCATCTGCGTATCTCATTAGTGACCTTTGCCTTGCAAAGCCCAACTGGCAAACTGAAATGTCACACTTTAATAAAACAGGTACAAAAGAAAAAGAAGCAGATCATGCTAGATCTTTGCAATAATTAAATCAAATACCTCTGACAGTGCCAATGAATTCTTCCAACCGTTGCAGTAGATCTACATCTCTCTCAAAATCATAGAAGTGATGCTCCACCCAGTGCCGGCATACATTTAGAACTCTACAACATTAACAGAGATTATACAGTATTTAGGACAAGTTTTATATGATATATTTTTGACAAAGTCTACTAGAGCTGTAGAGCTGGTTTCATTTTACAGCATATATACTGTCCTGACTCCCTGAAGAAGTGCCATACAGCTGTCAGGATCCATGCCAAAACTCCTGTCTGACTTGCTGGGCCTTGAAAAGGAGGACTAGAACACTGAGTTTCCCCAATCTCCAGTCCAAGCTCTGGTAGCTGGGTAATAAGTGAATGTGTGCAGTGGTAGCAAACCTAGCCAGAGCAAAAGGTCAAGTTGATCCACAGTTTATGTCTATGGTCATCCTCAAGTTCTACCACCAATTAACATTTACTGTGCATTTAAAAATGTTAAAAAGTATGTCTCTCAAGGATGAATTCTATCTCCCTCTAGATTGTAATTAATGGCTTGTGCATCATCTAATGGAATTAAAATGGTGAATAAACAATACAGAATATGAGACACAATATTAGTTAGGGGATACAGTGGTACCCCGGAAGACGAACGCCTCGGAAGACGAAAAACTCGCTAGACGAAGGAGTTTTTCGTTTTCTTAGCCGCTTCGCAAGACGCATTTCCCTATGGGCTTGCTTCGCAAAACGAAGCTTGCCCCGAAAGCTCCAGGGATAGCGGGGAAGCGCAGCGCGTCTTCCCCGCTGTCCCCGGACCTGTTTAAAGCAAGGGGCGGCAACGGGGAGAAGCAATCTTCTCCCCGCTGTCCCTTGCTTTAAAACAGGTCCGGAGACAGAGGGGAAGGCGCGCGGCGCTTCCCCTCTGTCCCCGAACGGTCTCCATAGGAACGCATTGATTGATTTTCAATGCATTCCTATGGGAAACCGTGCTTCGCAAGACGAAAAACTTGCAAGAGGAAAAAATTTGCGGAACGAATTAATTTCATCTTGCGAAAAGGCATGGTATCACTGAATTAAGATCTGTAATGAAGAAAATATATAAGCAACAAGACTATCAAGTGAAACACAAGGTAGATGAAGTGCCATTTTTGAAATATTTTCAGATAAGGCATATTATAACTACATTAATGAATGTAGCACAGTTCATTAAGAAATTACACAAACTCTGAGGCATACATTTCAAATAAAGATCAGTCATGTGGAACTCTGGATCAGAAGTGGATTTTTTTGAAAGTACAGTGGTGGGAAGGTTGAAAAGCTCTGGTATATTCATAGAACATTATACAGTCCTTTGGATCCCACCCACTGATTTTAAAAACTGGGATCTAAATCTAAATAAGATGCAGTTTACACACTTAAGATTACTTACCGCAGCTGTACAGGTTGTATATATTCCTTCCTAAATCTTTTTAGCTCTGCGCTAAGAGGTTGATCTCCATTCTCCATAGCTATGCGGTCTGCTTCCGTTGGTTCAGGTTCTGGAATTTCAAATCTAATGTGGGATGGTAATGTAAAAAGTAGGTTACTAAACAAGTATTTAACATTTGCAATGAACAATAAGGAATAGAACTAAAATTCTTACATTTTATTTGGGAAAGTTCCATTCAGGCAGGAAAGGGAAAGGCCACAACCCCTATAAAATTTCAAGCTTTCCAACTGACACAGGTATAATACCCTTAAGTGTGATTGAATAGGGAATATACTACAGTGGTACCAATCTGAGACTAAATAAATTCAATATAGTTTGGAGTAAAATGGAAATAAATTTGCAAAGATGCAGGCATCTGTGGTTTGACTTCACCCCTGGAGGTGCACTACATTGTCTCTTGAGACAGATGGATGTCAACACAGGCATCTAACTACTTAGTATGACATAACTGAATAGCACTTGTATTTTACACATTAAATGCAGACAACCCTCAATTTATGTGGGCGTTACAGTCCGGACCTCCCTGCGTATAACCAAAACTGTGTATATCAGGAGTACCCTGGAGGAGTGAGTCACTCAACAAGTCCCACTGTTGCTCAGGCATAAGCCAGAGAGGGTAATGGGGCTTGCGCAGCTGATGCACAGGGAAGCTTCTTCCTCGAACATTAGCAGAGGCAGTCAACAAAACCCGCTGCCCTTACGGCTCACGTGAGTTAGGGTTTGCTCAGCTGATTTGATGTTAGGTGGGGAGACTCTGGGGAGAGTCTCCCCATGAGCTACGAGGGTGATCCCCATTTCTGGATCCACTTTTGGATTCCTGTCACCCCATGTGCACAGTTACATGCAAATAGAGCACATGTGAATGGGACGTTGCCTGTACAGTGGTACCTCGGGGTACAGACGCTTCAGGTTACAGATTCTGCTAACCCAGAAATAGTACCTTGGGTTAAGAACTTTGCTTCAGGCTGAGAACAGAACTCGTGCTCAGGAGGCGTGGTGGCAGTGGGAGGCCCCATTAGCTAAAGTGGTACCTCAGGTTAAGAACAGTTTCAGGTTAAGAAGGGACCTCCAGAACGAATTAAGTTCTTAATCTGAGGTATCACTGTACCTCAAAATTAAATATGTGTTTAATTTCACACACATTAAAGCAGTCATGTGTTGTAGCTTCATTTATTTAGGTATGCATGTAAAGCACAGAATTTGGAATTGAAGATTCACACTAAATTGGGAAGAAATTGTTTCCCATGAAATTTGCATTTGGGTTTTTCTTAAATGAAAATCTGTAAAGAAATATGGGTTGGCTTCAGGTTTCCCACAGACAGAGTTCCACTGATGGGACTGCTCTATTAGAGGAAGGGAGAGGCGGCAAATTTTAGTCTCCCTTAACTTCTATTCTGGAGGTATTGGACAATAGCCAGGGTGTGCTTAGGGGGAAGAGGGAATAGGCATAAGCGCGCATGCGCACACCCACCCACACCCTTTCCATAGGATAAAAGTGTTATTTTAAAACTCATCTCAGAAGAAGGGAACCAAAATTACAACACAGTATTTCAGAAAAGTCCTCTTACCGTTCTATCAGGAGACTCAGCAATTCCTGAGGCTTGCAAAAAGATCTATATGTTGTAAGAAATGTTCGAACAAAGTTGGGATCTAGGACAGACAAAATAAATATTTCATTATATTGTTTTAAATTGTTTAGACAGGTAGTGAAGAAATCTTAACTTCAGCAGCCTCAAACCCAGGAGTCTGATGCAGATGTAAGAGATGTCACCTAATCACGGCTGAGGGAATGGGGAAAGGGCATTCATTCTAGATGGATTTCTGCTCTCTTTGTAGGTGAAAAGGTACTTAGGTAAAGCAACATCTTGCTTCTGGGACTGCGGAGCCAACTGTATTTTACTGAAGGGAGTAGTAGCCAGTGGGGAAGCAGGGTGGTGTTGCGCATCTCGCCTAATAACACTGCATGTCATTGCTGGTTACTGAGAGAGGGACAAGACAGTAAGAAGCTTGATGAGGGCATTGGACTGGCTTTGCCACTGTGTCCGCACCACACAAGGGTCCCTGCTGCCTTGTCCCTCCCCCTTTCGGTAGTCGGCAGTGAGTGTGGCATTGGGACACTAGGTGAGTAAGCACCCCCCAGGCTGGGCCACCCTGCTAGCTGCTACTGCTTGGGGGGGTGAAATGTGTTCCTAGATCGTGAAGGAAGCTCCAAGCTAGGAAACTACACATGTGAGAGAATCAAATAACAATGCAACCACACTCAAACACAAAAACACATCATCTGATGAGTGGTCAGAATGTACTATCTACCAGAAGAACAGAAGTCTATTAGGAAAGAGTTTCCCCCTTCTTTCTTGTACACAGGAGGGTGTTTAACTTAAGGATGTCAAGTAGCAGTAAATCCCAGGATAAGCACATCTGCTGTACAGGACCTAAAAGTCTCTGAGCAAAACCATTTGGTTAAAGCTGCTCTGGCTGAAGATTTAGCTAGGGACAAACACAAATCTTTATTGTTTTGCCAAAGGCCAAATGTAATCATATAGCAGTATAACTAAAAGTATGATTTCAACCTATAGCATAACCCACTAAAATATCCAGTACCTTTTACAACAACAAAAATACAGTACTAATAACTACAAAAAAGGCTCCTGCTTCTTTACAATTTTACCAAGAGACAACTCTCCTGAACCAGAAATCTTCTCTTCCTCCCTGGCAAGCTTACACTGTTTTTAGCTCTGTTGTTTCCAAATTAGAAGACAAGGATCAAAGTTGAATATTTTAAAGGGTCCACTGCTACCACATCTATAGTGGTTTGAGACTCTTGAAGGATTGAATTTAACCATCATGGTTCCTTCAGACTGCAGCAAGAGAAAGTCAAGCACAAGAAACAACTTGAATGCAGTTACCCTAATTGGTGTGTCTTCACATCTTCCTTGATGCACTTGGTGAGAAAGAAAGAGGTCCAGGGTGGAAGGTGATCTCCAGCTCTTTGGGTGAGCTTTGTAAAAGCCTTCCCTGACCAAGAATGGAAAACAGTTTGGGATTTGGGGCAAGGTCCTGCCTACCCAATCCCAGAGATGGGACCTTCCCCATACTGAATTTCCTCCTACTTACAAGGAGAGAATAAGCCTCATGCACTCCTTTCCCATAGCCTTCAACCTCTCAGACATGAATCCCTCTCACGCTTAATCATGGGGTTCACTGTGCATGCACCAGAATCACTTGGGGTTAATTTGACCTGGGATGTTCTGGAGCACAAAAGTAGACTTTAATGGAAGGAGGGCATCAACTCAAGGCCCATTCTTGATCAGGGCTAAGGGACAGCTACTGTAACTTCTGTCCCAACATTAGAACAATGTATTTACATACACTATTCAGTATGCACATTTAGTTATAAAACTCATACGTTTCTATCACTTTGTTTGATGTTACTTTACAGCAAGTTCAATTTTCCTACTAAATTCTTTTCCTGCAATGACTTCACAGAGCCAAGTAGTTGGTTAAAAACACACACACACAGTTAAGTCAGGATGTCTGTCTATGTGATAAATCTCTCCTCAAACAGGCATTTTAAAAAGCTAAAAGAACAACAACATCTAAAAAAATCATAAATAACCATTCCTGAATGCGTTAAGAAAGGAAATGGACACTATGCTGACGCACAAGCATTCAACGTATCAAAGCTCTATAAATAGAACAGCACAGCCCTCCAAGAGAAAAAAAGTTGCAAGCTCTTTCAAAACTGGAAGGGCCAAATCAGGAAATGGAAATGAACTTTTACCACACACAGAACTGTGAACAGAGGCCAAAAAAACCAAAGGCTTTGGGAAGATGTAAAAGTTATGTCAAATAGCCCATACTGAATTTAAATGCCATTTGCTCAACCTGCCCACTTTTGCACCACAAGGAGCTAATGGTCCCGATTCCAACTTCCCATTCATTTACACAAACTAGTCACCAACAAAAAACATCCCTGTATATGGGGTAGAATGGAGAGGGCCATAGCTTCTATACCAGGTGAGCCAAGGCAAACCCACCCACTTTTCCCCATTATGATTTTGCAGAATTCAACCTTGTGCAAAAGGACTTCAGCTTTCACAACAGAACTTCTGAGTTCCCCATGTGTCTCCCAAAACTGTGATTGGGGGGGGGGGTCCTCCAACCGCCAGAGCAGGTTTTGAGGATACACAGAGGCTGAAATGGGGAACAAAGAAAATCTTGTTGCAGGAGCTGAACTCCATTCTGCTTGCCCATGGATAGCATTGGATGAATATGTTTTTCAATAGGTGCACAAGTAATAGCTTAAGTGTCCTTACCAGTCCTATAACTAGCAAAATCACAATAATATGCATATCTATGCTAAAATACAGATTTTGCACAATTTATACATGGCCTAAAACCATTCTTTTAATTAAAGCAGAATTTGGATTGGGGTTCCGAATTCCTTTTAGTATGAAATACACACAGCCCTGTATAAAACTGTGGAATATTATGAATACTGAATAGCAAGTGCTATTCTTGTAACTATATTCTGCACCAGTTAGCCAGAAAAAGAAGAATTCTACATAAAAGTCTTCCTGAATACAATTTCCATGGATTTAACCTTCCTCTCTGAAATGAAATATTAAAAGCTAGCATGGGAAAAAACAAGTCCTAAGTCAGATGAGCATAACCCCACCACTATCAAATGCATCATGCTTTAATACAACATTTAGGGTCAAAGGTGTTTCTCAACTATTTTGTAAAGTGGAATGGCCTTTAGGATACGTGGACAAGTTTAAATAATTAAGATTTCCCCCCATTAATATACTGTAAGCAAAGCACATAAAATAGGAGCTGAACAAATTGCATATGAGGGTACCTTAAATAAGTCTAGACGTTTGCATTCCAAGGTCCTTGATTCAATACTAAACTGCTATATTACAATTTGAACAAATTATAGGTAATGTTTTCAATTTATTTGAGACCACCTGATTCAAGTGATTTAAGATAAGCATATTCCTGAATTTTGAAAAAATATAAATTGATATGGTCTTATATATTCATATTAGCACTATTACAAAACAATGTTACAAAACCACATTGTACACATAAATACTCTCTCTTCTGGTAGGCAGCTGCTGAAGTTTATAGATGTAATAAATTAGTCCGTACTATCTGTTTATGCTTCTGCATGTATACTAGTACAACTGACATGACATTTCAACTGAGTCTGTTTCCTAAAGAATGGCTCTATTTCTGTGTAGGTTTGTTAATGTTAACAGGATATTAATGCTTATCAACTGGATGTATGCTAAAGTCTTTTTGTTCTTTATCTCAGAGATAAATAATCCAGCATCCGAGCTACTGGACAGGTGTAACTAGAGACATAGTCACTCAACCCAAGGATACCACTAATTATTATTATTTTTTACAAGCTGCCACTTTTATCAGAAACCTATACCACCTTGATTCTCTGGGTGTATGGAAGATACTAATAAACTAAAATTCATTCAAACATAAATTCAGATATTTTAAAGACCTGGAAAAATTCCTTACCAGCATACATATGGTATGTAAGTCTCTCAATGAGTTTGACAACAGTGCCTGCCTTGATAATAGGAATTCCAGATTTGGGCTGCATGTTTTCTTCAAAAACAATATTCTCTTCAGAATCAGGTTCTGCAAACCTGTAAAGCTCAGGACTTGGAAATCTCATCTGTTCCTCCTTCTCTTCTTGTAGCATTGTTACATCTAACATTCGCTCCAGGGTGCTTCTATACTGTAAAGAGATCAAGGCTGCCATCCAGTTGTTTTTCTCTTCTGCCGATTTTGCAGCAAATATAACACTGTTCTCATCTTTCAAAATTATTTCAAAGGCATGCTTGTACTCATTAGTGTCGTCTTTATCATTGATCTGTACCTTCCGCATGAGAAACTTTTCTTTCAGACGATATTCTGCATTGCTAGCACCAGGCAATCTTGGCTGGCCATGATTTGATTTACAACAAATCATTAAACCATCAAAGAGAAATATATGTCTTTCATGCTTGGCACCCACACGTGTGAGAGTCCCCTCCATTATAAATTCATTGCAGCACTGTCCTATATCTTTACCCTCCCAACCATCAATGTTCTTCTGGATCTCGTTCATTTTCTTGATCGCTAGCTGCTTTCCCTTCATTTGTTGACTATAGAACCGGCATGCAGATTCACTTTGAAAGAGAAACAAAATGACATTAATTCAAACAGCAGCTGCACATACTAGCAGAAAAATAACTAATGCAGGCTTACTTTGAAAACAATTAGCCTGAAGAAGTATTCAAAGTATGTTCCATGAGCCAGCTTCAAACGTTCCAGACTTGAAAGTGATATGGTCACTGTTAATGTTTAAATTATATGCCAAATACAGAATTCCAGTTAACCAATCAATTCTGATTAAACAGTAAAGTGGCAAGTAATATTTCCTGATCAAGACTGTAAGCATCTGAAAGAAAATCTGACACCACACTGTTGTTTACTTTAAATACAGCACATACTACGATAACTGCATGAAGAGTTAACAGAAAAATTGTTAGGCATTTCAAATGGTTCTGCATGGTATTTTTATTTCTTAACAGCTAATGAAAAACTTTTTTTCTTGCTCCTTACCAGAAGATTCTCAAGATGCATTCACTAGAAGTGTACAAGGACACACACATATCAGAGACTCTGAAAACAATAGCTATCTGGACTTTGATGTCACTTCCTTTGAAAAAGTAGGCTTGCCACAAACTGCTTTGTTCATTGTTTACTGAAAGAGGAAACTGGAAAGCCTGGCTTTATAGAACAACAAACCAGGCTAAAAGCGAGGGGTGCGGTGGGGGGTGGAAATGCATTTACCTAAGTCTTCTCTTTGCAAGACTTTTTGAGCATATCCTTTCCATACTACTCTGAAGATTAAGTAGGGCTGTAATTGCTTGCTTCAAACACTCTTTGTCCTCTTGATCTTTGCTTTTCTCTTCTAATTGCTATGAAAGTAAAAATAATAGTTAATACTTCTACATAAGTTTACAAATCAGATTTCATCCTTCAGCAGCAAAAAAGTCTCTTAAGAGATCAAATACAGTGGTACCTCGGGTTACAAACACTTCAGGTTACAGACCGTACAGGTTACAGAAATAGTGCTTCAAGTTAAGAACTTTGCTTCAGGATGAGAACAGAAATCGTGCAGTGGCGGTGTGGCGGCAGCAGGAGGCCTCATTAGCTAAAGTGGTGCTTCAGGTTAAGAACAGTTTCAGGTTAATTACGGACCTCCGGAACGAATTAAGTACTTAACCCGAGGTACCACTGTAATATGGTAGCAATCTATGAGAAGGGCTCATGAAGCCTGCTCAAGTGTTCACATTCCATCATAGTACTGAGACACTGAGATAGAGGCTGTCAACTGCTATTAGTTTAAGTAAGACTGTTGGAGAAAGGAGACTAAGAAAGATAAATAGTTGCAAGTAAAGAAGCCAACTGAGGAGTCCAACATCTAGCTTTAATTAAAATCTAGGTGCTAAGTTTTCAATAACAGACTGTTTCCAGTCTATAACTTAAGTGTGTAATTCTACAACCCAGTGTCTAAGTTATGAAATCCCCTTCCCACAGAGGTGTTTCAGGCATCTTCATTAAGTTTTATTCTTTGTAGGCTTAAGAAGCACATTCATACCCCTTTAACACCCAAGATATACAACTCACCCTATTCTCTTGACTGTAATTTAACTTTTTAAAAACCCAGATGCATTTGCCTTGTGCCTTTTACTACCATGTAGGTGTCAGATCAAAATGTTTTAATCCCTTTAAGGCATTTTAAGGTCTCCTATTTTAAACACTGGTTTTGTAGGAAAAAGTCACTTTGAAGTTTAACTGTTTTATTTGATTTTGAAATTTTTTTGTATCTTGTTATACTTTTAATTATATCAAACACCTTGGGACAAGATTTTATGAAGTGTGGCATATGAACACTGTAAATTCATATTTACCTACATCAGCACTCTACTTGCCAATTGGGCACTGTTCTTCAGAAAAACCCCAGTGCCAAAAGCAAGATCACATGACAATATAAGTGGGTTGCAAATGCAATTTAAAATTAAACGTAAAAGCTTTAAAATATTAGACGCAATCATGTCTACCACTCTCTTACCTTTAAAAGTTCAAAATAGTGAAGGCAATGGTAAACAGGAACTAGAAGCAGTCTGGGTAAAACATACTGAACAGCTTCTTTAAAACCATCTCCTATTGACTAGAAATGAAAAGATATTTCAGTTTCACAAACAAGTCCAATTATTACATCATTTGCATTGTAAACTTTACAACTTAACATACCTGTAAATAGAATGCTGCACCAGGCTTTGACAGTAGGCTAAGAAAATGGTCATGAAAACCAGTCCGCAAAATATCTTGAGTGTATGATTCATAAGGATCAAATGCTAGCTCCTAAATAAAGGATTTTAGAATATTTCAGTTTACTCAAACACTGTTTCAATGCTATCATGCAATATACAGATAGATAGATAGATAGATATAGATAGATAGATAGATAGATAGATAGATAGATAGATAGGAATATGTTTACTGCCTTATGTTAATTTGGGAATCCAATCAATATTAGTGCATACCATACCAGAAACTGGCCAATGCACCAACATTCATTGGATTCCAATTTGTTTTGGTCATTAGCGACTCAGTGGAACAGGGAGTAAAGCTTACATGATAGAACAAAACAAAACAAAACAAAACAACACCTAGGCTCCTGATTGTAACTGAAATTAATTACTCAGTTTAATAATATATAGTGCTTAAGAGTATAAGTATATTATATTATATTATATTATATATAGATAATAATAAATAGATTACAAATGATATAGAAGTTATATAGAAAGAAATTAATACGAGGTAAGACAAAATGTGTTCGAGCAACCTACGTATGACAGAGTTTAAAGCAGGCTTACTCAACCTCAGCCCTCCATATGTTTTTTGGGCCTACAACTCTCATGATCCCTAGCTAGCAGGACCAGTGGTCAGGGATGATGGGAATTGTAGTCTCAAAACATCTGGAGGGCTGAGGCTGAGGAAGCTTGGTTTAAAGCAACTGGATATAATTCACCTATGAACTAATAAGTAGTATTGTCTAATCAATAAATATTTGGAGATGAGAAGAGATATTTTTTTCTTAAATATTATATACCGAAACACACTAGAAGTACAAGAACATGTACAGCTAGCTGTGTACATGGTAACTGGTTTCTAACAAGTAATCTATCCCTCTAAGTCATGCAGTTGAAATTTTTAGCCAACATAAACTGCTTAGAGTATGGCATTACGGATATATTTTATTGCAGTTCATAGGATACATCTAGAATTTATTAGCAATGTGTCACATATAAGCAACAAATCTATAAATACTATTACCTACCTCAGCTAAATCTTCAAAACAGCTTCCAACTAAGGGATGGGGACTACCTTCATCTGTCATTTCTACTGTGTCTTCAATATGGCCCAACAACTTCACACTAAGTTCATGAATATCTGATATTCGACTGAATATATTTTCTACATCCTGTAAAAATGAATGGATTGATAAATAGTAATTGGAGGTGGGAGTTAGTCAATCAAAGCAAGATTAAATACTGCAGAACCTGAATAATACAGATTTCATGGCGACTATTTAAGACATAAGAAAAAATGTACAAGTATTGGCTTTCCTAACAAGCATTCACTGTTTGACTAAAGAAAAATCTCTCCAGCCCTCTCCCTAAGTTATGCACAGATGTGTCTTTCACTTGGAACCAGGGCTCTTTAGATCCCAACCTTTAATTGGATTGACAATGCCACATTAGAAAATCCAGGATACCTGTAATGAGGGCAGGTTTGAGGGGGGTAATATCCCGTTTCAGGTCTCCAAAGAGGCAAAAGCAAGCTGGCTCACATATAACCATGAATTAAGATGTAAATCAGTCTTCAGGGATTTGTCCTGCTAGTCACTTGATTGTCTGATAAAGGTTTTAAGTGAAATACATAAATAAATACATGTATGTATGTATCTATCTATCTGTGTGGTGGCACCTGTAACCGGATTGACTATACTAGCACCTCAAATAGCATTTATACAAATGTTTTCAGGGTTTAAATTTAAATGTGAGGAAGGATGCACTCACTACCTTTACATCCTGTGATACAGGCAAAGTGAATGTCTGCATCGAGGAGCCTGCTTTTTTTTGTGAATGCTCTCTGCGTTATTCCCAACCTTGATTCTGCAGGATTCCAAATCATATAATGACCCTTACACATGGATGGCAAGCTACAGACATTCAGCACTAACTTGTGGGTGAGTGCAGAGAGAGGCTGTTGAGAATATGATGGAGTGGCTTTGCTAATTCATTTATTAAATGTATATGCTACCCTTCCGTCCAGGGCAGCAATGAGCACATTCCTGCTTCCACACATCCAACCACCCACCCACACAGTAGAGGATACATGAATTTAAGCTTGTAAACAGGGCTACAGTATTTTTTTGGTTTTCAAATGCTTATGCTCATTCAGTTTTTGTGCTAAGACTGTACATCACTCAAACTGAATAGGCTTTTCCAAAACAATCCTATCAAAATAAAATAAATAGCAGTACTTACATGACCTGAAAACAGCTTAGGGTTGGTAATAAAAGGTTCTCTAAAAACTTTTATTACAAGATTTAGTTCTCTTATATATTGTCGAACCTCTGCCATGAATGACTTTACAAGATCATAGTAGGTTTGTTCTCCAGAAGTAGAGGGCTCTTCATCAGATAAAGTCAGCGTACTAATATCCTCTACATCCTGATGGAACATATCCATCAACACCTATTTAGATAAAGGTGGGGGAAAGTAATAACTTTTGAGAAAAGATGTAATTGAAGTTAAAGCAAGCCCTGGGGAATAAAACTTACTAACCAAGCTGAAATCAAATATAGAAGAAGGCAAGCTGTGCTGTGTATGATCCCAGTCTCTAGGAGACTGGCAGTCATGCATCTAAGTTTAGGTTGCCTCACCTAAAGTCGTTCAAAGCACCTAGTGTCATGACCATAAAGGGAAGAGAAAAATCTAAATTCTATATTCCCCAGACTTCAGTCTTCTAAGATACACTTGCTACTGAGCTTAATTCAAGGTTTTTGCTATAGGTGTACAAAACCCTGAACAACTTGGGCCCAGGATCATTGAGATCTTCAGAGGCAGAATTATTCATAATCCTGCATGAACAAGAAACACCACCTGCGTCACAACAAGCAGCTGAACAGGCACCACCCCTGCTAAGTTCCAGGTGCCAGGTTAACACAGTTTTACTACAAAAGGGTTTTGCACTATGAATGCTGTTTTGTGTTTTTTTTTACTTTCTGATGTTTTAGCTTATTATTATATGTTTTGGCTTTTGTATATTTTATGCTTATTCTTTTTGTAAGCTGCTTTGAGGCATAGGGTGAAAAGTATATATTTAAAATTAATAAATGGAAATCCAGATATAATTTAGCTGAGGGGTTCACTATGAATATTAAACTGTTAGAGTGTGAATAATTAGGATACAGAAGTTCAATACTGACTGAAGCAAAAGAAATTCACCAGACTCCATTAGAATTTATTTATTTTTTAAATGGGTAAAATCCAACATCACACTAGTGAACGTTTTATGTGAAACAGGACTTCCCCTTTCCCCCCAGCATTGCTCAACTCTGCTCTTGTGGGTTTGGGGCTGCAGAGATTTGGGGTGGGAGGAGGCACAGAAGCAGTGAAAGCTCCACTACACAAGTGAAAGTGCCTTCCACTGGAGGGTTAAAATTTGATGCCAATAAATCTCACTTGTGACCTGAGAAACTGGAGAAATTTAATACAGTGGTACCCCGCAAGACGAACGCCTCGGAAGACGAAAAACTCGCTAGACGAAGAAGTTTTTCGTTTTCTTAGCCGCTTCGCAAGACGCATTTCCCTATGGGCTTGCTTCGCAAAACGAAGCTTGCCCCGCAAGCTCCGGGGATAGCGGGGAAGCGCAGCTTGTTTTGTAATTTCATCATGTCTAATATTCCGTACATAGTTCCCAACCAACTTTAAGATATCTGCAGAAATGTATTCTAATACTGCCACTATGTAAACAGATACTTGGTGGTCAACTTTTGAACCAAGGGGCGGCAACGGGGAGAAGCGATTCTCCCCGCTGCCCCTTCCCTTGCTATAAAACAGGTCCGGGGACAGAGGGGAAGGCGCGCGGCGCTTCCCCTCTGTCCCCGGACGGTCTCCATAGGAACGCATTGATTGATTTTCAATGCATTCCTATGGGAAACCGTGCTTCGCAAGAAGAAAAAACTTGCGGAACGAATTAATTTCGTCTTGTGAGGCACCACTGTATAGAAAATGGAACATATTCTCTTCTTGACCAGATAATGGTTTAATATCTATTATTGTATCTATTATTGAGCTCCATTCATAACCATTAATCAGTATGCTAATACCATTAATAACTGAAACAATAAAGGGGCAAAGGAGGCAACTTCTGACTAATTACCCGTTCTCTTGCAGCCTCTTGAAAATCTGCTCTAAACAGCTTGAGGATACTGCAGAACAGCATGAGAGATGGCAGACCACAGAGTACAGGTAACTTGCATCTTACACAAAGGTTCGGTTCCAGGGTTCCAGGCATAAACACATAAAGCCAGGAACTCTGGGAACCACCCCACCCCACTAGGTGGAGGGCTGCTTACACAGATTTGGGGAAGATGTGCAAAGGCTCTGGCAGTGTCCCAAAGCCCCCCTGATTCTTTCCCAAAGTTGGGTAAGCCCACAATTACAGTTGGGGGGGGGATAAATAAATGGGGGGGGGGGGTTCCTCCATTCTCTATATATTCTGCCTCACTTATGCAATAGCTTAAGTAAAATAAAAGTAAGATGTGAGTTACCTGTACAGTGGTACCTTGGAAGTCAAATGGAATCCGTTCCGGAAGTCCATTCGACTTCCAAAATGGTTTGGAAACCAAAGCATGGCTTCCGATTGGCAGCAGGAAGTTCCTGCAGCCAATCAGAAGCCATGGAAGTTGCTATGGATGTTCAGGTTCCAAAGAAAGTTTGCAAACCGGAACAATCACTTCCAAATTTGCGGCGTTCGGGACCCAAAACGTTCGTCTTGCAAGTCGTTCAAGATCCAAGGTATGGCTGTATATCATTTTCCCCCTTCCACTCATGCAAGATCAAAGCCCCTTCTGTTTATGGACCCATGTTGTTTGTGGAAGGACTCTTCTGGATCTAAAACATTTAGTAATTACAAATATAAATTCTACCTACCTTATCAGCACACATTGCCACCTTGATGTCTTGTTTTGTAATTTCATCATGTCTAATATTCCGTACATAGTTCCCAACCAACTTTAAGATATCTGCAGAAATGTATTCTAATACTGCCACTATGTAAACAGATACTTGGTGGTCAACTTTATAGCCCAGAACTTCCTGAAAGAGAGATAACTTATTCTAGTATGTTGGGTTACACAAATGCACCTAATAAATTCATGCTTTTAAACATCTACACCAATTTGCTCCTGTGTCATATAAGCAAGGTCATTTTTAGACAGCTAACAACAATGTAGTTCTAACAATAATGTTTTTGCTGAAATGTTGAGTTACTGGTGACAGGAACATCATAATTGTTAACACCACACAAAGTAACTTAAATATATTTCTTGTTAGTCAAATTGCACAACAATTATCTTAGACTTGTATCCAGCCCTGTGTTCTGCAGTTGTAATACGTGAAAATATAATGCTGGGGATCATTAGGAAAGATAATGAACATAAAACATATCATAATACTGTTATACAAATCTATGTTTGTATAACTTGGAATACTGTGTTGCCTCATGTCAAAAAGGTTGCCTCGCGTAAAAAATGATATTGTAGAGCTGGAAAAGGTTCAGAAAAGGCAACAAAAATGATCAATAAGGTGGAGCAAATTTGCTTTCAGGAAAGATTACAACATTTGGGGCTTTTAGTTAAAAGATGAGTAAGAGGGGACAGGACAGAGGCATACAAATTTGTCCATGGTGTGGAGACAAAGAAACAATTTTCTCTAACTTTTGCTTCTCAAAATGCTAGAAGTTGGGGATACCCAATCAAGCTGAATGTCGGAAGATTCATGAGAGACAAAAGAAAGTCTATATAAACTATGGAATTCACTCCAACAAGTAGTAGTGATCCCCACCAACCTGGAAGGCTTTAAAATATGAGACCAATATTAACGCTTATGCCTCTGAATACCAGTTGCTGGGATCTGCAAGTAGTGAGAATGCTGTTGTGCTCAGGTTCTGCTTGCAGGCTTCCTACAGACAGCTGGTTGGTCACTATAAGAACAAAGTGCTGGACTGGATGCCCGTGGTCTGATCAAGCAGGTATTGCTTCCAAGTCAAGGGAAGTGTTAGATTGTGGCAGTCAAATTCTGACTAATTACACCAGCTAAGATTTATTGAATTCTAGTTAGATCTGTTACTAGCTAGGATCAGAGATTACTTTAATAAGATTTATAGATTTGAGTGAAATCTAGGTACAGTGGTTTTTAAAAATCTGTTCTTTATAGGAAGTAATTCAGCTTTGAAGAACAAATGGGTATATTCTGTTAATTTTGCAACATATTTTACACTAAATTTAGAATACTTACTTTTAACAATGGGTGAATTTTTTCTACTGGGAGAAATAATGGATTTCTTCGCTTCCTCTTTTCAATTGCAGACTGTGCATCAGCTATTGCCCACTTATCAATAGGATGGGGAAAGCTTTTTTGTACACGATCCTTTTAAAAAATAGGAATTGCAGCTAAATATATAATCAGCACATAACATTTTTTTTTTTTTTTACAATATCTTAAGTCACTGAAAGATATCTAGTTTGGTTACGAAAACATTATTAATTTGTGTAAGAACAGAGACATTAATAACAAATCTATATATTTGCTAATAATTTTCCAAACTTAACACCTCACAATAAAAGGTGTTTTATTATTATTAATTAATTTATATGCTGCTTTCCCACAATATATTTGTACACAAAACAGTTCACGAGGTATCAGAATAAGGTAATAATAAAAGACATAGAAGAATCAAATAAGTTAATACAATATGGTAAACAAAACAAACGGTTAATAATCCAGTGATGAATGAATGAATTAATAATATATCAT
Source organism: Podarcis gaigeae (assembly GCF_964106915.1). Classification (NCBI taxonomy): domain Eukaryota; kingdom Metazoa; phylum Chordata; class Lepidosauria; order Squamata; family Lacertidae; genus Podarcis; species Podarcis gaigeae. Next base: position 106,040,234 of record NC_139680.1, on the reverse strand, counting down.
CATCATCAAATAACAGTAGTGCATAAATAGCTACAAACTCTTCTTGTACCTCTACATCCAGGAAGCTTCTTGGCTGAGCTTGGCATAACATGTTCAGCAACTGCAGTATTAACTCCTCAACATACTGCAAAGCATCTTCAGTAGATGACAGCTTAGGGTGGACTTGCATCTGAACCTACATTCAACATAAAATAAACAAATGCGCATATCATACAAAAGTTCTCAAGAGCATCTTACAAGACTTTGAACACAAAAAACCAAGTATATACTTTGCTTTTAAAATATGAAACTGGGTGAGATCCAACTGTGCCAGTAGCAGCAACAAAAATTCTCCTGTCTCTCCTTTTATTGCATTACAATTTGAATTCTATACAATTCGTATAGCATCTGGCACAGTACAATTGCTACAAATCATTAAGTGGTCCATGTTGTCACTCAGCAATTTTCAAGTGGGTAATGAGTGTGGGTGTGGGGTGTGAAACTGGGAAGCCACTGTGCTGCTGCATACAGCCCGATGGCTCCTCTCCAGGTGCAAACCAGATAAACAAACCAGGAAGCCTTGGCTTCAAACTATGTTTGAATGAAGGATCATCATCTGGAGAAGCCATGATCAGCAAGGTTGGCTAGTCACTTTACTTGTTTGGAAAAAATAAACCACAAACTCTGATTCAAACATAACAGGAAGCACCAGCTTCTTGGTTTGTTTACTCTACTTGCACCAGGGAGGAGTACTGTACACCAGCATGCTGTTTGTTTACACAATAAACCAATATACGCCAGAAGTCTGACTTATCATTACATGCTAACAAGGCCATTGTCTAAAAGATACTTAGCTTCAATTATCAAGTTTCATTTTGAGTCTCATGGATGTCAAAACTGAAGGTCTGTGCAAACTGAAACAAGCCAAAGCTCTTTCTACATGTTAGCTGATCTTTTACTTTGTGTGCATTCACTTTATGCAGAAGAGAGAAGCGAGAAGAGGAGTCACAGAATGGCCTGATTTAGACCTAATGACAAACCATCTTACTGAATGAGCAGGTGCAATCTGAGCTTGTGCATTCCTACCCCTCTCTAGACATGCAAAGGGGAAGAGATGAGACGCTTCTGTTTGCTGTTTGTAACCATCCACTCCTGTTTTCTCTTAACTGAGGGGAACACCCTAAACAGATTTGGCCCTGTATATGTGAAGGAGTGTCTCCATCCCCATTATTCAGCCCAGACATGAAAGTCCAGCTCCAAAAGCCTTCTGATGGTTCCCTCACTGTGAGAAGTTAAGTTACAGGGAAACAGGCAGAAGGCCTTCTTGGTAATGGCACCCTCCCTGTGGAATGATATTCTTGTGAGGAAGCTGGTAAAATGTGGGTTGAACGAGGTAACTGTTAGGTGGATTTGTAGCTGGTTGACTGACTGAACCCAAAGAGTACTTAATGGTTCCTTGTCATACTGGGGAAAAAGTGACAAGTGGTAGTGCCGCAGGATTCTGCCCAAAGCCTGTTGTTGTTGTTTATAAATGACTTAGATGAAGGAACTGAGGGGATGCTCATCAAATTTGCAAATGATACCAATGTATTGATACATTGCCCAGGAACGGATTGGGAACCAGAGTGCAATAGCGCCTTCACTTGGTGGTGTATCGCGGGTGGAACTTGCCTGCACATGACTCCCTCGGTGAGCTGGGTGCTGGTGGTGGAGGGACTCCCTCTGCCACCAGCGCCTGGTGGGAGGAACAAGCTGCATCCGCTGGAGCCGATGTGGCTCATTCCTCCCTCCATGTGCTGGGCTGAACATGGTCACTAGATGGCGCCCTTGAGTCACAAAAAAGACTGATGCTGGTTTAATTTTGGATGCTGGCTAATTCCGTAAGTTAAGTAAGTGTTGAGTGAAGCAACACTGCATATTGTGTTAGAATCCAACAGTGTCATGGCCTGTAAGAGAGGGGCTGCTTGCTATAAACAACACCTACAATAAGGGGTCTGCAAAACCAACTCCTGGACAGTTGGTATAAAAATACTGCTTTGACTTTTGCTCTTAGGAGTGAGGAAGTGAAAAATCACTAGGTACTACAAACAATGGGCTGGATCCAAACTAAATTAACTAAAACCAGTAGGGCACATTAGTCATGACTTAACTAAGTGCAACTAACTTAATTGGGATCCAAAGGAAGGACTGGCTATCAAGCCCAGCCAAAATGTCTAGACCCCTAAACTCCATCAACATGTTGCTCTTTTCCCAATTACTAATGGCAGAGTTTGAACCCATTATTACAAGGAAGACAATGCACAAGGTGAAGAGGTGTCTTTCTTCTCCACTGCAATCAAAACAGAGGTTGCCTCTCTAAATAGCTAGAAGCCTGAGGAAAAGAGCCTCTAATTCCAAACACTAAAGGAGACCCTTTTCCTAAGGGTGAAACCCACATAAGAGAAGGGCGAATCTCTGTACTGATTGCCATGTGGAAGTTAAAAGCACATTGTGTACTTCGTGTTTTCAACACAAACTCCCCCCAAATGTCTGGAATTAAGGAAAAATAAGATACATTGTCACTGCTACATATTAAAAGACTGTTTGTTCCTGATGGTTTTAGGCTTGAAGTGACTACAATACTGTACTTGGTCTTCTGCCGGTTCCCTCATTGCGAGAAGCAAAGCTACAGGGAACCAGGCAGAGGGCCTTCTTGGTAGTGGCGCCCACCCTGTGGAACGCCCTTCCAGCAGATGTCAAAGCGATAAACAACTACCTGACATTCAGAAGACATCTTAAGGCAGCCCTGTTCAGGGAAGTTTTTAACGTGTGATATTTTACTGTATTTTTGGTTTTTATGGAAGCCGCCCAGAGTGGCTGGGGAGGCCCAGCCAGATGGGCGGGGTATAAATAATAAATTATTATTATTATTATTAATGCAATCTCACTGCATTGAAGTAGACTGTTTTGCACTCATAATTGGTTATCCTTTATTATCCAACATGTAATGTTCCCCAAACAAGAGAACCAGGAGGACAATGTCCATGATGCACTTTGTCACAGGTGCTATTATGACCTCTAAAAATGGTGAAATTAGTTTTAGCTTAAGAAGCAAATATTTCCTAAACTGAAGCACAATATTTCCTTTCCAGGTAATAGAAATCCTGTTATCTAAAAGCAGTGCTACACATTACAACCACTACAGAAAACACTGGTCTTACAAAAGTGCTGCCTACAGCAAATGTATAAAGTGTGGAAGTAATAATACATGTGCATACATATCTGGTGACACCTGGCCTAATAAACCTTCCCAGGAGCACGTATGTTTATGTATTACATCCAATAATTTACTCATTGTTACAGAAAACATCCACTTGTAATACTGCTGTAATTCTCAGATGGAAATTGACTTGATGCTGTTTTACAAACATAAATAGTACAAAGAAAAAGGCATGCATGAATGCACCCCATGGCAAAGAAGTATTAATTTCAGCAGAACAAAAGTTAATACAAAAATGGTATCCAACTGTTGGTAAGGAATTTGTATGTTTTGTGTGAATATATGTTTCAAGGACCTGTCTCTGAAAACTTCACTGCAAGCTAAAATCTCCTCTCACCCCCATTAAGATCTTATTTTAGTATATGTTTACAGATTTAGCTCTATACCTGGCAAGGCAAGCAACATTTCGTGCCTGCCAAATAAGAAATCAAAGTAGTGCACTACTAAGAGATCTACACTAAGATTATTCCAATAGGAATCCACTTACAGTTAAAACAGGCTCACACCAGTTTTAGGTTTCACTTCTTGCTCCCTTCCTGAGTTTTTTCTTTATTTGGGCCCTTTGCCCAAACATGAAGACCTGATTTTTCTGCTTTTAAAAAAAAATTGGTCTGCCACTTAGAATATCTATAATTCAGTCTCACTGAATTAGGCTGTAATCCTAAACATATTTCTAGGCAGTAAGTTTGATCTCTGTGAGATTTTATGCTTGAGTAAATACGAGCAGGATCACACTGTTGTTGCTGTTTCTAGTCAGAATGGCACCATTCTGGTAATAAAAGGAGACAACTGCGTGGATATGTTTGTGATGGCAATATGGTAGCCAATTAAAAGCAATCATGCCAGAAGAGCAGGTAGTAGCCTAAATACATATATGAAATAGATACAGATGTGAATACAGATATCAGCATAGGCTGCTTTCTGAAAGTATTAGCCTCTCCAACAAGTTTATTTTAGATTTCTAAATGTAGAGGGGGCCATTTTTAATTCACAATTTCCAGCCAGAACCAAGGTTACTCTATAAAACAATTTCAACAGCAAAGTTAAATGCAACACTACATGTTAGTTAGTCATCAAGACCACTGTATTACAGATAAAATTAGAATTACACATTTGCTAGGCATACAGTCAACCTAATAAAATGCAACAGGTGACATTTATACATGAAGTCTAAGCTGTGCTCATGCAAGTCTTATAGCACCCCTCTACTTGGTGTCTTCCAGATGTCCACTGGAGACGATGGGGGTTGCAGTCCAAAACATTCAGAGTGTGCCAAGTTGGAGAAGGGTATTTTATCATCTTAAGCCACCTGAAACATGGCACTGTTTTCTTTTTAAAAATTTTGTAGACAGAACAATGTTGTCTAGCACTCCATATTTCAGTTTTTATTAAAGGATTTTGAGGGCATATATTTAACAGCTGTCATTCTACCTCAAAAATAGTGAAATTAAACCTTACTTATATTGGGTGGTATCCAATTATGCCATACTCAGAGCAGACCCATCAAAGTCAATGAATTTCAGAACTTAAGTCCAATTATTTCAATGAAAATATTCTAAGTATAACTAACATTGGATATATTGTCCACTCTTTTTACAGGATAAAACACATTACTGTGTACACAAATAATAGGACTAACAAAAAATGTTGGTCTGAAAAATGCCACTACATATACGGATATTATAAAACTATTTTCCCCAGACAACTAGTAAGTAATCAGTCCCACTACATAGCAAAGCTAGATGTCCACTGAAATCTGAAGTATGTATGTCCCAAGTAAAATGAAGTTAGCAGATATTTTAGACTAGAATACAACTTAACAAGTATAATGCACTGGGCACTTGAAAACTGTATTTTATACTCCCTGGGTTACTGACCCAGGGTTAAGCACTAAAAATGCATTGATATAACCCAAACCCTGTTTAAATCACACTGCAAATCACTGGTTCTTAAGTGCTTAACCCAGGTCCGTACTTCAATGAAGAAAGTGTGATAAATACAATAAAAAAAATAATCTTTCAGGAACACAAAACACAACACAGCATAAATCTGTAATCTTTTTGTCTCAAACAAAATGTAATGTTGTAATCAAACGTCTATTAAGGCCTTAAAACTTACGAGTATTTATTGTTATCAAAACTGTAACCACATTAATTTTTAACTGTGACTGCAGTAATAGAAAATTTAAAGCAAGTATGGTCAATATGTGTGAACATTTTAAAAATAAACTTCTTTTTACCTTAAAGTAGTTCTAGAAAGTTCTCGCTAAAGCCACTCCAAATGTAACACCCCTGATCTCCTATCCATGGCTAGGGGATTGGGAGTATGGAACAGGCTAGTGAAATCTCTTCAACACCTAATTACCCAGTTATCTCTAAACTGATGTTAACACTAACTTTAGTTTAAAGCTAACAGAGTTTAAATAAAACCAAGGTTAAAAGAGAGTTTGCAAGTAGTAGTTAAAGTTAATTATGGGTAGAATTAACCATTGTGCTGTTCTGAAAAGACAAGGAGGAATTAACCTTCAGTAAGGGAAGTTAGAAGAGAACATGATTAGAAAATTTGAAAAGTTACATCTGGCTTTATACTTTAATATAGGTGGATTCAAAAAAAATCAATGGAAGGTAGACATCTTATTTGCCAAAACAGAATGTCTAGTTGTCTTTTAGGGGCCAGACAGCTTGAAAGTTGTATTTTTCAATACAACATTTTGGTTCCTTAAATTCATTCTGATAGCACAGATAAAATATAACAGATAGAATTCTACTGGATATGTTGCTAGTGTGTGAAAACAGTCAAGATCCAAGGATCCCCAGGCATGCACCTCAAGATAGTGGAAACATCAGGTACAATCCTGGTGACGTCCGGGTATCTTCACTTGGTCACAACTGGCCGATAGCCAGGTGCAAAATGCACCCGGTGAATTTTGAATGCTGCTACCACCTTTCACCTGGGAGCTTTCATTTACTGACCCATAATCTCACTTGCTTTTCCCTCAGGGTCCTTCCATCATCTATCTGTCACTTTCATGTGGGTGAGGTCCTTAGTTCTCAATGGTTTTTCAAAGGAAAGACACCAAAGGGGTACCATAATTCTCTGAGGTGACTCCTACCAGCATTGGCCCATCACTGGAAAGTCCTCTGCCTGCAGCATGCCTGGCTCTCTCTCCCCATCCTGAATCACATCTTCAGTATACACAGAGTCCAGCTTGCCTACTTCAATGCAGCATCAGCTGCAGCTAATTAATACTGTCCCATGCACCAAATTACCAGCAAATAAGTAAAGGCATGTAAAGAATTGCACTGCAAGAATCTCTAGTCACTTCATCTAGGGCTGCCATATGTCCAGGACATTACTGGGATTTCAAAGGTGGAAGTGACGTCTAGGGGGAATTTCCGGAAGGCACCGTTTTGTCCTAGATTTTCGGCATGTAAACTGAGAAATCACTTTTTTCTGGCGTTTTGGTAAAAATAATAATCTCAGGAACAATGGGGTTTGTCTAAGTAAGCTCAACAACTTACTTTTTTGAAATACAGCAACCCTACTTTACACTCTGAACCAAGTTTCCTCAGTCCTCTTTTCCCCACCAAGTTCCTGACATCCTCATTTTTTAAATCAGCCCTGAGTGCTCACTGGAAGGACAGATCCTGAAACTGAGGCTCCAATACTTTGGCCACCTCATGAGAAGAGAAGACTCCCTGAAAAAGACCGTGATGTTGGGTAAGATTGAGGGCACAAGGAGAAGGGGACGACAGAGGACGAGATGGTTGGACAGTGTTCTCGAAGCTACCAGCATGAGTTTGACCAAATTGCGGGAGGCAGTGGAGGACAGGAGTGCCTGGCGTGCAATGGTCCATGGGGTCATGAAGAGTCGGACACAACTAAACAACAACGACAAAATTTGTTTGACAACAGCTTCAGAATAACTTCAATATGCCCCTGCTTTAAAAATAAATGAGGCTAATAAATCTTTTTGAGAAAATCAGAAAAGCAAGTTTTCAAGTTACACAAACACACTTATGCATTATTCCAGCTTCAAAATACTGGTGCATGATGTGTATAAAGCACAGCCCATGTATTTTAGGGCTGGTAGACCAATCATTAGAATATTGCCCTAGGATAAAGAAAGCAGGCTTCTCAAAGTTGTGAGTAATAATTGTTCAGTGCACCTAGATATTATGTATGGGTTAAAATGTTACCAACCTCACAAGATAAAATGAACCATGTTCAGGTAACAAAGTAAACCTAGCTTGTGTTTTAAAAAGTGGTTATCTGCACAAGCAGCCAGGGAACAAATTAAACAACAAATTGCAACACAGATCTAGCAAAAACAAATACCACCTTTATCCTATTAAATTCTATGCACCAGCCATCAGTCAATAATGTTTAAAAACTAATCAAGCTCAATACAGATTCTGATGGAGCAGGACTTTCATCACTTAACTCTAATTGTCAAGAAACACATATTGGTAGCAACTATACTGGAATATAATACAACAGCAAATAACATAATTTTCTTCAGTGAGGCAGATATATCTGAAGGACTCATAACATTCCAGTCTAAATTAAAGACCAACTCAAAAACCTGTCATGCCACATTAATATATTTGTGTAATATTCAGTATCATCTGAACTATTTAAAACGCTGCCCATCTTCCATTTGGGAGCAAAGTGATAATCACACCTACAGCTCTCCTAAAGAATATCACTGCTATATTTTTGTTGTTGCTCGAAGTCATGTGCACATGTATCTGGTACTTAAAGTTCAGATCATTTAGTAGCTATCCTATAGGACCATGTTGGGAAGTGGAAAACCAGCTATCTACCCCAAGTGTTCTACCGGCAGTCGCTTATTGATTATATTTATATCTCACCTTCCTTCCAACACATAGTGGCATATATGGCTCTTCTCCCTCTCCAATTTATCTTCACAGCAACCCTGTGAGGTTGGTTAGGCTGAGAGACAGCGAAAGGCCCAAGGTCACCCTGCGAGCTTCATACATTACCTTGTATTTTATTCTGCAAACTGCCCTGAGATCTTATGATGAAGGGCGGTATATAAATCTAATGAAGAATAATGAGTATACCGACACCCACGAGCACAGCAGACAGGTTTGCAGGATGTCAACATAGGCGCATGAAAACACTGACTATCCCCAAACCGATTATGTGAAAGTCGGAGTACTGGAGCACTGCCAGTTATCACACATGCCTGTCGGCATCCCCTTGCGTTACGTCCAAATTCGGGACACACGCGCGCTTACACACGTATTTGTCCTCACCTGGGGCTGTCACCAATGACACGTGGATGTCAACACGTAGCAAACCTTGGGCATTTGCGAATTTACCCCTATAAAACGAGCAGCCTTCCCACCCCTTCTGGATCCGCCCCCCCCCCCCCAGCGCCCCTTCCTCACCTTCTTCAGGGCTGGCACGAGCAGCCCCCGCCACTTGGGCGCGTTTTCCTCGCTGAAGAACTCGTACTGCAGCGGCGGCGCCTGCATCCTGCCCGCGCCGTCCCGCGCCCTGTGAGGGGAAGCGGCGGCAGTCACTGCTGGGGCCGAGCCGCTCGGCGGTGCTCCGGGGCCCGGAGCGGCGGCGGCGGGCGACACCCGGAACCGGAGGAGGGCAGAGGCAGCAGCAGCGGGAGCCGCCAGGGGTGGTGGCAGCGGCGGCGGCGACGGAGGGACCCAGCGCCGGGGGGCGGCGGCGACATCCCTTGCCCGCTCGCTCGCCGCCCGGCCCGGCCTTCCCTCACTCAGCGCCGGGGCTGGCCTGGGACAAGGCACCGCCGGGCATCCTTTCCCTCGCCCTGACAGGACGCGGCGAGCGGGGCAGAGGGCGGCCGAAAGGGCGACCGAGGGGAAGCCCTGCCCGGCAACGGCAGGAAAGTGACGGTTGCTGAGGGGAGGGAGGGGCAGGGTCCCGAGCGCGGCTTTGAATTCTCGGGCGGCGCGAGCGGGGTGGGGGTGGGGGCTGCTCTTCCCTTGCCCTGACGGTTACAACCGCCGGCGCGTGCGCAGTCGGCGCAAAGGCCGACGGGGCGTGCGCAGATCGGGTCGCCTCCAAGCTCTCCTCCCCTTTTCTTCGCTTCCCGCAACCTTATTCTCTGGAAGTCGATCCGGCTCGGCGTTGCCTTTCCCCACTTCCCCCGCCCCTTCCTCTTCAGGGCGGAAGTGAAAGTCGGAACACCTCGCGCGACGCAGCGCAACAAGTCTTTCTCAATCCGCTTGGGGAGGAGGTGTTTTCAATTGTGGGGGAAAGAGAGAGAGAGGAAGAGACGGATCATTTCCACAGCGCCCCCTGCGGAGAGGAGGACAGGTGAGCTGCGCTCGCCTGCGAGAAGCCCACTGTTCCTTAGATAGGAAGAAGCTTTATAAACAAAACAGAGCCGAGCAGTTCTATCCTGTTTCCACTTGCTGTTTTTATTTAACCCACTCCGCTTATTTAAACCAAAGGTTTGTACACTGACCACTAATAACCAATCATATGTTGTAGATATTATTGCAAATTTATTATGCTTTTTTTACGATGTACAAATGACATTAGGAGACTTGGTCTTTTTATTTATACGCTTTATTATTCAAGTGGCTTGGGGTGTTGTCATAAACTTCTAAAACTTATAATGTATGAATATAAAATGTTACTTTCTAAATATCAATAGTATTTTAATACAGTGCTGTACCTTTAGTGCCACACTGCTGTCCAGCGGTACCTCGGGTTACATACGCTTCAGGTTACATACACTTCAGGTTACAGACTACGCTAAGCCAGAAATAGTGCTTCAGGTTAAGAACTTTGCTTCAGGATGAGAACAGAAATCGTGCTCCGGCGGCACTGCGGCAGCAGGAGGCCCCATTAGCTAAAGTGGTGCTTCAGGTTAAGAACAGTTTCTGGTAAGTACGGACCTCCAGAACGAATTAAGTACTTAACCTGAGGTACCACTGTATAGTGTTTGCTGAGGGCAAAAAAGGGGACAGGCAGATGACACACATTTTTCACTTGTGTCGAGAACTTTTATCCACCAAAGGAAAACTTTTTGCCTTTCACCCAATTTGCTTTGTCTCCTCTTTGATCAGTTGAGGAAGGCATCTAGCAAAATGGCACAAATTACATTTAGGCTTTAGCTTGGAGATTTCACTGTGTTTTGCAGATGTATTTCACATCTCCTGTCACAATCTCTGTGGCCTTGTCAAGAGCAGCCTCATGGTGGTGCCCTTGTCTGACTGTATGTTCTTGTCATAAGCGCAGAGAGGGGCAGGAAGCCTGTGGGGAAACGCTGCGTATGTGTCTGTCCGATTATGTTTTGTGCTCTGAAAACTATTTCCTCCACCTCCGTTGATGTCAGGGTGCAGCTGTCAAAGTCTGAGGCCTCGTGCTGTCACTATGCTGCAGGAATGTTTAGCAGTACAGTATCTGTTTGGATAGGTTCTGCCACACTTATAGCTGGTTTTAGATTATCCACCTACTCGGAGAAGTATTTGGCAACTTCTACAAGGAACGCAAATATTACTCTCACTCTGTGCGGCAGCACACACAGTAGCGGTCAGTGAGGCTGTGATACCCTCTTGCCTTCCAAACGCCCTGGGGCGAGGCAGTGGGAAGGGGCACTGTGTCAGAGCCAATCTAACCCTCCTGACAACTGTGCCCAGTGCTGTGCCTGCAGGAGGTGCGAAGGCGGGAGAGTACCCTTGCCCTCATAGTGACCCTGAGGGGCTCCCATTTGGTGTCACCCCAATGCATTGCAGGGACCCTCTTACCACTCAACATCCAAAAACCCCAAGTGCTGCACCAACAAGTACAAAATAACCCCCCTGCAGCGCCACAAATCCAACTCAATGGTGTAACATTGGAAAATGTCAATCACTTCTACCTAGGCAGTTATCTTTCCACAAGGGCTGAAATCCAGCATCACCTGAGCTCTGCGAGTGCAGCTTTCTCCCGACTGAAGTGCAGTGTGTTTGAGGACCAGGACATTCGCAGGGAAAGCAAAATGCTTGTTTACAAAGCTATTGTACTACCACCTTACTATATGCTTGTGAAACATGGACCACTTATAAACGCCATCTCCAACTCCTCAAAAGATTCCATCAGCAGTGTCTCTGAAAAATTTTACACATCACTTGGGAAGACAGGCGAACTAATATCAGTGTACTGGAAGAGGCAAAGATCACCAGTGTTGAAGCAATGATTCTTCAACATCAACTTTGCTGGACTGGTCATGTTGTGCGGATGCCTGATGATCATCTTCCAAAGCAACTACTCTATTCCAAACTTAAAAATGGAAAGTGTAATGCTGGCGGTCAACAAAAGAGGTTTAAAGACTGTCTCAAGGCAAATCTTAAAAAATGACAACTGGGGAACACTGGCCTGCGAGTGCTCCAAAGGTGTCATGGGCTTTGAAGACATTCGAGCTCAGGACGCAAGGGAGAAACTTGCTAAGAGGAAGGCATGCTTGGCAAATTCACACCGTGATCAATTCCCACCCAGAAACCAATGTCCCCACTGTGGAAGGATCCAGAAGAATTGGCCTCCACAGTCACTTACGGACTCATTGTTAAAACCATGTTTATGGAAGACAATCTTACTCAGCTACGAGTGATCGCCAAAGATCTTGTTTGTAGGCTGGGGTGCAAGCCTGTCACATCTTTCCACTCTCCTCATATGGGATCTGCTCAGACTTGGGAAGTGTGTACATACTGGCTAGCAGGGTAACTGGAAACCCTGTGTGTGTGTTTCTCTCAGGGAGAAGCAATTTCAAGGAGAAAGGCATTGGAAACAGGACTGGCTTTCCCTTTCTGCTTTACAGAAATACAGCAGTTTGTGGCGCTGTCATTTCTAGTTTGGGGCCTTTGAAGTCTTGGGAGCAAGTTCTGTTTATTCCAGTGGACCCTGCACAGAATATCCACTTCTTAGCTTTGAGTTTAGCATATGTTACCTGCAATACCAGCAATTGCTGTAGCTTCGTTTCATAGTGGCTGTTTATGCTTCGTTTTGATTGTGAAGCAACTTTCGTTAGCGCCGTGAAATAGGTGCACTTCTGGATATAAGTCAAAACTACTTGTGCATCTTATGCAAACTCTGCTTTTATGTTCACTTTGGAAAGAGCAATCAAAGCATACTGAAAATCTGACTGGAACCATTTCCAAGATCCTGGTTTAAAATTTGGGGGATGAGACGCTAAAAAAAAAAATGTGACAAGTACAGGGGGAAATTACACTTGTGCATTGCGTAGGTGCCACAGAAATATCCAAGTATTGTTAACGCACCCCCTGTACTAGTTAATGGTGGACATTTGCTCAAATTGATTATTATTGCAAGATTGGTTAACATGAACTGGTATTAATTTCTCAAGGGATCCTTTAATAGTTTTCCTCAAAAACCTCTATACCCAAACAGGCTGGAGGAAATGTGTTTGTGTGCGTAGTTTTCACCAATTCCTCTTCCCCTGGAAGCCCTTTGGAAAGCTGCTTCAGAAGGTTGCTGGACCCTCCCCTGTGGGAACCTCCACCAATTTTGGGCCTCTTCTACAAAAACAAGAACTTCTGTTCACAAAAGGGACATTCTGGATTCAACCCACAGGGGATAATGGAGGTTCTCAGAAATAATAATTATTTTTGTGTTTTTATATTTTAAACCACCCGGTTATCTTCAGATGAAGGGTGATACTGAAATCAAATAAATAAATAAAATTAATAACCAGTTTTGTTTGAATCAAAAGAAGGTATTCAAAGAAGGAAGTAAATTCAAGATTTACTAAGAAGCTATTGGTTAATTATAACTTAAATCTTCCCCAAATGTGTTTATTAATGTGTTCTTAACATTTATTTTATATAGAGTGTAATGTAAAAGTCAAAGTAACTAAAGTCATCTTAATTTTTATTCTTTCTACATTTTTATTGGAATCAAAACTGATTTCAGTTAAGAAAACCTTCCCCCGATCAGAAAATTAGTGCAGATGATAATCCACTTGTACAACAAACATGTTAAAAAAAGTTTATTTTACATTATATACATTATGAAATATTCAAAAGCATTAACAACATCAATACAGACCATAAATCACTTCTTAATGTAGTTTTGTTCTTAGTCTATATCACAGTATAAAGAACTTATTTTTTTTAAAAAAGCGCCAGTATGTGCATTTTTCTCAAACTTGGCATTTACATACTGCACTGGGGGGGAAAAATCTAAAATAGGTTTCCTCAAAACTAAAATTCCTGTGATGTGTAATAAAAACCATTTAAATCATTTGCGTGAGGTAGTAACTAAATCATTTGGCCGGGTGTTAAGACATTAAAAAAAAGTGAAAATAAGGCCATTAAAAAAAATTAAAGCAAAAAAGCCCCAAACAGGCCAAATTAAGACAATTATTCCATTCAACAACTCTTTTTTTCTATTTAGAACAGCTATTCTGTATGTTCAAGCTTCCTGCCTTGAGAGAAATCAGCTTGTGCGCTGATGAAGCTCTGCATGTTTGCAAAGGATTTTTGGGCATTGTATGTGTTGCACACTCAGTGAACACACGGTTGCTTGCTAGGCACACTGAATGGGCCTTAGTGCTGCCCATCTTACAGACTCTGCAACTGCTCATGGCAAGGGGGAAAATCAGTAGGGGTAAGCATGCTGTCCTTCAGGAATGCTTTCCACTATTACCGATCATCTCAGGGAGAAGACCCCTGCAAAGTGTTCCAAGGGATTCTGGGGTTCCCTGGAACAGAGCTTGGAAAACCTACACAATCCCACCATGTAAGGAAATAAGGAACCGGTATGGGATCCTATGGTACAAAGTTATCCTATAAGAACCGCAGAACAGCTCTGCAGCTCCAAATGGGTACATTGGCAATTCGGTGTGGATGTGAACTCGTTCTGTCCTTCCAAGTCAGTTATCAACATCTTAATGAGGAAAATGCACACCTTCATCTTAATGCAAGTGCTAAGGAATATTTTGCAAGTACGGAACAGGATACTTTTGCAGGTGGCTATTTGGATCCATCCCAAAGTATTTCAACCACTTCCATGATGTAGAATGCTGTAATCTGTTGTTGTTGTTTTTTGCATGATATGAGCAGCACTGGTTAACAAAGACTCATAATAATGCTAATTTTACCATTGCAGACATTTAGAATTACGGCAAGGTACCACTATTCAGGATTTATTCCCATTCCAAAATATGTACTCCCCCGCCCCCAAGCACAGAAAATAATTAAAGAATTTTCCTTAAATATAAAAATACAGGTGTTCAACTGGCTGGTTTCACAAAGAAAACTACCCCAAACTCCTAAAATTATAACGCCCGAATCATATTCACAATGTCACAGCTTACGTTTGTGACTAAATACATCACATATTAATACTTTGTGCAACCAAAAACACCAGTGTACTTGCATATAATTAAAAACAAGATCGTAATAGGATTGCAGTCTTGGTTACAATGTCTAAAAAGGTAAGGTTTATTTGTATTAGTAAATTACATAATAAAATACAATAGTGTTATTAAATGTGCTGTGTTTATCGCTAGCATCCAATTCTTGAAGAGTCCTTAAAATAGTACCCCAAATGCAATTTTATGTCCTCAGCTTTTTTACATTTATACAGATAAGACATTTGACCACTATCTACATAAACTCAAGAGAGGCTTTCAGCAATACATTTCACTGAAAAAAAAATTCTGCATATGTACAAAGATTACATAATGGTGAATCAAGCACTTTTGTGGTATTAATGTGCTAACCGTGTCCATATCATTCAGGCACTCACTCTCCCATACATCACAATAAATTACAAAGCAACTGAAGTTGGGGTACTGCAGCTTTTGTGCAATTTCAGCCATCCTAAAGTGTTGAAGCAGTAGTGTTTCTCTGTTCATGATTCAATCGCCATGCATATTGCTTCTCAGTAACTATTTTCATGGCCTGCTAAGATGTATAGATTGCTGTTGGCTGTCGGGTTGTCGGTTGGCCTACTTTCCAGTACCACAACTCTGAAGGGTGGGATAGGTGGGTGGGCGGAGTAGAAGAAGAAGAAGGAAAAAAAAGGAATACGTTAATCCACTACTTATAAATCAAATTGGGGCTAGGCTCCTGGCAGGGGGGAGGTGAGCAGAGCACATCGTCAAGAAACCCTCTGATGGAGCCATGAGGCTACAAAAATTACAGATTGGCAAATCAAATTACAGGACTTGGTGGAGACAGCTCAACTGACTAGTAAACTCAGAGGAAACTCAAAGCAAAAATTTGCGGAAAAATGGGATGGTTATAGAAGATACGTTCAAAAATACAATAATAGTTTTGACTCCGTGCTAGCATTCGAGTGATAAAGGAACTAAAAGGAGGTGGACAACAATTAAGGATTTATTATGTTTTCAGAATGTATTAGAAAAATTATACAGAAAGGTTTATTGTTTTGTGTACATTTAAATGTAAGATTTAAATATATGCAAAGGGACTTGACAGGAAGTCAAAGTTGAAGAAAGGATTTTGGAAGATAAAAGGGGGAAAATATTTACTTTCATTATTATCATTTTGTGTGCAGGTGTGGGTGTCTGCACATATGTGTGTTGTTGTATGCAATGTTTCGGAGGAAATAAGACGGTAAATAACAAATAACAAACTAAATATTGATGTATGTAATTTTTATTTCTTAGTTATATTTAGTGGTAGTATGGCTGTATTGTTTTTTGTAACAAAATTATTCAATAAAAATTATTTTTAGAAAAACCCCTCTGATGGAGGGCTTCTCCTCAGCACCTGCTCCACCACCTCCAATCCACAACCAGGATTGGTTGTGGACAAGTGTGTAAATTGTAAATTGTCATTTACAAGTGTGTAAATGGCAATGGCAGCAAAGCTCTGCGTTCACAGCCGCTCCCTACCCTCTTCCTCTGGGTGATGGTGGGAACTGGTTACCTCAGGTCCAATTTTCATAGCCCAGAGGGAAAGGGCAAGAAAGTGAGTAGCTGGTGGCTCTTACTACTTTTCTGGGGCAGTGCCCCCTCAACAGTTGTCCTATTAGGCTAACCCCTGGTGCTGGCCCTGAGCTGCATGGTCAATGTATTTATTTATGAACATAGGTAAATGTATAGGACCCCTGGACGGTTAAGTCCAGTCAAAGGCGACTATGGATTTGCGGTGCTCATCAAGCTTTCAGGCCGAGGGAGCCGGCGTTTGTCCACAGACAGCATTCCGAGTCATGTAGCCAGTATGACTAAACTACTTCTGGTGCAATGGAAAACCGTGACGGAAACCAGAGCGCACAGGAATGCTGTTTACCTTCCTGCTGCAGTGATGCCTACTTATCTACTTGCACTGGTGTGCTTTCAAACTGCTAGGTTGGCAGGAGCTGGGACAGAGCAATGGAAGCGCACTCCGTCACAGGCTTTTAAACCACTGACCACGAAGCTCAGTGGTTTAGACCGCAGCGCCACCCATGTCCTATGAACACACACACTCACTCACTGCTGTATCATAAAATATATATCACAGCAGTTAACAATATGAAAACATAAAACCAAAGAATAAAATCACAGAAAGTTAAAAACAAAACAAGAAATTGAAAACAATACCAGGCCCTACTCCCTCCCCACTTGAACCGTTTCCACTCTTGTTTCAATATGTTATCATACCTGTCAGAGCCAAGGAGTCTGAATATTCTTGTACTGTCGGAAATTTCCTGTGTGATCTGTTTGAAAAGCCAAACAAATACTTAGTGGAGTTTTAAGTGTCTGATATAATCAAGGCTTAAGACAAAACTGAGAGGATAGCATGTTTATATCTTTGCTCCCTGCCCTGCCCCCAGCCCCTCCTGCATCTGCCACAAGGGCGGGGGCTGTGAGAGACATAGAAGCAGCCACCAACCAGGGAATTCCTGGCCTGTGTGGGACCAACAGCTGATCCAACAGTTAGGAGATTTGGCAGCAGAATAGCATTTTCTGGCACATTGGAGAACAAGGGGAGAAGACTGAGATACACCTTTGCCCTACTGTAGTTATGATGGTTTCACTGTCTTCTTTTATTGAGTTTTGAATATATTTGCAATCCTTCCTTTTGGCAGCTTTACATAAATTTACTCTAACCAGAAACTAGTGTTTGAAGACACTGACAAATTTAAAAATCAGTCGGCTAAGGAGTGCCTCTCTTTAGTAGAACTACTAAAGGAAAAGTGCTATGTAGAAATTTACATGCTCCAAGTGTTTTACACAGCTTGAAGCAATTATTAAAATATGCCCTCTATTATACCTCTCTATTATCACCCCTATTCAGATGGCAGAGGGGATTTGAGAGAGTTTACAGATAAGCTGAGCAAGGTACCAGGAATTTCCAGCTATTCCTCTGATTAATGTGCCATACATTAGCCATTTCTTTCGGAGCAACCCAAGTACTTACAGACAAACCATTGTATTTTATGAAATTATGTGAAAAAATGAAATATTAATTATGGAAACTTCTATTTGTTTCCATAATTAATATTTCATTTTTTCACATAATTTCACATAATCTTGCCTTTATTTTTCAAGGCAATTTAAAGGAACAGAACTTTTTTATTATTATTCTACCCTGCAATATTTACCTCGTTTGATCGAAAACTCCTGCCTTGCATTCCATGTTTCCAGAAAGCCAGAACACTATCTTGTAGGCAAACTGGAAGAAAAAGACCATTTGAATTAGCTTTTTTTACAGACTGCAGCCAAGTGCACATGCTTATTTACACCTAAACTGCATTGAATTTATGCATATCTGAATAGGTGCAGTCCAAAAAGAGTTCAACATGCCTAAGCCCAACTAAAATTGAAGGTCTGGTTCAGACAACTCCCCAAGTTCATATGTATCGGACAATGTTGTTTTTAGCTGAAAGCAAAAAGGTTTCACTCTCCTTTTGCATGTGGGTCTGAATCTCTCCATGGCTCAGGAACTGAGGTCCAGCTCCGAGGGCCTTCTGGTGGTTCCCTCACTGCGAGAAGTGAGATTACAGGGAACCAGGCAGAGGGCATTCTCGGTGGTGGCGCCCGTCCTGTGAGACGCCCACCCATCAGATGGCAAGGAAATAAACAACTATCTTACTTTTAGAAGACATCTGAAGGCAGCCCTGTTTAGGGAAGTTTCTAATGTTTGATGTTTTATTCTGTTTTTAATCTGTTGGGAGCCGGGAAACCCAACCAGATGGGTGGGGTATAACAACAACAACAACAACAACAACAATTTAGTTGTGGTCACCCAAGCCAACAACAAGGAACCTCGGCCCATGGAGTTAATTAGGACTGGCACAGGTTCCACTCATTAGTCACCATCAACATCCCTAGGACATCACCATGAGGAAGTCAGTAGGACTGCTGAGGCCCACCTACCTGTCAAAACAGTACAGTACACTAGGAATGATGGAACCAAGGATCTGGCCCACCAGCTGGATCCAGCTTCCACCTCTTATCTAAATCAGGTTAGATCATGATCTGAACTGGGCCACTGTGTTTAAGAACGTGCCTGCATGCTTACATTTCACTGATCTCAATAGGACTTGGGTGTCCTCTCACAAGGTGACAAAATGGATTCCTCTTAAAATGAAATGGGGTTGGGGGGAGAGACCCACAACAACCAGGGGACTAGGGGAATCTAAGGGAGCATAACCCAGTAAAAACCTCACATTTAACACCCCAATAGCTATTTAATGTTAACACAGAAATTAAGGCATTCAGCTAATGTTTTTGTTTTTTTAAAAAAATATTCCTAACTCCAAAAGTTAGTAAGGGAAATTGCCTAAGGATGGTTTCAGAACCGACAGCAATTAACAATGGAAATCCATGCAAACTCCAGATATCATTTCCTGTACATGATACTACTGTAAAACATTTACTTGTTTCTAGAGATATTTAAATGTTAGAATTCTGAAAAACGTTGGCATTTTATCCAATAGATACTTTTGCAAACAGTGCTGCAGTCACATATTTGCCTTTGCTCTTGATCTTCCATTGTTTTAAAATAATAAACAACTTTTTAAAATGATAATTTATTATTTGTCTCAACTGTTCAGAAATACATAAAATAAATAGTCTGTGCCTCCTACAAACCCAATGATGATGATGAGATTTTCATCATGTTGTGAAATACTCAAGGAGTTAACTAGCTGATAAAGTTTTAAGACTAAACTTTACATACCTATTGTTTCGATCTGGAAATCGAATGTGAGTTCCGAGGACAGTTTCCGACTAGATTTTAATCTGCCTTGCAAATTTACAATTTTTATGCAGCCTGAAAAACAGACACCATAATTCAGCAGCTTTCCTTACATCGTGAATGTTACTAGAATATGTATGTCTAGGTCAAAGACGTAACTTACAATCCAAACAGACTAAAATGGTATCTCTCTCCAATTGTGTTACATGCGCAACGTTTGTCTGTGTAGTATCTGCCAAAATACCAAAACAAGATTAGTTGACATTCATGTGTAAATATTAATTCAAGGCAAACACTCTCCAGTTCAATTGTTCTGTTTGTATAAGAAAGCCACCGCACAGGGCTTTTTTCTTTTCTTTTTGGAATCCATGATCCTGGTTGGCTTGGTACTATGTTGGCTCCCCATAAGTCTTCCCTAGAAGACTTGGTACTGGGTTGGCTCCCCATAAGTCTTCCCTAGACAACAAAAGGTGGTGCTGGGTGGTGCTGGGGCAGGGACTTGTTTGGGGGAATGAATGAATGAATAAAATTTATTTATTTATTTATACCCTGCCTGACAAAACTCAAGATGGCTTACAGATAAAAGAAGAAAAAACAATATATAAAAAGCAACCATTGATGGAATTAGAACTATATATAATTTGTTTAAAACAAAATAGTTAAATAATTTCTCCCCCAGTGACTCAGTCAGAATCACCCCCCCCATAGCAGCGATGGCTAACCTTTTGCATCATGGCCTCACAGAAAATCTCTGTAGCAATTGGTAATGGTTCTGCTAACGGCAATGGTTCTGTTAGACAGCTAACTACTTGAAAAGGTGATCGAAAGATACACAAACCTGTTTCTGTAAACCATGAAGAGGTAGAATTTGGGTTGACTGTTTCAAACTTCACCACCTGGTTGAAGTCTTTCCCTTTACTCACACCGACACAAACCAGAGGGAATTCCTGCTCAGGTACTACCAGCATCTCAAACAATCTCAGTGGACAAGGTACAGGAAAGTCTATGTGCTACATTAAGAAGTAAACTGGTTAGCCACAAAATAGACATGGAGGTGTTTGTATAATACCATTAAAGTACTGGGTAGTCTTCAACTATGCACAAGTATAACAAACAAGTGGATGCCCTCCTTTCTCCCCCACCCCCAGCCCCCAATATAGAATCATAGAATCATAGAGTTGGAAGAGACCACAAGGGCCATCGAGTCCAACCCCCTGCCAAGCAGGAAACACCATCAGAGCACTCCTGACATATGGTTGTCAAGCCTCTGCTTAAAGACCTCCAAAGAAGGAGACTCCACCACACTCCTTGGCAGCAAATTCCACTGTCGAACAGCTCTTACTGTCAGGAAGTTCTTCCTAATGTTTAATATGCTCCCGAGGACTGAGGAAACCCCCATAACAGATTGTGGGGGGGGGGGGGATATGAAGGGAGATGTTCTGTTGCACAGGGAAAAACTATTGTGCTGATGGAATGTCACCCTTAGCACTACTATTATTTCAACATCAAAACAGGATAAAATAATGTGGTCATCAATTGTATGGTGACTTCAAGCCTCTTTTAAGAAAGGTGAAACAAGCATCACTAAAACAAGGTTTATGCAGATTTTGCCATTCTTACTAAAAGTGTTTCTTGTAGTTATCTGAAGCACTGTGCCAATATCCTTTGACTAAGAGCAAAGCCTTTTTTGATCTTAGTCAAAGGATACTGAGAAGCCTTTAAACATTACAATAGCTACAAGCCACTTGATCTTATACCAGGAAATGCATTAAGTTCCTCCACCTCTTTAAATCAGTGTGCCAGATCTTCAAATTATCTCAATGGTGGTTAGTTGCAGGCTCTTTTCTGCTGCAGCCCTGGGGTCTGGCATGAGTTACACAAAAAGATGCTCCAAAGAATCTCCTGGTTGCTTTTTAGAAAGACAGCTGCTTTAATTTTATCTCATCCTTGTGTTTTGTTTTTAAGGTGGCGTTTATGGTCTTAATTGGCTCCCCTGGTTTTTGTGTTGTTTTCGAGAGAGTTGGAACAGAAGTGGACAAATCAACAACAACAACAAGGAATCCTTTTCACTCTTCAGGCTGGAAGCTAATAGAATACAACAAAATATTTTCTGCTGTGAGAGTAATATTTACAGCAGGATAACTTTTCAAATGCAACCTACCTTGATCAACATGAATTTCTGCATTGGCTCAACCCACTCTAATAGAATGATACTAGACTGCAGGGCCCCACAAAGGTATTTGTGTCCTGAGTAAGGATTCCTCACTAAGAAAGAAAAATGATTTTTTAGAAACCCTTCACAGTAAAGCAAAGTGTAGATGAGTCCTGTGTGAGATGTGATCTGCAAAAGACCAATGCTGCTCTGATGGATTTCTTTCCTGGTACACCAGCTGGGGAGAATCTCAAGCCTTAGTAAGCCTGACAGTGAGATACAGATAGCTATGGAACTATCACAAATATTTTCCCATTTCTGGCACATATAATCCTACTACTGAAAAAGCTCCTGGCTAAGATGAGGCATCTGGTAGGGCTTGACTGCCTGAGATTCATTTTCTCTCTTCATGTGAGGAAATTCAAGCTTCCGACTATGAGAACCACTGGCTCAAGTCCAGAGTAAGCTCTTGAAAGTTGAAAGTGCTCACATGGGATCCTGCTAGCAAATACAGAAGACATACTGCCATTTACTTAAAGACTGTATTTTTCCAGGTTTTTCACTAAATGCAAGAATTATACAATTGTCTCAACCTGTCACATGAACAACCTCTGTTGAACTGTAGTAAAGAACCTAATTTCCCCACATTTTGCTGTTCTTTCCACCCTTCCCTTTGTGACCTGCGGTTGCCACCTGCACACATTAACACTTGAGGAATACAGAGGAAACTGCAGAGAGGACTCCCCACCCCCCTTGACTGCTGCCTTCCCCTTTCTTTCCTATGTTACTCTCCCCAAGCCGATTCCCCACTGTTGTGTGACATTTCACAGAATGATGAAACACCCAGATACTACAGAGGTGTTCCGAGAGGTCCAAAAGGTATCCGACATTAAATTCCAAGCAAACCATTTTACTGCCAAAGTAATCCAAGTACAAATTACATTAAATGTCTAATTTGTACATAGCTGTTTATATTAAATAGTATCTCTACTTACCCACACAACACTTCTGACACATCTTTGTGTCTGGAATTTTGGTTGACACTGCAAACTTCCTGGAATACATATATATTTAAAAATACAAGTTAACTTCCTAGTTGTCCTTTTCATCATGATGATCCAGCTGAAGTTCCATGAAGAGTCCCAGAAATTCCATGAACACACCTTGTCACAACCCAGTGCCTGCATGACACCTTCACAAATCTATGCTTCAGGTAAGCACCAACAATGGCGGAGGAAGGGGGGTGCAGTCCGCCCTGGGTGTCAACATTGGGGTGTGTGTGTGATAATTATTGTTAGTTTTTTAAAAAACCGGGGCTCACAAAAGTTTTTAGGAGTGATGTGGTGGCTTAGGTGCCTGCAGGTTCCGCACTGCCTGAAACGGCAGCGTGGGACTTGCGCCTGCCTACTGCCTCTCTCTCAGTTGCCCTACAGCTGAGGGGGAGGCAGCGGAGAGGCTCCGAGCGTCAGAGTGGCTCGCCCCCCCCCCCACAGGCAGATCACCCCGCCCCTGGCTGCAGGACACACCCCCACACCAGGCACCCGAGCGGCTAGCTATGCCACTGAGCACCAATCGTACTTTCTCTTCTGCCCAGCAGCAGCACTACAGTGGTACCTCTGGATGCGAATGGTATCTGTTCCGGAGCCCCGTTCACATCCTGAAGCGAACGCAACCCGTGTCTGCGCAGGTCACGATTCGCCGCTTCTGCGTGACATCATTTTGAGCGTCTGCACGTGTGGCGAAACCCGGAAGTAACGCGTTCTGTTACTTCTGGGTCGCCGCGGAGTGCAACCCGAAAGCGCTCAACCTGAAGCTACTTCAGCCTGAGGTATGACTGTATATGTAAGGGGGCAGAGCAGTGGTAGCTCCCTCCTGGTGCTGCAGGAGCTATGCTCATTGGGAGAGGGCAGAGCAAGGCAGTAGCAAGGTCTCAGGGACCTCCAGGTTGCTGCTGGTGGCCCTGCAGATACATTTACAATTGCAGGACACTACAGCCAACCCAAATCTCCCCTGACCTTGCTGCCACCTCACCCTATGCTATCGCTGTAATCCATCAGTGTGGGGCAGACCACTGCTGCTGAGTGTGGGTTTAATCTGCCCTCCAAGGTGCTGCAGCATGACCCCCCCCCACCCCCAACCTGAACATTACACATTTGGAACCCCACTCAAAAAAGAAACAAAAGTAGCACAAACTTATTTACCTGGGGAGTATTCTGTCAGGAAGTTTGTGCGCCGGGATAGCCACAGGTAACTTTTGCATTTGCCTTGCATAATCAAACAAACCCGGCAAATTATGGGAATAAAGCTGAGAAGCTTTACCTGCAAATAAAACAACCAATGTAGTACAAAAAGTCGAACCGAAGAACAAAGCCCAGGCATTTACGTCCCAAATTATTCAAAAAGAGGTCTTACCAGATATCGATAGCAAACAATTGTTCATAACGTACAGCCACGTGCACCGTCGGGGAAACAGCTGGTGTAGGGAACATAATGTAAAGTAATAATAAAAGAATAAAGTAATTTTGAAAGAGACACCATGATGGGCAAGAAACTGCTATAAAAATTGTGCTATATATGGTGAGAGCGGTATATTTTCTTGAGCTTCTGTGAGGCAGAGTGGACATTATTTCCAGGGCTGCTGCTGAAGTGGCAAAACCAAAGGGACTTGCTGCTTTTTTTTTATTGCTTCAGGAAGGAACGAGAGAGAGCACAACTCCTTGTTCCCAAGAATAAAGATGGTATTATCTGTACTCTCTCTTACAGGAGAGGCTGAGCATTGGTATACAGCCAGCATGAGAGTTGAGCAGTTCTCTGGTGAGAGCTGTCATTCTTAGGGAAAGCAAACTCTCAGAGGCCTTATTCAAGCTGAGCTCTGTAAATACCTTAATCTTGTGGCTCAACATTTACACATACTTGCATTTAGATTATCTTCAGATGAAGGGCATTATAAAAATGGAATAAATAAACAAGCAAGTGGAAATTGCTTGTGCTAATGGAACAATCTCCCTGGTGCTACACTGAATTCCACTCATTATGTTGGGCTACGCTGGGAAATACTAAATTTTAAAATATCACACCACTACATAGGAAAAGCAAAATCTGAAAACAAACCTGTTCCATTGATGTTTCATGGAGCTCATTAAGGTTTAAGGTGTAAATCCCCTCCTCAGCACCAAATATCAAGTACTGGTCTACAAAGATACAAATGCATTTACTATAAATGCCCCACTTTACAAGGCAAAAGCTCCTAAAAGCAACTAACAGATTTAAAAGTGCATAATAATACATAACACAGAGCAGGAGTATCAGCCAGGTTAATAATAATAATTATTATTTATTGAATTTATATACCGCTCTATACCCGGAGGTCTCAGGGTGGTTCACATTAAAAACAAAACACTTGGCCTAGTAGACAGCAGACAGCACATGAGAGAAGAGTGTTTTCCATTTCCACTTCAAAGCAAGCCACAGTTCTTTGTTATGCATTCATTTGGGGAACTGTGTCTTGTTCTTGATCTGAAACTACAGGTTAATTCTGGTTTGTTTTAATTAACTTGGGTGAAAATGAATTACAATTCCCCAAGTTCATATGTAACACTGAACTTTGGTTTGTTCTAAAGGAAGAAACAGTTACTATTGTCCCCTGTGAAGTAGTGTGAGACTGCAACAATGAATGAACTTCTTATCAATAGTGTAAGGTTTATCCTGCTCTGGAACTGGTGCAATTTAACTTTCACTGGGTCTACTTATAAAGAAGAATGAGATGGTTATGTGGTAGAACTGACTGCACTACTTTCAGACCAGCAGATGGGAGTATCACATTTCTGAATGCTTTCCTACATAATATGTAAAGCTAGCTGCAAGCTGAAAACTGGACAGGAGACAGAGCTACGATCTTGTTTCCGCCTTGCTATGAGGTTTTACATGACGAGAACAGGTTGTGATTTCTCATTTGTGGTATAGTTCACTCTCATACTTTTAAGATACTGCCATTTTGTTCTATTGGGTGTGTAGGCCAGACCAAGAGTGGGAGAATTTCAGGCTCATAAATCTGCATGGGTTTCTGGTTGTGTTAGAATCCCGTGGTGTAAAACCGTGGCTTAGCAGGTTATGCTGGTTCTAACACAAAGAACCAGTCTCCAGCTGGTCAGCAGAGCTATACAGAATTCTGACCAAAGGCAACCATTTGAGACTCATGTCTTACAGATACGAACAGGGAGCATATCTTACAAATGAGGAACTCAGAGGCTAAGGCAAAAGTGATTAGTACAAGACTAGTCATGGCAGCAAATATCTTTACTTGCTGTGAAACCATTCAGAGTCAGAAACCCCTGCATATCCCTCCCCCCCCCCCAATAGTTCCTGGTTTCCTTCCCCTGGGACCAAGTCTTATTCATTAAATTATCTGGAGTCAGGACTGAATAGTGATGCAGCAGGTTCATGGAAAATTAAACAGATATTAAAATACATCTTCAAACTCAAGGTAGTAGAACCCCGAACAGTACAAAGAAGCTCAAAAGGGTCTATCTTAAATGGAAAGTGAAATATTAAGCCTAAGTGCAAAGTGTACAAGAGAATCTGGGTAAGTCTGGCAATTATACATGAATTGTAGTTGTCCTAGGATGCCATACTGGCTTAATAAATCTGCCCAAATGGAGAGGTGTTGACTTGCCCAGTACAACTAGAAAAGCAATTTGGGCTTCTGACAGGGTAAAATCTTTGAAATGTATATTGTAAATGGATTCCAAAGACATAACCTGGAAAGAATCTATCGTGTTATGAGGGCAGAGAATACTGCATGGGAGAGAGAAAGTTTGTGAATTCCCAGGGAAGGACAGAACTCTCAAATCCTTACAAAATTGTTCTTAAGTGTTTCTCATCCTGGCTGAAACTGAATATTACCTCTTGTATCAGGATTTATCCATGAAGTTGCACAATGAATTTTCAAGGGGCATCCGTTGAAAACCTTTGAAAAGCAAGCACCCATCTGTGAAAAATAAAAGGACACAATTTTTATAACAGATAATTCATCTCACGTGTGTCTTCATTGAATACTGCTTAACAAAATTAGCACAATCAGTGCACTCATATTACTGAAGAAATGCCACCAAAATCTATGGTATTTCAATTCTGTGAGGTGCAGCTTTTCTGCTGTTGCTTTTTGGTACCATTTTCTTCCTTCACTGACTGTCCTTTACATTATTTGCCCACAGTGCCAACTGTGACAACCAACATTATTTGGTTCCTGGGCACATTTCATCATAATGTGAGATTTAGCATTAAAAAATTGGCACAGAATTATGTTTGTTGCCACAACTGATCAGATAAAATGGGAAAATGAGGAAGAGCAAGGGTAAAGATGGAGAAGGCAAATGGTGGCAAGAACAACACTGAAACAATGCAAATATATTTGCAATGATGTTGAAAATGGGAGGCACTTTTTGATACACGAGCACAAGACAATGTTTTGGCTCAGTAGTAACCTTAAGTGAACTATTCTAAATGTTGAAGGGGAGGATGGTATACCACCTGAGAAGAAGCTCCCCTTTTCTTCAGCAAAGTTGTCAAGAGAAAGGACTGAAGTACATAACTAACTAAATACAGGGAAACTCCACTTAGTTGCCAACTAACCTGCTCCTGAAATACTCAGGAATACTACTTGTGTTAAAAAATGAATGGGGTACTCAGTCTCAGCGTCCCCTCTGATTTCTAATCTGTCACATTGTTTAATTGACTTATTCTGTGGACAATTCCAAGGAGCAAATTAAAATCAAATATTAAAGGTAATTGACTTATTCTGTGGACAATTCCAAGGAGCAAATTAAAATCAAATATTACAAGTAGGCAAATTCAAAACCCGGTTTTTAAAGAAAGCATCTTAGATATATATTTTATTTGTACATAACATGAGTTCTGGAAAAACCATTAAGCACAAGTTTTCAGTTCCCACTGCTCCTCTGGAATAGAAAAAGGAACAGCCAAAAGGAAAAAACAAAACCCACTTAAAGTATTATTTTTAATGGGGACCTGGCCTCAAAGAATCCAGGAGGACCCTGACTTCTCCTGATCCAGCCATTCACTTTACTTTGCAGTGAAGAGCATGTTGTGCATAGCTATGGAAGGACAAAAAACTTGAAGAGCTCTCAATTTTTCTTCTAGTACAATACTGAGGAAAAGCTAGCCTTTGACCCGAATTTTATTTTATGTGTAAGAATTAGAATTTGCTTGTGTTAAAACCTCCACAAACTTAGAAGGAAACTGAAAGTTCTAAGAACGATCACACTTTGTCAGGGACAAAATCCACTCCTGCAGTCTCAAAACATTCAGCCTAGTATTATAAGCTATGCAGAAGAAAGTAGGGCAAGTTGTCCCTAAAGGAATGAAAACCGAAACTGCATTTGACAGCGAGTTGAGTTCTCTAGCCTACTCTCCGACATTTCTAGTAATCAAAATATGCTAAATTAGGTGGACTCTTCAAACTGGAGGCCCAATTTTCTTCTAAGAATGAATTTTAGCATAAAAGGATATACTATGGCTCAAACAGACTTAGTAAGAGGCATTTAATTTTGAAGTCATCTAATGGGATTCCATCGTTCTTCCCTTGAAGTCCAATTCTGTGATAAAAGTGCAACACTGCATTTCAAGATTCAGTAACTGTATTTAGTTAAGAATATAACGATAGCTGAAATATAAATTCAACTCATTTTTGTAAAAAATATCGCCTCATACAATCTACCCCATCTACAAACAACTAAATTACTGATACCTGATCTACAAGACAATGAATAAATACAAGAAGTTATAAGTTATATTTGAACAGAATAGCATGAATTGGAATTGGCAGAAGGCCTAGTAAGTGTATTATTATTATTATTATTATTATTATTATTATTATACATATGGGGAAGCTGTCACTCCAAAACTAGTTCAGCTACATTCTAGCAGTTCAACATATATAACACTGAGTATGAGGGTTAAATCCTTAACATAAATGGTAGTCAACAATGCCCTGAGACAGAATTATATTTCAATAAACCATCCTATGCGAAACTTAATACTTACATGCACTTTTGGTGTAGGAGGAAGACCGTTACTAATTGGTTTCTGGAAAACAAAAATGTACATTTGAATTGTGACTTTGAAAGATGAGCTATATTTGTGACACAAACACTGAAGGAGCAGGGTTCGTACACATGCATTCGCGAGTCCCCGGTTTCGCTTGCCATGGTGAATGTGATGAGAGGAATCCCAGCCCTGCTCTCCAGGCTGGATCAGTGGAGGGACTGCAGGTTGTCTCCACAGCATTAACCATGGGGAAGACCACCCCTGCTTCCTGCTGTAACCTGGAGAGCAAGCTTGGAGCTTATGCAATCCAGTGCCAAAAGCACTGCTCCTCTCCGCTTCAAGTCTGGATATGGAAAGGTGGTTGGAGATTATTGGTGTACTTCTACAGAACTTTCGAAGCTCAGTGCAACCTCAGGAATGATCTCCCTGTTCCAGATCCAAATCTGGAGACGTGCTTCACAGTAACAGTATACACTTCCACTTCCTCGCTTTCAATTTTTTCCGCAGCTCTCCAGCTTCCAGTGTTCCCCTCCTTTCCCTCCAGGCACTGAAGCATTTCCATGCATCTGCCTTGGGCTCACTGCCACCTCAACTCTCTCATTCCCTATCTCCCCCCGACCTTCATTTTCTGGGACTGGCTTCATTCTTTTGCTCTGCAAACTTCATGTTTTTGGAAAAGATCTAGCCTTGTCTGTTATTCCTTTCTGAATATCTTAAGATATGTTGTTGTTTTTTGCACAGGCAGTGAGGTGCTAATACTGGGCTCCTGTGTATGTGATAAAACACGCTAGTTTCTGGGCCACCTCCTTCAGACTAACAGCAGCCAGGGTCACAGAAGGAACAGGTAATTCCCTTCTGTCATTTGAGTTCATGAAGGGCTTAGTCCATGAAGATGAAAAAGTAGGTTTCAGACACATATAGATTCATGGCTTGGGCCTATGTGGCAATACACTGCTTAATTTTACACACAGACACCTCCATCCAAAAGCTTCTAACACACCCAGGTGCTCCAATGCACATACTACAAAATATTGCGAATGAAGATGCCAAATATATAGCACACGTAAACCAGGAAGCCACGTGCTTTACAGAAACAGTCAAATGCAGCATTACTTACCAGAACTTCCTTCTTTTCTCTTCTAGAGAGATTGGTGTGTCTATTCTCATTTGGCTCTTGATGGGGAGATCCTTCTCTGTCGCCATTTGTCTGGACAGAATTCAATCCATTCCCTTCACAAGAAAAATTCAGAGACCATTACAGAGCATAAACCACCATTACAATTAGCAAGATTCCCAAAGGGTATTTGCTTAATCCAGGGTAGCCAAACCCTTACCTCCCCCATCCCTTGGGCCAACCTTCATAGGTAGGTAGGGTTGCTCATCTGTCAATCACAGCGCCTATAAGCTCATCGGTACTGAGAGGAGACCCACTGGCTATACTGGGAAGTTCTCAGTTGGGAACTCCCTAAGACAACTGATTCAGCTTTACTAAGACAGCCGATTCAACTAAGACTGGTGTCACATATGATGGCAAGTGGATACGGTTTGGGGGAAATGACCAGGCCTAAATAGGCCTATGGGTCTTAGTATCCTTCATTAAGTCATCTATGCCTCAGCTTCAGGCACTAAATTCATGAAGAGCAACTGGGACTCCATTTTACTAAAGTCCAAGCTGGAACATGTTCAGAAGTACTACAAGGCCTATCTGTTCATGCTGAACTTTGCGGCTGAGGGACAAGTTTGGAAAGCATGAGGAGATACCAGTGAAGGGAATAAAGTTTATTCTATTCTGGTGGAAGTGCTGTTTTTTGTCCTAAGCCTTGTGAAAGTGTTCAGTGGCAGAATTCCATAGTCCTCAATTATTGTAGTTTGGACACGTATCAGTACAATGTATCACATACATGTACATAGTTTTGATAAACACGATTTTAGAATTTATTTTAGAATTTATTTCCATGTTCAGCGGCTTAAAGAAGGTTGGGGGGGGGACACCACTAAAATCTAAACGGGTGTGTTTTTTTAAGTGAGCATTTTCCGCTGCTTGCCGAGAGCAAAACATGCTTATTTAAGAATAATTCTGGAATATGTATTGAAGAAGGCAAAATTAAACTGCTGTTATTAAAAGAATTTGTGAATTATCTGTAATTCATCAACATTACCTAAAGCATGAGATTTCTGTGGCGGTAACCGAGGTGGTGGTGGTCTGGGTGGTACATGGGTGTTTGATTTTGCAGGACTTTCTGAAACAGGACATCTTTTGATGGTTCCCTGATTATCATCCTCAGAAGAATGGATCTCCTGTGGTACGTAGATGGATTTAGGCTGAAATTATAAAATTTATTAGTCCATGTTTTTGAATTCATATCACATCACTTTCATATTAAAACTTTCATACCAAGTCATTAAAATGTGTTCAGGGAATACAGTAGAAATGAAGAAGTAGCAGGAGCCACGTATAAGGAATTCTTCAGCTGAAATTTCATGGCTAGAAATGAAAGGCTTTCTAAAAGTCTACAGAAAACATCCCTATTTTGTTTGTTTGTTTGAAAATTTATACTTGCTGTTTCATAAAATATAATGTGGCTCATAACATATTAAATACAATACAATCTAACAAAAAAATCTGCAAAGCATAATTGAAAACATCAGTAAAACAGCCTTCAGTCTGTTTTTGGACAAGGTGCAAATCAGATTATGGTTTTCTAAAATCACATATATCACCTGCATATTAGCCAAATAGAATTAACTTAAAAGAGGGACTTAATAATGTATTATGTTCCCTCTACTGACATAAGCTATCTGTCAACAGATGGAGAAGAAAGTAATTTTTGGTGATTTTCTCGCTGCTTCTGTAAATCTGCTATGAAGAGCTGGAGAAACCTCTGGAGCAGATTTCAGGGGCTGCAGATTGGAGTAGCAGCAGAAAACTGCTCCCCTCATGATCCTGACAGATGCCTTCCGGAAATAGAGAGGGGGCAGAACTGGATGCGACCCATGAAGATTGCCATTCAATAGGCTAAAAAACAGCATGTATACTGGGGGAAACAGTTTGGCAAAGCAGACTGCTAAAAGAGAAGGCAACTGAAACTATCACTGTGTTCAGATGTTTTTATGTTACTGTTACTCTTTTCCTCTTTTTGTAAACTGCATTGAGGTTAGGTTCTGGGGAGGTTGGGAGAACCCCCAGAACAGCATTATGTGGTTGGTAAGGAGGGATCATTCCAACTGGCAAGCTAATATACTAGCACAGATGAAATATCTATATTAGCTGAATTCCACCCATTGACTTCCATTTCCATTTTAAGAACTGACCACGGTTTGTAGTCATCTGACATAAGATTATGGTTCAGCTGTAGTCAGATGTTACAATGCATCGTTTATTATAGTAATCTCTCTCTCTCCTGCTTTCAAGTGAAGCTATCTTAGTTGCCCAAGCCAGTTTGGAAAGTCTTAGTTTGGAAAGAACGGAAAAATGATTTAAGAAACCAGATTTTTTTGCCAAAGCCAGGCACAGGCAGGGGAGCTGAAAGGGCAGGGGCAAGGAGAGAATGTGAAGGCATATATTTTCTTGAACTGAGGTTTATGAGATCAGAGGTGTTACATATGAACTAGGCCAGTAAGTGTATTTCCTGCAAGTAGTGATAGCCCCTCTTACCTTTGGCGGTAAAGGTGGTGGCACTTTAGCCTTCATAGTTGAGCTACAAGAGGGAAAACAAGGATGAACTACAAAGATTCACTGATCATTTTAAAAGTTAGATATTCATTACATACATAAAGAGAGAGAGGGGGGGTACCACTGAAATGATCTAAACTGGGGTGGGCAATATAAAAACTTGGTATTTTTAAGGTGGCCCATGGGTTCTTGACAGATTCCTCAGAACTCCAGTTTAATTTTTTAAAAACGTGTGTGCGGATGTAATTTTCACCATCATGCTTGCAGGAAAATGTGAAAAGAATGGCAAAAGCAATCAGGGTTCGGAAACAAGGTGAGCCAATTACAGCAAGTCAAATTCATTGTTTTTCATGTAGTTATCAAATCCATGCATCAAGGGGCAACATCAGTGGTGGAACTTCATGCTCCTGCACCGGGGGCGGAGAGCAGGTGGGGGCGGGGTGTGCCACTTGCAGGGGCATGGCGCACGTCCTGGGGTGGTGCCCAGCACGGGCGGGGAGGCAGGTGTGCTCCCCCCCCACGCTTCTTCCTCCGCCACTGGGCAGCATCCAACGATGCAGCTCTGCTGGAGCAATGAACGTCTGTTTGTGCAATGGAACTTCCTTTCCCTCTCGCTGCCAGTTTCCCGCACACTCTCAAAAATCAGCTTTAGAGGTTGGGGCAAGTTTTGGCGACACATGGAGGGGTGGGAGGGAGGAGAGGAAACTGAAGTCTTTTTGTGCCAATGGAACTAATCTTGCAGAACAATGGATTGAATTTACCAAGGCCACATTTTGCACATTTGAAGGCGATATGCTTCCTCCACTGTAGTTTGGAATCTACTTTATTAATGAAGATGATGCATGAATTACATTACATGTAACAAAAATATGCAAATTTTCTGTACCATGTCAGATTGTGCTATATTTCAAACGCAGCCCTCAGTAGTGAACCAGTTGCCCATACCAGATTTAAATTCATAACATTGGAATTTTCAGTAAACCTTTTTCTATCAACCCTTAAAACAATGAAATTAGGAATACAGCACTTATTGAGAAAACCCATTGTATCACAATTAAATACCAATCATTGGGGGGAGGGGTGATGGTATGAGGGGTTGATTTCAAAGAGGTAGATTATGGCAGAATGAAAAATTGAGATCCAAGGTAGATTAGGCTATACAGATTGTGTTTAGCCAGAGAAATTCTAAAGGTGGCAATCCCACATTCAATGCCATTTATAATTCCAACTAAAAACAGTGAGACTTAAATGTGTATAACAGAACACTGAACAAGAGACAGGCTTTTTAAAATGATGTGTTATGAAGAACTTTGCAAATATTCTCTACGAGGCTACTAGATGCAATTATTTCCACCTCTGATAAAAAATATATATATTTTGTATTTCAGTTTGGCCACAGCCAAGGTTAACTTATTGAAATATGTAGGAAGGCATTCTGCCTCATTCTTGCCCCAACTCCCTATTTCTCTCCATTTATCCCCAAATGGGCTTATGTATCAAAGAAAAGCCTGCTCAAAAGTCCAGCTTTAGAAAAATGAGATACCAGCAGAAATGGAAATTCTTGATGAAGTATTTTATTTACCCAGAGTTTGGGTTTATGGTATTGATTGGACTCCCTACATATTGCTGGGGAATCACATTTTTCCTCCTTGATTTTCTTTTTCCAAACTCCAGTATTGTCCTGTTAAATAACAGCACGTTTATGATATTTTGCATTTATAAAATTGCTACTATAGACAGGTTTTGAAAATACAGGCTTGATTTTCTTGTGTTAAACTACAGTGCTCAAAGCAACCAGATGACCAATTAGCACAGCAATTCTACTGCCACTTAATGGAAGCAAGCCCCACTGAACTCCATGGCATTTACCATGGAATAGGTTACGTATAAGGTTATACTGTAAAAGTCGTTACTCTTGAATAGGATATATATAGGATTATATTGTAAAAATCAGTATCACATATTGCCTCAACTAATGGCAGAACTCTTCTAGTGGACGGGTCTTTCAGATGAGCTGTTTCAATCCTAAAAATGATATCAGCTACTATATAATCTGCAAGGTCTTTGAAACTCATCATGCAAGTCCAAGCAGGATCGGGCTCCCAAACATGTCCCTTCAGATACAGTACTACCACATGGAAATCACATCCTGATACATTAAGATGTAGGCTATAAGCACAAATGAAAGTATCAGGGTGCTATTTCTGTGTGGTAGCACTGTAACACCAGCTCCTGTTGTAGAATGGTTTCATCTAAGGCAGCAGGAGAGGAGCCTCTGGTGTCGGTCACTGTGAAACTGCAATGGGATTATGTATGCTTCAGTAGTAAGTTTTAAATAGAGGGCTGGTGGAGTTCAGATGTGGCAATGTAAAATTAACAGCAATGGTTACATTGCAGTTAATTTTAATATTGCATTTTGTTATTCTTAGTTGAGTTAAGTTTACAGGTTAAGTTACAGCTTCAAATTCTTCCTGGCCCCCCCAATAATCATTATTTACATATATTTTTCTTTATTTCTCCCTTTCCTATTCACTGGCCGTCTAGTGATATACTTAAAATAAATGTGCCAAACAAAATTTTAGCTTCATGAGTCCTATCTAGTCATCACTCACTCTCTCTGGGGAAATTTAAGCAAATCAATTCCAGAGTTAACTATGGTTTGTTTAAACAAGCCCGCTTCATAGCCCACGGCATGAAGTTGGTTTGTCTCAAGCAACCCATAGATATGATCAAACACATCTGGTCAGTGCAGGCAACACAACAAACTGCAGTTAATCTAAACTTGAAGCAAAAGCTTCCAAACTTCTCCTTACAGCCATGCCAAAAGGAGGACGGAGAAGAATGCACGAGGCCAAGGCTCACTGTGGCTACTTCCTGTCACACTAAACAATGGTTCGAGGTTATGTCTGAAGATGACCAAACTGTGGAGCAAGAAGTGTCATAAACCACACACAGATTGAACAAGATTTCTCGATTGTTTACGAACCAGATCTACTTTGAAGATTAGCAGAACTTACTGTTTAGCATCATCACTGTCCCCTTCTTCCTCATCTTCCAGATGTGCGACATGTCCCCTGAGGAATTAAACAGGATATCACTTCTAAATGTCAATTGTCAATTTGTCTTCAGCCATCAAAAGATTTGTTATCTGCAATCCTAAAAAGCTTCTCTTTTAGCAAATCACAGTTGCAAGACAGACAAGCAAGGGGTCCTCTGTAAGCCAAACAAGCACCATTAGACCATGAGAGATACAAGAAACATACAGTCTGCGCACAAGGAAAGGGACTTCGCAATCAAGAGAGAAAGAAAGTCAAGAATTACCGCTGATGCAGTTCTTCTTCAACTGATTTTAGAAGGCTCCTTTAAAAATAGAAGTAAAATTCAACGACTGGACACATTTAGCAAAAAGCACACAAAATCAGACACACTTTATATATGATCTGACAAATGTAAGATGTGCAATAAATTACACCAATTGTTTGAATTTTCAGTCTGAAGTAAATAATTATTCAGCCTAAAGTGTATTTAACTGTTTTCAGCTGTACACCAGCCTGCTAATTAATGCACCTGGGTGGACACAGCTCATCTTAATTATAGTTACTGCTGTAAAAAAATGTGTGGGGGTGTGGAGGGGAGAAGAACGTACACTAAAATAATGCAATGCCACAAGAAAAGATTGGCAAAACCTAGAATAAGAAAGAAGTATCTATCTCCTCCTTTTATCATATTTACACTAATTCTGAACTATTGACTTAACTTGTTGGGTTGCACCATTAAAGTCTATTTTTACAAAATAATTTAACATGGATCATTGAACTCTCTTTATAGTGTTCCCTCACTTACAGGTGTTTTATGAAGCCCATGGTACTAAAACTAGTCCTATCTGAACCTTAAGATCCTCTTTAGCAGACCTGCTCCAAGTACCTCCAACTAAGTGCCTCCACAAAGCGTGGCCTCTAGGACCTGCTCACTGGTGACATCCTAGCTGTGGAACAGCTTCCACAGAGAGGCTCATTTGGCTGCCATCTTTATGGCCTTTTGCATGCCAGATGAAGACCTTTTTATTTCCCAGGGCCTTCAGATAATCTGCGATATTAAACCCTGGCTGTGTGACATCTGCAGGCTTAAGAGTTCTCACGCTGCTTTTTCTTTTGTTCCTGTATTTTGTTTCTTGGAGGCCACTCAGAGAATATATGTTACTGGGTGGCCCATATACATGCAATAAATAAAAAATAAAATGTATTTATTACATATACACACATATAGGCACATTTGTGGATACAGATGCAGACAATAAAGCTGCCTTGCTATACACCTGCCAACACCAAAAAACCCATATATGAGGCTACATTGGGTTGAATCCAGACTACAGGACTAGAGAAGTGTGTCTACAGGATGCTGCATTGGAGAGGAAGAGGAGGTCCAATTCCTGCTTTAGACTCCAGAATATGGAAGGTGGCTCTGGAACTTCAGGAGAAATTGAAAATCCACCTGCCCACTTCTTCCAAAGGGAGCCTCTGCAAGATCGTAGTCTTGATCCAACTCGAGTATCTCAAAATACGGATTAAATAGTCAGTTTTTACTGTAAATGCACAACTGATTTCACTGCATAAACATCAAATTCCTGATCAAATTGATAACTACATTAAAAACCACTGCCAGATTATTTGGGGGTGGGGGTAGGGGGAGAAAAATAATGGTGTTACTAAAAATACTCACTTATTTCCACCCAAGAAGTAACTGCCTTGGGGACCTTGACCATATTCTAGTTGCAAATCCTATTGAGAGAAAAGAAAGCATCAAGCTCTGTCTCATCTTATTGCATTCCCCCTTTAAAAAATAATTATTGTCTAACTAGCTCCAGCTGTTCTTACACAAACTTGAGTCCCACAAATAGCTTCACAGCATATACAAATAATGCACGTTGTACAGCAGATTCCCTCAAAGTTCACTAACAGAATACTATACTTCTAATATGACACTTCTGTGCATTTAAGGAGAGGAAAAGATACAAGATTTGTAAATTTTCTGCTTGAGGTGCTCTGTTGCACAGTTGCATACAGACAATACCCATAGGTTTCCAAGGCAAACAGAAAAGCACCTTCCCTTGTGTAAGGTGTAGGCAGCATCCCTGATTTCTGCTAATTCCTCCTTCCAGCTGTAGCCCCCAATGCCACATCCCATACAGTGTTGGAGTAACTGAACATGAGAAGGTGCTAATTTCCTTCATAAGTGTAAATCACCCCATGAATGAGCTAACTGCAAGTGCAAGGTCAGCCAAGCCAGCAGCTATGGTAACAGCCCTGTTCCCTGGCTATATCTGTGATTAAGGTATGTCAGCTCAGTTAGTCTGTGAGTCGTCAGTCTGCTGGTGTTATTTGCCCAGTGGCTGGAATTTATTTGGAGCAACAGAGCTACTTTGTAAATGTATGCATCTGCATATATCTGTAGCTGCAAAAGCCTACATGCTCTATATATCCAAGTCCAGAACTGTTTTACTGAGCCTTATCTTCTGCAATAGTAAACTATTTGGACCTTAGGCAGCTTCTGTGTGGTGACTGGTACTGGAAGCAACTTCCACTGCACGGATCTCTCACATGAGATTCCTAGCAGGCTGTGCCTAGTAGTACAGAAACCCCCAGAAAGAGATCTTCAAGGAGGTGCAGGGACGCATGAAAGCCCAGTTCTATGAGACAAACTCTGCTCAATGAAATTAGGATCCAATCAAACAGCTCTTTAGATTTCTGAGAGTCATCAGGGTCAACAATTCATCTCCTCCTTCTTTGAATTGCTACTCCCAAAATGCACAAAATCTGTGCAGGGAAAGATGAACATACAAGCCACAAGCAACGGTGGCTTGATCACATAACCTTAAAGTCTCTGAAAGGCTATTATTGTACGCATCCCAATATATTTTAATGTAAAGAGATCACCTTGTATGAGTATCCAACAACTATAATTCAAAATAGATAAAGTGCAAGGGCTCTGAAATCTCCATGGATGCAAATGAATATGAATTAGGGATCCTAGCTTTGCAGTACAGAAACATATCTTCAGGATCCTGGAAGCCACAGCTTTCATGTGGGGAAAATGCTTAGGAGTCCTAATGATTTTAATAAGTGGTTTAGTAGACCAAGGTCAATGTGCTACCACTTATTTCACAGCAGGGACAATGTCATCATCTGCTGGAGCTCTACCTGCCAAACCTTTACATGTCAAATAAATAAACTTTTCTCAGAAAGAAACCCACCATATAAACTACACAAAGAAAGAGGCAGGCTACAGTAGCCTGCCACTTCTATTTTTGGAAAATTCCAACACTCCTTTGAAAATGGTCATAAAACAGCAAGAAAGCTTTTTGGAGTCAGCTAGAATTCTTTCTGGATGATTCAAACCAGGAGGCATGGGGTTAGAGAAAAACTGGATTGTTATTGGAGCTATGATATCTGCTTTAGTCCAACATTGCTTTTTTGTAGTATACAGTAAGCCCACAACTTTAAGCACGTTTAACTTGGACACATTCAGCCTAAGCAGCTTTGGCCCTGTGTATCTGAAGGAGCATCGCTACCCCTATCATTCAGCCCGGACACTGAGATCCAGCCCTGAGGGCCTTCTGCTGGTTCCCTCAGTGCAAGAAGGGAACCAGGCAGAGGGCCTTCTCGGTAGTTGCGCCCGCCCTGTGGAACACTATCCCATCAGATGTCAAGAAAATAAACAACTATCTGAGTAACCTCAGCCAATGTTAGATTAATGTGATCCTGCTCCTTTTGATTACCATAATCCCTTACCTTTATGAATCCCACCACCTACCTCTTATATAGTATAGTCTCAAATCCACCCACCCACCCATATATTACAAACTATAGAAAACCTTGTGTCTTCCAGACGTCTTGGACTACCACTACTAGCCAGCACAGCCATGCATCATGCCAAAGCAACATGCGCCATCATTTTTAGTGGCCAGTAAAGCATTTTATCAAGGAACATTGATAAATATGATCTGCTTTCTTTTTATAAGCAAAGAGAAAATTGAGATCACGTTTGGAAAACAAAGCTTGGTGATAAATGACTGTTTACTTGGAGGCAAGGGGTGAGATGGGTAAAGGACAAGAATGTTAATGAGGATGCTGGGTTAAACTATGGAGGAAATGAGAGTGACTCCAAAAGGACTTCTTCTAGAGTGATGCAGAACTTGGCAATTTCAGAAATGTTTTTGGATCTAAGGCATGTGGGTAAGAAGGGAAAATTGAATCAAAAATAGTTTGAGGGCAGAAATCGCTCACATTCACTCTGAACTTGAAGCCGCAGTTAAGGCGAATCCTGGTGAGATTCCCAGAGTACTGTCTAGGTTTATGTTGTGAGATTAGTATGAGTGAGCGTGGTCTGAGGATGTGGAGAGGGGCACTTTGCAGGAGTTTGGCGGACAAAGGCCCTTTCGACCCCCTTGTGTATCTGAGATGGATTAACTGGGTGGGCTACAGAGTGCTAAATACTTCACTATGAGAGCCACTCCAGAAGAAGAAATAGATTGCCTCCTCCTGAAGGAGATCACTCTGGACCCAGAGATATTAAACAACTGTTGCATGGTTGCAATATCCCGTTTTTGAGTAAGGTGCTCAAGAAGGGGATGAGTGCAGGTGAATCTGGATATAGCTGAGTTCTGAATCTATTTTAATCTGGTTTTTCAACAATTCTGTCTTTGCTACCAACTGATTATGGAAAGGGGGAGCACTATCCTATTGATTTTTCTCAACATCTTGACAGCTTTTAATACTATAGATCACAGTATCTTCCTGAACTGGTTCTATGGGTTGGAGGTACTACTGTGCTACAGTGGTTCAACTTCTACCTTCAGGGTCATGCTGGGAGATGTCTGTTTGGCCTCTTGGCAATAGTGCTGAAGGATTCCCTTCTGTCTCTCATGTTATTTAATATCTGTAATAAAACTCTTGGGAGGAATCATCCAGGGATTTGCAGCAAATTGTCATCAGTATGACAATAAGATAAGATGGATAGATGCTTAGAGGCAGTGACAGACCAGATGTTGGCCAATAAAATACAATAGAATCCTGAAAAGTACTGTGGCTAGTCAAGTCTCTGATCTAGGAATTGGCCTAGGAGAAGGGCAGCAGTTGCCCTGTGGAACAGCTATGTAGCTTGGTGGTCCTTTCTGATCCATTATTGTCCTTAGAAGCTCAGGTGGTGTTAGTGGCTAGGAGAGCCTACTGCCATTTACAGCTGGTTTACAAGCTACAGATATTCATGGACCAAGCCAGCCTGCTATCAGTAATTCATGCTCTAGTAATCTTTGATGACTGCAACGGGCTTTAGGGTTGTCCTTGAAAATGGTATGGAAGCAGCAACTTGTGCAGAAATGTGGCTGTCAGGTTATGAACTAGAGCAATGAGATGGGCTCACAAAGCGCCTGTCCTAAAATCTCTGCACTGGCTGCCTGTGTTCTACTGGGCTCGTTTCAGTGTGTTAAGTGATGGTTTGCAAAACCAAATGGCCCAAATATATGCAGAAACGGCACCTCTCATACCAGCCCATTAATATCAGCTGGGGAGGGGGTTCTGCTCATCGTGCCTAACAGGATTCATGAAGGGCCTTCTCTGTGGTAGGGCCCCAACTCCCCTAGAGCTACATCTGTCTCCTATGTTATTTAAATATTTAGTTTGTATATGCTTTTATTGACATATTTTGTTGCTGTGGTTCTTGTGTATCTCCTTGAGCTTTTTGAAGGCAGGATGATCCATAAATACTCTAAATCAACAAATACATTTCAATTACCTCCAGGATGACCCCACCCCAAGCAAAATAATCTATGCAGTCTCAGCAGTTTTTACACAACCACTTAAATGGGCTGCCCTTGAAGCTGTCCCAGAAACTCCAGCGGGTACAGAATGCTGCAGCGAGGCTCCTCACGGGGTCTCTGCCATGGGAGCATATTCACCCAGTGCTTTTCAAGCTGCAC
Source organism: Podarcis gaigeae (assembly GCF_964106915.1). Taxonomy (NCBI): domain Eukaryota; kingdom Metazoa; phylum Chordata; class Lepidosauria; order Squamata; family Lacertidae; genus Podarcis; species Podarcis gaigeae. The sequence continues at coordinate 105,998,966 of NC_139680.1, read as the reverse complement.
TGGCTCCCGGTGGAGTACAGGGTCAGATTTAAGGTGCTGCTTTTGACCTTTAAAGCCCTTCACGGCCTAGGACCCTCGTACCTCCGGGACCGCCTCTCCTGGTATGCCCCACGGAGAGCCTCAAGGTCCATAAATAACAACACCCTAGTGGTCCCGGGCCCTAAGGAAGTTAGATTGGCTTCGACCAGAGCCAGGGCCTTTTCAACTCTGGCTCCGGCCTGGTGGAACGCTCTGCCTCATGAGACCAGGGCCCTGCAGGATCTGATTTCTTTCCGCAGGGCCTGTAAGACAGAGTTGTTCCGCCTGGCCTTTGGCTTGGAGCCAGTTTGATTCCCTCCCCCCCCCTCTTTTCCCCCCTTCTTTTCCTTCTCCTCCTGCGATGAGGCTACATTTTAATATTTTAATGTTCCATTATTTTAATTGTTGTGTTTTATTTTTGTTTTTAAGTTTGTAATCATTCATCTTGTTTTTATTATTGCTTGTAAGCCGCTCTGAGCCCGGCCTTGGCTGGGGAGGGCGGGGTATAAATAAAAAATTATTATTATTATTATTATTAAATAGCATTAAGCTAACCATCCATAAATTTTTATGTGACTGGAACTTTAGCAGTGGTAAATGCTTGAGTTTGTGTCACCAGGGGTTCCCAACGAAGAAACCATGCTTTAGATGCTTCCTTGAAATGGCATATGGTAGCCACAAATCAGAGAAACACTAGTGAAATACTTGAGGGCCCTTATATAGGATTTGGGTTTCTTTTTTTGTGGGAAAGAGGGAAGCTGTAGCAGTTGCATAAACATAGAAACTAGAGCTCTTATGGCTGGGCAGAGGCAAGATGCCACTCTCCATTTGCAAAGCACAAATCCACGACAATATGTATTCTACTGCAGTGACAGAAAAATTAATAAGAGAAAATAAGCAAACCACTACAAAAAAGTAAAAAGATCCTTCATCTGCCACCGTACGTTAGAAATCTCACAGGAACATTTTTATGAAAAGTGACACCTGTCAGTGTGGTTTATGTTTGTATTATTTAATGGTCTAAACCTTTGTTTATAGCCAGGTTACTACTCTACTGTCTGTTAGCATCAATAGGCTAAAATATGATCATGTCTCTTTCTAATCTACTATTACTAGATGCTTTTAAAAATAACCTGCATTTCATCCTGGATACAGTTACAGCAAAACACTGGGAAAGAAATTCATTTGTGTACTGTCCTAGCGTATTTCTGTGGGAAAGGAAAGCTTGCAAAATGAAGGTGATAGAGACAAAAATAAAACACCACCATCTTAGTTTGCACAGAGTGTTCCTAACACAAGATTTTGAATGATCAAGCCATATATCACTGGAGATGAAAGATACATGTGCACACACATGGAAATGTAGCAGTTTTCATGTAGATACTGTGCAGGAAGGTCCATCAAACAGAAGCAGCTATCCAACATAAACAGAATAACTAAGTTCAACTCTAAACAAAATCGTGGGATATTTAACCATATCCAAGTGAACAGTGAATCAAATCACACTCGATTCTGATAATTCCACTGATACTCTTTGGGTAGTAGTGCTGTTCATTACAGTATTGGCAACAAAACTTTGGACAAGCCAAGGTAATCAGAAGTGGCTAAATATTGCAAATAGCTATACCAGACAATTTTGTCCTTAAAGTGATTGTTCGTATTCAAATTTTAGCGCTCGAGGGTGAATGTTTGTGCAGTCTAAGGTCTAAATGACCACTATTTGTGGATAAAGGAGACACACTTGTCTTTTATTTTTTAGAAATAGAAAGCTACATAGATAATAGATTGTATATATTGTGCATGTTAGTTTTACAATTGGCAAAAGTTGTAAACACAGAAAATGAAATACTAGTTTTCAGGAAGTGTGTCAACTAGGTAATTATTGTTAAGGAATTCAAAATCATACTACTATTATTATACCTAGTATATGCACATGTGATGCATTAGGGAGTTCAGTGTGCTTCCCATATATTAACATAATCCTTACAACAAGGTATGCCAGTATGAATTGCCCCCATATTGCAGATCTGGGGTCTGAAGGCAAGAGCAAGCAGCTTGTTAGCAGTTTGGATTTCACATAAGTAATATGAGAATACTGAATGAGGTGGTCAGACGATTCTGTCAAATCTACTGCTTGCAGGACTGAGCCGTGAAACAAATTAATTCTAACTGAGTCATCCCACATAACCTTCCAACAAAAGACTAGGCGTAAGTGGTAAGCATGTTTGACAAGACATGCTTTTGCTCCAGAACCAGGAATGTTGCTTGGATAGAAAAGAGTAAAATGAGATGCATTTGTTAGCATCAAGCATGACGTTTTAGAAATGATCTCTGAAGTGACGCTATACATTTTGGATTAAACGGTTTCAATTTTCAGGTGATAAAGACGTATCATTTGTACTGAATGATCATTCTTTAAAGAATGATCTTTTTTTCTGTCAAGGGCCACATTCCTCCAAGGACAATTTGCAAGAAGCCACAAGGCAGTAGTGGGAACCCCCTTTTCTCTCTCCCACTTTCTCCACGCCCCCCTCCCGGGGCGGGGGGGAGGTTCAGATTGCTCTTCACAGGGGTCTTGGTAAATCACTCCCTGTCTTAAGTTATCTCAGGAAGGCCATAGACATTGGATGACATGACACAAATCACACTCCATTCTGTAAAGACTGCTTTCAAGCAGACCATGCAGCAAATATAATAATAATAATAATAACAACAACAACAACAACAACAACAAAATTATTTATTTAATTAATTAATTAATTAATTTGTATACTGCCCTTCATCTGTAGATTTTGGGGCAGGTCACAGCATAAAAATAAATGATAGAAACGCAATCACTTTCATTACATGTTTTGGGTACAGCTTGCAGTTAGCTAGGGGAGAGTGACCCTGAGTCCTGGTTTGAATGACAACCTAAGCCAAACCTTGGCTTACCTCCCTGCAACACGGCAGCAAAAAGGACCAACGGAGGCACAAAGCAGCTGTGGACAGTCTAGCTAAGACAGGGTTTGACTTCGCATACCTTGCAAACCAGGCCACTATTCTGCCCTTTGGATACAACTGGGAACGAGGACTAGGCTCATATACTACCACTTGCACGTTCATCACAGTGTAAAGAAGGCGATGAGTAATTTGTGCCCAAATATGAGACCTCTCCAACTGTGAGAAATAGAACCCAATTTCTAGAAGGTTCATTCTCACAAGAGTCAGGGAAAATCTATGTTCAGACAAACATGGCATTTCCCAAGTTCATTTGTTACCTTCTGCTCACATTCCTGGAAGCAGGAAGGAGCACACATGCCCCAAATCTGCTCACAATCTCAGAGTAGGTAGAATCCTGGGAGTAAAACAGTGCTTGACTAAGGCCACTGACACCATCCTTCCCAATGTAGAAATCACCACAAGCTTCCTAAAATCTGCAGAGGCACAGAATATGCCAACTATCTATCTAGAAGACAAGCTTGTTCTCACACTTCTGACATCTCTCTTTTAACTGTACACACAGTTCCGAAATATCTTTGGCGGGAAATCAAGAATGAACTTCCTAATAAGAAAGATAGCGTTTGTGAAAACAGATGACGCACAGTGCAGATGACCGTAAAGTATGTACCAACATGCTATGTGGTTTACTGCTATTGAAAGGAAATTGTTTCCCCTCGAAGAGAGATCACAATTAGTACAAGTTTTGCCAAAAATTTACAGGCAGGGACAGGACAAAAATAAATATATTTTAAAAGAAATTATGTTAAAGTTCAATGTTGCAGGAGTGTCTCAGGAGATGCTATAGAACAATAGCCTAGAGTTATTCTCACAGAGCCAGCTGGAAGCCACCATTAAACTAGGGAAAGAATTAATGGAGCTACAAATACAAATTCTTGAAGGCAGGTTTGTGTACCAAGGAGGAAGAAGCAGGCAACCTCCATCTAAATGGAAGCAGGTGTCCATAGTAAACAACTAAAGTTTTGCTATGTTACCTCGTTAATGCCAAAAGTTTATTTCTTTATGAAATAAACCCAGAAAAGCAACATTTTAAGTATTAGGCAAAGGATATTAACGACTAAAATTTGTTTCTACTGCTAAAGATCAAAGGAGAAGAGATTTCTGAACAAAATAATTCTTGGGTAAAATGTTTCAAAAACTAAGTTGCTTTACACAAAACAATTATCCGCAAATATTATTAAATCTCAGTGCTTACTGTTGTACTCATGTTTTAAGTATTAAATAAACAAATGCATGTTGGAAGAGGTGGGAAATAAGATATAGAAGCAATACCTGCACTCCATTTTCTTCAAGCTGATTTCAATCCTTTCCTTCCCAATGAACTTTGTTACCTTTTGTTATTTATGTGCTCAAATTTCTCTCATTATGAAGAAAACTAACCTAGTCAGCAGCTTAGCAATTGTCTTAGCAATTTGTTTTAATATAGTTTTAGTGAAATTACAAAAATCATTGTGAGAAATGTTAGTATAGAAGAATGCAACACTGCCGTGGGTAATTAAAATCAGTAGCTTTATTATTACGCAAGTATTTGATTAGTCGACCTTTTGACTATTCTACAGATGGCGAAAGCAGCATGACAACTGAACAAAACATTTAACTTTGAAAAACAAAAAAGACGAACAAACACTGACAAAGAAAAAGCAATAGATGAATATACCAGATTAGATCTTGCAGTGTAGTATATTTCTTCTGAACTGTCCGAAAAATCGTTACTGACGGGCTGTTCATCAGACAAAGACCAGAAACTCAGGTTAATTACTTTTAGACTCAAAAACATCTAAGTACAAAGGGACATTGTTGCATGTAGCTGACTCTGCCACTACCATTTATTAAAGTGTCTAAAGCTTTATACAATATAGCAGGTGGATTAGTATAGCCTTTAGATGTTCAACAGTGACTTAAGAAATGCAAGGACTGGTAATAGGTGTACATTTGTTTATACTTCTTATTCTATACGCCAATAATTTTTTTTAAAAAACACACACATATTTTGTTATTCTTCCCTGAAAGTTGCAAGCCATAGATTTCCCATCATTCCTGTACTATTATTTCTTCCAAACATTAACAAAGTATTTTGTCCAGTTAGCTGCATACCCACAGGCAGTTCCATGTGCCAGGTGGTTTATGGTTCAAAATATGGAACCAGACCAACTTCATAACCAATGCAAGTTGGTTCCAAGTGTGTTTCACATTGGGGCATATCAATGTGCATTGCATGGGGTTGGACTAGATGATCCTCGAAAGTCCCTTCCAACTCTACAACTCTATGATTGAGTTCTCCCATGTTGCTGACAACTGTGTGTTATAAAAATGCTTAAACCTAAACTGTGACTTTATAGGATACTGTGGCCCAGATTCAAAGGACTGTAAAACTAGTTTTGTGAGCCTAACTAGGGGGTTGACTCACTCTTCCTTAAACAGCGGACCCTCATGCTTCATACTATTTTTGAGTCTGCAGCAGAAAGGAAAATACCGTATTTTTTGCTCTATAAGACTCACTTTTTCCCCTCCTAAAAAGTAAGGGCAAATGTGTGTGAATCTTATGGAGTGAATGCAGGCTGCGCAGCTATCACAGAAGCCAGAACAGCAAGAGGGATTTTACTTTCATTGCGCAGCGATCCCTCTTGCTGTTCTGGCTTCTGAGATTCAGAATATTTTTTTTCTTGTTTTCCTCCTCCAAAAACTAGGTGCATCTTGTGGTCTGGTGCATTTTATAGAGCGAAAAATACGGTAGTTTCCACTAGTACATGCCCCTTCTTTGAGCCTAGGTAGCTCTTTAGATCCCAGCAGTCTCACTTGCATCCAGCCAAAAAACATTATAGACCTTGGAGCTTCCTTTTTTAAAAAAAGGGTGTTTGTGCATAGGAATTTTAATCAGTAATCTGTCTCCATCTTCCACTCGTACAACAAGATGAGATATGAAGAAGTATATCTCCACCAGAACAAAGTGTTTAAAAGATACTTCTCCAAGACTGGATTTAAAAACCAATTAACTGATTGGAAAGCAAGACTAATGTTGGTAAAGAACAATGCAGAAGAGAACATGCAGATGAAATGGGTGTTCCTCATGCTTAAACGTGTGAGTGAGTGGGGCAAAAACAAGAGCCACTTTAATTGTATTTTATCTGAGTTTTGTCCCTCATGGTCTCAAGACAAATAATCTGTTTCCCAAACACAAACTTTTCCTCCATGCCAGTGTTCTGGGTTCAGATTTTATAACTGCATACAATTACTGATAGGTAAATTGTCATACACAAGTAATTTTCCCACCTATTTTTGGTCTCTCTAATCTGTCCATAGCTCAGGAATAGAGCACATGTTTTGTTTGCAGAAGGTCCCAGGGACTTCCTGGTAGGGTTGAGAAATAAACCCTCAACATCAACTGCAGGTCAGTATAGACCATAAGGAACTAGATGGGGGAACGGTCTGGCTCATTTGAAATACGGCAGTTTTATATGCTCCTATCTTGAATAAGAGAGCATGCAATACGGAAGTCAGAATGTGGAATACATAGAACTATCAAAGAGGCTAAGAAAAACACACAGGAGGCCCTGCAAACAACATACAAGATAGGAACAAGCACTTGAGAAAGAGGGAATGGGATGCAAAAACAAAACAAGTCCACACATTTAGAGTCAGTCCTTAAAATAGGTGCAAGGAATGCGAATTAGAAGCCAATGTGAAAAGAAAAACAACACTAAATTGAGTAAATTGTTTTCTAGAAGTACAAACCTTTTAAAAAATACAGTTTTATAACCTGCCTAGTAATGGTCTATTGGGTATAATCATGAATCAAGAAATAAACTGTTTGAGAGCAAATTTCCAGCCTTTGCTCAGAAAGATACATAATTAGAGAAGTGCAAATCTACCATGAAAAACCTGGTAGGCATCCAAATAAAGGTGTTTTTGGAAAAAATGGAAGAACAGTGGCCTAAGAGGTGTTGAAACTGAGAAAGCTGAAGGACTTGATGAATTTCCTGAAGGAAATTTTAGCAATCAAGATACTTTCCAATATGTATCAGCATGGCTGCTTTAAGGAGTATACCAAAGTTATATTTTCTCCAAGGAAAAGTGAAATTACATGGAGATGAAGTAAAATAAGAAATGTCTTTATCATTTTGCTGCATAAAAGTCTTCACGTGTTTCTATCCTGAGAGATAATTAAACACAAGGCCTAAGGACCATCAACGCTCCTCAGAATGAGTTCATGATTTAAGAGAATGCAGCAGCTAATCCAACACTGCCTTCTTGCTCATATCCTGAGTGAGAGATCTGTAGAGTTGCCAGCTCAAAACATGATGCCTGCTGGTACCTTTAAAAGTTTGGAGGCAGTGGAAGAGGATGCAGCTGCCACGCATCAAGTACCATTCTTCTAAAAGACCACATTACTTCCTTGCCTGCTGTACAAAACAAAGCTTCAACTTCAACCCAGGGAAAGAAGGGAAGAACAGGAAAGGAGAGCGAAAGAGTCAATTCCTCTCTGCTACCCCAATGTTTAGAAAGCAACAGGCAGAATTGTTGTGCCCTAGCAACTCATGTTGGGTGCTACCCACTGAAGACATTAGGAAGCAACATTTGCAAAGGGCAGCAGGAAGTAGATTTCTGCCTTCACTGCTTCCTGTGCTAAAACAGGGGCTTGTTTGTGGGGGAGTTCAGAGCTAAGACAACTTGCCACATTTACTACCTATTGTTGGACTCTCTGCTATAACACAAAAATGGCAATTAAATCAACAATGAGCAGGCAAATATCTGGACACAATTGGATGGAATGAACTGGGACAACCACAAGACTCAAGGGTAGACAGCATGGACATCAGATGCCCAAGACCAAGTTTGCATGGGACCCACCTGAATGCAATTCCCTGCTTTCTCAGTACTTTGCCTTGAAGTATATACTAGCCTCCTGGCCACTGGAATGTATCCACACCTCAGGGTTTCTGGTGTACAGCCTTCTATTTGCTGACTACAATTAAGGTCCTGTCATCTCATTGCATAAGGCTCTTTTGTGTTTCCCCCATTGAGTTCTCTGCACTCAAAACTGCTTTCAAACATCTGCCCTCTGCTAATATCCATCTTTCCATACTAATGAGATATCTGACCTTAGATGTATACACAGTGATCAAGCATATAATGGCCATGTTTTTTAAGTAAACAAACTGCAGAATGAGAGTGGCTAACTTTCTTTGGTTTGAGGAAGGTATGCCAGTAGTGCGTGTGGCCACCACACAGATTTTCACTCTCAGTGGCACCAGGCACTTGTGGCTGATTCAGCGACAGCTTCTGCAGAGGGGCAGAGCAAGCTGCCACCATTGTGACTGCAGCAGTTTTTGGCAGCAGCAAGGAGCAGCTGATCGCCACTGAGCGCTGGCCAGTGCTCTGGAAACATGAAGGAAACCAGCTCCACTATTATTTTGAAAAAAGAAACCAGCCCCAATGTTTGGTCAGCATTCAGGAAACAGATGAGTGCCCCTTCTTGTTCCCGGAGCACTTTGACCAACTCTCAGTGTTGCCATGCAAGTCACCCCAATAAAATGGATAAAATTTGCCACGGGTTAGTGGGCCATTAAAACTGGCTTAGCAGGCTGGCCCATGGACTCATCACCACTGCTGTAAGGCAAGGCAATACTGTAGCGGGTGCAAGAGCAAAGTGATGCACAGCATGCGGGGTGGTGGAGACCCAGAAGGAAGACATAAGGAAGAACACAAGTTACATGCAACAAGCCAAAATTGATTCATTCGTCTGACGTATCAGGAAGCTGAGGCTGCATAACAGCCTGCCCCACATAAAACTTGTGACCTATCAGACTCTGAGCCAAAGACATAAGAGTTGTACTTGTGTAAGTTCTGGCCTGCTGTGTTTCGTAGTTACAGGGTCATGGTGACTCACAAGTCCCCCTTTGCTGCAGTAAGCAAAGTGGGTGAGATTTCTACCTAATTGCCAAATCCAGTGGTCCCACCTTATGAGGAAGCTGTTCAACAGCTTTAGAGAAATACGTTTAAACAGGGGTACTCAAAATAGCCTGAAAACAGGAAGGAAGACAGCTATATCTACTTGTGGGATATTTGCTTAAGAATCAGAAGACAGATCTAAATACGTTTTGAAGGATCCCAAATATTCAGGGGAAAAATATATTATGCAAATCATAATTTTGAGGTCTTGCACAGATATACCATACATATCCACAGGAGTCTACAAGTCTTATGCTCCGAATCACATTTTTTTATATGGCATGATTTCATGCAGCAAAACACATACAACTGTGTTACTCACAAACTCATGATGAGGCTCTGTCTCCTTTCTTAAAGGTGGATCAAATTTTACTTGGCCAACTATCGAAGAGAAGAAATGAAATATTCAGAAGTGAGGTCAAAGCATGCAGAAATATAAAATGATGGTAAAAGCCTTTGGAAAACTAGTCAGAAAGCAAACATCACATACAGTACTGTATCTTTCTAACATGTGTGTGTGTTTTGCAACTCTTGGCACTTGGTTTCCAATTGGTTTTTCAAATGCTTCATATCCTTGGGAATACAATGAAGCACTGAGGAAACAGAGCTGCATGGAAGAATCTAGCTTAGCTATGAGCAGTACAGTTAAGGCAACCAATAGCTATGGAAGTAAAGAAACTATATACTTCTAGCAAGACTGAAATTTTAAATCTATGATCATCTAACATACACTGGGTGGTAATGAGCTAATACAAATCACCACCACATGTGTGGATATGGAAGACAAATTCACAATTACCTTTGAAAACTTGCGTGTGTACTTACAGTTTATTTCAGAGCGTGTTTTTTCTTCTCTCACATTTCTGCTTGTCGAATGAATTCTATGAGGCACAAGAAGAGGCTAGGGAAAATATATACATAGTTTAACAAATGAAAAGACAGGTGTTCCATATGCCTCTTGTGAATATTCTTTTAAAAAACCTTTACACAAAATTCTGTATATTGAAAATCACTACATATACACAGATATTTATCATGACTGAAACCTCTGGTATGAAATGAGGTGGAAGTTCAACAAAATGCCCTCCTTTAGAAGCAGCAGTGTAAAAGCGTCCTGTGAGTTTAAGCAATTTTAAGGCATAACTTAAAATTCAATGGAGAAGGAGAACCTTGTGAGTTTCAGATTAAGATTCCACATTCCAAAAATAGCACTAGCTCCCAGTGGAAAACTACATTCAGATAGAAACCAAGTTTCTATCACTTTATATAAAAGTCCATCATCCACAGGGACATAAGTTCTTGGCAGACTGATGTCTACTCCATTGTCTCTATGAGTCTAGACCTGTCACAGCTACTAATGGTATACTATTAATTTTAAAGAAAGCCTTGGGCAAGTCTTTTTTCAATTGAGGGCTGTTTTCTTTCGTTTTTGGAAGAATCCTCCTTTGTCATCAAAGTCACCTTTACTAGTAAGGTATTGCTACTGCAAACCTATTGTTTGATGGAAACTCTTACAGCAAGGTAGGTTTTAAGTGAACTGCATGAATAGATGCAGACAGACAAGGTGATAGTAACATTCTATTTAGTTTTGTAAGCGTGTGTTCATCAGCAACCAGGATGGCTTGGCAAATGGGTCTCAGGGGGGAACACAGAGGCCAATGGTGGTGGCTAATATCTTCTCCCTCTCTCCTTGTTACCTGTGCGTCAGGGCAGCAAGCATGCTATGAATCGTAGCTGTTGTAAACAAAATCTGCCCTTATTCCCTTATGGGGGACACAAGAGCCCTTATAGAGTCCTTTGTAGGTTCTCCATCGGTAGGAGAAAATAACAGAGGCCAGCCAGAGAATATTGAGAAGCAAAGGAGCTCGTAAGCCTGATCTTTATTAAAGCTGTTGCAACAGGGTGCTCCCCTCACACGGAGGAGGACCCAGAACAAAGGGGTGCCTGCCCTTATATAGACATTTTAAATTCTTTGACCTGGAGTTCAAGACCACCCCTCCATACATACATCACAGAAGGGGCGTAACCCAAGACCACCCCCCACAAACATCATACCTACATCACAGAAAAGGTGGTCTACAACAGAAATTTGAATGTTGTTGTTTTTCCTGTCTACCAGGTTATCTGATTGCCTTTCATGGTAGTCTGCCCATTCCTTTGAAATGGTGATTGCCCAATTCCTGAGACAATGGGAAGGTTCCCTGACCCCCTCCCTCCTTGCATAGGAAACATTTGGTCAGTTTGGGAGTCAAATTGGTTTCAGGGCGGTCTTCCTGTGCTGCTCCAGACATGTGGTCCACATATCTATGTGCTTGGTTGGTACATTTATGAAAATATGTATGACCTTTAATTTTTTATTACAAAGCAACAGTGAAGATTACAGCCACTGGCTGAAAAACGGACCCTTACCTTCAATCTAGTACAGTAAACTGATTTTTTTGGGGGGGGCACCAGAGTAGCATAAGCCTGCTCTGGAGGCACCTTGCCCAGGTGCTAGCTCTGCTTTACCATCAGTTTCCCTACTCAGCTCCCCCATTATGCGTGCACTGTAAACTTGTTGGGGTGCTAGTGGAGAATTACAAGTAGAAACCATTCCAGAAGTTATGCTTTCAGCAAAACTGAAGTTATAAAACCTGAAATAAAGATTTTGCTATATAGGCGTTTGGACAAGACATTGAACAGCCCCCTCTAGCAACCTAAAGCTTTTATCTCAGTGTTATAGGGATTAAATCCAAGTAAGCGTCAGGATGCATCCTGAAGGGTAAAGCAGCCTAAGCTAGCTAAGAATGCATCCCAGCTTCACATTGTAATTAGCCACTAAAGATTTTCCTCTAATGCTGCTAAGTGGCATCCTTATCAGTCAATCAAAAACAAACTAGCAGTTCAATACAAGGCCTGGAAACTGCTTTATTGTTTCAGATAACTAGTTTGTGGAAACAGATGAGGAAGTGTCCTAAGCTCCGTAAGCAATGGCGTAGTAACAAGTAATAATTTAAGTGTGAGCATCTTCAGAAATGCTTAGGCTGCAAACAGCTCCAGCTCAGTGAATTCACGCCAAATGAGGGGACTGGAAGATTGTTTTCCTACAGTACAGTAAAAGGATTTTGGCTGCTTTGAGTCTAAAGAGTGGACAAGGTTCACAGAATCTCTGACCCTGTCAATATTTTTTTAGACAACTAAAATGTGCATTGTCAATATATACTTATGCAAACCTTAACATGGGAGATAACTCACATCACACACGCCATGCTATGACGGGAGATACAACGGTAACAAACTGCTTGGAGCTACAAAAAAACCTGTAGCACACTATTCTGAGCAGTGCTAGTGTCTGTTGCATGGTCTCTGGGCTCTGTGGTGTCTCAGAGACCAGCTAAGTCTGGTGCCCTGAGGATGAGGGCAAGAGAAATGGTGCCCATCGTCTGGCATTTATTGTTGAGTTAGTAAGCCGAATCAGTGCAACATAGCAGCTAAAGAGCATGAGTAAGTCACTCTCCCTCAATCCAAGATTCCTTTCTCACCAGTTTCACTCATTCATGAGACAAGTTTTAGAAATTCAGATATTTGCAACCACCCTCCTTATCCTCACATTACCTGACATGGGGAAGGTGTCTCAGATATAGCTCAGATGTTTTACAGTGGTACCTCGGGTTACATACGCTTCAGGTTACAGACTTTGCTAACCCAGAAATAGTACCTTGGGTTAAGAACTTTGCTTCAGGATGAGAACAGAAATCGTGCTCCGGCGGCGCGGCAGGAGCAGGAGGCCCCATTAGCTAAAGTGGTGCTTCAGGTTAAGAACAGTTTCAGGTTAAGAATGGACCTCCGGAACGAATTAAGTACTTAACCCGAGTTACCACTGTATTACAAAACTGCAAATACACTGACTTCTATAAGAAAGAAGTATTCTCACCTCAGGATCATCATCATCAAAATCATGATAGGTGGAATGATCAGGATTATTCATTTTATCCAACAGTTCAATAGCAAGCGTCCGGGTCAAGGGCTGGGTAACAAAAGGATGCTAAAGAGACAAAATGAAGCAGGAGAGAAAGCAAATGGAATATGTATTAGAATTTGAAAATTTTAACATAGATAGAAGTTGGGCAAGCTCCCTAAAACCAACAGTAAAAACAAAGTTTAAGTCTCCCCAATGTTATCAAGGCAAAATTCAGTCAAGTGCTCACTTTTCCTGCCCACTCCCATATGGGAACACACAGACTAAAGAAAGGAGGAGCAGCTCATATGATTCTATGCATAGGGGAAGAAATCAGATAAACAAAAATAGGTGTTCCATAGGGCCTCGGCACACCAATCGTTGAACCAACCAGATACTGTATAACATAATACGCCACCCCAACCTACTGCTTCCCCCCACCAGGAATGATTTGTCTCGGCACCTCCTTATGGAAGGTGTCTTCACATAAGGACAATACTACAGACAGCATTTTAACACAGTGGAAAACAATAAAACATAAGTTATACCTGTAATAGTTTTTCAGCTGTGGGTCTTTTCTTAGGATTCTTTGTAAGTGCCATTTTCACAAAATGGTGGAAGCTATTTGACCTTTAAAATGTAATTGCAAGCTTTAGAAGGTTATTTGGTGAATACAATAATCAATACAGTGTGGCTATATAACAAAGGTATTTACCATTTCATTTTGTCCTTTAGCTTGGGAGACTGAAAGTTGCTTTTTGTCATTAGAAAGAGTGCTCTGAAAAGCAAGAACAGTTGTTACTTGCTGTTTAAGAACTACAAAATCGATATTATTTTATATCCAGGAGATGCCTTCAGTAGGGGAATTTTTTTTTGTTTAAAAAGGAAACAAAAACAAAAAACACCCCACTCTATCAATGGGCCAATAACATTCAGGTAGAATGAACAAGGCAAGAATAGCATCTATCTGATTTACATCATAAATTAAATGCAAAAGCAATTTATCTTGGGTTTTTTATAAAATGTTGAGTGTCTTTGATGACAGGGGTAGCTATACTTATTTGAGGCCTTACGGTTTGGTTTTGTAAAGACCCTGCGCACCTGGAACACAGGGTGTATAGTGGCTTCTGTAGGGCTCTTGCAAACATGACTCTCATTTCCCCCATCAGCTGCCTTGGCATGTGATCTTCTGAGAGCAGTGCAATAGCCAAAGCTCTTCAGCTGTTACAAGCAGCACTCTGGGTGGCTCTTCTTCAGGCCTCTAGCACACAGACTACATCAGGCATAGGCAAACTCAGCCCTCCAGATGTTTTGGGACTACAACTCCCATCATCCCTAGCTAACAGGACCAGTGGTCAGGGATGATGGGAACTGTAGTCCCAAAACATCTGGAGAGCCAAGTTTGCCTATGCCTGGGCCACATCTATATGTGATAGCTCAGGAAGAACTGTCAAAAGGATGCTACTGGTAATTTGCAGGACATCTACTCCTGAATGGCTGAAGTGAGTTGAAGTACACTCAGAAGACAGCATGTGTGGTGGTGCAGGGAAAAGGAATGTAAACCAAAAGCTCTTGAGAGACCGGAAGTCACCACTGCTGCCCATGTCTGAAGGTTCATTTTTCCATCCCTCTATTGTCTCTAGCTAAGCAGGCTTTTATGATAACTGAATATCTATTTTGGAAAGAGACTTTAGAAATGGCAACCACATAAACCCTGTATCATAAAGCCTTAAAGTAAGAGAACTATCGCCGTCCACATTTTTCATATTTGAAACTGTTCCAGAGCGCTTTCCTAGAGACATAAGGAAGAAATAAAAGGAAAGAATCACACCTTTCCTTCTTTTTCCTTCCTCTTTCAAACAGTTGCCAAAGCTGACTGTGCAGGCCATCTGTCAATGGACAGAAAAATGCAAACATGCAGGCAGGTTCTGTATTCTGTGGTTAGTACCGTATTCTTTGCTCTATAAGACTCACTTTTTCCCTCCTAAAAAGTAAGGGGAAATGTGTGTGCATCTTACGGAGCGAATGTAGGCTGCGCAGTTATCACAGAAGCCAGAACAGCAAGAGGGGATTCCTGCTTTCACTGCGTAGCGATCCCTCTTGCTGTTCTGGCTTCTGAGATTCAGAATATTTTTTTTCTTGTTTTCCTCCTCCAAAAACTAGGTGCGTCTTGTGGTCTGGTGCGTCTTATAGAGTGAAAAATAAGATATGTTCTTTTTAAGAAAACCTGCAAATCACATGTATCCCATGGTAGTTATGTTCCTATGGATTCTAAATGCCACCTGAGCATTCCAGCTTTACATACATTTACCAACCTCATTGGATGCAAGTCAAACATAGGGGGCTGAAGTTCTGCTAGTTCTATAGCAGTTATTCCAACAGCCCAAAGGTCACAGAGCTGATTATAGCCACCCTTCCTTTCAACTGCAGCAACTTCAGGGGCCATCCTAAAAATCAGAGAACACTAGATTGGAATATGCAGCAAGTTCTAATCCTTAAATTTTGGAAACACAATGCAGCCCAAGCAATTTTCAATAAATTTCAGTGTTAATCTCCCTGTTGTTCATTACACTTTTAATTAAGCCACACACAGCAAATGCCCTCCTACCTTCACCAATGCCAGGTCAAGGTTGCTGTTTTTCCACTTTGCCTGCCAACATTTCAACCGGCTATTCTAATTGTATCATTTACATTTTACAACATTTATCTCCATGCTACAAGATCTATAAATACACACCCATACCCACACCCTCAACTGCTTTTGAGGACTCTTTCTTTTGGGTAATTGGCAACCACAACTTTGCCCAAGTACTGTGTGAAGATTGAGAAAGACATGCCTACTGCAAGTCCTTCAAAAATGAATCCACAATCCATGCTGAATCCCCTACTGCCCAAATGCTGATCGAGCGACAACCCACAAATCCTGATTCTGTCATCTCAAAACCAATGTTACACAATGCATAAAGGTTTCCCCATCCACTTGAAGATAAAATGCAGCTCAAGTTATATTTTTATCCATGCAATAAGTATTACTAAAGAAAGGACAATTACCAATATGGTGTTCCAATGAAAGATTTCCTTTTAGCAATTGTAGCTGTTATTTGTGCTGCTACTCCAAAATCAGCTGTAAAAGATTTGCAGGCAATGTGATGTAATAATTAACATGCTTATTGTAACAAACAGAACAGTCAGAGTTTTATGCAGTCCAGATATTTACAAACTGGTTGGAACAACTTTTGAAAGCCTTTTTAATCTTTGTTTCATATTTCCCTCTAACTATGCAATTATCCTCAAAGTGCAAGAAAGGCCACATTAAGCAATTCCTTCCCATTTCTAAGACAATTAGTCTTTTCATTTTGAATGGGCTACCTTGCAGCCTGCTCCTGCACCCTTCTATTTCTTCCTTCTATTGTCTTCATTTAAACTGTACAAGAAATACTGGTCACCATCCAAAAGAGCCTCTAAGTGTATGCAGGTGAAAAATTCACATACAAACAAAGCTTTCTAGTTTCCAGCCCCGCAAGTTCTGACAGCTGAAGAGGAAAGCCTTCTTTGAAAAAGAAAAAGATGAACAGCAGCTTATCTCTGCAATCATTCTGGTAAAAACCTCAAAGCAAAAACTTGCCAGGCACACATACAACTTCTTTGGATTGTGACTGTACGCTTTCTGCTTTCCTAAGCAAAGCTACAAATAATGATATGATACTTCGCTGCTCAACCATCTGGATGATCGTACTACAACCTATAGCAAAGTGTATATAGAAGTGAACGTACCTACCTAATTTCACATAGCCGTTATCAGTTAAAAGAATATTTGCTCCCTGGAGGGGGGAAATGGCAACAGACAGCTTTTTAGACTTCATGTTCTTTTAACTGTTTTGACACAACGAACATGCTACTTAATATTCAGAATATAAATGCTAGGAATGGAACAAAACTATAGTGCCATTCTTGCATATATTTTTTTAAAAAAGGATAGCAACTATAGAACCATATTTGCAAACATAAAGAGAGGGGTGGCGAGCAATACCCTCCCTCAGGGTGATGATTACAGAGCTGTCCACCCTCGTATCAAGACAAATTGGAACCAATGCCATAAATAGGATATCCTATTGGAATATATGTCATCATGAAATATGGCACAGCAACATTGCTTTACTGTATTTTATTAAGTTAAACTGGAACTAAGTATACTTCTGCAAAATATACACTTTGGCTCTTCTTTGCCAGTAAAATAGCATTTTGGGTACAACAAACCACAGATATCCTTTACAAGATGTTGTTCAAACAGAAATAGCATATGGTGCTTCCCTAAAATCCTCATTAGCCCAAGCCGACTTCAGTTCGTAAACCCCCTTCACAGGTCACCCCTGAGGTTTGACAGACCCTGTAAGAATGGCAGCTTGATTTCACCCAAGGTGATTTCAGTCGCTAATGTAAATCAGTTACAGATAGGTAGCCGTGTTGGTCTGCCATAGTCAAAACAAAAAAAAATTCCTTCCAGTAGCACCTTAAAGACCAACTAAGTCAGTTCTTGGTATGAGCTTTTGTGTGCATGCACACTTCTTCAGATACACAGAAGAAGTGTGCATGCACACGAAAGCTCATACCAAGAAATGACTTAGTTGGTCTTTAAGGTGCTACTGGAAGGAATTTTTTTTTTTTTTTTAATGTAAATCAGTGATTCCTCCTCCCCCTGCAGCCTCCAGCATCAGTTCACAGAGACCTTCAACTCCCAGTGTTCCAAACCCAGAGAGATGAAGGATGGGGCTTTCTTCAAACTGTCAAACCTTGGTATAGATCCGGAAAAGCATGAGCACAGTGGAGCTTTCTTGATCTCTTTCCTTTCTGCACTCCCCAGAGTTATTCCTAAGGTAGGAGGGCCTTCTGGAATATCATAGGACTGCAAGACGCACCCCTTAAATAGGAAAGTGTCTTCTGCTAGTGCAAGGGGAACTCTATAGATTCCACTTTATGTCTTCATCAATTTAAACTGTATTTTGCATCATCCACAGGCAACACAGATATAATCCCACAGGAACAGAAAAGCCATTATAACATACCTGAAACAAAACCTCTGCCAAAGCACTTCACTAGACCTTTTAAAAGGACATTTCTGCCTCCTCCATACAATACATTTATATGATCCCAATTTTTAAAACCGATGGGACATAAAATCATTATTTCATGGTTAACATTTTAACTAAGAACTGTATACACCACATGAAACAATTCAAAGAATCACCTACCTTTATGTCTCTGTGCATTTTTCCTCTACTGTGAAGGTAATATAATCCCTATAGTTAAAAAACAAAAGCCATTGGGAAAAATTGCCTGTGTAAATTCATGTTTTATTCTATACAGGGGGGAAACCAACTAGAAGAAAAAAAGCTAAATGCTGTCTCTGCTATGTGTCTTGATTGTATTTTCATTCACATCACTGCAGGACCAACCTACATTTGAAAGGCTGGCAGAAGGAATAAGGAAGGAAGCGGAAACAAGACAGGTTCACTCTCTCCTTTCAAGGCAGAAAGTCGGCAGTGAACATCTTCAGAAAAGCATCTCAGATAACTCAAATTTAGGCAACGGCAAAAACCATGACAGAAGCCCATAGCTATACTGAAGCCTGCAATTGTAGGTAGTGCATTTATGTTCCTTCCTTCCAAACAAATGTGTTTGGAATTCGGGGGCTGCTTCTACTGGAGGTTCAACAGCAAATACAGATAATCAGAAGTATGCAAGAAAATTTGGTGAGCTACAGAGCAGTACATCTGATGCCTAAGGTTCTAAGCCATAAGATAGGTATGTTTCTCTGCAGCACCCTAAGCCAACACACACATATGTAATACATAGGCAAACGCATAAGCTTCAGTACTGACTCCTTTGTGGGGGAGGCAACTAAGAACTGGACAAGAAAAATATGTAGCAAATCTGGCTGGGAAACCCAGCCAGATGGGCAGGGTATAAATAATAATAATCATAATCAGCAGAGCAATACCTAGAATTAATGCACAATTCCGCATCTGTTGGTATTCAGCAAAAGATGGCGACTTATATTTCCCCCCCCCAGATTATTTCTATGCCAAAGGCTAACAATATAAGAATAATATTCACCTGTAGTGTTTCTCTGCTAACATAAGCAATTTGCTGCTCCGAAAGAGGTCCAGTTACTAGAAGAAAAGAGCCCCCCCCAAACAAAAAATTAGAATGTTCACCGCAATTTCACTGTTACTCTTCAAAACTCAATGCAATTTTGTTCCCTTATCGTTTCTCACATGCGTGCGCATGCACACACACAGTTAATATTCCTAGCCCGGAAACAGAAGAAATAGCACCACTTCACATTTTGCCAGAGAGCCAAGGCAGGCTCACATATAAGGATTTTGGCTGGAATTCGTAGTGATGCTCCAAAGGACCAAGGCACAATTCTGTTTGGAGGATGTCTTACCCCTTTGCCCAGATTAGAAAAACATAAAACATATATTGGCCTTTGTTTCTCCCTACTCACCCTTACAGTGCAGCTGCAAACAACCCCCTTTTTGTTCTATACTTGGCTTTCAAGAGTCGCCTTTGTTTTCCTTTCCATATCTTTCTTTTGCGACGTTTCTCCCTTTTAAAGAACTTGCTTGGTATTTTAGGATATTTTATTATTTCTATAAATCCTTGTCTATTCTTTCTCAGGCCCCCAAGAGTGATCTGGTGGTGGGTGGGTGGGTGTATCTAAACAGTCCAAACTCTCAGGTTCTACATGCTTTAGAAACTATGATCAGAGTACCATGAGCTCAGTTTCTTGGAGGGGGGAGTTGTGAAAGATTATAATCAGATGGTCTAAACTGAACTCTAGATGTAGCTAACATGGAACAAGTTGTAAGAACTATTCTGTCTAAGAATCTCATGGAAATACATAGAAGATTGTGTTTAAAATCTTTTGGATTTTACGACTTGCGTATCTAATGGTTGACACTGGCCTGGGTGATAGAAACAGCTTGGAAATTAATTAAGAGGCAGAATATTTCACTCTTTTAAAAAGCAGGTTTGCAGCCAAAATCAGTAGTAACAGGAAAGCATTAGCTCCTGACATCTGTTCAGCCACACACGTAAAATAAGCTCATTTCCTAACACACAGGTGGCACCATCACAAGGACACCATCAATCACTGTGTAACAGAGAAACACAGGAATGACGAGGCATAACGAAATAACACAATATGCCTGTAGGAGAGGAGAGCTCTCTTCTTTGTCGAGCATAAAAGAGTGACACAGCTTGAGTAACAGAAAGGTCACACTATCATTCAACGGGAGGGGAAACCCTCCACTTTCCCTCCCTGTGAATTTTGTTCAGCTATTGCAAGTGGAGAAAATGCAGTCTAGAGAAATAAGGGGAGGAGATTAGCAAGAATAGCAAGGAAACTGCTTTGCAGCCCAGCAGAACCCCAGCCAATAACAATATGCTGCGGTGTGTCCAGGTTTCTGCTGAAATATGACCAAGCATCATTACTGGGTTAAATCCCTTTCATGCTGTGCAAATAAGACTTTTGAGTGGGGCCGCACTCTGTGACGCTGGGCATAGTTTGGGGCAGCAAACTCTGCCTTCAGCATACTGAAAACTGTACCACACTAGATGGGCCAAACAAGCTTATTACCATGGTACATGTTATATTAGTAAGTCTACACACGTGGCATATTATACTCAATAAGGAGATTTGGCTGGCATTTTCCAAACCCTGCTGTATACTTGACTAGCAGAGAAAATCAAAACATTCAACTATTCAACATTCAATCTAACAAGATTAAATGTCTCTGATAAACTTTGCTGAGCAATAAGTAAAAATGCTGGGATCCTAAGCATACGTTCATGTTGCTGTTTTTACCACTAATTGACTTGTTCCCCTGTTAGAACTGTTTTCAAATTTTGTTGCAATTTATCTATTTACAAGAGGAACCTGCAACAAAATGTTGCAGCATATCCTCCTTTCTGTTTGGGGTTACAGACATCTATTCCATTCAAGCAGGGCATTCCACTTTCTCTTTTCCAACAGACACTTGGAACTAAACAGGATCAGTCCTCGTTGAGATGTTCCCTAAGTACAGTGGTACTTTGGTTCACGAACTTAATCCGTTCCGGAAGTCTGTTCTTAAACCGAAACTGGTCTTAAACCGAGGCTTGCTTTCCCTAATGAGGCCTCCCACCGTCGGTGCCCTCCCACCGTTCGGATTCCATTCTTAGACCGAGGTAAAGTTCTCAAACCAAGACAATACTTCTGGTTTTGCAGAGTTCATAAACTGAATCGTTCGTAAACAGGACTGTTCTTAAACCGATGTACCACTGTATAAAAATTCTTCCCTATTGTTTCTCAGAGGCCCCATTACGGCTCCACTTCTGTTGGCACTTGCCAACTGAGTTTTGTTATTAGAGGGAGCCATCTGTAAGCTGCTTTGAGTTTGATATTATAACAGAAAGGCAGGAAACGAAATGTAAAAACAAACATATTAAATTCCACTGAGAGCAATAGGACTTAATTGTGCCTAGGATCAGGTTGCAAATATTTCACTATCACATATCCAGAAACCAACAAGGATTGTTACAAGATGTGCAGAATTTCAGGTCAATTTACTTGTTTCACAGTTTTTATTTAAGGGATGGTGGTGTGCAAAGAGATTCTACTATTATTAAAACATAGATGACTGTTGAATATATTAAAGTAAAATGGAAGTTTAGAAGTGGCTTATCCATCCTCTAATCTCCTTTAACCTGAGTGTTTTACATAACTACCTTCTTACAACTGTAACCAACTACAAGCTTTCATAACTGCCAGTGCTGAAAGCAGAACAAGGTAATATTCAGAAAAAGAATTAAGGCAGAAGGGCTCTTATACTGAGCAGTTATTAGTCAATGAATATTCATATTACAGTAGTACCTTGGTTTACAACCATAATCCGTTCCGGAGGTCCGGTTGTAAACCAAAACAGGTTGTAACCCAAGGCGCTCTTTCACCAATGGGGCCTCCCCCCCAAAATCGGTTGTAATAATAAAAAAAGGGTTGTAATCCAAAAAAAGGGACATGCACTTCCGGGTTTGACGTGGTTGTAATCCAAAACGGTTGTAATCCAAAGCAGTTGCAAACCAAGATACCACTGTATAGTCAAGAGGCTTGGCCTGTTATTTTGTGGTGCCTGTAGGCTATATAGTTCATACATTATATATATATATATATTCTTGGCTTTAAAATAAACTTTTCTAGGTCCAATCTGGAATTATTAAAGGAGTCAACAGAGCCCTCTTAATTTTCCACCTCCTATCTGCAGTTCCCAAAAAGAATTACACCTCTCTTTAACTTACCATGGTAAATGTCCTGCAATGAACCGCCTCCACAGAACTCCATGCAAATCCACAGTTTATCACGTCTAAAAATCAAATTTTATTAGTTTTGCATATTTATAAACAATAAATAAATGGTTAGCAATGGCAACTTTGCCCTACTTTTTGGATAAGCACTAAAGGCTGCACCTTTTGCCCTGCACAACTCTCCCTTCTCTATCTCCTGCAGCGAACTCCAAAACTGACCAAGAGTGCTCTCCTCTTTGAATTGGGCACCACATCCATATTCAGAAGTGTTCTCTGTCACTGATACGTAACTATGGGATTTTCTTCTTGGAAGAGGTGGTGAAGGAAATTATGCAATACCATTTGGGGTTGGCATTTCAATGGCCAGTCTTTGGAGGACTGGTTGGTATTTCATTCTATTAGGATTTTTCTCAGTTTTCTACTGTCAATGCTTACACTTCTGGTTTTAAAATGATGTAACCAATCTACGGCCTTCAGAGTAAGCAGGAAAAAAATCTAAAATAAATACAAAACCACATAAGGCAGCACATAACACGCCGACATGGTTCAAAATGCTGTCCAAATGCAGAAGTTGAGACACAGTAACAATTAAATACGCTGCACAATGTAAAAAAAGATGCAGGACACATCTAAATAATTATGCTGCATCTCAGCTTCCTGGCTAATTTACTATATTTGCCACAAATGTAACAGCACACATTCTTTCATTCTGATAAAATTGCAAACTAGCCACACAAGATTTGCCTTGCTATTTTAAGAAACTGCAGTTCCTTCCAGATCATGAAGAGTCTTAACAAGGGAAGTCTCTGGGCCTTTTCTACCTGACTGTTAAGCAGGGAAGTTCATATTAGAAGGTTTTACGTGAAACACGGAATTTGATGCCTAACATTACACAAAGAGAAAAGAGATAAAGAGATAGCTCACTTGGTAGAACATGACACACTTAATATCAGGGTTGTGGATTTGAACCCCACCTTGAGCAAAATATCTCTGCATTGCAGGGGGTGGACTAGATGATCCGTATGGCCCCTTCCCAACTGTACAATTATATGAGTCTAGGAACTGCATGGTTTTCATTAATAAGAAATTTAGGATGTCGGAATTCAATGGAATTCATGCCACTTGAAGTAACTCAGTGAGCCTTCACTAAAAAGCCATCCTGATTAAACTCAATGAGTCTTAAAACAAGTATGAAACAGCTTTAAATAAACTGTTGAAGGCAAAAATATATTTAAGGTTCAACAGCACATGTCAAAAATGTGGTTAAATTCAATCATAAATGGTCCTAGAAACATTCAAAGCAGCATATTTAGGCTTGATGTGCTCTGAGTAGTTCCAATGAGAGTTTAGAAGGAACTACTCAGGGAACATCTTTATAAACATCTTGAAGGGATTGAGAAGATGCTTAGCCAATCTGCAGATGACACCAAACTGGCAGCGGTAGCTATTGCAGCAGAAGAAAGAATCAGGATTCAATATGACCTTAACAGATTGGAGAACTGGGCCAAAGCTAACAGAATGGATTTCAATAGGGACAAATGTAGGGTTCTACACTTAGGCAGAAAGAACCAGCTGCACAGATTTAAGATGGGGGGCACCTGGATTGCCAGTAGTACATGTGAAAATGATCTAGGGGTCTTAGTAGACCATCAGCTTAACAAGAGTCAACAGTGTGATGCAGCAGCAAAAAAAGAGTGAATGCTCTTCTACGCTGCATTGACAGAAGTATCGTATCCAGTTCAATGGAAGTAACAGTACCACTCTATTCTGCCTTGGTCAGGTCACATCTGGAATATTGTGGGGCTGTCTCAATACATTGTTGGCCCAACACATGTGGCTGGACTTTGAATGGGTAATCTGGCCTTTGAGATATATATCATTAGGAGCTACCCAATTCACTAGGCTGAAATTTGCTTTAACAGATTTTAACATTGTATTTTTAAATTATTGTAACTCGTCTGGGGACCTTATATGGTGAAGGGTGGATAAGAAATCTAATAAAAATACAAAGACTCTTCCATAGGATGACTCCACCTGTTCACAGAAGCACACCATTTAATACAACCCTTTATCAGAACCTCATCCTTAATACATCAAAACAACACTGTCAATGCATATCTATAGGTCAACGGTCACAATAAAGAATCTCAACAATGAAGTGATTCATAATTAAGTAACAAGACATTTCTAAACTGTAATAAAACAGGCATAACTGTGACAGTTAATTAGGACGATCAACTCTGCCCCACCCCTGACAAGACTCTTGTACCTACAGCTAGAGACATTTGGAAATTTGGCAAGAGGGGTCCCCCCACCCCCCACCCCATCACAACAATGATAACTGAATACCAAAAAGAGCTTCACTCGATACATTTCTGCTTGCCTGGTCAAGAGGCCTTCCCTAAGGAAAAGCTGACAACCTGATTAACAAGAGAAACAGCTGGAGAGGAATGTCTTGGTCTTTAACGCAATACAGAGAAAGTGCTGGCCAATACAGGAAAAGTACTCTGCAGAAGTATAATAAGGATTTGTTCAACTGAGGGATGATAGCATTAATTGATTAGCCAGCCGTGACTGATTAATTCTTTGATTACAGATTAAAAGGATCAACTGTACTCTCAAAGCAAAAGACTCCATCTGGCTCCTCCACTCTGACTAGGTTCCATCTTCATTCTTCTTTGTGCCGGAGGAGAAGTACCCATGAAGCCCAGGGAAATGGTGTAGAGCAATGAAGCAAGAACTTGTGTCGTGATGGGGACAAGAGAGCCTACATAATCGTTTTCCAGAAAAAGGATTATCGTGCCCTCTGTATACTCTAGGGCAGGAACCACCAAGGAGTTTGAAGTGATTTGCTATGGATATGAGAAAACAGACAAAACAAACTCCCTAGGGAGTGCAGCATGCCACAGATAATTAAAACTTGGTACTCGCAAATCCCCTCCCTATGCCCCCCACCCCCACCGTCCAAATTCAGGGTCATAATAGGTCTTTTATTTTTGCAAGCAGCGAAGAATTCTTAGAAGAATAAAATACACCATAAAAATATACCTGAGATAGCTGCCAAAATAAGCAACAATGTTTGCATGCTTACAGTCTTTCATCATAATGATTTCCTGCTGCACAACAGCAAAATCTTCGCCTGCAAAAGAGAGCACATTTTTTTAGTAACTCAGTAAGGGATGATAACAATAAATATTGGCTTACCTTAAAAGGCTGTGGTAAGGCTTACATAGACAATGCATGTGTAATAACCTTCCATTCTTAAAATACACTATATAAAGAGAATTATTCTCCCCCCTCCCGGTTATCAATAACCCACTTATTCAGATTTTCTGGGGGGGAAACCCTGAAACAATCCTAAGCAATTGCTTTCAAGAGTTCTTGTGCTGGAGTAGTGAAGAGTGTCAGACTACGATGTGGGAAACCAGGGTTCAAATCCCATCAACCATGAAGCTCACAAGATGACCTTTGGTCAGTCACTTTCTCATGGCCTAACCTAATTTGCAGTGTTGCTGCAATCCAAAGGGTTTGTTTAAATGCCCTGTCCTATGCTGAATTCTCTTCTTACTGCCCTTAACATTTAAGGCAGATTTGCATGACATGCTGACATCACAGCACAGGAAGGTCTCTCTGCCCCGGAGCAGTATATGCTGCTGCTAGAGAAAGACCAGAGATAATCTGCCTACGGTTTATGTGGAGAGAGAGAAATGCACATGGGGTTTCTGTTTCGGCAGTAGATCTATGCTGAATACCAGGTCTAGTTCCTTCTTCAGTCCTGCTAGACATGCAACACTTTCCTGCATGGATATTATTTATATGCAGGGAAAATTGCATGCACACCACCAAGCATGACTAGGGCAAGTGACTTATTAGCAACTCATGCTAATTTGTATGTGCACAGCTACAGGGCACAGCTCATTTTGCTTTCAAGCGTCAGCTTTCCAAAGGGTATGGAGTTTCTGGCAAGGATAAATGCGGAATATATGTGTGTGGGCATATTGGGAATGACAAAAGAACAGAGCCCAGTGAATGGCAGCTGTTCTGATCACCAAAGTGTCACATTTGTGATTGTTAGAAGCCTTGCAGAAATCCACTCACAGTTCTCATGTTTTAACCAGGCACCGTTCACACGTTTTCCAAACTTTTCTCCGAGCCATTAAACACTAGGAATATCTGGGTTTTTAAATCAAAAAGGGATTTTCTACAGGAATATGCACCGCTTTGATTCCAGGAGGCGCAGATGCACACAGGAATACCCACTGCTAGTTATGTTCACAAAGTCTGCAACCTCCTTGTATGTTTGACTTGGCACAGACTTCTCTGTAGAGGGAAGTTTATCCCTTTACTCTTTCCTTTGCACCCGGCTGTGTTGGTTTCTAGGTGTTCTGTAACTTACAAAGGTCCTTGAAATACGGCCAAAGTGTTACCTACAGCCACTTCCCTGCTTAGATCATCTTCTTTAAATAAGAACACAGAATTTCAGGGTGGTGTGACTGTACAGTAAGCCTTATCAGCATACAAGGCAGAAAAATGCTAGTGAATGTTACTCCTTTTTTGCCATTTTTGTCAGCAGACAGCAGAAAGCTGTTATATTGCTTTGGTTTTTCTAGTATTTCTCCCCCCTATACTTGGAAAAAATAATTCTATACTATCTGAGGTTAAGATAGGAAAGGTCAAGAAGTGATAAACAGTAACATATTTTATTCACTTACATTTGTGGGGGGCGGGAATTCATTAATTTTTTTC
The DNA here is from genome assembly GCF_964106915.1 of Podarcis gaigeae. Taxonomy (NCBI): domain Eukaryota; kingdom Metazoa; phylum Chordata; class Lepidosauria; order Squamata; family Lacertidae; genus Podarcis; species Podarcis gaigeae. The sequence goes on along the minus strand of NC_139680.1, from coordinate 105,971,971 downwards.
TGCCAGCCTTTCAACTCTTTACTCATTGAGACCAAAGAGTGTGCACAGCAGGGCCTTAGGAACTGTGGCACCAACCTAATACATTTTGGTGTGGCTGCAGACTCCCCAACCATCCAGAGCACGTTTGGGGGGCACACAGGAGAAAGGAGTAAAGGCAAATCCTGACGGTGGAAGTGGAAGTGCCTTGTATAAGTGGGTTGCCCCAATTGGATATTACCTTAACCAAAGACTGTTAAAAAGCGCTCTGATAAGATTAGTTTTTCTTTGGGGAAATTAGTCGCTAGCAATAGTTATTCAGGTGCCATGGTTCAGTCAGACACCTTTTTTAAAAACAACAACACACACACACCAAAAGAAGAAGATGATGGGGGACACACAAAAAAGATAAATGGAAATAGAACTACAAGGTAGGGGGGAAAATGAAAAGCTTACCTGGTTCTAATTTTATTACTTTAATCGCTGCCAGTTCACTTGTGTTAACATTCCGAGCCTATTAAAAAACACAACCAAAGGATATTACAACTAAGAAAACAAGCAGTGCTACTAAAGCGCTTAAAATGCTGGAATCTGGACACTCAACTTTTAACTGAGCCACCTTCAAAGTTCTGGTGGGTGGAAGGGCAAATTTAAAATCATAGTTGAACAGTCAAGAGGGAATCTTCACATTTGAGACCTTTTGTTGTTATTAAAAGCATGCAATAAGCTATCTAGAGACCTTCGAGGGTGGGGGAAAAGACTGTCTATAAATATCAATGTGCCTTAATTATTCATACCACACTAGCAGTCCAATTTGCATTATAAAACAACCTAATGCTACTCAAGTTTGTGATAAAGTCACCCGGTTGTATCTGGTGGAGGCTTTGCACTAGCGATAAAGCACTACTGCTCATACCAGGAAGGGCATCCCATCCAGCTCCTCGTACCAACTGAAAAGATAGTTGCTCTTGAGGGTTTGGGACACTCCAGAACAGAACTGGATATTATACAGAAGGCTGCAGTAGGTGAGTCGAGCAGGAGGGGATGGAAAGTCTATTATTCTATGACCAGTCTGCAATTCTAAACATACAGGCAACCTGTTTACATGGGGGTTACATTCAGAGGCACAGTGCGCGTCAGTGAAATTGTGTATATTTGAAACACCATTGGAAAAGCCTGCAAACACTCTGTCCATCCATCCCCCGTCCTATTCCAACCCCTTTGTGACATTTTAGGTCACTTCGCGGTTCAGCATGTGTAAAGTTAAAGATAAAGGGACCCCTGACCATTAGGTCCAGTCGTGACCGACTCTGGGGTTGCGGCGCTCATCTCGCTTTATTGGCCAAGGGAGCCAGCGTACAGCTTCCGGGTCATGTGGCCAGCATGACTTCTGGCAAACAAGAGTAGCGCATGGAAACGCTGTTTACCTTCCTGCCGGAGCGGTACCTATTTATCTACTTGCACTTTGACGTGCTTTCGAACTGCTAGGTTGGCAGGAGCAGGGACCGAGCAATGGGAGCTCACCCTGTCGCGAGGATTTGAACCGGCAACCTTCTGATCGGCAAGTCCTAGGCTCTGTGGTTTAACCCACAGCACCACCCGTCCCTTCAGTGTGTGTAGCCACGTGCATATTGAATGTGCGTAAATGGGCGGTTGCCTGTACTTACTGAGAATAAATCAATTTGATGTCACTGGGCCTTACTTCTGAGTAAACATGCTTAGGAATTTGCTCTGGGTTAGGAGACTCTAGAGCAGATTTCTGGGGCATCACGGAGAACAGATTGGGGGTGTCCCATCACGCAAGTGGGTGGGCATCGTTAGATGTTGCCAATCATTATTTTCCCACATACCCTTATCAGTCATGTTGCACTTTCAATACAGTGTATTACTGAAGGGGGAATGAGAAGGGACCCAGATGGAAGTTAGGGTCCTGCTTCTACCAAAACACAGTAGCCTTGTAAATTCTGCCCTGACTACTGTTTGTAAGTTCTTCTTATGAATTGCTATTAATTTTATTTGAAGTAATTCCAGGAAACTATTTGATGAGTTGTCATGTTTCTAGAGTGACTTTTGTTTTGGTGAACTGAAAGTAGTAAGTCACCTCTTCCTTTAAGAGAGCTGCATGGAGATGGGATGTTGCAGAGTTTCACTGTAAACTGGACTAGTGAACAAAGAGAAAGAGTAAAGGCAGTGGATGAGTCAAACTCATTGCTTCACTTGCTTTAACAATCACTGCTGCTACCTTAGAAGGCCATCAACTGTCAGCAGCAGATTTAGAGGCCAAAGCCAGCCCTCATGGATCATATTTGCTCTAGCACTGAAAGTCCTTCAACTGCCAGAAGCTAAAGGAAGGTCCAAATCCAGCTCTACAAGTTTCTATCAAGAATAATTTTCCACTGAAGCCTTAGAATTCTGCATTGTAATTGTTTTGTGTAACTGCAATCTTGTTAGATGCCTTAAGCATGCCAATGGACAGTAAAGTTTTAATAAAATATCAAGCAGCAATCCCCTGCTGTACCATGAACCAAGATACTGCATACAATCTTTGCATAGTGGTTCATTCTGTAGGTAATGAGTGGTTGTCTTTGCCATATTTTCTAACCAATTACCATAGCTGGTCCCAACAGACTAAGCCAATAAGTAGTCATCACTTATTGGTGATGGCACTTAAGTGCCAACAAGTGAAAAGCTGAATAACCAATAATCTCTACACTAGTTGTTGTTTAATCGTGTCCGACTCTTCTTGACCCCATGGACCAGAGCACGCCAGGCACTCCTGTCCTCCACTGCCTCCCGCAGTTTGGTCAAAATCTCTACACTATGGTCTCTTTAAAATCTGTTAGGTCCATTAATGAATATGATCACATAATGCCACAATGCTCAAATAGGCTAATGAAGAAAATCCAAGGCTGGATCTAGACACATCAAAGAAGCATTTCAATTTAAAGCGTTGTAAATTAAACAGGGAAAACAGGTAGAGAAAAACAGGACTCCATGTTGCCATCTGTTGGCACAATGTCATATCGAACATACAATTAATATAGTAAATCGCTTTTTCTTTAACAGTCTAGTTGAGTCCCAAGGTTCAGCAGTACAAAACCAACATCCCTAAGGCAGTGTATAAATTTTATGAAATAAATAAATAGAAACTAACAAACAATATTGGATACTACTGTTAAAAAAAAAAATGTAGGACCCCCCAGAATCCATTCCTAGAATACTTCTGTCCATGAGATAAAGAATGGCAACTTCCAGTTAAGAAAGTAAAAAATAAATATGAATATTTAGGAATTTTCTCCATTACTAAGATACTTATTTCACAGTGTGGATTCATATGAAAAACCATTATGGAAAGGATCCAACATACACAGGGATGATGAGCCAACATAAGTGTTACTAATCTCAAAAATCACATCTGCCAAATTGTACTGACATTTCTTATGTTCCATATGCATCTATATTCTGAGATGACTGCCATAAATCAGCTTGCAGTAGGGGAAAACACCTGTGTTTGATCTTGTAATCTGAACTAACACTGTCTGTTTTAACACACTATTTGCAGCCTTTTAGAAGGATAGTAAAAATGAGGATTCTGGGCTCCCATTGCAATTGAACCCACAATGTGTCCATCAATGGCAAGTCTATTTCAAAAGCCTTGTCTCAGAGAAAGAACCCCTTCCAAAGACATAGGATCTATGTCAGATGTAATAATATTTTGTTTTTTCAATTCTATCCCTGCAGTGTATTTGAATGTCAGGTAACTGAATGTTTTGATGTTCTGAACAGTTTTTATATAAAAGCTGAATTTTATATTGTTTTCATTTTCTATTATTAAGTTACACATAAATGTGTTTATCATTAATTTACACCAAATTCCAAGATGAAACTCCTTAAAATAAGGGCCATTTCATAAATTAATTTTATCCCAATCAGGGCATCAAATGCAACTTGCAATGTAAAAACTCTCTCTCTCTGTCTGTGTGCGTATCTGTATCTATACCTAAATCTATATCTACTGATTCCAAGCCAATAAAAATCTTTTTTTTAAAATAGAGCTGAATTAAATTTATTCAAAATATACCAAAATAGTGGCACAAAAAAGCAAAAGATTTGAAACAGCTGCTTTAGACTGAACAGTTCTGCAGCTGGAGTTTCCACCATCCCCTATGTTTCCACCAACCTAACCTCTCTCACTGATGGGAAATACAGCAGAGTCTCTGAAACAGATCTTAAAACTCTGGGCAAACTCATATTGGGGCCAGCTGCTCTTCAGGAATCCCAGCCCCAAACTGTTTAGGACAGTGGTGTCCAAACTTTTTTCAAAGAGGGCCAGATTTGATGAAGTGAAGGGCCACAGGGGCTGACCAAAGTTGTTGGCAGGATTAAACCGACCAACGGGCTGGATTAGGCCCCAGAAACAGACTTTGGACATGTTTGGTTTAGGACTTTATAGCAAGAATGAGGAACCTGTGGCCCTCCAGAGGTTCTTGGACTGCCAATAGGTCCAGTCAGCATGGCTAGGGATGATGGGAGTTGTAGTCTATCAGCACCAGGAAGGTCACAGGTTCCCCACTCCTGCTTTATATAAAAGAATCAGTATCTTAAATTGTGCCCAGCAACAAACTGGAAGCCAATGGACAACCTGCATAATAGGAGCAGGGAGCCTTTTTCAGCCACATTCCCTCCTGGGCAACCTTCTGAGGCAAATCAACTAATGTAAATTTTGCCGTAGTACAGTCTGCTAGTTCGTACACCCACTCATACACTCCTCTGCATCCTTCATCCAAATAAGCAAGAGACATTATCAGAGTTCAATGACACATTCCAGCCAGGCAAAAATGCCTCAGTTATAAAACATGGCTGGTGAGAGGGATGGCTGGGGGATAGCTCAAAGGGCCAGACAGAATGAGCTGAGGATCATATTTGGTCCACAGACCTAATATTCCCCACTCATAATCTACACCAACTAGAAGTTGCTCTCCAGAATTTCAGGTGCGAGTCTCTCCCAGTCTTACCTGAAGATGTTGGGGAATGAACCTGGAACCTTTTGCATGCAAAGCAGATACACTACTACTGATCTACAGCCCTTCCCCAACCTAATCTTCCAGGAGCAGTTCTGGATTCAGAAGCACTCCCCAACTGCAAACTTAATCCTTCAGAGAGAGGGCAACTCTATGCAAAGCAGGCTGTATTCCCCAACCAGGTTTAGCTTGCGTACTGACTAACAGTACTTCCAACTTATCTAGATTGAATCTCTTCTTGTTAGCCCACATCCAATCCATTGCTGGGTCCAGTTTCAACTCTTTGGCATCAGTTGAGAGAGAGAGAGAGAGAGAGAGAGAGAGAGAGAGAGAGAGAGCTGACTATCATGAGAAGACCCAACTCCAGACTCCATATGACCTCCCCTAAGTGGCCTCACATACAATAAATATCAAAAATCAAAGAGAACAAAATACAGCCCTGAGGAACCCCATAGACAAATGCTGAATGGGCTGAGCAGGAGTTTCCCAGACCACCTTCTGAGAGGGATCAAACACTTAGGTTTGAACTACTGTAAAACAGAGCTGCTAAATCTCATATCAGCCCAAAGCTCTGGGAAGATACCATGATTGATTGAATCAACCAGCAGAATCACCAGACACACACTCCTCCAGTCTAGCTCTAGTGTTTGCTATTCAAAAAGACAGTTTCTTAACTCAGGTTGGAAAGCATCCAAATAACAAACTTCAACCAAGAAAGCCTATAATTGAGTTTCTATAGCTTTGGTTAGGCCCTTCCTCAAGAAAGCAATTCTGGAAAATGAATAATTATTGAGGATGATGAGATCCAGTTATGTTTTTCTTTAGCCTGTGGTCAGGACAACTTCCTTAAAAGAAACTGGGGTACACCGTCTCCAAAGCAGCATACAACCTCCACCACCTAACTGGGCAGGCAGGCCTTGTTGGCAGCTTCAACTAACTAGGATGGAGAAGAATGTAACAAACAAGTGGTTCGTCTCATTCTGCAAAGCAACTTGTTCGCCTCTAGACTCAACACAACACAATTCACCCATCAAAATTGAATAACTGACTGTCTCAGTTACCACCCAAGATCAAGCTCTCAACATAAAGTCCAAGTTGAGTGGATGTGATCAGCAAAATATTTTGCAAATTCATCACACGTGTCATACTGATGCATTTTCCAGGGAGCTGCAGCTGCATTTTGGGTGTATACAACAAACCTGAGTCTGCATCTGCATCATGTGGGAAATGGCCCAAATAAGCAAAGATTTTCACAGATTCGGAACAAATTTTTTTGCCAAAAATCAGATGCATAAATTATCACTACCTATCAAGATGTTTTGGGTTTTTTAAAAAAGAAAATGACAGAAACTATGCTTGTGTGTGTAGGCATACATGTGTATGTGGGCACAGCAACTCTTTCCTTTGTACTTAAGACCCCATCTCAGCACAGGATGCATCCTGGCAACATTTGAAAAATGCATTCTCTGCCTTCCTGTGCTGCCAGCAACTTTAAAGAAATCTGTGACTCCCACACTGGAGTGTATTGGAAGTATTTCCTGCTGGTTGCCAGAATTACATTTCTGTTTGCCACTGACAACCTGAGATGTGAACCCCTGCCAATAGCAAATGTTCTATTAACTACAGAATGTTTTGATTAAGGAAAGTATATAAAGTGGCTCCTTAACTACTCCAAATTGCACAACCTTGTTTGACATCCTCATGGCATGTATATGGAAATCAAACTTAAAAGGCATCTGAATATTATTAACCTAAACATGCACTTCCTGCTTTTCTTGCACTAACATATTATGCCAACATTCTTTGTAAGACATATGTTGTTATATTGTAACCAAGCAGTTTGTGGCTTTTCAGCATTTAAGTATTTTCTGTATCAGCATATGTGTATGTATGTATGTATGCATATATATATTTGTGCAATATTATTTCCATTTTAACAGAATATGCAAATACTTGATTATTCACAAGTGCTTAACTTAATAGTTACAGAAATCAAAGTGTCAACTAAACAAGATCTTGGTGTCAACTAAACAAGGAGGACTTTGGAATTCAGGCTAGCTCAGATTTTTAAAAAATTGTAATTATTTTCATATACATAATGTAATTTATGTACAGGGGGATGCAAGGTGTAGCTTCCATCATATGTTTCTTCCATTTTTATGACTGGAAGAGTTAGAAATAGTTCTGCTACTCTGAAGTTCTGATCACATAAGTTTCCTCAATGTTTAATTTAAATTGACCAGCTCCCTCCATCTGTTATTTACTTCTTACTGTCCCCTAAGTGCTTTGCACTATGTTCTTAGTTCAGCCTCAAACCCACACCACTGCATTAACTGCAACCCTGAAAGGTAGCAGCAGCATCCTTATAGATAACAAACCTCCCAGGGCACACAAAGAAGGTATAACTGCAATGTGAGTTGAACCTATGTCCTATCAAATCTTAGTCCAGCAATCTATCTGTGGCAACGAGAGGCCCATGTAACCGCTAATCTGACCTACTACCTTCATACTGATTGGTCTTTTCTTAGAACCGTCTCTTATAAAAAAGACATTAAAATATTCAAGTTAATATTTTAAATATTAAGTTTGCAGCAAGACATTGAGAGTAACAGCCCAATTGTGTGACATTCCCTCACAAGTACATTCCACAGTGCTCTGTGGAGCTTATTTCCAGGCAAATGTGCAAAGAACTGCATCCTAAAAACTGATTTACCGTACATGGAGGAATTCAACATTCCATCAGCACAAGTATTTCTGCTTGCTCCAATGAATGATCTTTCCCCACCTCCCCTATTTTCTGTTCTTGGAGGGATGGTCCTCCTGACACACCCCTGAGCCAATGGGGGAACGTTTGAGAGGCACCATGGGAGAGGACTAGTGAGTTAAATTCAACCCTTAATTTCTAGACGCAGTCTCCACAACCAGATTTTTGTTAGAGACCTGCCTCCATTCATCTGGCCCACCTCTAGACTATGTAGCCTGGTACATTCACTCCTCAAGGCATTCCAAATTCAAAATAACATTCATGGGCTTTTTCAAAGCTCTCCTGAGTGATCTAAACCCACTTCTCCTCATGCCACACTCCAAGCAGGGTTTTAAAAGTCAAGGGTGTCTACATGCCTCTCTAGTTTGGGACTATAGTGGTGGTTTGTTTCGTTTTACTAAGAATTCGAACTGATCCTGGCTCTCTTTATCACACACCTTCCCTTATTTTTCATTACTTGGAGAAGCAAGAAAACTGAAAGACAGGCAACACTGGATTGTAAAACAAGTTGTTCTCAGTAAATCATGCATTCTAGCATAGTATCACTACAACTTGGATTAAAAGGCATGTTAGAACATTGCTAGGAACAAGCCCTAGGGACTCTGTCAAAGTGAGGTGTTGATGAAAGGCAGGGCAAGCGGTTTGTTTTACATGGAGTTAAGCATGACTCTGTGATATTCCTTCTTTCTCAGAACATGGCTGTGTCTGACGCTGTGCCTTGTTCACCAGGAATGCTGAAGAGCACCTTCTACTTGGGACCAGGCCTCCCCAAAACCTGAGCCTGGCAGGAATCTTGACTAAAGCTCCCACTATCAAGAGTCCATCACCTCCTAAATGCAAGCGTCAACACCCTAGACTTCATTCCTGGGAGTGAGAGCGCTGGCTCTCAGGAAACTCTGCTTCTGATAACAAACTGACAGCTCCTTGCAAGTAAGAAAACACTTTAAGCCCAAAAGGAAATGGGACTCCTGTTTCTTAGCCTCAGGGGCTGCTGGAAGACTTGGGGGACAAGCCCCTAAAGTCAGGATTGTGGGCCTGAAGTAAAAAAAAGAAACATGCCAAGTAGTTGAGAGAACAAGAAGAGATCAATAGATCAAAAGATCACAGGTCTTAGGAGGGATTTCTTGGCCAGAGGCCCCGAGGACTGAGCTAGCTGGGTTGGGTCATTCAGAGCCAGGTTTGTACTGACAAACCTGGCTGGTTAGGCTGAGAATGGCCTCCAGGAAAAGGAAACCTGGCTGTCAGGTTGTGGGTGAAAACTGGCCTCTATTGACAAGAGCTGAGCATCTGATGAATAGGGTAGTGGGCTGGGAGGGCATGACATACGGACAAGGCCTGTGTTGACATAGGGTTACCCACACCTCCTACCACCCCACATAACAACCAACTTCTTTTCACCCTGCAGCCACCATGATCCTCCCATGTTGGGGGAGGAGGAAGGGGGGGGTCTGTATTATTTACTCAGGATGCCAAGCGACTGTATAGGAAACACTCTTAAGGTATGATCTTTCAGAATGCAATAAATAAATAAAAATAGATGGTGCACTGGGACTGCACCAGGAGAGGTACGCTGGTGTCATAATGACAAGTCAGAGAGAAGGAAATCTGTGGTTGCAGGTGACACCCCCCTCCCAAACCTCCAAGGCACCCCCAAAAGAGCCAGGAAGGAGCAAAGTGGGAAAGTGGCGCCCCCAATTCCACCCACAAGGAAGGGAGAAACCCAGATCTGGGAATAATGGGATGTACATCAAAGGGGAAGAATAACGGGGGTGAGGTTGACACTGGGCTATGTGTGGATTTGAGAGAGGGGCTGCTGAGACACGGGTACGGGGCCGGGCAGGCCAAGCAACCATCGAAGAGAGGAAGGGGGTCCTGCTAAAAGACACCCACCCCAAAGAAAGTGGAAAGGGGGAGGGGGAAGGGTCAGCTTTTGCAAGGGGGAGCGGAGAAAGGGGCTTTGCGGGATGCCCCGGAGAAGGCGAGGCTGGTACCTTGTAGACGTCGCCGTAGGTGCCGCTGCCGATGCGCTGGATGAGCTCGAAATCCTCCTGGGGGTTCCTGCGGGACAGGTCGCACACCCGCCCCCCGCCGGCGCTCATGGTGCGCCGCCCCCGGGAGCAGGGAGCGGCCCCCTCGCCCCGCTCCGACGCAGCAGCGGCAGCCACCGGGGGGGAGGGCGAGGTGCGCGGCGACGGAGAGGAGGGGGCGGGCGGGAGGAGGGCCAGCAGGTGGGCGACGTCGGGGGGGGCGGGGGAGAAAGGGGGGGAGGAGGAGGAGGAAGAGGGAGAAGAAGAAGACCCGGAGCGATCACCGCCGCCAACGACGACGCCTCCCCCCTGCCTGCTCAGCCAACATGGCGCCCGGAGTCGCCGTCTGCGCACGCGCGCAGGTCCCCTCAGCAGCCCGGCGGTATTGGTTGCGAGAGGGAGGAGCCCAGGAGGAGGAGGAGGAGGAGCCGGACAGGCTCGCGGTCCCGCCCAGCACGCTCGGAGGGGCGGAGCTTAGCTAACGGCAGCTGTTAACGGCTGCGCGCCACAGTTCGAGCTTGAGCTTGCGGGGACAGTTAGGCTTTCGCCTCCATACGGGAAGGTGGCAAGAGGACGCAGTTGTGCAGGCTGTTGGAGTTTCAGCAGGTATTTGTGGATTTGCAGGTTTTGCTCTGTTTTAGCTTGATTCTGGCTTCAATGTGATATTATTACACTATTATTATTATTATTATTTTATTATTAATAATAATAATTACGGTAAATCTGTACGCCGCCCTTCATGCGGTGCTCTCAGTGTGGTCCACGGCATAAATATGCAGAATATCATTATTATCATTTATTAAATTTGTATGCCAACCTTCATTCATAGATCTTGGGGCAACATAATATCACAAGATAAAAAAAACCACACAAAATACATAATAAATATAAGAACAACGGCAAACCAATAAATTTTCCCCTCCCACAGCACATTTAAAAGGGCATCAGATGTCAAATCAACCCAAGGCCTGGTTGAAGAGGAATGTTTTCGCCTGGTGCCTAAAGGTGTATAATGAAGGTGCCAGACAAACTTCCCTGGGGAGAGCATTCCACAAACGGGGAGCCACTGAAGAAAAGGCCCATTCACGTGTTGCCACTTTCTGAACGTCTCCTGGAGGAGGCACATGAAGAAGGGCCTCAGAGGATGATCTCAGGGTCCAGGTAAGTTCTTATAGAGAATAAAAATACGTAATAAAAACAAGAACAAAAGCAAAGCAAACCAATAAATGACCGCTCCCGTCCCCCGTATGTGTATGCACAGCCGGCCCACTCATGAGGCAGGTGAGGCAACCGCCTCAGGCAGCCAGATCCATGGGGGAAGCAGGTCCCAATGTCAATCTTTTATAGAATCGTAAAGTTGGAAGGAACCCTGAGGGCCATCTAGTCCAACCTACTGCAATGCAGAAATCTCAGCCACCTCACACATGACAAATCACCATTCAACCTCTGCTTATAAACCTCCAAGGGAGGAGAGTCCACCACCTCTAATGGGAGTCTGTTCCACTGTCAAACAACTCTTACTGTCAGGAAATTATTTCTGGTGTTTAGTCAGAATCTCCTTTCTTGTTACTTGAAGCCATTGGTTTGGGTCCTACCCTTTGGAGCAGGAGGGGGGGCGAAACAAGTTTGCTCCATCCTACATGTGACAGACCTTTGGCTATCTCCTTTAACTGTTTACCTTTGTTCCTGATGTAGATCCTGTTAGAATTCCTGCTCCGTGATTGCAGTCATGGGATTGTTGTCTTTCACATGACTGTGTGTGTTTTGACTCCACAGAGTGGGAAGTAACAGAGACAGGATGTTTGTGTTACTGTGTTGAAGTGGGACTATTGTCCTTTGTTCTTTCTCTTTGATGTCTGATGCTAGAGAGAGAATGAGCCATGTTGCAGTGCTCCGTGTGTGTAAATAAAGTAGATTAGCCAAAATGCTGAAGTTGCTGAGTCTGTTATGCAAACCGCGAACACTCTGCAGATTCCTAAGTGTGCTGATGTCTGTTGGCATCGGTCGCTATGATGTTTAGGCAGAATAAAGCTTTTGAAGCTCCCGAACGATCAACCAGGAGGGAGAAAACATGCCAGTCAGGCATGTCTCTCTGCCAAGGTCCTACTCGAGTGTAGGATGAGCTCCTGACAGATCCTCCCTCACTTGGCACCCCCTTCTTCCCTAGCGGGGAGGGGGACACCATCTTGGGGTCTGCCTTATGTGCCAAAATGTATTGGGCTGGCTTTGTATGTGTGTGTTACTTTTTGTAACTCAAAGCAACACTGCACCAACCTGGTGTTCTCCATATATCTCAAACTGTAGCTCCCATGAGCCCCAGCCAGTTATGGCCTGATAGGAGTTGTATTTTGTGATATATGGCGAACACCAGGTTGCTGCAGTGGTAAATGTTGAAGTGCAGGTATTTATTATGATAGCTTCCATGGACAGTCTATTGCCAAACTCCCAAAGAAAGTTCAAAAATGAAGGTGGACCATCACTAAATTAGATGAGTATTATTAGACTATATTGTAATGATTGGTTATAAGATTACAAATAAGATGGTAATTTGCTTGAAAAATTTTATGAACAATGTAAGTGCGAGCGGATGACGCGAGGAAGTCCAAAGATGTTATGAAATTTTGTAAAGACACAAACAATGCTGTTTTTCATTTTTGTATCTCTTTTATTAAAAAAACCTAATAAAATTTTTGAAAAAAACAAAAAAAAACAAAAATGAAGGTGGCTGTGTTGATCCATTATATATCCCCAAAGAATAGCAAGTCAGCTGATAATAATACAATCATGTTTTGGCAAAGGCTGAGGTAGTGGTTATCATTATGAGCTTTGCCTGCAGAGACCTGGGTTAATATACCTAATCAGCCATGAAGTTCACTATGTGACATTGGGCCAGTCACTGTTTGAGCTAACCTACACAACAGAGGGAGCATGTGCCAAATCAGACCTGTCCTCCAATTTCCCAAGCATAGCGTCACTGGCAAGTACTGTTCCAGTAGATAACATCATCACAACTGCTATGAAAAAAATAAAAATACTGGAGCTGCATTTTTGCTCCATTAATGCTGCATTGCTGCACTTAAGCTTCTGTGCTTCTTTATGTATATATCCAATAATTTGGTCCTGCCTATATTACTGATTGTACTTTGCTTAATATAGTCTTTTGATGTAATTTGTGCTTTTGCTGCATATCACTTACAGTATTGCTTTGGTGACTTGGGTGAACTTTTTTTGTTTTTTGTTTTGGCCAGTTAATTTTTATTGATTTTCAAAAAACTTAACAAAATCATTCAAATTAATTCAAATTTAATACAGTACAATTTAAAAAGTTGACTTCCCACCCATCCTCCACATTGTGTCCTTGTTTTCCCCCTCTTGCTGCATTATAACACATGCTTTTATCTACTTCACAATTTGTTGCTTATAATAGTTTATCATTTTAACATTAACTATTATTATAGGGAGATTTTTAATGTTTGATGTTTTATTGTGCTTTTAATATTCTGTTGGGAGCCGCCCAGAGCAGCTGGGGAAACCCAGCCAGATGGGCGGGGTATAAATAAATTACAGTATTATTATTATTATTATTATTATTAGGCAGGAGTTATCACAATGTGAAAGTGGAAGTTGCTCCAATAGGGCAAATGGGGCACTGCTCAAGCAATTTCTGTCTGCCCTCAATCGGTCCCCAGCTACCTGCCTCCTATCAGTCCAGAGGGTGACCTTGTCTGGCAGCTTCTTCCTCCACTGTTGCCCTTGTAGAATTCAGCAGGGAGGAGAAGAATGGGGACAGAACTAGGATTAGTTGGCTCTGTCTGTCATTAGCTCTGGTGCCACCTGCTGCTGGCCTCCCTGCCTTCTGCCCTAACAGTCCCAATTGGCATCGGCCACCATGGTGTTGAGGTACACAACTCTAAGGTTTGCTTGTTGTTTTAGTTGCTCCTGTATAACTCTTTTGTGGTTTTTGGCTTTTCTTTCTCTAAAAGCATGGGACGCGGGTGGCGCTGTCGGTTAAACCACAGAACCTAGGACTTGCCGATCAGAAGCTCGGCGGTTCAAATCCCCACGATGGAGTGAGCTCCTATTGCTCGGTCCCTGCTCCTGCCAACCTAGCAGTTTGAAAGCACGTCAAAGTGCAAGTAGATAAATAGGTACCGCTCCGGCGGGAAGATAAACAGCGTTTCCATGCGCTGCTCTGGTTCGCCAGAAGTGGCTTAGTCATGCTGGCCACATGACCCGGAAGCTGTACGCCGGCTCCCTCGGCCAATAAAGCGAGATGAGCGCCACAACCCCAGAGTCCCTCACGACTGGACCTAATGGTCAGGGGTCCCTTTACCTTTACTTCTTTGAAAGACTAAAGAGAGTGAAGCTGAGCTCATTCTTTCATAAGAACACAAGAAGAGTCTAGCTGGATCAAGCCAAGGGCTCATCTAAAAGACCAGCAGGCCGGGCAAAAAGCAGTTGGAAAGAAGTTGGGAAATGCACATGACCACTCCACACGGCCTTTTAAGTCCAGAGTGCAAAATCTACGAGGCCATTCCCTTGCCCTGCGGAGAGAGGTGCGCCCTTTCCCTTCTCCCTTGGCGGCAGCGCCGCCGTCCCCTTCGCGCGTCTCCTTGCACTTCGTCGCCGTCCAGTCCAGGCGGCAGCGGCGGCGCTGCTGCTGCTCCCCCTGGCGCCCGCCGGCTGCAGCTGCAAGTGCCCGCGCTGTCCTTTGTGCAGCTCGGCCCGCCCGCCCGCGGGGAGTGGACGAGACGCGCGGGACGGACGCCCCCCGCCCAGTCCGCCGCGTGCCGGGGCTGTGCGCGCGTGCTCCGGGGATGCTCCCGCCCGGACGCCGGTGGCCGCGCTGCCGCTACCGCCGCCGCGATGTGCGGGGGCTCTGACGCCAGGCGGGGCGTCCTCTGAAGGGGGCCGGCGCGCGGGGCGAGCCATGAGGGGCGGCCGGGGGCGAGGGCTGGTGGGCGCGCTCAGCCTGTGCCTCAGCCTCTGCTCCTTGGCGCTGCTCGTCACGGCCATCTTCAGCGACCACTGGTACGAGACCGACCCCCGTCGCCACCGGGAGAGCTGCGAGAGCCGCGCCGGCAGCGCCCACTCGCCCGAGCAGCGACGCCGCCTTCTGCCGCTGCCGCACTTGCCCTTGCGAGGCGCCAAGCGGCGGCTCCCTCGAGGCGGAGGAGGAGGCGCAGCTCCGGCTCCCGCGCCCACCGGCCACTTCCCGCCGCTGGAGAACTGGAGGGCCCTGGTGGGGCTCGGGGTGCTGCAGTCGCCCTGCGGCCGCCCGCTCTTCGCCACTTACGCCGGCCTCTGGAGGAGATGCTACTTCCTGGGCGTCGACAGGGACCTCGACAGCTTGGTGGAGAGAGGTAAGGGGCCAGGAGGGTCGCCCCCAGATCGCGCTTTCCCCGACACGGAATGCACCTCCTTCCTCCCCTGCTGATGGAGTGCCCCCCATCACAGGATCACCATGCACGACCCCCTTATCACTTCTTCACTGGGTTCCCTTGCCTCTGGCACACACCTTCTTTGTCCCCCAAGCCAAAGCTGTCCTTTCGCCCTGTCATCCCCAAAACATCATCCCTGCACCCTTTATAAGACCTCCTTGCAGAGTTAATACACCAATATCCTCTCCTTGCCGTTGATTTTGGGCACCCCTTCGCTCCCCCAGTTTGGAAGAACCAAGCGTGTTCCTGAGCGTATGCACCGACACTTGGTTTTGCACACAGCCCTAGTAACATCTCTAGGCAAAGTCACTTATTGGGTGCACAACATCGCTTAATACTGCATTGCCTCTTTGTTATTGCCCAGACCCAGTCTTCCTCTTCCACTTCAGCATTGTCTTCTGTCATTCCTTGCGTTCCTCACTTCTGGTTATTGGCTTTATTCTCTTCGCTGCACCTTCCTCACACGATGCTGTCCTGTAACTCTCTTGCATATTCTTGCTTCCTACCCTTCCTCCTCTTTCTCCCGTGGAGCGCATAGCAAGAAGGACATCAGGAGAACCGCTCAATTCATTAGGAACCAGTGGTGTGCATCGGTGATGGAATGCATGGCCGAGTGACTGTGGACTTGGAGAGTACATTTCCTTAAGTAGTCATGATCCTTCCATCATTTCTCAGTTAATGGAATGCATGGACCACACAACCACAGCACATGGTTAATCTGTAATGTGCTTCTCCATTGATCTCCCTGTGTGTCAGGATAGTGGCACTATGCACTTTAGCACTCCAGACCCTGTTCCTCCTTATCATTCACACATTGCTCTCTCTTGCCCTCCACCAGTGCTTCATTGTGTTCCTCGGCACAGAACCGTTGATAATGCCTTGTGAAGCCCCCATTTGCCATATCATGACTCCTAGTTATTATGTCTCCATGCCCCATTCTCTGTCGTTATGTTCAAAAGAAACACAGATCAAGCCTTGAACACATGTATAGTAGCAGTGTGTGTCTTTTCCCCACAAAATGCAAGCAGCCATCCAGTGGTACCATTCATCTTATTGCATCTCTACACACCGTGCAGGTTCTTTCTCACTCCCTGTGAATCCCCTTTTCTTCCCGAAAAGGCTCTTCAGCCACTGCACTGCACTCTCCTCTTTAATACAAAGGCACTGTGACCTTCCCTTCGCAATAAATGGATACTGTTCAGTGTCCTGGCATGAAGAAGCAACATTCACTTCCCCACCAAGCACACAGAAACCACAGACCACCTTTCTGTTGAGGTATTAGATAGGCCTCTTAGCCCAAGAAACTAGCATTTTGACCTTTTTGTACTCATTCCTTCAGGAGGCAAAACTTAAATCTGCTTTCTGTTAGGTGTTTAGCTGACCTATTATGCGATTCACCCAGCTACTGGACACCTAATAGTGTTGGGTTGCAAAAGGTTGCACCCCCCCCCCCAGTTTTATGAGCTTCTATTTTTGGATGTAAATTATTATCAACAACAGTCAAAAAGGGGGGGGGGAGAGCAGAGTATTTAAATGTGGCCAAAATGTTAGTTTTACCAGCACAATCACTCTGTGATTTCTTCTTCACTGTCTTCACTGCCCACCTTCAAATTATGCTTAAGCCCGAAATATAATCCCTCCTTATCCTCTTCTCTGCTGCTGTAGGTTTTGCTGTTCCCAGCCGCCTTTTGTCCTCCTCCCCAAATGACAAGCCCATGTGAGCAAGAGAGGAATGTTCTGATCTGTGTAAATCTTAAATATTGGTGAGTTAGCGCTCCAAAAGTGGAAAGTGGAACGTTCCAGTGTCACGTTAGTTTGAGAATCAGCTTACATCTTTCTGTCACTACACTGCAGGGGAGGGGAACCCTTTTAAGACCAAGAAACACATCTCCTTATGGGAACCTTCTGGGTGCCACATGCCATTGGTGCTGGGTGGGGCCATAAGCAAAAGTGGGTGGAGCAATGACTTTATGCAACTGGCTAGTTTTACATGTATTCACACAGGCAAGCAAGAGGCATTAACAGAGCTCAAGGACACATTCCAGTCGGGCAAAAATGCTCAATGAATATGCAAAGTAGAACTGGTGAGGAGGAGGCATGGCTGAGAAGGGGCTGTGGTCTGGAGAGAGTCCTAAGGACCACATAGAGATGACAGGAGGACTGCTTTTGCCCCTGGGGCTGAAGTTCACCACCCCTGCTATATTTATTTGTTTGAAAGTGCTGTTTTCATGCTGCATTTATTTGTTAGCAGAGCCTTTTCCAACCTTGTGACCACTTGTTTTGGGCAATGATGCCTGTGAGCCCCAGTCTGCTGATTTGGTCTGAAGGGAGTTGTAGTCCAAAATGTTTGGTGGGGGAGGCATCAGGTTGGCAAATGCTGATTTAGTATGTGGCATGCTCTGCTCTGCCTTTATTAAGTTTGAATTTTGCAAAACTGCCAGTTTCAGACTGTACTTAATGGATATACTGTAGTACTGTTTCTAATTAGTATATCTTGCAGCACACTCCCTCTTAGGAATGACCTGTTTCATGCAAACCCATGTTTGGAACCACTTGGGGAGCAAAGTAGTTTGTGCGGGGAGGGCTCTGCTAGTTAAAGGTAGATAAGAGGTGGACAGGGAAGGGGTCAAGCACACCCTCCTCTGGCGTCTTCTTTCCAAACCCACTTCCTGTTGTTCTTTTCCCCCCTGCATGTGTCTAAGCGTTTTAAAGCAGGGAAAACTCAGCATGTTGCTAGACTACAACTTCCATAACAACCAAACATTGGCCATGCTGACTGGAACTGATGGGAGCTGGATGGAGTACAATGACTTCTGGAGAGTCAACCCCCGCCCCTAATACTCTAAAGAGAGAAAGAAACGTAAAGGCACAAAAGAAGATGCCATGTTCTGGGATAGCTCAGTTGGTAGAACACATGACTCTTGACCTCAGGGTTGTGGGTTTGAGCCCCACATTGGGCAAAAGATTCCTGTGCTGCAGGGGGTTGGACTAGATGACCCTCATGGTCTTTCCCAACTCTACAATTCTATGGTTCTTGACACAGTATACTTTATGTGACAGGGACTGCAACATTCTTTTGAAAAAGGATAAAGAATCAGAGTGAAATTCGTAGGAGTAGTAGCAGCAAGAGGAAGACCTTTAGCTCAGAGGTAGAGCATCTGCTGTGCATGCAGAAATTCCCAGATTCAGTCTCTGGCATCTCAAAGTAGGGATAGGAAAAAGACCCCCCCCCCCACACACACATGCCTGAAACTCTGGAGAACCCTTGGCAGTTAGTGTAGATAATACTTAGCTAGATGGGTCAATGGTCTGACTTGATATAGGGCAGCTTCCTATAGAGATACAATTACAGTGGTTCCTCTGGTTATGAACTTAATTTGTTCCAGAGGTCCGTTCTTAACCTGAAACTGTTCTTAAGCTGAAGCACCACTTTAGCTAATGGGGCCTCCTGCTGCTGCCACGCTGCTGGAGCACAATTTCTGTTCTCATCCTGAAGCAAAGTTCTTAACCTGAGGTAATATTTCTGGGTTAGCGGAGTCTGTAACCTGAAGCATATGTAACCTGAAGCATATGTAACCCGAGGTACCACTGTATCACCCCTAGTCTCCTCACAGAGCTAATATATTCTGAGTGGCCAAACAGTCAATCCCTCTTCACCAGAAACTCTGGAATAGGAGCTCTGTACGGGGAATAGGGGTCTCCTAACAACTCTCAGTTTGACCAAACTGCCGGAGGCAGTGGAAGACAGAAGTGCCTGGCGTGCTCTGGTCCATGGGGTCACGAAGAGTCAGACACGACTAAACGACTAAACAACAACAAACAACTCTCAGCACTCTTTACAGACTACAGTTCCCAGAATTCTTCAAGGGAAGCCATGACTGCTTAAAGTGATATAATAGCACTTTAAATGTATGGTGTGAGCGTGACCTAGCTTGGTGGCGAACACAGTGTCTTGTGGTAGAAAATCCCACGATTTAACTGTGTGTACGGTGTAAATAAGTCCTTCCTTCCAGAATGCGCCACTAGTGTGCCACAGCATTTTGGATCAGGAGCTAGCCACAAAGTGGTATTATGCCTGCAGCTGTGGAGAATCACTTACGTGCAGTAGATCTGCCAGGAAAATGGCATAGCCTCCTCCAAAGCTTCTGCATACAGGGAAAGAAAGCAGAATGGAGCCAAACTCCGGGGCTGATACTTCATAGCACAATTCCTTGAATTGGCTGAGACATTGTTGCTAGCCCAGCGGTGACTAAAAGCTGGCTCAAATGCTAAAATAAAGCAAAAATGACTTGCTGTCAGGAAAACATCAAGCATACAATTGAGATACAAGGGTCAAGTTGACCCAGGAAATTTATACTCCTCCCAGAGCAGAGTCAGCAACATAAAGAAAAACCATCTGAAAAAAGAGTATATTTTTCTTTTCTTTATTTTTGACAAAATAATTTGTATTTTTGTACTGAGCCTCTTGCAAAATCAAGTTTCTTTTGATATACATAGTTACAGTGTTTATTCCAGTAAATAATAAATGGTGCCCACTGATCCATCAATGATACTGATATAAAGTACCATCAGCACCATTTTTCTCTTTGAAATATCAGTCAGTTTGTCCATTTCCATACTCTTCAAAGCTTTTGTCAGATATTCTGTCATTGATGGTATAGTTTTCAGCCTTCCAGTGCCTGGCAAAAACAATCCTGGCAGTAACCAACCGGTCTGAGATGAGAAATCTGACAGCACTTGGATATCTTATTAGCTAAACAATTAAATGATACTAAATTCTGATTATGGGGGTTGCTTATTTTTACTTATTTATTTGCAAAAAACAAAACCAAAACATGCATTACCAATGTTAAGAAAACATCATGACAATGAATAGCATAAAATGAACATTAGAATTCCATTCATAAAACAAGTACAAAATATATCACAAATCAGAAGATCAAATTAATACATCAGCATAGCTGGATCACCCCTTAGGGGAAGCATGGGTGGCAAGATGGGAGTTTTAAGATTAGTTTTAGTACTGTAGATGCCTGCCTGATGTTTATTGAGGCACACTCCAAACTCTAAAGAGCTGGTGACACCACACTTAGTCCCAGATAACTAAGACAAACCTCGAGAGCATATGTCACTATCAATCTCTTCTGAACATCAAAGTTCCTGGACAGTGGTATACAAAGCAAGGCATTCCAAGAGGTAACCTGGTTGTTCAAGACCATAAACTTGGCCTGGTAGCATATTGGCAGCCAGTGCAGTAGTGTTGATTGGGTACTCACTGCAACAGCTTTGCTGTGGTATATTCTGAATTAGCTTTAGATGTACTTCTCTTGTGTGCACTGTGAGATCAAGAGGAGGTTTCAAGCTTATGTACTTCTTCCGCTCTTCTCAGCATGCATAGAGCTGGGCACTACAATTGAGTAATCCTGATTATTTCAACATGGGATCTCCTTTGTCCCTAGATATCAAATCCACTAAGAGAATTGGGCTCCGTATCTAGGCTGTGGGAGTACAACTCCTATCAGTCAGAGCTAGCATGGAGTGGGGACTGGGATGATGGATATTTCTGTTTGTTCCAGCAACATCTGAAGGACCAAAGGTTCCCCATCCCTGATCTAAGCAAAAGGGAAATCTTGCATGCAGAGAACCTTGTGGTGCCTGGTTTGGACTTTCACTTGCATGGCAAGAGGAGTGAGGAATGGAGCAGCAAAACAGCTTGTGAGCCCAAATACCTTTTCTCCCTATCAGACTTTTGTTTGCAACCTCTGTGGGCTAGTTCAAGACCTACTTGGTAATCAAAGCCTCTATATCAAAGTTATCCTTTAATTTCAGTGGGTGTGTTCTGAGTAAAACTTAGTTGAATGCCATTCTGGGTTGCTGTATCTTCTGACTCCAATGTTCTGTTGTTGTACTCTTATTTTTGAATTAACAAAACTAAAAGAAAAGGAAGTTTCATTGCACTAGCTGGACAACTGTTCTGATATCCTATACTGAGGTTCTAAGGCTTCCCTTTTTTGCTACTTTGTATATACTTTGTTGTCTAGTATAACCACTATTCTTCATGGAAGACAATCTTACTCTGCTATGAGCGATCGCCATATATAACCACTATTACTCCTGTTTTCAATATTGAAAGAGATGCACATATCCCCATTAACAGTGCTCTCTTTCCCCCTCTGGAAACAAATAGAAAGCCTAGTCAGTAGGCATTAATGTCATCATCTGGTTGTCCACTCTGGAGTGTGACATTTTGCTTACAAGTGCAAATGAGGTCCCTCTAAGACAGTCAAGTTTGGGAAATGGAGGTTTACAAGGTGGTTAAGTAGTTAAGGTTGTGGGCTGCACTGCTAGCTCACTAGGCGAGTGAGAAAAGGGCAAGATAATTCTATCAGCAGCACAATTACTTTTTGAAAAGAGCGAAAAAGGCGGGGGCATGTTTAATGCACTTTCATTTAAGGAGCTTACTCACAGCTACCCATTAAACTTCACAGCTGACTATGGTTTGAAATCAGTATTCCCTGCATCCAGCTCAATGCTTTAGCCTAGGCATCAGCAATTGGAGACCCCAGGGTGTCCAATTCTCGTTTGTGTTGCCCCTTACTCCCCTTCCCCTACAACTGCCAAGCCAAAGTTAAAAGAAATGTGCAGAATGGTTACTGTCCCTGTGATTTGCTGGGACACCTAGAAAGCCTGTTTAAACTTTGAAAAAAAACAACCCAAACACTTTAAAATAGCTCCCCTCCCCCGAGTTTAAATGAACATCTTAGCTGTAGTGGTGGCAATGCCTAGAATATCTCACTCTGAGGAAGGACACTGTCTATCCAGTCCCCAGAGCAAGGCAGGAAGGAGTTAGAGGGGACGGCAAAGAAAACTGCCAGCAAATGGGGGGGGGGGGGACAAGAAGGGAGGAGTGGAGAAGAATAATTGGGAGAGGGGGTGCCAGGAGGGAAGTGTGGGGTGTGGTGGGAAAATCTTTTGAGGTGGCCAAGTCCAAAACCTCTGGAGAGCTCCACTTTGAAGAAGGCTGGTGTATAAATACATAAAGAATGTAAAATACTTTACCCTGCTAAGCAATGTGCAACATAGTCTTACAGAAAGAACACAAGAAGAGCCTGCTGGATCAGGCCAAAGGCCCATTTAGTCCAGCATCCTGTTCTCACAGTGGCCAACCAGATGCCTGTGGGAAATTTGCAAGCAGGACCCAAGTGCAAGAGCACTCTCTCCTGTGATTTCCAGAAACTGCAGTTCAAACACATAAAGCCTCTGTGGAGTCAAAGCATAGCCATTGTGGCTAGTAGCCCCTGAGAGCTTTTACCTCCATGAATTCATCTATTCCTCATAGAACCATGGAATTGTAGAGTTGGAAGGGAAACCAAGGGCCATCCAGTCCAACCCTCTGCAATGCTGGAATTGCAGCTAGAGCATCTCTGACAGATGGCCATCCAACCTCTCCAAGTTGGTGACCATAGTGGAATTCCATAGTTTTAACTATATACTGTGTAATTCCTAAATGGTGAGGGAGTGAGCTCTCCTGGGATCCCTGCTCATAGTTCAACTCAAGGGTGTTATAGGTGGCACTGTGGCCCAGGAGCACAAAGGCCAGATCAGGGTTTGAGACTGATATTTGGTGGTTCCATTTGGGTTCATCTTTTCCTCTTCCATTGTTCTTCTCACATCATGCTAAGGAACAGCCTGCAACCATAATGCTCATTTTTAAAAATTCAATAATAAAACTAGGCAATGAGCTTGTAGGTATCACTGAGATTTGTTGCTGGGTTTCAAAAGAAAATCATTATGGTTGCAGGCTTTCTTTTACTATGACATGTGGCATGTTATAGCAGCTGAGGCACAAGACAACAATCTTCTTAATGAAATGTTTCAGTGCAGTTGCTCTGAAAATGCAAACATGCATTCACTAGATTGTCTTGAGAATTGGGTTATAAATTGTGTTAATTGTGCTGTGCAAACAGAAATGGTGGAATTTTTGTCAGCCTCAGTCAAGGGATGTACTTCCCTATTAGTAGCAAAGTGTAAAAATAGATATTGCTTTAAGTGCTTTCATGATCATAATCGGCAGAATCATTATGACATTTCACTGCTTGTTTCTCTAGGGAGAACATTTAATATTTATATCCAGCTACACCGTACAGCAGAAGAAAATACCTTCTTTGCAATAGATGCTAGGGTTTCTCAGGCTTCTCCTACTAATGATCCTTCCATGCCTCTGATAATACCCCAAATATCGCACATGTTGTAGCAATTACTCTTCACAGCAAGGAATGCCCAGAATGTTACTTGATGCAAATCAGCATTTCTTCAGGCTTAGTCTTTCTATTGGACAATGGGGATATGCATCCCAGGCACTAGTAGCCAACTTGTGTTGCTATATTTGGTAACTAATCGTCAGCCATGACAGGCCCTTGGCTGGTTCTAATGAAGATAAATTAGTGCATTGCCACTTCTAGGTTCAATGGACTGCTACTAACGTATTCAAAGGATTTTTTGTTGTTGATGTTCATACTTGTAGCAATGAACTCAGATGGAATGTGAATGATTCCCCTTTGACTTTTAGCTAGGGATCAGGGAAACAAAGCTATCCTTCAAAATATGTACTACTCAATATTTTGTGATGCAGTTCTCCAACAACAAAGTTGTATCAAAAAGCTTCTATTAAAGTGTCCAGTAAAATGCATAAAAACACTAAAGATCTGAAGCTATCAAAAGTGTTTGTGATGCCTTTCTTTTAATTCTGCAAACAACATTTCTTCCCTTGCTCTTAGTTTTACAAGCACAGCCAAAACATCTTCAGCTTCTTCACCTCACTCCTAGTCTCTACAGCTCTTTTTGCTCCATATTTATGTCCAGAACCTCAGGCTTGCTTGCTTGTCTTTTTGAGACATTCCATCATTATTTAACCTTTCACTTCTCTGACTCAGTGGGCCCTTTCTTTTCATGGAAGGGAGTTATGCCACAGTTGGCATGTAACAAAGAATTGCAAGGTTTTATCCCTTGGATGCAAATCTGCTTGTTCCAGTTTCTTAGTTGGTAACAGCCCAGTTGTGCCAGTTAGTTACTGAGCACTTTGGTCCAGCAGACTTCACAGAGAGCTTTCAGCATTTATGCAAAAATTAGTCTGAAAGACATGCTTCTGTGCAATAGTGGAACAGAAAGTACACATCGTGCAAATGAACCAGATCCTCATCATCTTGCAAAGCGGAGAGAGCGGTGTAATCATTGTAGGGCTGTGTGTGTGTTTAGAACATCATCCAGCTATGGTGAGGCATTGCCATATCATGCACCAGGAGCAACTCTTGAAGGCATATGTGCTGCCACCACAAGGCCTCTGGGAGAGTAAGTGCCATGCACTGCAGCAAGGTACATCACATGTTCCTTCAGGAGGTTGCGTGTCCACAGATGAAAGCACTGTCAGGCAGGGTTAGAAATCTGCCAGTCCAGAAGAAAAGCTGGGAAAATAGAAGGGCTGAAGAAAACTGTTCTCCAGCTTCCACATTTTTTTCCACACAGCCCCCTGCTCCAAAGAAAAATATTGATAACTGTATAATTTCAAACCCAAAATAATTTTAAAGAGATTTTAATTACTTCCCCCTTCAGATTTCTATAGTAGAATACGTCTAATCTTAAGCACAGCCTTTTAAAGAATTGGAATGATAAAAAAGTAACAACTTTGCATAAAACATACCCAAATAGCTTCTTGTCAGTTTCTCTCCCCCCGCCCCCCTTATGTCCACATCTTCACCTTACCTAAAGTAAATATCATACCACTTTAAATAGTTATGGCTTCCTACAAAGCAGCCTGGGAACTGTTGTTCATTAACGGTGCTGAGAGTTGTTAGGAGACCCCCATACTCCACTCACAGAGCGATAATTCCCAGAGTGGCTTAACAGGCAATGCCTCTTCCCAATGAACTCTTGCTCCTTGCTCCTGCCCCAGTTCAGAGTTCAGTCCCAGCTGGCAACCCAGTCTCCAATTAAGATCTCAGTGCAACTTGTGCTTTAGGTCTCATGTACTTGGCTACCCCCATGGCTCAGTGCTGCCACAGATTTGGGGCTCGTTCTAGCTGGCTGACCAATTATCCACCCCTGACAGTTACTGCCAAACTCAGTGTCATTTTTTGAGACTCTTCCTGGAATGTTTTTCAAGCAAGACTGAAGAGATTGCTTGAACAAACCCCCATACTGAATAAAATGATTTGGGGGACCAGTTATTCCTGTTTAATAAAAAGGAAACAGTTTCTACGCAAATGCAATTCTGGTTCTAAACACAGCATAAGGGGTCTCTATAGTAGAGTGTATTTTAAAATGGGTTTTAGAGTTTTTAGGGGTTTTTGAATGTTTTATGTAATTTTATGTAGTTTTGTGGTAGTTTTATGTAGTTTTTATGTAGTTTTTCAATTTCATTGTTCTGCATGGGACAATGACAATAAAGATATCGTATATATCGTAAGGTGCACTCTTCAATTGTCTCTTGAGGTAGACAGATGCCAACAAGGAGGCTTATCAATAACCCACAGATATTGGATATTCAGGCTGATGGGTCTCTAGTTGCAGAGGTTTACTGGCCACCCCTGTTGGCATGGAGACAGCCTGATCAGAATGCAAATACAGACATTCTGATGTCACACATGATGTCATAAACAAGTTATGCTCAAAAGTCTTGGCAGAGTTAGAAGCAGTTAACAGTCAACCCGCATCTGAACTCTGGCAAGATGGATCATCATGGCAGGTGATGAATATATATTGGGGCTATATTCACTTTTATTATAGGGGAAGTGTTTGGGAATGAAGAAGCCTTTTGACACTCCCCCTGCCCCGCCAGTAACATTATTTGGTGAGCCAACAACTTCTACATGTGAAATGGCAAAGAAACCTGGAACACAGTCTAGACATACTGGACATTTCAAAAGGATTTTAAGGTATTCTGAATTATAAAAATGCTATAAATGGATGAAAGGAAGTGGGGATTGGAGGTGAGTTTATTCACAAGAGAGGTTATCAAATAACTTTGGATATATTGGATCAAGTATATTATAAACTTATGGAAACAGGCTTTCAGGCCAGCCACACACAGCTCTTAAATCAGGCATAAGGCATGAAAGCAACAATAAAATTTGCTGGAGAGTCTTGCATTGATGGCTCTCTAGTAACAGGGATTTATTACTGTCCAGTGCTGTTGGCATGGAGATAGCTTGAGCTGAATGCAAACATAACATTCTGCTGTCATGAATGATGTCACAAACAGCTTAAGCTCAAAATTCTTGGCAGGTGAGAGTGAGTTAACAGACCAAATCTGAACTCTGGCAGAATTCTGAATCTTTGTTAACAGGTGATAAATTTATTGGAGGGAGAATTGTCCATTAATTTTTATTGGGGAAGAGTTTGGGGATGTTTTGTAGATTGGCTTGTCGGTTCTTAACCTACCAACAAGTTTAGGCCAATCAATACATAACACCTTGCCTATCTAAACGTCTACCTTATAACTGCCTATTTGTGTTGATTCTTATGGAAGCCATAAATTGGAGGTGGAGATTCCATGACCCTCTCCGGTGTTGCTGTACTACAGCTCCCACATCTAGAACCTTACATCACTTTAAACAATGTCTTCCACCAAATAACCCTGGGAACTGTAGTTTTTAAAAGGATGCTAACAATTGTTAGGAGACCCCTATTCCCCTCACAGAGCTATGATTCCCAGAGTTCCCTGGGAAGATGGACTGATTGTTTGGCCACTCAGAATATATTAGCTCTGTGAGGGGACTAGGGGTCTCATCTCAGCACCATTATCAAACTACAGTTCCCAGGATTCTTTGGGGGAAGCCATGACATTAGCGTGTTACAATAATGCTTTCAGTGCATAGTGTTGACATTTTCTCAGTCCTTGACTCTTTATTTCTTGTTTATGGAATATTGTCATCTCATCTGACTGGTAGCAGCTCTCCCAAGGCTCCAGGCAAGGATCTTTCCACAGCTGTCTACCTGAATTCCTTTTATCTGGAAAAACCGGGAATTAATCATGGTGCTTTCAGCATATAAGGCCTGTTCTTGGTGAACAATAGCTAACTCCCCCCAAGGCCTAGCTCTATATTTTAGGCATTGTCAGAATTAACATTTAAAAGTAGAATAAATAGGTAATGAAATTATGTGATCTAGCTGCACTTCCTGGCTTTGTGTGAGGGTGCTTAAGTAAACTTGGGAAAAAAGGGGTTTCCAGATTACCTGTTTATTGAACATTCATCTTGATTTGTTTGTAGGGAGATTAGATGATGTTTGCTATTTA
The DNA here is from genome assembly GCF_964106915.1 of Podarcis gaigeae. Lineage (NCBI taxonomy): Eukaryota > Metazoa > Chordata > Lepidosauria > Squamata > Lacertidae > Podarcis > Podarcis gaigeae. Next base: position 105,944,450 of record NC_139680.1, on the reverse strand, counting down.
ATAAGCATGCATTCTGATTTGTTTATGAGGTTAGATGATGTGGCACGAAAGCAAGTGTTACCCCACACTTTCCTGTGCATCGCCCCATCACCTTATCACAGAAAGTTCCCCTTTTTGGAGGAAGTGGGTTTGTTGCCCAGGGCATCCCAAATAACTACAATTGCACAACCCACATTTTCTGGTATGTAACTGAATCCCACCCAAAAATAGTGACTGCCTGGAAGCACCCAAAAAGTCCTGAATGGACTGATCTTTTTCTTGCCTCTCCTTCCTAGAGTTGTTGTGACAAAACCTGCAGAGCTTTCTTGAGGGACAAAATTGACGCTATTGATTTAAGCCGTTCTTCCTCCCATCTCCATTTTATTGTCATACTTCCAGTCTCCTCCTCCTTTTCACTAGAGTCTTCCCATTCAGGTTTGGCTGAATGCTTACAAGTCAAGGAGAGACTTGTAGGTGGTTTTTCTGCATTAGCTGTGAGGTCTGTCCTCACTCCTACACAATCCTGACAATCTCATATTTCATATTTTAAAATTCTAAGGAAATAGTGTAGCCAAGAAGCAAGCATTTTCAAGCCCATGATTTTCAGTGGGAGAAAATAGAACACATAAATTTAGTTCTTTTGTTGAAGCCGATTGTCCTAATAAATCTTGGGAGTTCTTTTACACTGAGAAGAAACCAGCCTTCCACTTGCACAGTGAATAATAATCAGCATGCCTATCTCATTTGGGCCCTATTGAACAGGCTTGGTGCATTTTATTTAATAGGATGAGAATCTGCATCTGGGATTGTGAAGTGCCAATAGTTGCCTGCAATGTCAGTTGAATCAGGGCCAATAGGTCTTTTTAGTTTTCATGGTTGCAGAGCTCTGGTTGAAAATTTAAGGGCATAGGGCTGGAAACAATGTGGCAAGTAGCAAGAAGCTTATATGACTTGTGTGGCACAATATACATGTCACAGATCTGGACCCTGCAATAATAATCTGAGGCCCTTCTTTGTGTGCCTCCATGAGGGGTCTGGAGGGCGGCAACACAAGAATGGACCTTTTCTGTGGTGGCTCCCTATTTGTGGTATGCTCTTTGAGGGAGGCTTGCATGGCACCTAAATATTTGCAATGAAGACACAAGGCAAAAACTTTCCTCTCCTCCCAGGCCTTTGACTAATTAAACCATCTATGGCCTATGGCCTTTTAAACTGTGCATGTGTGTGGGTTTTTGTTTCATTCGTTATGTTATGTATTTTTGTGTTTTTATACTGTAAACTGCACTGTTATCCTTGGATATATAAATTTAACAAACAAATCCCATGTTTGCAAGAACACCCCAGCATGAGGCTCTGGATTAATTAGGTAGAGGATCTGGTAAGAGTTGGCCACAAAGTGCTGATAAAGTTGTTTTGAGTGACTATTGCAGCTCGCTTCTGATGTGCAGCAGGCTCCAAACTCCCTGTATGAGCACCTTGTGGAGAAGTATTACCAAATTTGCTTCCAGGGCTAGTTAATAGTCAAGGGTGATTTGACGTTTGTTCAGTCAAAATAAGAAATAATATTTTTACCCTATTTCTCAATAAAGATCTGAGATTATGTCTGCCAACCATCAATGCTGATACTTGCCCAAATGGGCCTATCATGAATAAAACTATTTAAAATATTCATAGATAATTTTATCTAACATTGCATGTGTAAACCGTATGTTCTTAGAATAAATCTTTGTAGCTTATGCAGCAATATCCTGCAATCAGATGGTGTTCTTACATTCCCATAAACAAAACTGTGAATAACTTAGTAAGTACTATAAATATTTCAGCAAATTCCATTTTAATATGGGCATTAAGTAAATGTTTGCTTGGGTGCCTCCAGGAAAATAGGCAAACTTGCAGTTAAAATGCATGAAACCGACAGCTGCTGAAGATCTAACATCTAAAATTCAAGTGGCAATAAAATTAATCATATCAAGGGAATTTGGACATGTGGGCCACCTTACCAAAGAGGCTGGGAACCACTGTTCTATTTCACTGTATGATTTCCTCAGTTTGTAAAGTGGGATGCTGTAAGGGGTATCTGGGAATCTAGATGTATTGCAAAATGATCAGGGGGCCAGAATGATCCCACTTCTCTCTGCCCCAAGCAGAGGAGTAGCTAGGGGTGTCGGGCACACTGCGTGCCACACCGTGGGGGGCGGCACTTACTGTGGGGCCTGTAATACGCCCTAGCCATGCATCTCTCTTGCGAGTGACACGGTGGCTCGGGTGCCTGCTGGCTCCGTGCTGCCTGAAACGGTAGTGTGGGGCTTGCATCTGCCCATCACCTCCCCCTCAGCCGCCCTAAAGCTGACAGAGAGGTGGCAGGCAGACTACATACAAGCTTTGCGCTGCCCGAAATGACCACATGGGGCTTGTGTCTGCCTGCCACCTTCCCCTCAGCCGCCCTTCAGCTGAGAGGGAGGCAGTGGGCAGACCCCTTGGAAGCATCACGCAGCGTGCCCTGCCCCAGCTCCCTCACTGTGTGTGGCTCGCCCTGGGCGCAGAGCGCGGGTGCCACCGTGGACACCCAAGCGGCTTGGTACGCCACTGGCCTCAAGTCAAAATTGACATGGGCCACAGCAAGGGGTTTTGTGTAAGCTGCTTCCAGGGCTGCAAGGAAATCCTGTCAGCAAAAAGTAATGACTATCCATGCCAGAAATCTGATTTGGACTGGCACCCCTACACCGTGAAAGAAAAATCTTGCACCCAAGGGAAATATAATGTACAGCTTCATTGCAGAAAGGATCAGTATGCTAGTATGAGAGAGGCAGAGAATTGTCCTCTTCTACAGAGAGTTGTTTTGATTAAAGATGTTAACTGGCCTCTTCTGAAGACTTGAGTCCTTCCACAAAGGATCCTCTTTGTTGCACAAGACCCTCCCCTTCCACCAATGAAAGGAAAAGGATTTTTGTGTGGTGAGGAATTGGCCTTCTTTGAACCCAGTTCTTCCAAGTGGCTTGCCCTTTGCTTGCATATTATTAACAGCAGATTCCTCACTGCTGAAGAGCTTCACTTATTCATCCTTGTTAAATGGAATTTGTTAAGCATTTCTGCCCTTCCATTTCGTAAAGGTATCACTCAGAGATGTACGGCAATCAAGTACCACTTCGCTCCACCAATACGCTTACGCAACATCCCGTTCAATTTAACCAAGACCATCCAACAAGATGAATGGCATCTGTTACGTAAGTAGTTAGGTTTTCATAATGCTAAATGTTGTTATTTACCCATTATAACATCCCCCCCCCCCATGACAGTCCAGGTCAGGAAACTGCATCATCTTGCAAAACCAGTCAGCTTTTGTTATCAAGCCCATGAGCAATAGAACAGGATTGAAAAGGCCTCAGGAAATTTCTCCTCTGATCCATACCCAATAGCCTACACAAAGTAAAGAACCTCTTTACTTCTAGAAATGCATCACTGCACAGTTTCATTAACTTTGATTGTATTATTATTTTTTAAAAGGGGGGTGGGAGAAGACAAGGGACAGGCAGGATGGATTGACACTTTTTAGGGCAACAGTGATAAAGAGAGATCAATGATAATGTCACAAATTGCGATCTGTAGATCAAAGGGGAGAAAAGACCACCAAACAGATGGATATTGTTCCCAATGCATTTCCAGGAAACAGTTTTATCAAGGGTGATTTTTTTTGTTGTTTAGCGAAAACCACTTTGGTATGCTGCAGAAAAACGTGTCTCACTTTTTGTTGATAGTGGGTATGTACGTATATCTTAAAGTGCATTTTTTTGTATTCAGAATCCATTCCTCCATTCCAGCAGAGTTCAAGGGGCTTGTTCTCAGAAACATGTGCATATGATTAGACCAGCGTTTGCCTACTCGACGCCCTCCAGAGGTTTGGGGCTACAGCTCCCATCAGTTTTGCTGGCTGGGACTGATGAGGAGTTGGAGTTCAAAACACGGAGGAAACCCGGTTTGCCAAGGCTGAATTTTAAATTGTGTTACTGATGCATATTTAACCTCGTCCTCTCTCACTTCTGGAAACAGATCTAAGAAGAATCACAGCAGGATTTCTTGGGATGGCAGCAGCTGTTCTTCTCTGTGGGTGCATCGTAACTACAGTCAGTTTCTTTTGGGAGGAAAGCCTCACACAGCACGTTGCCGGCCTCCTTTTCCTTATGTCAGGTACTATTTCAGCTTTGCCTGCTATATCCTTATGTGTGTCAGGTTTTACTCCCATCTGTTGAAGAGTTGTACCACATAATCTGGCCAATGAGTTTTCACATTTTGGGCAGGTCAGCACTGCAAATGTAAACGGGTTTGATTGCTTCCCTCTTCCTTATCTGATAATCTTAATTCTACTAGGGAAACTAGGGATCTTTAATAGAATATGTGGTTTCCATAGCACTGGGGGAGAGAGGGGAAACCACAGAAAGATGCTGGAAGTAGAGAAATTAACCAAAAGGTACAATGGTCAGGGCACTGGAAAAGAGAAAGACTGCCTTTAAAAATACTAAATGTAAAAAAAGTGTATTTTTCTACACAAACACACTTTAGCAATCATACATCCACAAACGTGTGCTGAGCAGTTGTCTTTTCCAGTAAATTCCCTGCAACAGTTTGAAATTTCACATTCCCCCTCCTTGGTGTTGCCGTGTGTGTGTGTGTGCGCGCACACACCACTATGTATTTAGGAAGCTTTCCTAATTCAAGGTGGTGGTGGTGGGGACTGAGCCTCCACATGTTACCTAAGACCAAAGGAACACACCAGAGTCACTTATTCTGTAAACAGACCTAAACAGGAAGAACAATTCCTGCGGAAGAGCTAAAATAAAGAGGATTGTGGTGCCTTAAAAACATAGGAAGAGCCCTGCTGGATCAGACCAAGGGCCCATCTTGTTCTCACGGTGGGTACCCAGGTGCCCATGGAAAGCCCACCATTAGGATCTGAGTGCAGCAGGACTTGTGGTTCCCAAACACAGGTACTCAAAGACATACTGTTTCTGACAGCGGAGATAGAACACAGCCATGAATTTGCCTTTAAAGAATTCACAGATTTATTACGCTGCAAGCTTTTGTGAATCATAGAGTCCACAAAAACTTATGGTAAATTTGTGAAGCCTTGAAGGCACCCTAAGCCATTTGTTTTCATGCTACTAGACACTAATGCCTCTACACCTCTGGAAGTTGTGGGGTGGGATGTATGACCCTCTTTTACACACTGCTAGTGCTTCTAGATGACATGGGAAGCTGTGCTTACCTTGTGATGCTTGCTAACGCCTTAGACCTGGAAAAAGTAAAATCTCCCAGCACTTCCTTCTTGAAAAACAGTCATAATATTGCTCATCCATTGCCCACTCTCCTCCCACTTAAAAAAAAAAAAATCTTATTCAGGCAGAATCTAAAATGACATTTTGAGGGGGTGGAAGCTTCTTAGCGTTGCAAATTACTGAAAGCCAAAAGAATGGAAAGACCATAGAAGGGTTTGTTTTGTCTACTCTGCCCATGTCTCTTTACAGAGCAGGGCTGCAGAAACTTTTTAAGCTGCTGGGCCTGATATTTGTCTCCCTCCACCCCTGCAGCTCATCTGGTCACCCTAATAATTGTGCTTAATAATTATTCAAATTCTGATGACGGGCTAAGTGCATGGAACATGCTCACCATTACTCTTTTAAGAAAACAATGCCTGTTGACTTCTGGTTTCAAAATTGTCTATCTTTCATTTGCCTTGCATGTCTCTTGATGATTTTATCCTGGGCTATTTTGAGCTGTTAGTAATTGCTGATTGTGCACATTTGGTAACCATGACACTGTGATTTTGTCTCCTTTGCAGGCATCTTTTGCACTATTTCTCTCTGCACTTATGCAGCAAGTGTCTCCTATGACCTAAACCGCTTACCCAAATTTATCTATGGTCTTCCTGATGATGTGGAACATGGATACAGCTGGTCTATATTCTGTGCTTGGTGCAGCTTAGGACTCATTGTAGCAGCAGGATGTCTTTGCACCACTTATCCACTCATTAGCAGGACAAAGATTAGCCATCTAAAGTCTACCAGAGACTCTTCTGTATGACTGCTTATCAGGGGATAATCCCTCCCCTTGAAAGGCAACAGGTGAAGAGTAGTCTTCAAGGATTTATAAGGGAGCTAAATTCATAATTCCAAGCACAAATGAAAACAAAACCCTGTCCCTTAAATACCAAACATTGTGTCTTACTAGCCAGGAAATACAGAGGATTTCTTCTCTACCTTCAGAGTGGCTGAAATAAAACGTTCAGACAACTGAGTTCTTGTGGAACTGATGACTGCAATTTAGCACAGTGTATATGCACACATCACAAGCGAGACAGGGCTGTTCTCACTCTGATAAGAAACCTGCGTTGACAATGTAGGGCTGTTTTATTTAGCAGAGGTTTGTACATAAGGTAATTAACAACCAACAACAACAAAAAAACCCACAACTCCCCAAATCTCAACTCTATTCCCCTATTACCCTCACCAGTCTTAGGTTGTAATCCTATACCCACTTACTTGGGGGTAAGCCCAATTGAACTCAGTAGGACTTACTTCTGAGTTGACACGTATAAGATTGCACTGTAAAATATTTTAGACTTTAAGTGAAATAAACCTTCTCCTTTGGGTATCTTTAGTGGTTACGGAATGGTATTGTGTGAGAGACTGTGAAGAGTTCTGATGTTGTAAGTGGATGGGCAATTTGTTTTAGCAGTAATGTAGGGAAGGAGCTGAAGGGGAATGACTTCCAGAGTGCGGGAGGGGGACCTCTTCAGTAAACCAAAATGCCACTAGCAGTCCCTGTAGTAGAAAAAGTTTTAAACTACTCATTTGACTATTCTGCGGTAGCTAGATTCCTGCTTTTAATGTATCTCTCTGAAATACATTTTGTATTTCATAAGAAGCCAAATGCCATGTATAAACGAGTTTAATTGTACAAAAACAATTATATGACATTTAATATTGTTGGAAGTAACATCTGTTGTACAACCTCAGCCTCTTTGTCTAAAAAAAAAAGTTTTGTGGTAGAACTTCTGTTGAAAGTGTTTGTAAAAATTTCTGAGTGAGTGACTTGGAAATGGGTCCTTCTTAAACCGTCATGTAAGTTTAAGACAAAAATACAACCTCGAGTTAAAAACTCTGTCTCCAGTTATGTGGCTATACTACTTTGCATTTTTCTAAATAACATCCCTGGAATTTTACACCATTCTGAAAAGCATACTGGAATTTTCCAGTCAAGTTTATTTTGGTTTACTTCTGAAACAAGAGGGAAAAAAGAAAGCTATTTCTTCCAAAGCAATTAAAATTAGTACAAGCATAAGATCCAGTGAACCAAATTAGCAGAACCCCTGTGCAACAGAGCTTCACCCTCTCCTTCTCAGTGCACTTCCAAGGGGTGATCAGGAGCAGAGTGCTGGGGGAGGAGGGGGGAGAGAAGAAGGAATTGTTCCATCTAACACTCCAAAATTCTTGCACTGATGGAAGTCACCTTAAATTCCTCCCTCACTTGGCTTGCAATATGTATAATGCACTGTCAAGCATGGAAGTTACCATGTTGTGGTCAAAAGCAGCCAGACTATAGCCATGTCCGGATTTTGTTAAAGACACAGGCGATGCGCTTATAAGCCACACATCTACTCTCAAAAAAGGCAGACATTTTTGCACCCCTGTGTTTTACCGCGTCAGCACTGCAGCACACAAAATAAGGCACCAGGCCCCTTTCTGCCAGCACAATGCCACAGCCTGCCTTGAGCCCCACCCTATTGTGGCAAAATGGTCCCATGTAAGCACCAAGGACTGCCACCAACTCCTTTATCGGGCATGCTAAATCGGCTCCTGGTCGGCAACTTACTTTCCTAGAAGGCTATTTTGAGAAGGTAGGGGTGAACCTGCACCACATCCCTACTAAAGCTGCCTGCCAGCAAGCCCTGTTTACACTAACCACATCTTCTCCAGACCTCTTTTAAGGAATTAAGGAATTAATTTAAGGAATTAAGCATCCCTTAAAGGCCTAGATTTGGCCAAAGGCCTTCTCATTTAGAGACCCTTGCTACATACCTTTGGGGCCCACTGGAGGTATGGAAGCTAAGGCAATTCTGATGGCTGAGCTCTGGGCTCACCAAAACTCAGCTGCTCCAGATCCATATGGTTCAAAGCAGAAGCTCCAAACTGCTTCATGCACACTTGCTGAATGCTGCTAACTTCTTTCAAAACCTCCTGTTACCTTCTTATACTTGCATATGAATGCATCTGTTTTGCCAAGGCTAACTTCCAAGGATTCCACCAGCACCAGTGAGCCAAAAGTCATCCTTTTATCGCTGGTGTCTTCTCTCTCTGCCTCTTGAGTTGATAGGGGAACAGTTGTGGGGGCAATGCTCTTTCCTTTGGTGTTGCTGACTAACATCATGGCACTTTGTTTGCAAGGACTTGCAGGGGTGCAGTTCTCAGTACCTAGACTGCTGGCAATGTCACCAGAGAGGCGCTTGTAGAGCTCTTGACTAAGTAGCAGCACAACAATCCCTCCACCACAAAGTACCCTGAAAGAGAACAACCGGAGGATAGTTATTAATATCCTTGTGCAGTTACAATATTTATTAATTCAGCAGAAGACTTTTCCGTGTACAGAGGCTAACAATACAGCAGTCATGACAAATCTTAGAGATGTTTATTCTAAAATCACTCATGGCCTTTTAAAAGCAACTGAGGACTACTGGAAACATGATTTTTATCTCCCGGTTTTAAATTCTCAACTTCATCTAGTAGGTAACATGGCCACGTTGAAATGTGACTTTCCTTTGTTTAGCCTGCAATACCATTAGCCAGATCCCAATCTGCAGTAGCAGTTCTTCTGCCTCAGATATCAGAACGCACATACCTCTCAATTTCTTGAAAAACGTCCGGCAGTAAGGTCATGTCTTTTGTTATTTTGAACTTCTTTCCAAAGGGGATGTCCGCAAGAACAACGTCAATGCTTTCCGACTGAAATGGCAACGCTACGAGATATTTAGATATTTAAGCATGTGAAATGCTCAGCCATTATTCTCCTTTGTATATAATAATAACTCTAATTAGGGACTAACATCTGACTACAAGGCATCACAAAGTATTTGATGCAGTCATACATCATCGTTTCAATTACAATAAAGGAAATCTAAAGCAATAAATTGATTTGTATAGTACTGCAGATACCCTTGCCAGCTCTTACCTGTCACAGAAGCTTTCAGTAACCTGATTTTATCCACTAGGCCTGCAGCTTTAATATTAGTGTAGGCTCCTTCTAATTGTGAATCACTTATGTCAGTCCCTAAATAATGCACATTCTGAAGAGAAAAAACAAACATTTACATTAGTTTTTTTTTTAATCCCCATAAATTATCAAAATAATCACTGAGAATTAGGCATACTAACACCACCAACTGCAGAATCACAAGCTAGAAGGAATCAGTAGTTTGTATTAGCATGAACGCCTAAGCTAAAAGTCAACATATTTTCTAGAGAGAAATTTTGGAACTTAATTTTCAGCCCCGCTGCTGCATATTAGAGGTTCATTATTTACAGATTTGGCCACAAGATGCCATCTGTGGCCAGACATCACACTTGCTGTTATGATGCAGCTTACAGGCCATTCGGTCGCTGCTTCTAGGAGTATTGTTCCTAGCCCACATGTAGGATCCAGTACAAATGCACCAGGCTGTGGAGAAAAAAAGAAAGAAAAGCAAACACAACACTATTCCATCTGTCAAGACATTAGGAAATCTGTCTTCTGGTACAAAGATCTTATCTACCAAATTAAAGGAAGCAAGAAAGAAAGACTGAGCTTTACATGGTTAGGCTCCTCTGGTTAATGCTGTGGTCATTTAGAATAAACCACAAGAACAGACATGGAATACAGACGATGCTGTTGTGTTAACAAAGATGTGGGAAGCATGGATTGAAGTCCTGCCTTAGTTGCAGGATCAGTGGTCCACCTTGGGCAACTGACTATATCTGAACCCCATGCCCCTGTCTGTGAAATTGCTCTATAATTCTCATATATTGATAGCATCAATAGCAAGGGAATGGCAAAGCATTCTGCATAGTTGGGGCACTGTGTGAAATTAGTAACAATGGAGCTACTGCAGTTGAAAGGCATGTTGTAAACTCATGTAGCCCAATCTAAAAACATGCTTAAATGTATCTGACCCAATAATACTTGTATCTCGTTGCCTGTGGGGCACTGATGAATTATTTTCCATATGTTCATTAATAGTTCCTTTTCAGCAATCCTTACAACAATGGCTTAGGGCAGGGCTGGCAAACTGGTGGCCCTCCAGCAGCTGAGGAACTCCCAACTCCCATCAGCCCAGCCAGCATGGCCAATAGAGAGGGAAGGTGGTGTTGGGAGCCCAGAAACATCTGGAGCTTCATGGGTTCCCCGCTGCTGGTTTAGTGTATTAATTATGATTCCCATGATGCACCTGGGGCTGGAGCCAAGCAGAAACAGCTCCAAACACAGCAACATTTTTTGCGTGTTCAGTCAGAAATTAAGAAGAAGAAGAAGAGGAGGAGGAGTTTGGATTTGATATCCCGCCTTTCACTCCCTTTAAGGAGTCTCAAAGCGGCTAACATTCTCCTTTCCCTTCCTCCCCCACAACAAACACTCTGTGAGGTGAGTGGAGCTGAGAGACTTCAAAGAAGTGTGACTGGCCCAAGGTCACCCAGCAGCTGCATGTGGAGGAGCAGGGAAGCGAACCTGGTTCCCCAGATTATGAGACTACCGCTCTTAACCACTACACCACACTGGCTCAAGTCTGCTTGAGTTCATTGGGGCTTACTCCCAAGTAAACAGGACTCTGACTGCCACCTTAGCCACTTCACGATACTACACAAGGTCTCGCTTGTATTTAAAATACTTCCAGTGGCAAGATTCTGGTTACTGAGAGTTGCTCAGTAACCACAGAGCAACTAAAACTCTGCTTGGCTGATTACCTTGATTTCAGCAAGGGATGCCATAGCCCAAGCAACGGTAGATCGCAACCCAGCTATTTTGATATACGATCTGCTTGCCAAGGGAAGTCTGCAAACAAAACACCATATTAAAATGTATCTCTCTCTCACACACAGAATTCTAATATACTCAAACTCTAAAACTGCTATTGTTATTCCTAATAGATAAGAAGTTTTTATCCCCGAATCTTCAAATTTGTGAATAAGCTGGTGGCAAATCTTGTTTAAGATACAGAGACAAATGACAATGAGATATATTGTTGTTAAGTACTTAGGGCTAGAACAGATGGGGAGATAGCCCAGGAGAACCCGTGGAAAATTGTCTAGATAAACAGATATACACACATGGGTACAGAGGAAGGAATATAACTTTGCAAACAGTGGGACCAAAAGTCCATGATGAAATGCAAAATACAGCAGTCACTGGTCACATTTAAACATCCCAGAACATTCTGGAGCTGACCTCACAAGTCACCATACTTTAATTCAGAAGTCTTTTGAACTGAAATTGGAAAGATCTTTTCCACTAAAGTAATTGTCTCCCTTCTTATTGTCAGCAAGCACAACAGTTCCATCACAGTGACTGCTGCTGTACCAGCCTGTTCTTATCTTTTATACATCTAATCTGGGCTCTGCAGAGAAATGCAACAAACTCACTGTTACTCCTTGCGTTTCATGGCAGTTTGGTCCTACTGCTTAGAATTTCGGCACTCTGCACCAGTATATATGTATATTATTTTAATCCATCAGCCAACTGAGAATAACAGTCCACAGATCTGATTTAAGGGGGCAGTAATTCATAAAGCCTCATGCCAAAATTAAAATGTCAAGTTTTTAAGGTGCCATGGGACTCTTTGTTGATTATATACAACAGGGAATCATAGTAACCCCTCAGAAATTTACTTCAATTAAACATGTCCTTTTGGACTATGAACTGTAGTTTTTAATGCAGTATTTACCTGAAAACAGGAATCCCAATCACAGAGTAAATGTCATTTAGATGCACAAAGATCTGAAAGGCAATGGAATCTTACAATGAAAAGTTACTTGCATTTTCAGTTTTAGCCGATTTGAATAGATATATTCAAATGTCCTATCTCAATGATATTTTCAATGGTATTTTTAAAAAAAATTAAACTAGCAAGCAATCTGATTCTCATACAAAAGTTATTATACTGGGGACAATCTGTATCAAATAGGTACACCTTGTGGGCAAAGGCAATCCCTGGAATCGTCAGATTTGCACAGAAGTTGCAGCTGTGCAGATCTGAGGTTGCACCATGGTGCATCTCTGCCAGTGCATATATTTATACTGGTGCTGAGGATTGAAGAATAGAGGAAGAATTGTGGAGAAGAACCCAATGCAGTGCTGAACTCCTCATTTGTTTCTGCCTGCCCGAGAGTGGCATTAACTGTTTCACAGCACTACACCATCCATGGAAGTTTAGCAAAGGGTTTTGACAGAAAGTCTGCAGGGCTGGGCTGTAAATTCTATAAGGAAAATATATACGAAAAATGTAAAAATAAGGAACTGCCATAAGCATGAACTATCAAGGTATCAGTTTTATAGTTTAAAATTTGCCTTTTTTCCTTTAATCTTGATTCTCTTCACAGGCTTCCTTTATTGTTGCATTTCGTTTAAACGTCTGAGATTAAAGCATCTTCACAGATTTGCCCTCTTCCATATCTAATTTCTTTGCTTTCTTTCAAATCTCCTTCTTGGCTCCTGAGTACTAAAATTCTGATTAAATCACCACTCCCTTGTGCAACTTCTTGCCTATGAGATTTCACTACTCCTTTGCAGACCTTTATGTATGTTACTCCCCTTTTAGATATCCAGCTAGCATGCTCTTTATCCTGCTTTGAAGTTATTTAAAAACTCATTATCTTTGCTCTTTTGTCTTTGCTTATTGTTAGGTGAATTACAGAATAAGACTAATTTTAAAACAACTCAGGATGTTGCTGACCAGAAACATTTATTAGGGATGAGGGCAATGATAGTCCAGTAACATCCCTGCTTTTAAAAGGAATCAAAGGGGTTAATCTCACCCAGGTGGCAAAAGTTTCCCCTTTTAGAGTGCGGTGCTGCAGGTACAGATCTGTGCATTAATTCTAGTATATTTTAAGTGAATTTATAAAATATAAAATTTGGACGGGGCTGCCATTCATAAATCAGAGAATCTCATAACTGCCAATTGGTTGGAGGTCTTCAGCCATTAATCCAGAGACTGGTTATTGCAGAACCACTGTGTTCTATTAGTACCTTGCTGTGTTAAAAACCTCTTAAGGTACCTGGATCTTTCCATTGTCGGAGACAGCATACTGGTTTGGAAGGACACATTGGTTTGATTCCCAAAGCCTAATCTCAAAGGGACTTTGAGAGGAACCTCAGTGTACAAAGAAGTTCAACTCAGTCAGATCAAGACCTTTATCTGAGGACCAAGAATCCACAGAGATTACCCACATTTCAATGTATTAATTTTGTTACCTCTATGTCAGGATTTCTCAAATCTGCTTTCCATCCAAAATTCTTCAAAAGAGCTGTTCCAATTATCCTCCCCATCTCCTGAAAAGACAAATCAGCAATGAGTGAGACCTGAGCATGCGGCATGACAAATTGCTCCTGAAACTTGAAATGGCCAGGAAGAAAAGAAGATGGGTTAGACTGAGATCAGTGGAAGCTAACCTGGTGCCTTCCATATCTTGTTATGTTAGAAACAGTTCCCATCACCCTTGACCATGGTGGCTGGGGCCAAAAGATCTTGCAGTCTCAACCAATGCATGCTTTCTTTGAAGCAACTCCCGATAAGTTCTATGTAGCGTAGTCCACATTAAGGACGGAAATCTTGAAATGACACAATCCATAATTACTTGGAGGAAGCAATTATTTCATGGAATATTCTTCCAAACTGAAGACATTTTTGAAAAAGAGTTCAAAGAATGGAATTAATTGCTTCTTCCACGCTCTCATCAACATCTACTAAGAGCGTTCTACTTTACAAGACAAGACGTTATTTTTGCTTGATAACCAAACCTTCCGAATAGCAGTCTTGAAATTTATCTCGAGTATGGACAATCAAGCGTAATTCAGCACTCCACACACACACACACACACACACACACACACACACACACACACCCCTTTGCCAATTAATAGGAATTCCAAAAGATGGTACAGAAGACAGTCTGTAAAGCTCAGCTTGCTTTTAAAAATATTATTTAGGATGCAGAATGCTAATGATTCCTATACAGCCCACTCAAGCAGTGCTATTTTTTCCTTATGCGTCTGCCATTCAGAAAACTTAATGACTACTGATTATGCATAACGAAGAAATAAACTCTCAGCCGCCTGCATAATAATCTGGGCTGGCAGCACACAATCAAGAACATTTAACTATTTCATTAGCAGCCTGATGCTGTATGCTGGGATTGTGTTAAAAGCAGCTGCATGCATCTTGTTTGTAGATAAGAACATAAGAATAGCTCTGCTGGATTCTGACCAGAGGCCCATCTAGTCCCACATCCTGTTCTCACAGTGGCCAAACAAATGCCCACAAACCTGAGCAGTAAATATTTTTGCAAGGGCTCCACTACAGCGGCAGGAAACTCTGAAGCTGAAGCAACTGCTGCTCTCGCCAGATTTCTCTTGAGTAAGTTCAGGAGTCTTTTCCAAAAATGATCTGTCCAAAGACAAGCCGTTGCTGTTATGAACCTTGGCGGCGTTACAGCTCTGTTGGTTTTCTATTTGAGTTTCATCAGAAACTGTCTCCGATATTAGTTCTCTCTTCTGTTTTTTATTTTGGATGCTGTCCTCCTCTTCCAGCTTCCGTTTCTGGGAGTCTGGACGTTCCTCACACCTGTCTTCTTCTTTCACCTCCTGGCAATGAAGACTTCTCCAAAGAGTAACCATATCCAGCCAGTGCCTGGGAGTCTCATTTACAAGTTTTTGAATGTCATGAATTACTCTGCCTGAAAGAAATGAAGAATCTAAACTCATGTAACCTTTAACACATAAATAGCACATAACAATAAACTGTATATTTTGAAGTATTAGAATATATTCCAAAGACTGTTTTCTTAGGGGGTGTGGGAATGCAATACTTTTCTCTCCCAGGACACATGCTTCCTCCCCATCTTATCTAATCCGCCAGACTTTGCCTAGCAAGCCACTTTCCTCCTTCCTGGGCCTGGTATACTAAGACCTAAGAAGCAAACCTAAGAACCAGAAAGCCACTAAGCTGCCTTAATCAGCTGGAGAGCTTGTGTTCAAGACAAACATTCAAGCAAGCTTAGATTGCAATTCTACACCCAAATACACAGGAATAAGTCCCATTGAAATTCTGTGTGACTTCCTTTGGGGTAAACATAGCTAGGACTGTGCTATTATTTTTAAGTAGGTGTTAAACTTGTATGAAGCCTATGGTTATGTTTTAGCTATTCAGAGAACCAATGAATGTTTTCATTCTTGCTTTTGACTAAAATAATAAGGGCTTTCTTACTTCTTAATTAAGCAAATAACACTGAAAGCTATCAAATCACTGTTTTCTGTTTTCAAAAAAGGGGATCTATTCCTCAAACACCAGCTGCATGGGATCCTGGAGATGTGTCAAGGTGTGATGATGATGGTATACTAGTTCATACACCTTGATGAACATACAGCTCAGACGCTAGAATCCCACATGTATGCCTGTGTAGATCTAATGCTCCCATGTGGTTGCCTAAATGTTCATGAGCAATAGGAGCTAAACAAGCAAGGTAAAAGGAAAGGAGGCTTACACTTCCCTAGACCAGAGTTTTCCAAACCATGTGTCACAGCATGTTAGTGTGTCAGCTGCAGTGTGCAGGTGTGTTGTGTGAACTCTCCCTGCACTGCTCCCGGGGCTGGAAAGAAGGGCTTAGTTTAACCTCCCGTTTGCTAGTAAAACTGAATTACTGTGTTGCAAAATGATAAATGTCTAAAAAGCGTGCCACCGGCAGGAAACGTTTGGAAAGCTCTGCCCTAGACCTTCAACACAATTTTTATTCAAAATGGGGTTGAAAGGGAGAGGGGAGCAGGGACTTGCTATGATAGGCCCCTTTCAATTTCCCTATTTATTAAATAACCTAGACAGCATCTTAAAAAGCAGAGACATCACCTTGCCGACAAAGGTCCTTATAGTTAAAGCTATGGTTTTCCCAGTAGTGATGTATGGAAGTAAAAGCTGGACCATAAAGAAAGCTGATCGTCAAAGAATTGATGCTTTTGAATTATGGTGCTGGAGGAGCTCTTGAGAGTCCCATGGACTGCAAGAAGATCAAACCTATCCATTCTTAAGGAAATCAGTCCTGAGTGCTCACTGGAAGGACAGATCCTGAAGCTGAGGCTCCAATACCTTGGCCACACCATGAGAAGAGAAGACTCCCTGGAAAAGACCCTGATGTTGGGAAAGATGGAGGGCACAAGGAGAAGGGGACGACAGAGGATGAGATAGTTGAACTGTGTTCTCGAAGCTACCAGCATGAGTTTGACCAAACTGCGGGAGGCAGTGGAAGACAGGAGTACCTGGTGTGCTCTGGTCTATTGGGTCACGAAGAGTCGGACACGACTAAACGACTAAACAACAACAACAATTTATTGAATACGCATCTCGTCCTTATTCCAACAAGCGCCGAGCAGCATCTTAAATTTTACAACAACCCACTTAGGTAAGTGAGGTCTTGAGATAGTGTCCACCTATCCAAGTACACCAAATGAGGAGCATAGCCAGAGAGATGTCTTGGCTAGAGAGTTAGTTCCTTTGGGGCCCTCTGCAGCTTGCATGCTGAAGACAGAGGAAGCCCCTGGCGGCTCCTTCCTCCCACCTCCTGCAGCTGCTGCGATGGCCATGTTGCCTGTGAGCTGGCTCAGTATCATATCTGCCTACCGTGTTGCAACAGCAGCAGCCAAGAACCTGAGCTCCCAGTGAAGCACACTTAGAAAGCCCCTCTAGATGATGCCCCCCAAGAATCCTCACCCAAGATCCAGCATACGCCAAGGACCTGTCTGACCTCAATGATCTGCTTAAGAGAACCCTCAGGAGCCAGAATATGGGTCTGTGGTGCTGATGGCTGTGATGGTGCCATCAGCACCACCAGCAACCTGTAACTTGCCTTGTAACGTGCTGTTCACTTGGGATGAATAGCAGCTGAAGCTGGGCGAGCACCTGAAATGCAAGCTGTATCTGCCCAACAAATGTACACTCTGGGTTTGTCCCACCGCTTTCCCCCAGGAAGACACAAGGTTACCACTGAATTGGACCAAACGGCAATTAGGTTTGCCATTTGGTCCAATTCGGTGGTAAAAAGTGTGTTTAAAGAAGAGGGTAAAGTAGAGCATGGAAGAGCAGAACAACCGAAAACGTGCATTTTTTGGGGGACAGGCCTTAGATGAAAAACAGTCCTGGTCCACAAAATTCACTGAACAGACAGATTTAGCAGTTTTTATTATTGCTTGTTGTGTTTACTTTCTCGGTTATAACCTACCCCGAGGTCTACAGATAAAGGGCAAGGTGCAAGCTGTGAAAAATAAATAGCTGAGCAGGAATTTGAACGACCGCTTACCACATTGAACCCCAAAGCTACTCAGCACTGACTCCTTTTAACAAAGAGGCAGGAAGGTTATAGGGTAGCCTTTCTCGCTGTGGAAGGTTACAGGAGATAGGCCTGCACCAGGCGAACCCACAAGACTACAGTAAAAAAAATATATTACCTTTATTTCTAGAGATGGAAAGTGGAGGATATTTATTCAGCAGCAAAAACAACCGCTCTGCAGACTTCAGCTCTTTCAGCATACTCAGCTCTGCGCTGGTGGTGAAGAAGACTTTTCCTGATACATATTCCACCTTGACAGAGAATGTACACTGATTATATAGTAAATCTGAAAATAGCATTGCCCATAAATGATTTGTTTATTATGATTTAGCTAGCTGATTTATACCCTGCTCTTCTACTTTAGTCCTCAAAGCAGCTCACAACACTAACAAAATGGGCTGAAGCCACATGGGATTTGAAAATGGGATTTGAAACCACAGTGGACCTTTGCTTAGCCTTGCAAATGTGCCAGCCGTTTTATTGTTACACTGCTAGGATGAAGTCCCAGTCCCAGTTATGATCGGGATGCAGACATTGGGTGGACTGGCACCTTACACTTTCCCAGGGAAGTTTGCCTGGAGCTTTCATTATACACCTTTAGGCGCCTGGCAAAAACATTCCTTTTTAACCAGGCCTTTGGTTGATCTAATTGATACACTATGCCAGGAGTCAGCAAACTTTTTCAGCAGGGAGCTGGTCCACCCTCCCTCGGACCTTGTGGGGGGCTGGACTATATTTTGGGGAAAAAATAACGAATTCCTATGCCCCACAAATAACCCAGAGATGCATTTTAAATAAATAAAAGGACACTTTCTACTCATGTCAAAACATGCTGATTCCCAGACCGCCTGCGGGCCGGATTAAGAAGGCGACTGGGCCGAATCCAGCCCCCGGACCTTAGTTTGCCGACCCATGTCCTATGCCCTTTTAAAATGTGTTTTTTTGTGGGGGCGGGAGCTATTGGGTTGTTTTTGTTTTTAATTATGTATTTTGTGGTTTTATACCTTGATTTTATTCTGTGAACCTCACTGAGATCCCCAGGTATAGGGCGGTATATAAATTAATAAATAATAATAATAATAATAATAATAATAATAATAATTACTACACTTAACGCACACCCAGAATGCACGCGACTGTTCCCAAAGGATCACAGCAGGAACCACAGTTGCCCCTCACAGAGCTAGAATCCCCAGCACCCTTAAACTACAGTTCCCAGGATTCTTCTGTGGTTTGGGGTGCGCGGAGAACTAGCCATGTGCTTTCAATGCGTCCTCAACACTGTTTTGTGGGCAACGCCCCACTGACCACGGAGGGTATGGGGAGCTCTCCCTTCTGAGCAAACAGGCAGAGAGGCTCCAGAAGGGAGAGACCATGCACACGGCCGGATTTGATGAGGCCCTAAGCTACTGAAGGTAATGGGCCCTTTATATGTCCAGCTGTCCTTTGTCAACAACAAATTGTCGCTGTTTTTTGTGTTGAATATATGCTATATGGTAATTTATGGACCTAATAGGTATCTGAAGCCATTTGCGCAAAGCAAAATATGTATTTTATCAAAGTAATTGTTGAACTGAAAAACAGTTAAGAAGTACAGTGGTACCTCGGGTTAAGTACTTAATTCGTTCCAGAGGTCCGTACTTAACCTGAAACTGTTCTTAACCTGAAGCACCACTTTAGCTAATGGGGCCTCCTCCTGCTGCCACGCCGCAGGAGCACGATTTCTGCACTCATCCTGAAGCAAAGTTCTTAACCTGAAGCACTATTTCTGGGTTAGCGGAGTCTGTAACCTGAAGCGAATGTAACCTGAAGCGTATGTAACCTGAGGTACCACTGTATATTAATAGTGAAATACAATTAAGAACAAGTATATTAATACAGTGGACGCTCGGGTTGCAAACGTGATCCGTGCGGGATGCACGTTCGCAACCCGCAGCGGCCATCTGTGCACACGCGGGTTGCGATCTGGCGCTTCTGTGCATGCACAAAGCACAATTTAGCGCTTCTGTGCATGTGTGACTGCCGAAGCCCAGAAGTAACCCGTTCTGGTACTTCCGGATTTCGGTGGATGTGTAACCCGAAAAAACGCAACCTGAAGTGGCTGTAACCTGAGGTATGACTGTAGTGAAATAATTACTAAACTCTAACTTAAAATGATGTAGGTTTTATTTTATTTGCTTTTTATCTTATATTTTGGAAATGTACATCTAGTTTTTTTACCTTTACATTTTTTTGCCCCCCCCCCCAAGAGAGTGGGGCCACGAGCCATATCTTGTTTAGTTTATATGTCAATCCGGCACTGGCCGTGCAGACGAAGCAACCTAACCCCGGGTCAGCTCGCTCGTCTGCACCGCCTTTGCGAAGTGACAAAGGGAGCGTGTTTAGCCACCCACCCTCCTCTCCGCCGGCAAGGAGGCGGAGCGAGGCTGTCGGTCCAAAGGGATTCGCCGGACCTTCCTCGCGGTCCGGCCGGAGGGCCTCACCTGCGCGGCGTCCAGCCGAGTCCGCACCTCCCTCAGCAGGAAAGGCTCCATCCCGCGGCCCGCCGTGCAGAAATACCGCGCGGGGAGGCCGGCGCGGCAGCAGGGCCCTTTCGGCGGAGGCTGCCCGCCCTCGTCAGCCATCGCGGCCCCGCCGAGAGCCCGCCTTCTTCCGCCCAGGCGCCGGGAGCCGTTTGCCTCCTACAGGCCAGAGGCGAGGAAGGCCGCCGGGGTGCTCCTTTGCCGCGCCGCTTCCTCGGGGGAAGGGGGGAGAAGTCCCCGCCTTGTTTGGTTTCAGGCGTCGACCTTCGCATCCCTTCCCAGAGGAGGCGGTGGCTCCGCCATGTTTTCCCCTCTGGGGGGGGAAGGAGCCTTGGCCGCCCTTCACTTTGAATTAGGGTCCCCCGAGGGTCATCTAACCCAACCCCCGCCGATGCAGGAATCTCGGCTGAGAGCATCCTTGACAGATGGCCAGCCAAGCTCTGCTTGAAACCCCCCAAGGAAGGAGAGTCCGCAAGCTCCCGAGGGAGTCAAAGCAGCTCTTACAGTCAGAAAGTTCTTCTCGATGTTGGGTCGGAACCTCTTTTCTTGTAGCTTGAAGCCATGAGTTCGAGTTCTACCCTCCAGAGCAGGAGAAAAGAAGCTTGTTCCCTCTTCCAGGGGATATTTGAAGATGACTATCATATCTCCTCTCAGTCTCCTCTTTTGAAAGCTCCTTCATAAGGCTGGGTTTCCAGACCCTTGATCATCTCAGTTGCCCTCCTCTGCACATGTCCCAGCTTTTCAATAGCCTTATTAAATTTGGGCGCCCAGAACAGGACACAATATTTCAGGTGTGGCCTGATCAAAGCAGAATCGATGGGGACTATGGCGTCCCTTGATCTATACCCACCACTATTCGCTTCTTTGGGGCTAATTTTTTTAAAAGAGCTTTAGGAAGTGCAGCCTTTATTTATCTGTTTGCTGCATTTATATCCCACCGTTTTTCTCCAAGCAGCTCAGGGCAGAAAACATGGTTTTCTTAATCCTCGTTTAATCCTCCCCCACAAACCTGTGAGGTAGGTTAGGCTGAGAGGCAGCAGCTGGCCTCCAAAGTTCACCCAGTGAGCCTAGTAGTCCAGTTAGGATTTGAACCCTGGTCATAGTCCACTCTAACCACTGTGCCATGCTGCCATCCTATGCATGCCTACGCAGAAGTCCTGCTGAGTTCAATAGAGTTTAATACAGAACTGAAAGACACTGCCAGCTGCTGGGGTGGCTAGCCTAGTACTGTACTGGTTCAGAAAGGTTTTGTGCTGCACTTAAAAGTCATGATTTCCCCCAAAGGATCTTGGGAGATGTAGTTTATTAAGGGAGCCAAAAGTTGTTAGGAGACCTGGTTCCCCTCACAGAGCTACAATTTTTAGGGGGGTTTAACAGCCAATCCCTCTTCCCAGGGAACTCTGGAAATTGTAGATCTGAGTATTCATACTGATTAAAATTATTTGGAGGACCAGTTATTCCTGAATAATAAAAAGGATCAAGAAAGCATAAACAATAACCCACAGGTATTGGATAGTCAGGCTGATTGATTCTCTAGTTGCAGAGGTTTACTGGCCTCCCTTGTTGGCATGGCGACAGCCTGGGCAGAATTCAAACATGGACATTCTGATGTCATGCATGATGTCATAAACGGGTTATGCTCAAAAGTCTTGGCAGAGTTAGAAGCAGTTAACAGTCAGCCCATGTCTGAACTCTGGCAAGGTGGATCAACATGGCAGGTAATAAATAAATATTGGGCCTATATTGACTTTTATCATAGGGGAAGTGCTTGGGAATGAGTAGAGTTTATTTGACACTGCCCCCTACCCAGTAAAATTAATTGAGGGACCAACAACCTCTACATAGGCCAAAGAAACTTGAAGAATAATCCAGAGATATTGAACATTTCAAAAGGGGTTTGAATTATAAAAATGCTATAAACTGATGAAAGGGGTTGGAGGTGAATTTATTGAATAACATTGGATCATTCATTGGAATCATTCATTGAGATCCATTAGAACTAACTTCTGCAAGCAGGCTTCCAGCTACGCACAACTATCAATTAGGCATAGGGCAGGAGAGCAAAAATAAAATTTGCTGGATATTCCTGCATTGATAGCTCTGTAGTTGGAGGGATTTATTCTTGACCCCTTGCTGTTGGCATGGAGACAACCGGAGCTGAAGGCAAACATAACATTCTGCTGTCATGAATGATGTCACAGACAGCATAAGCTCCAAATTCTTGGCAGTTGACAACAGAGAGTTAACAGACAGACCAAATTTGAACTCTGGCAAGATGGATATTTGTAACAGGTGATGAGTTTATTTGTGGGGAGGGGGTGTCTATTAACCTACAAACCACTCCATGCTAATCAGTACCTTGCCCATCTAAGTGTCACAAATCAAAAGCTGCTATACCATTTTGCAACTGCTATAAAAATATCTGTGAATGTTCTAGTATGTGTGTGCATGGGGACCTCCATTAAATCAAGCCATTCAAGCATAGGAGTGTGGAAATGTATAGTTTCCCTTTGAGGCAGAATGTTGGAAGATTCAGGACTGATAAAAGTGCTTCTACACTCAATGTATAGTGTAACTATGGAACTCAACACCACAGGAGGCAATGACCAAATGGGATGGTTTTAAAAGACCATGAGATAAATCAGGCATAGGCAAACTTGGCTCTCCAGATGTTTTGGGACTACAACTCCCATCATCCCTAGCTAACAGGCCCAGTGATCAGGGATGAGGGGAGTTGTAGTCCCAAAACATCTGGAGGGCTGAGTTTGCCTATGTCTGAGATAAATTAATGGAAGATAAGGCTATATGTGGCTACTAGCTGTGGCTACCACCCAGGAGGACTCCCCTGCTCAGCGCCTGAGGGTCCCAGTCCTGCCCTCACTACTTGGCCCAGGGCGGGGCCTGATGGGCTCTATAAAGGACTGCTGCCACTGGGCAGAGAGGGCTCCATTTTGTTTTTGTTTTTTGTTTAAATTGCTATTTTTTATCTATGTAAAAAATTAATTAATGCTGTATTCTTAGTCTTAGATTTTGATTTACAGTGGTACCTCGGGTTAAGTACTTAATTCGTTCCGGAGGTCCGTGCTTAACCTGAAACTGTTCTTAACCTGAAGCACCGCTTTAGCTAATGGGGCCTCCTGCTGCTGCCGCACCGCCGGAGCATGATTTCTGTTCTCATCCTGAAGCAAAGTTCTTAACCCAAGGTACTATATCTGGGTTAGCGGAGTTAGCGGAGTCTGTAACCTGAAGCGTATGTAACCCAAGGTACCACTGTATGTGGAAATTGTTTCCCATTTGGTTGTGCATTTTTTGATGTGGTTCATTTATTGTTTATGATTTTTGTAATTATGTAAATCTTGTTATGCTGTAAGCTGTCTTGAGCATTGTTTTTTTAACTGTGGAAAGGCGACATACAAATAAAAATGATGATGATGATGATGATGATGATGATGGTAGCAATGCCCTGGAAACTGCAGGAGGGGAGAGTGATCTCGTTCTCAATTCCTGCTTGTGTGCTTCCAACAGGAATCTGGTTGGCTGCTGCGAGGACAGGATGCTGGGCTAGATAGACCATTGGCCTGATCCAGCCGTCTCTTCTTATGTTCTTACATTCCCTTTACTTGAAAGATTGAGGAAGGCATTCCAGGCTGGAGGACTTTGAGCACATAGGAACACAAGACCACCGGACTGAGGAGTCGGCATTGAAAACGAATAAGCAATGTATATTCATTTCATCTAATCGCTAGAGGGCAGTGTTGGCATTTGAATGGTGGATTTATCTCTGCTGGTTGACAGAACTTGAGCAAAAATGCTCAATAATTCCCTATCAGGATTTCTGATCTGTTTGAATAATTTGGCACCACAGCAATCTTCTGATTTTCACAGAGCTGGATGAAATCTGTATAAAATCAGCAGATGAATGAGGCTTATATTCTGTTAACACCTCAGGTCCTGATTCCTGACCTAGATTGGGTTGACTACCAGAACACACTTTCATTCTCTGCGACCTTTCGATTTTGTTTTAACTGGTAATTCATTTCCTTTCCTTTCAGAAAGATGGCAACGAAAGTGCAATGCCTCTTGTGTTTATGAACCAGTATGGATTGCCTGCAACTAAAAATTACGAATTCTGTCAAGGGATTTTGAGCGATATTGCTTCCTTGATGAAACTAGAAATTAGAACATTTTTAAAACTCTAGATCAGAGGTGGGTAGCCTTCAAGGTTGTGGGATCTGCTTTTCTTTTGTCTAGAACCCCAAGGTTCTAATAGCAGCCAAGTGCAAGATAAAATGAAAGAACAGGACACCTCTTCAGCCAGGTAAGTGTCTTCAGTAATAGAACTGAGCTCACAGTCCTTTCACATACAAAAATCCAGTCCCAGGTTGCCTATACACTTTCTTTGTTTCGGCAGCCTAATTTGGGGTGGGGTAGATTTTGTTAAGCAACAAAAAGTCAGAAATCCTTATTTACTGTAAATCAGCCAGAGATGTTCCAATAGATCTCAAACTACTTTCTGACCATCCCTGTTCTAAATCTGTAATCTGCCTTACAACAAAAGCTCATGACAGGTAAGGTAAAGGTAAAGGGACCCCTGACCATCAGGTCCAGTTGTGACCAACCCTGGGGTTGCAGCGCTCATCTCGCTTTATTGGCTGAGGGAGCCGGCGTACAGGTCATGTGGCCAACATGACTAAGCCGCTTTTGGTGAACCAGAGCAGCCCACGGAAACACCGTTTACCTTCCCGCCAGAGCGGTACCTATTTATCTACTTGCACTTTGACGTGCTTTCAAACTGCTAGGTTGGCAGGAGCTGGGACCAAGCAACGGGAGCTCACCCCGTCGCGGGGATTCGAACCGCCAACCTTCTGATCGGCAAGTCCTAGGCTCTGTGGTTTAACCCACAGCGGCACAATGACAGGTAGCAGTTAGTAAACATTTTTTTAAAAAATGGATACCTGCCCTTGATGAGACTTAGGAGTTTCCTGCACTCTGAGCTACAAGGGAGTTTTTATTGATTGATTTAACCCATGATCTTTATCTGACTCTTTAAGAGGTTCTCACAGCAGTGGCTTTAAATGACTCTGCATAGTCTAGTGTGCTGGCAGAGACAAGGCATGCTGAGTAAATTTAGGGACACAGGAAGTTGTCTTATACAAAGACATACGCTTAACCTAATTTGATACTGTCTATGGTGCACCCATTGACTCTAGAGTGGCAGAGACTGGGACCTCTTGTAGGCAAAATATATGTACTTCCACTGAGCTGGGACCTAGCTAGAACAGTTGAGGCCCACTAAGCTGCCTTCATTTTGTGCTGAGTTCTCAAGAAGCTTGGAAGTGGCAAGAAAGGGGCTATTTCTGATGTTTCCAGGGAGCCTGCTGCAAAGGAAGCAAAGCCAGCCCTACCCTTAGGCAGAGTGAGCCGGTTGCTTCAGGTGGCAGATACTAAAGGACAGCAAAAAGCAATAAGATGTTGGGGGACAGAGCGAGGTGCACTATGTGGCCTTCTCTGTGCCCCCAAAGCTACCCTGCTGCCCTCAGGTGCTGAGGAAGACGCTGTGCTGTTTGCCAGTGCTGACGTAAGATTTCTGTCTGGTGGGCTTCTAGCCACAATGGCTCTGTTCCACCTTTACTGTCAGAGGCCGTATGTTTCTGAAAACCAGTTGCTGGGAATCACAAATGGGGAGAGTGTTGTGCTCAGGTACTGCTTTTGGGTTTCCCAGTGTTTTCTGGTAGGCTGTTGGCTCTTCTTTTGTATTGCATTTTTGAAAATTACAGAGAGAAAAAAAGTAAATTAAAAATTATGCCCAAATACAGAAAAAGAAAAGGGAAAAAAGGAGAGGAAAAGAAAAGAAAAAATACAAAAAATAAAAATAAAAATAGGCACACAATTGTTCAAAGGATACAAACCATAATTTAAATAGCTATACAAAAGGCTCCCAGAAAGAAATTACATTAATATTTCTTCTTTTCTTTCTTTCCTTACAGTCACTTTCTTCCTGTTCCACCAAACTTCTTTGAATCCCTGATATGTTAAGTGACTTCCCTCTATATCTCTTTGCAGCTTCAACACTTCTCATTAGTTACCAATAATCTGTATTCCTTTATTCAAATCAGTTTTTTCAATTAATCTGTGAAATTAATCTAAGCACAACCAAGTATCATTTTTGGAAGCATATTTAGTCCGATAGTTTTTGAAGCAAACCCATTCATTTTTTACCTTGTCACCTGAGTGGTTTCTTATTAGTTCTGTCATTTTGGCTAGTTTGAGGTACTCACACTCGTCTTTTGTTGGTATTAGCTCACTTTTCCAGTATTTTGCTATTAATAGTCTAGCCGCTGTTGTCAAATAAAGAAACACTCTTTTATATTTATTTGGGATGCTTATCATTAAAATGCCTAATAGGAAAGCTTCAGGTTTCTTTCAAAAGGTATGTTTTAGCATTTTCTTTAGCTCTTCATAAACCATGTGCCAAATTTTTTTGATTTAGGGACATGTCCACCACATGTGGAACAAGGTTCCTTCATTTTGTTTACATCTCCAACACTTATTACTGTCATTTTTATTTATTTTGGCTAATTTTCTTGGGGTCACGTACCATCTGTGGATCATTTTCATAAAGTTTTCTTTTATCAGATAGCACGTGGTGAATTTTTAATTTGTTTTCCATAGTTTCCCCCATTTTTCCATCTCAATTGGATAACCAAAATCGTGTGCCCATTTCACCATCACTTCCTTCACCTCCTCGTCCTTGAGATTCCAATCCAATAGTAATTTATATGTTTTTGATCATTTTTATTATTCTTTAATAAAAGTTCTTTTTCTAAATCTGATATCTTTGTGTCAAATCCTTTTATTTTTTTAGTCTGACTTGAAAATTTCATTTAACCGTTGGCTCTTCTAATGTTCTGTACATAGAATAGGAAAGATCCATCTTGTCTGAAAGTGGAGAGATTACACTTTCCCCCTCAATCTTTCTGTTGTATGAAGAGGAAGTAGGAGAAAGGGGTTAAAATTTCACTCATTTTAATTTCTGAGAAGCCAAGGAACAACAGAAGAGATGATGTAGGCTGCTTCATTCTTCCCAGGCAAGGTGAGAGATTCCTCCCTAAGCCCTTGTGAGATGTGCAAAAGAATTGGGAGCTGGGGCTCTCCCAATATTATCTCGACTAGATTAATTAAAGGAGCAGGATATAGCTTTCAAAGTCCCCCGATGGTTCTCAGGCTTTTAAGTGGCAGTCTCTTCTTCAGGCAATTCATGCAGCTTCATAAGCTCTGGGGACCTTCATATTTCATTGCAATTCACCCCCCCTTTTTTCGATGAAAGGGCGAGAAAACGAATTCCTAGGTATGATGAGATGAATTTGCCAAGGATAATAGAAACACGTTCTGTTAGGCTCTCTCGTGCTGCATTGCAGGACCAGAGGAATGTGAAGGAAGGGAACTGAGCGAGTCTTAGGACAGAGCAGGAAGCAGCCTTTATATCAGGTCAGATCATTGGTCCATCTAGTCCAGTATTATGCTGGCAGCAGCAGTTCTCCAGGGTCTCAGACGGAGATTGTTCTCATCATCTGCTAGTTTAGGAATAGGACTCCAGATGTTGCTGGACTACAGCTGCTATCATCCCTGGCCTTTGAGGAAACCCAGTCAGATGGGCAGTGTAACATCAAGTAACAAGGCAGCCCTGTTCAGGGAAGTTTTTAATATGTAATGCTGTGCTGTTTTTAAACACTGATTGGGAGCCGCCCAGAGTGGCTGGGGAAACTCAGCCAGATGGGAGGGGTATAAATAATAAATTATTATTATTATTATTATCATCATCATCGTCATCATCATCAACAACAACAACTGGCCTTGGTGGGAGTGGAGTTCAACAATGTCCACAAGTTCCTCATCCCTATCCTGGCTGATCCATCTAACTGGAGATACCAAGGATTTGGTCTGACTCCAGACTTTTGAGGGGAAGGGGTGGTCCTCCTTACACCTACTGCCATTTGGGCAGCCCATGGTGGCCGTGGCACCACTGCAGTCACCAGCATCATCTTGCTTGCAGTGGTGATGCATGAACCTATGGCCCGCATGAGTCTCAAATTTGGCCTGTGAGGTCAAATATCATGCGCCCCACGCCTGGTGTGACATCAGCTGTGCGGCAGGTAAGGATGTTGCTACAAATAAGTACAGTGGTACCTCAGGTTAAGTACTTAATTCATTCTGGAGGTCCGTACTTAACCTGAAACTGTAATTAACCTGAAGCACCACTTTAGCTAATGGGGCCTCCTGCTGCCGCTGTGCAATTTCTGTTCTCATCCTGAAGCAAAGTTCTTAACCTGAAGCACTATTTCTGGGTTAGCAGAGTCTGTAACGTGAAGCGTATGTAACCTGAGGTACCACTGTAATTCAGAGTTAATAGTGAGCTCCTGACCAGTTCCTTTCAAGCAGGGCTTGCTGACAGCATGGAAAGGGCTCCCTGTTAGTGCCGACTGGTGCTTTGTCTGTTTGCTGTGGTTACAATCAAATCACAGCTGCAAATGGACTTCAAAGGGGCTTTCTGTAACTGCTAATCAGATGAGTTTGAGCGCCTTTGAACTTTGAGTGGCGGGTAGGACTGACCACCTGCAAATTACCTAATACCATTATTGCCATCAGATGATTGGCGGGTGAGTGCCTGATACATTCGAGTGGGCCTTGGTACTGTCTGTGGGCCCAAGATGATGCCTAGGCTGACTGATTTGAACCTGGCCATTTGGATTCCTTGGCTGGATCTACACTGACCTTCTAAACGTTATTAGAACGATATTAGATATATCATTCTAAAACGTCACTGGGCATATTGGTAAATTAAAAATGTTCCTATCTTGTCTTGTCAGTAAAAAAGGAGCTTCCCTATTGCCAGGTCTTGGCTGCTCTGCACCATCCTATGGTGTCACATTGTAATAACACATTATAGGGGAGAGACCCCATCAGGCAAGGCCTTCTTCCACCTGCCTTGCCCCCCCCCGGCCCTGGGACTCCTCACAAGGAAGCTGTTCCTGGAGGAAGAACTGTGAGGGGAGAGACTCCATCAGGCAAGGCCTCCTTCCACATGCCTTGCCCCACCCTCCAGTCTCTGCTTCTCATTTTGTATCGTATTGTGTTGTGCACTGTAGTTTGCTGTGTTTAATGATCGGAGTTTAGAAATTACTTACTGTAACTGTTAAGAGTAGATTTCTGTTTAATTTTGAAATGGATATTTAATATT
This sequence comes from Podarcis gaigeae, assembly GCF_964106915.1. Taxonomy (NCBI): domain Eukaryota; kingdom Metazoa; phylum Chordata; class Lepidosauria; order Squamata; family Lacertidae; genus Podarcis; species Podarcis gaigeae. Next base: position 105,915,102 of record NC_139680.1, on the reverse strand, counting down.
ACTGTATTCTATATTATTTTAATGAATGTTGAATGTTATTTTATTTGCATATTGTATTATGCATATTGTCTTATTTATAAGATGTTAGCCGCTCTGAGCCTGGCTTTGGCCAGGGAGGGAGGGATACAAATAAAATTTATTATTATTATTATTAACGTTACAAGCAAAACGTAATGTGTTCATTACGTTATGAAAAGCATTCCTTAATTCTTCCTTAACGTTATAAACCATGAGTGTAGATTTGCCCCCAATGTGTGCTATACTGAGCAATGGTTAGATGGTTTTTTCCCCACATGATATACACATTTTGTTAGGTTCATAGGCAGGGAAATAAGGTTCAAAAGACTGAGAAAAAATAAATAAATGGTGCATTGCATCCCTTTATATTTGTCTAATAATTTGGGATTATTTGCAAATTGAAGCTTCCAGACTATGCCACCTATTTTCCTTCCCATTTAAAGTTCACCATCCACTGGGCTTCACTGAGCGCCATGGAATGCCTCCTCTTGGAGTTTAACCACTTGTAATAATAATAATAAGAATAATAATAAGAATAAGAAGAATAAGAAGAATAAGAAGAATAATAATAATAAGAAGAAGGCTGGTTGGCATAAATCAAACATTTGTGACTACTTGCAGCTTATTTCTAGGTAATATTGGTTTGGAAAATGCTTGTGCCATATGCATTTATTTTCCTTGAGCTATGAAGACTTGTAGAACATATTACGGCACTTGTATCAATTTCTGCTGGTGTGGTTAGGAGTGAGGGAATTTGTCAATACTATCTGAAATTCCATCTCACGAATAGCTACACATTTCCTGCGTTTTTTACTTACGTTTTCTGACAACTGAGCTATAAACGACGGGGAAACATTTCACCACAGCTTAGAAAAATCTTACAGGAGAAATGACAGTACATATGCATTATTTTTTTAAAGGTGGAAAGTAGACAAAGCTCGATAAGGGAGTATTTCCGCACACACAGATCTTGGAGTGAACCCTAACAAGAGACAATTATGGATTATTACTTCCATTGCGTGCAAGTAAGTAGCCAAATATATTTGGAAAGGCAAACTGGCAGGGACTGAATTCAGAGGCATATCACAGTATGCAATATCATAAGTGCGATCATCATCAGCACTGCACTGAATATTTGAAGGTACTGTATAATATATAACCTGATCTGCTCTCTGGGTCCACCGTTTGCAGTAATTACTTGCACACCGACAGTCTGCATAAACTGGGCTGATACAGACCTAAAAAGACCCATTTGATTTATTTAATTGGAGATTCCTTTGTAATAACCTAAATAAGAAGATGTAAGGGGTTACTTATGCGAAAAGCTACATTTTTGCCTCTGAGCTAAGCAACAACAAACCAAGATAATATGCAGCATAATGATCAGGTTGCTTACAAAGAATCAAGATCAGATAAGAAGCTACATTTCCTCCCCTTTCTTTCTCTTTCACTCACCACACCAAAATCATTTTTTTTTAAAAAAATATGGAACTCCAGTTCTTTTTGTTGTCGTCGTTCTTTGAAATAAAACCCAAATTCGCTGCAATAATATTACTTTTTCATTTTGTTAAACAAAGGTTGCACACCTTTTTATGTATCTTTCCCCAGTTTAGATTGCATTTTCAGTGCTCAGAATGCACACAGATTTTCTAATGCATTGTTGTGAAAGGATAGTGGATGGTGAACTTTCATACCTTCCAATAATAATAATAATAATAATAAAAATCAGGACATTTGGACTATGATTTATAGCCAGCCTAAGTTGCAGCACTATCCTGTACCTCTCCAGTGGTGTAGTGGGGAGATGCGAAGCTGTAGAGCTCCAGGACTTTCTTCAGAGCAGAAATGATCTGATGGAGTACTGGGGGATTGAGAGATCCGCTGTGCTCTGGCAAGTGAATGAGGTGATAATGAGTCTTTCAAGTTTGTTTTTCAACATTAGCTGAAGGGAAGCCAGCAAATGAGGAAAATAAGCAGAGGCCTGCCCCTTTCCTTTTCTTTGATGGTGTCCCCACGTCATACAAGTAGTTTAAATGATAACACTATTTTGCCAGATAGTTTGATTTTTTGATTAAAAGCGAATATTTGTATTTCAGCTGGCTGACGATCTTTTGTTAAAGCTCTCAGTGTATTCCACAAGCAGAAGTGAGCACCACTGAGTTCAGTTGAGCTTATTTCCAGGAAACTGCATAGGACTGTGGCCATAAAGAGTCTGATAAATAGGGTACTACGTACTGTATGCTGTGTTGCCATTCTCTGGTGTGGAAGTTTGCAACTATATTACTGGATCCTCCTCCTCCTCCTCCTCCTCCAAATAATAATAATAAACTTTTATTTATATCCCGCCCTTCCTGGCCGAAGTTAGGCTCAGGGCAGCTAACATCAGATATATAACATTAGTATAAAATCAAACAATAATTAAATTACCTCCTTTAAGCAGAGGCTTGACAACCATATGTCAGGAGTGCTCTGATGGTGTTTCCTGCTTGGCAGGGGGTTCGACTCGATGGCCCTTGTGGTCTCTTCCAACTCTATGATTCTATGATTCTCCTAAAAACAGGTCAAAATCAAATTAAAGTCTAATTAAATGGCTTTCCTCAGGGTTAGGGTTGGGAACAGTAAGTGCTCATCGGCCCATGAGTTTTGAGATTCTCCTGGTGTGTGTGTGTGTGTGTGTGTGTGTGTGTGTGTATGGCTGTTGAGGATGCCATGATGAGCTCCACCACTTCAAAATGTACCATCACACCAGAAGCACATCTCATTGTGTTCAATGGGGCTCACCAGGTAAGTGGGTACAGCCCTTCAGTTATAGTCCTTAGGTACTATTGAAATCAATGAGATCTGCTTTGATCATGATTCACTTTTCATATGGGTTTCAATGGACTACTTAGCACTACTTAGGCTGGATCCAACTCTATATTTCTGCAGAAAAAAGAAGACCCTCTTTAACTATGTATTAGTTTGGTGGAATTTCAAGAGATCTAGACAAACTTGGATACTGATTCAGTTCACTTTAGCTCAGGCGAATAGTCCCATGCAGTCAAGAGCTGGCAGCCATGAAAACAATCTTTTTGAACTCAATAGCAGTGAATAATTTCATATGGGAGAACTTCCACAACATGAATGGGCAACTTAAGGTCCATTTTGCAGGCATGGAAGTGGATCTCACCCACTAATGTTAACAACAACAACCAATATACCAAACCATTTCACAATTGCATGAAAGTATCATTCTGATTTCAGATCCAGCTTTCCTGTGTCTGTGTTCCTAGTTTAATAGAACGTGACTTGACTCTGCTAATATACTGGAGCTATAGAAAGCAGCTGCATTAATACCATGCTGGGATTCTGAGGTGATTAACAACTAAGGTTTGTGACCTTTCTCCTGATTGCAGTAAAGGAGTTACTCTCTTTTCTCAGGCAACATTTCCATTGCCTTCTTTCGGGATGGTCACAGGTACATTAACTGCGACATGTTATTATCCATCATATGTATTTCCAGGAGTCATCTTCTCTCCCGTAGTAAATTCCTGAAATAATGTCACCAGCAAATTTCAACCCGAATGGAAACCAGAGACATCGCCATGAGAAATGAAAGGTGCATAGTTTTTGTATATATGCTTGTTAATAGATTATTGCTTGTGTTAGTTATACAGTGGTACCTCGGGTTAAGTAGCTAATACGTTCCGGAGGGCCGTACTTAACCTGAAACTGTTCTTAACCTGAAGCACCACTTTAGCTAATGGGGCCTCCCACTGCCGTTGCGCGGCCAGAGCCCGATTTCTGTTCTCAACCTGAAGCACTATTTCTGGGTTAGCGGAGTCTGTAACCTGAAGCGTATGTAACCTGAAGCGTATGTAACCCGAGGTACCACTGTAATAATTATTTATTGTTGGGGGTGGGAAAATCTTGGGTTGATGGCTTTGCATTCCTGTAGATGTTATTTTGGTAATATTTGTAGCAAGTGGGACCCATACCAAAATGCTGCAATGTAGAGTGATCCACCAGCCATGCCCCATTCCACTCCGCCTCCTGCCCCACTTTTTTGTTTACGCCAAACAGTATGGACTGATCCAGATTATTTTCATGCCATGCTTCTCGGCACAGGTCCATGCTTTAAAGCAGGGTTTCTCAAACTTGGGTCGCCAGCTGTTTCTGGACTACAATTCCCATCAGCCCTGACTACTGGTCCTGCTAGCTAATTCTATGACTCCTTCCTCCAGTCCTCCAAAACCGTGATTACTTTCCATAATCATTAGCCCACCTCCCTACATATTTCAGCGGCTCCAAGTCCCTCCTCTCCAAGATGGAAGGCAGGGACATTTCACTTTAATTATGATTTATATCCTACAAGCTTTTCTTCAATTACTGCTCTGCAGATTGTACATCAAAGCATGTTGAAGAAAAGCTCTAAATCATTCAGTGAGGAAAGGGGTTCTCGGCTGCTGCTTCCAGATTTACTTCCCTCCCGCTCCTTGGCTTTTGGCAGAATATTTTCCCCAGAGTGCAGCTAAAGTCACTCTGCTTTCTGCAAACTCAGCCTTCCATAATATCTTTGGCAGGAGGCATGACAGCTTTATCTTTATGCCGTGCCATGAAGAGGATGAGATGCATTCACACTGGGAAAGACTTAACCCCAAAATTAAAAGCACCTCCAGTGTGCTGTAGTGGTTACAGCAGGGGTCGGCAAAGTTTTTGTGGCTTGGGCCGGTTCACGGTCCCACAGATGCCACGGTGGACTGGAGTGCATGCGCATGCATGCACAAACACTATTTTCGGCGCTCCTTCTGGCATGGAGGAGGCATGCGCATCTTCCCATTGGATGCAGGAGCTTCCTGAAGCCAATGGGAAGCCGGCCAGTGTCACGGAAGGCGGTACCCGCTCTGCTCTGTGCTGGGGGTCCATGGGCTGGTTAAACGACCCACATGGGCCGCATGTGGCCCATTGGCCTTAGGTTGCCAACCCCTGGATTAGAGTGTCAGACCAGGACCTGGGAGGCCAGGGTTCAAATCCCCGCAGAGTCATGAAGCACGCTGGGTGACCTTAGGCCTGTTGCTGTCTCTCAGACTAATCTACCTCACAGGGTTGTTGTACGGAAAAAAACTGGAGCGGAGGAGAACCATGCATGTTACCTGGAGCTCCATGGAGGAAAGGCAGAATATGTGTAATAATAAGATAAATAAATCCATAAATTTAAAAACCTGAAACTTGTTTGGACTCATATATATAGTCAGGGATGGGGAAGAATGAACTCTGTGAACTTATAGTGTGGAGGGGAAAGCTCCATTTGTGATTCTTAATAAACCATAGGCCTCTGGTAGGCAAACGATGGGTCAAGGGAGGCCCTTGTCCTCGTGTCCCAGCCTGAATGATGACAGGACATGGCAGGCAAAATTGGCAGGATTTTATCTGGGGAGATGTGGGGATTCTGTAATTGCCTCACTAAAACCCTCAAGTCTGGAGCATTCTTTATTGGAAATAAGAATTTCCGGTATTCAGAATGGAGCCATAGAGGAGGGGGCTGTATCACACTTAGCTATACATATTCTTTCTCAGGGAATTTGCTTTCCACTGTGGTGGTTTCCATGGTTACAGCAAAATGTCACCATGTTTTCCTCCACAGCCCATGGAGCAGCAGTGACTTTTAGCAGTCAGGCCCAGCAAGCCTGTGTAAATATCTGATATAGTTTTAAGTTGCTAAAACACTTGTGCAGGGCTTATTGCACAGTGGGGTGGAAAATGGGACAGTGAATACGTTGGTTACAGTCGGCTGGTTGTTTTCATCCAAAGGTCAGCTACCTCACAAGGGTGTTGTGAAGATAAAATGGGGAGATAAAGAATCATGTTGAGCTCCTTAGAGGTAAGGTGGGGGTATAAACACAACAAACCATTGTTTGTTTAGGACAGTGAGAGTTGCTAGGAGACCCCCCCTTTCCCCCTCCCAGACTCACAATTCTCAGAGGGGTTTAATAGGTAACTCTGGGAAATGTAGCTCTGGGAGGGGAAGAGGGGCCACAGTTCACACTCACCTAAGGCCCCATGGTTGTTTACACAAGAGCATGGAGGAACTTAGCCATAGGAACCAGCCCCAGCAAAGACCACAAATGTGTGCCTGTGCATGTGTAAGGAGACACACCTGGCACCATCTTTATCCAGTTTTAGGCATCAGGCAAACACGTTTCTTTCCCCCCTGGGCTTTGGGCCCTCAATGGTGGCCTCTTTTAGTGGGTTGGGGCCTTTTCTCCTGCCTTTTCATTTAGCTGTGTTACCAGGATTGCCATATTTTGAAGAGCAAGAAAAGCGGACGCTTTGACAACTCTCATTTTAAATACCTCTACTATGTGTTGGCTACAGAAGGTGTGCTATATTGCCAATTGGGGCAGGAGAAGAGAAGAGGAAAGCAAGCCTTCAGCCACCATGTCTATGTCTCATCCAGAAAGTATAGCCAGAGATATTTTGGCAAATTAAAAAAATCCACCTGGACAGAATTTTTACCCTTGAAAAAGAGGATGTGTCCTGGAAACGGAGGACACATGGTAACCCTATACTGCTGTGTTTTTAGGTTTTTATTGGTTTACTGTAAGTCACTTTGAGTTACTCGGTAGGTAAACAACTAATAAATATCATAATAAAAAAAAAATAAAAATAATAACCTGCACTAGGGGATGGCTGCTTATAGTCAGAGCTGGCCCCACCATTGGGCAGGGTGAGGCAGCTGCCTCAGACAGTAGATGCTATGGTGTGGTGGCAAATTTTGAGGATAGCTTGCCCTGTGCCCTCTAAGCTGTTCTGCTGTCCTCAGGAGAATGCTGTCCCCATTGCCAGTTCCAAAATGAGATTCAGTCTGTTATGTACTGAAGTTCTCACCCTGGGCCAGCAGGGGGATACTGTAGATAGTTTTCACTCAGGTCCACGTCAGTTATTTTAGGCGGGAAACCCTGGGTTGTTGTTGCTACAATGTTGATAGCTGGCTGCCTATAAAAGCAGGCCGGCTGAGCTATTTGCTGTTCAGTTTTCTGTTCCAGCTTACAAAATAAAGAGCTGCTTTGGAGAAATCGCTGTGTCGTCTGCCATGTCTACCCACTATTCAACACAGTCCAGTCAGCTTCTGCATGTAAAATGGAAGGCGTGGTGTGGAGGCCATATTGTCCTTTGCCTCAGGCGGCAAAATCTCAGGCTGACAGTGCCCATGTGTGTCCAACTCCACGTTACAGATATTATACATGACAGACAGACAGACTGTCAGCTACAATGTTGATGGGGATGAACCAATATGGCACACTTATGGGTCTGGAAGTGTGCTGGCATTAGAAAAGGGGTGCCTTAGACTCTTTTGTAAGATCAGTGAGTTGGGGAAGGAAGCAAGAGTAGAGCTGAGGTAGTCGGAAGTGACCATGTGCTGCCTGCCTCTGCAGCCTTCAAGACTTCACTCAGCAGTTACCACAGCAATTTGGGCGGCTACAGTATGAAACGTTTGCTGCTGACAGGTAAGTGTCGCACACCTTGCTTGTTATAGGCCTCTCCACCCCTGGAGTTTTCCACACACCTTTCTAGGTATTTTGTTCCTCACCTGGTGTGGGCATACCTCACAGCTTGAGAACCATAGATAATAAACTCACAAGAGCTCAGGCTTTTCAATGCTATCTCAGTGTTGTTAGTGCAGTGCTGCGACAGCACCTCATATACCATTGGGCTAATGTCAAAAACGCCATGTCGGTGTTTACAAAATGGTGTCTGTTTTGAACTACTGTGTTGTGCAGCTTAGAGCAGAGTTTTCCAAACAGTGTGTTGTGACATGTGTGTGCATCAGCTGCAGTGTGTAGGTGTGTCACACGAATGCTCTCTATGCTCCTCCCGGGGCTGGAAAGAAGGGCTTAGTTTAACCTCTGGTTTGCTAGTAAAACCGAATTACTGTGTCGCGAAATGATGCATGTCTAAAAAGTGTGTCACCAACCTGAAAAGTTTGGGAAGCTCTGGCTTACAGAGTGTTGTTGTAATGATAAAAATTGTGGTGGTGAGAATTGTGTATACCACCCCGAGATCCTCAGGTGGGATGTAAAAGTAAATAAGTAAATAAATAAATATATCCACACAGCAATGGACTAATAAAATTTGTGAGACTATGCCTGTGTTTTTTGCTACCATGATAAATATGTTCTATATCATTTATATATGATATGATTAGTGAAGTTTTGCTTAGGATTTTTAAAACTCTAGTTGTGCCACAAAGGTGGCATACTAAAAATACAATCCTATTGATTTGTACACATCCCTCATGCAATCTTGTTCCATGTTCTCTGTGTGGAATTGTTCATATTTATAGATAAATGCATGCTAACAGCATCACATCCTTAAAAAAAGCAGTGGTGGTATCAATGTATTTTGTTTATAGAAATGCTATTGTGCATATAGAAAGATGACAAATGCTTTGTGAATAATTATTTTAAATACACACTACTTACCAAATTAGAACTTTCCAAACAATGGAAAGCTACAAATTTCCTCCATATGAAGTGTTTGCTATCAAATAATTTGGGAAGTGACTTGCTGAGTGGGGCAGAGTTGCCACCCTACCTTTCTAGCAGCTAGTTTGCTGTTGCTTACTGGGAGGGAGAAAGCAAGGGTGAACTGGTGGGTAGGTTAAAGATAAAGGTAAAGGATCTCTGATAGTTAAGTCCAGTCACAGACGACTCTGGGGTTGCGGTGCTCATCTCACTTTGCAGGCCGAGGTAGCCGGCGTTTGTCCGCAGAGTTTTTCCGGGTCATGTGGCCAGCATGACGGAACACCAAAACTAGAGCAGTGCACAGAAACACCATTTACCTTCCCGCTGGAGTGGTACCAATTTATCTACTTGCACTTTTGTGTGCTTTCGAACTGCTAGGTTGGCAGTAGCTGGGACCGAGCAACGGTGGTTCACCCCGTTGCGGGGATTCGAACTGCTGACCTTCTGATCGGCAAGCCCAAGAGGCTCAGTGGTTTGGACCACAGTGGTGCAAATATACTGGATTGGTCTTGCTGGTTAGTTTGCACCATGCTGACCTCTCTTCTGCATAGCCTTTCCCTCTGCTGAGAAGCAACACCTGGTCAGTCCCTTCGGCCATTCTCATACTAAAGATCATTGACCAGCCTCCCCACTCCCTACACATTCACTTTGCTGAGGGCCATATTCCTTACGTTATTATAATGAGTCCGTTAGAGCCTGCTTTCACATAAAAGTACCAAAGGATGCTACAATACATCATCAATAGTTCAGAACAAACCTCACCCACATGTGGAGTGGGCAGTGAGAGGAATGTGTGCTCCATAGGACCCTATTGTTCCTGTGAATGCAATTTATATGAATGTGTATAACAGACAAAATGTTCTCTGCACCCCACTCTCTCAGAGTTTTGGTGGTAGCCAGGCTAGAGGTCCATATTGTTCTCAGGTGAAGTTTGGAAAGCCAGGTTTTGGTGGTTCTTGCAAAATCTAAACAGAGCACTTACCTGTGATACCGGAGTCCTTAAAAGTTTCTCCAATCAATCGCTTTTGTAAACTGCTTTCAGGTTTTATACAACCAAGCAACATATAATTTTTAAATGAAATAAATAAATCCCACAGCGGAAGAAGTGTGTGTTATTTTATAGCAGTCTTTGTCAAGCTGAGTGCCCTCCAGATGTTTTGGACCCTCCAGCACCAAGTTGCTGGGAGTTGTAGCACAAAACATCTGGAGGGCTTGGCAAAGACTATCTTATATGACAACTATTGTTTTCATGCCCTAAATAAGGAAATGTCGCAGAAAGCATGAGGGGGAGGGAGGGAGTGGAGTGGAATACAAACAGTGTACAAGAACATGTTAGATCGGACCACAGAAGCAAGCTAAACATTTTCATAATTCTAGGTGCATTTGCTGAATGAAACTTGGTTGACATATACAGTATTGTGAAGAGACAACAATGTTCTGGAGACTTGTTAAATGCAATGGAAGGTTGTTGCTTCCCTCATGAGATAAAAGCCTGATTTGGAATACATAAGAGGAGACAAAATGAATGAAGAATTTACAAACATCTATATTTTAGTGTTAGGAAATGTGTTAAGTTTAGGAAACAGTTAGTTGGAGACACTGAGTTATACAACTCTGACTATTTCAGGCAATGAGAGGTTTACACAATACAGCTTAAGAAGATAAAAGGTCTCCCACAACATACATAGAATGACAGACAACTTGTCCGAATTTTGACATAACACAGCATCAAATACACATGTAATGTGATGAAACAATGTCCAAGCATTTCTGAGTTATGTAGTAACATACAACCTTCTTTTTTCCTCTTTTGTTTCGTTTGGCTTATAAGGCAATTCAAATCACAACATACCTCAGGCAAGCATGCAGGAAAAAAGTCATTTATTTTTGTACTGTGGTATGACACACCTTTTAACATATTTCCATTATAATGTATTTAGACAAAGATGATATAAACCATCCAAATAATATACATATATTTTGTTTGTTTCTTTTTTCTTTTTAAATCAGCAATTGCATTTACACTGGAATAAAGATTATCAGTTTTGGTAAAAATAAAACTATTTGAATTCACTTGTTAACAAAATGCACAGTGATCATAAACCCAGGTTGTTGTTTTCTTCTTCTTCTTCAAGCCAACTTGCATGAATCTTTTTCAATGACCCGCCACACCGCAGTTGGGTTCTGGTGGACACAGAGAGATGATTGTACATAGTACTAGGTATTCATCTTCATGTTGTTCCCATGGCTACAAAAATTGCTAACCATTTTAAAATCACATGGATATAACAACAATGCTATGCGAACATCACGTTCATTTAATGTCCAGCTTCTCGACATATATAGTCACGATGTTAGGTTTACTCTTTATTTTATTTTAAAGACTGACCAGATTGGGCATCTTGAGTCACAAAACACAAACATTAAAACTTAGAAAATACACTTTATACATTATGGTATTTAATAGGCTCCTGATCCATCTTAAAGCACCGCTTTAAGTGCTTTGTTGGATTCGGTACCCTTAAACCAATGAATTCTTATAAAGTTCCTTTATTATTTTTAAATAAGAAATTATGGCTCTGCTCAGAAATAAAATACCTGAGCCCAAAATGTTTACATGTTCCCTTTTTGAAAAGATTACACCAGAGTTCATCTTACTCGAAGAAGAAACAAGCCTAAAAACAATCACAATGGGTAAGAAAAGTCCATTGCTTTCAAGGGATGCTATCTTAAGTGAAAATTAATTTTGTGAATTAATTCTCCTCCTTTTCTGTCTTGCAAAGCCACAGGGTTGTGTGAGTTTAATTTGGTATGTTTGTTCTGGCAGGTTTTCTCTGCCCTGTAACTGTAATAAGCTTTCATTAAAACAATGTACTATAATATAATATAAGCCTTATGTTTTGAATATATTATTTGCAATGCAATCCTATGCACAGATTTACAGTGCATATTGATTTACAGTCCTACTGAGTTCATTGGGACTTAACTTCCTGGTAGTTGTGCATAGGACTGTAGCCCTAGTCCATGCTTAGAGTAGTGATGACTAACTCAAGTACCACTGATTTCAGGGGATCTACCCTAAACATACAAGGGCTGGTTCCAACCCAACATCTGCATCAGTATTTTTAAGCACATATCATGGTGAGAGAATTAACTCCATCTTCTCCTCCAATCCAGAGTTCTGCATTTATTCTTATGTGAACATATAATTCTTGGTTCTGGGGGATTCTCATCTATTTGGGGGGAAGGAGCAACACCTGGGAGATACAGAACCTAGGGGTTCACCTTAATGGGATTGCTACAGGTAGCACACCGTATCCTAGACCAGTGTTTCTCAACCTGTGGGTCCCCAGATGTTGTTGGACTACAACTCCCATCATTCCTAGCCAGCATGACCTGTGGTCAGGGATGATGGGAGTTGTAGTCCAACAACATCTGGTGACCCACAGGTTGAGAACCACTGTTCTAGACAAACCTGCCAACTTGACCTATATAAGTTGTAATTCAACTCTATATGACTTGCAATGTAATTCTCTTTAGTATGTATTACTTTAGGATGAAATTTATCTCCTAGTGCGTTGTTGTTTATAACATAATGTTTTAGGGGAAGTGGTCTATATCAGCCTCTTTGGGTTTTTAAAAATGTGTCAGATGTGCACTGTGGTGTTTTCTCAGCCCAGGACAACAATGCTGTAAACCTTTAAGGAGTAAGCTAATGATTTAAAGCTATTTATCCCATCAATATATTATGTTTAGACAGGGAGGATGCATAGACAGGTGTTCTTGGTGGCTGTCCCACAATTATGGAATTACATCCCACTGGAGCCTAAGACTGAATTCTAACTGGTTTCAATATGAATTAATTGCCATGGCTCCCCTCCCCTGCAGAATCCCAGGAGCTGTAATTCTCCGAAGCCTCTGAAAAATCTTAGAGAATGCCACCTCCTGCAGAGAGCTATAATTCCTTGGGTTCTTAGTCATGACAATTAGGTTTGAATTTAACTAATAATGTGGAAATGCAACCATTGCAAGATCTTTCTGTTAGATTTGGTGGCTGGGCCAAATATGTATAGCACCAGCAACACCATATTTTTAGGTTTCAATCAAAAATTGATCCTAAATTTAACATTAGAATGATGATATTGTATCCTTTTAAATCCATTGTTATTTGACTAAAACCAGGCTATGTATGTAAAATAAATAAACTATGCAAATGTTTCTATGATCAAAGTCACAAGTGGTGTCTTCAGATCTTTCTGGATTACAGGCGTTTGTGGGGAGGTGTCTCAGTTAAATATATTAGCGAAATTAGCTGGCCACAGTGCAAAGAAGTGGTTTGCCTGCACAGCAGAGAACTGTGCACATAGCCAGGTGTTGTGCTGAAGCTTCCGTTCCAGCAGTTCTGACAACTGAAGAGACAAGCCAATTTTCAAACTGAGCAGCTGCTATCCTCTTCAGCAGTATGAACCCCTGCAGCAGAAATGACAATGAAAGCTCAGATATAGGCATGGCTCTTGATATTCTAGGTTGCAGCCAAATGCCCTGATCCATAGATTTATGAGCATAATAGCACTCACACAGACCCTGCTCACTGGAGCCAATGATTAATAGATGGGAGTGACCCAACTGCTTTCCTTCAACAGCAAGGAAAAAGCCAGGCTAGGTGTCAATGAGCACGTTAGTGGCACACCACCTGCTCTTGTGCTTGTTGGCCTCTTGATTGGGATCTCCTTGGCACATGCAGACTGGATTGTTGAATGGGAAGAATGTTGTGCTCCTTAAGCAACCCTTTGTGCATGGGTCACCCTTTGCTATATTAGGGCTAGAGCCTGCAGTTGTGCAACGTTTGTTTACTTGATCCTGCCTCGGTGCAGAGCACCCTCCCACTAAATAATCATTGAGGTTCCTTCCAGCCTACTTTTTCAAGATGCTATTCACATATTATAATGCACTTCTTTTCAATGGCTGTTAGCCAGTGAAAAGCTACCCTCTGCCATAAAATAAAATGTCTGGCCCTCTTTCCACTTCATCGTACAAAAGAGTGAATCTCAAGGAAGAGTGCAGGTGATCGAGTAGCCATAGCCACAACGAGATCCATAACAAGAGAGAGAAAATACACATTACAGATATTTAGAGAATGATCTTTGGCAGACTATTTTCAATAAATTGTCAGAATGGTTAACATTACAAATATTTTCTGCATGTTCATATTTACTCTGAATATTTCACTCTTGCAAGTCAGCTACAAGGATACTCGTTCACCACTCTGTACTAATAGGAAAACACCACAGATATAAAAAATATATGAGTTTAGCACAGTTTCTTTTGATAACACAACTCTGCTCAGTGATTTCAAAATTTGCAGATTAATACCATGTACAATATTAACTGGTTGTTGATTATTATTTAAAAAAAAACACCATGCACACAGTGGGTGCCACTTGAGAAGATCATAGAATTGTTCTTGGAAAAACAAAACAAAACAGTGGATTCAGAAATACCTCAATCTCCTAAGGCCATTAACATTTACCCTCTGAAACAGCATCAGTCACTTCAGCGTGAAAGTACTTAATCCCAGTAGGTGTGAATGCACCAAAATAAGTAGCAGTTTACTCACCACTGAGTTGGCAGTGTGGACAGCACAGAAGTGCCGTATTTTACCGCTGAAGTTGCCTCTTGAGTTAATTTCTGCCGCTTGAGAAGGTAGGTGTAAATGCACCTTTAGCTGTGGAGCAAGCACTGAAATATGCAGAGCGAGCAAAGTATTTGCAATCTACCTTTTGCTGCACATTCTGTTTTTAACAAAACCAGCCTTTCCTTTGAATCTCTGATGCTTTCAAGATAGTGGATTTCTCTCAGAGGGAACAAGCAGAAGCCCAAAGCTACTAGAGCTCACTGAAACATTAAATAGATAAACGGTTTGGTATGCTTTGCAGGCTCTGGGTTCTTTGTCAAGACAATAGTCTGTGATCAGATTTCTTCTGATTGGTTTTCAGCAAGTCCGTTCTCCCAATCATTCTATGCATCACCACTAGAATGTAAGAATGTTTCATGCTTTATGTGTCAGCCAGGTTACACTGGAGTAATAAATGCACGAAGTACAAGGGGCAAATGCATATTCCTGAAGACGCCATGGGCATGTGACAGGGGGCTGCAGCTAGTTCTGGTTCTCTGGTGATGCTCCTAGAATCGTGCAATTGTAGAGTTGGAAGGGACCCCAAGGGTCATCTAGTTCAACCCCCTGCAATGCAGGAAGCTCAGCTAAAGAATCCCTGACAGATGGCTATCCAACCTCTGTTTAAGAAACCTCTAATCACATGAAACATTTGATGCTTGCTAGGGGAAACAATGGAGGGTGCTAGTGTAAACTGGCTGCCATATAATATGTGACTTGGCTCTCAGGTGATGAAATTGACAAATTGTATGCAGTTTCACAGTGATTTTCTAGGGAAATGTGTTACTCACAAAATAATTTTCCATTTAATAGTAAAGGTGCAATTCTAAGGTGTCGGGGAAGCAGGAGCTTTGTCCATAACAGATCTAACCCATGATCTTCTTCTGTTTTTAGCATACATCACTGATTACATCAAATGTGGAGATCTTTATACATGGTTGTACAGAATATACAGAATTACACAGTTATTTCCCAATAAATATTTCTCACTTATGAGTTCCTTTTTTATCAACAAATATTTATAATCAACATGTGGGAGTTTTCCCACTTTCCTTCTAATAATCATTCTACCAACAAATATGGCTTTCTCAATAGTGTAATTGCATTGCACCACTGAACTTAGGAGAATAAAAGACATTAGAAAGATTGAACAGCTGGGAAGGGAAAGGCATCAGCAGTAGCACACAGGTTAGCCCATATGAAGCAGTCTGCTCTCCAGACACATCTTGCCTTGTCAGTTAGCTGTAGGGACAACTGATCTGAAAGGTCAACTCCATCAGTCACCTCGTGTCCCTCAACTGATTCCAGCTGCTCACTGTAAGAGCTGCTATTTAACTTCAACAATTGGCACCTCAGTTCCCCCTCCTCCCTGTTCCTGTTGCCTTGTGTGTTGTGTCTTTTCAGTCGCAAGCCTGCAGGAGGGACTGTCTTGTTTCAACTGATGGTTTGTAAGCTGCTCTGGGAGCCTTTTCAGGCTGAAGAGCGGAATACAAAAGTTCTAAATAAATCTACAATTTTTTTTTAAAGTGCTTATTCAAGCGTTTGAGATTCCTAGTCCTCAGACACTTAGCAGCTGTCCTGATTGGAAGAAGAAATGAGCTGAACTTCCTGTGCTGATGCCAGTTAATTATGAGATAACAGGAGCGGTACTTTGGGTTCTATAGGAACGTGATTATAAGAAGCTACCTGGACCCCAAAATCATCTTCTGAGCCCTTCTTCTTATGCCTCCTCTTCGAGAGGTCCAGAAGGTGGCAACATGAGAACGGGCCTTTTCTGCAGTGGCTCCCTGTCTGTGGAATGCTCTCCCCAGGGAAGTTTGTCTGGCACCTTCATTATACACCTTTAGGCACCAGGCAAAAACGTTCCTCTTTAACCAGGCCTTTGGTTGATTTGATTGACATCCTATGCCCTTTTAAAATGTGGGGTTTTCTTTGGGGGGATTATTGGGTTGTTATTTTGATTATATATTTTGTGGATTTATATTTTGTTTTTGTTCTGTGACCCTGAGACCTCTGGGTATAGGGCGGTATATAAATTCAATAAATAATAATAACTAAGTACATGCGTATTTGTGTCTGTATGCATCTTCAATTCCATTCCTAGAAAAGCCAGAACACCATTCTTGTTGTCTCATAATTAGCTGGCAAGAACATAGAACATTCATATATGCAACATAAAAATATTCATGATTGGATAATGGATGGATGGATGGATGTTTAAAAAAGGGTGCACGTGGGAGGATATGAGATGGATGATTGACAGTTCTGATGTTTGCTCTCAGTCACATTGGAAATCGTTCTAGTGGTGGGATACAGTGGGGTAAGAACTGCCTTAAACAATTAAGAGTATCTTACAGGGAAAAGATACCTGCATCCCCTAAGCTAGCCTGCTGCCCTTAGCAGAGGGCAGTGGTTCCTAACTGCTTCCCCCCAATATCAATATGAAGACCTGTGAATAAAAAAACCCCAGCAAAATGCGGAGGGCCTCATTTCCCACTCCAGTTTTCCCAGGCTTTCACATCTCTGCCAATGAAGCGCTTGGAAATTGCTGAGTGTCTTGGTGGACCACTTAATGGCTTTTCTGCCTGTTGTAGCAATTGCGATATGCTAGATACTGCATGGTTTTTAATTCTATTTTTACAGACATGCTGTGCACCACCTGACTAAAGCTCATGGTCCACAGTTTTGGGAAACTCCCGTAGAAGTGGAAGATGCTGTCCTGTTGCCAGTGTTGAAGAAAGAGCTAAGTGCCTGTTTGGCTGACTTCTGCATGTAGAATTGGGGGGACACCATCAGGCAAAGTGCCTTGGGCCAGCTCTGGAGTCATGCCCCAGCAGCTGAGTTAAGAGGGAGACCATATCTCAGATGCTTGTAATGGTCCCTGCTGACGGCTTTTAGAAAAGGCAAGAAAATGCCTTGCTGTTCTCACTGTCCAAAGCAAAAGCAGACCCAACAGCTGCAATGGGCAGGCACAGTTGGAAAGCAGGGAAAAGGCTGTGTCATGATTTGGCAGTCACTCCCTGACTAATGAAAGGTTTCGCGTTGTTTCAAATGAGCCTTCAAGAGCAGCTGGCCACATTGGCAGGGAGGCACATTCATTGGCTCCATTCATCAGAGCCATGGAGATTCAGGTTCAAGTGTGGGCCTGACGCTGTGTTTTCTATTCATAGGCTTCTCCACCGACCTGTTCCACCTCTCTAAGAGTGTCCGCTGCTCTCAAGCTTGGATCTATATTGGGACAGTATCCCCTTGTGTAAAATGTAAGGGCCCTGGAAAATAAGGTTGTCACGAGTTATTTCAAGGAGAATGGCAGGTTTGTTACGAGCACATTGTCTTGGTCTGTAGTTGATTAATGACCACTTAAGCCAACTCCTTGCCTTGTCTTCTCAAAGGTCAAAGAAGTAGGCACCTGTATGGATAGATAAGGTTCCTCAGACACTCTTAGAAACAAACCAGGCATATGCCTATGTTTACCAAACAGATGCTCTCTGATTTGGCTGTACAGTGGAGGTGTGGAGCTGTCCACTTTTATCACTAGATGGAGCAGGTGATGGACAGGAATGGCTACCGACCTCCTGACCACCCTACTCTGCTGTTCTTCTCTATCCCCCAGCACAGCTCCAACAGCGGAAGTCAAGCTGGGAAAGCACTAACTAGGCTTTGGGAAGGAGGTGGGAAGGGGCTGGGGGTCGTATAACGCTGCTGAGGACCACAGAAAACAGGCCTTGAGGGCTGCATGCAGTCCTCAGGACCCACATTGGACCACTCTGCCCTAGAGATTCCCCTTCCAATCCCAGCAACTACTGTGCTACGTTTGCTTTTCCCTTTCCCAATCTCATTTCTGAAAACAGGGCAAAACTATAATGGAATAATGGGCGAGAGGCTTGGGACCAGAACCTTTGCCCATTTTCTCCAAATCTTGAAAGCTGTAAGTGTGAGTAGATTTGTAAGCCAGTGTAAAGAGAGTAATCTATTTTTATTTTTTATAAAAAAGAAGGTATTACTTTTACAAGGACACCATCAATTTCCAAGTTCTCTTATGCACTCCGTTGAGTTCCCTTATGAACAGACATTAGGTCTGTCATGTTGCTGAGCTGACATGCGTTGTAATAGCTCTTTTAGACTTGGGAGGCCCTACCATCCAACCGTTGGGTGAAGTTACAAGAAAGATGTTTTAATGTGAGGTCTTTCTGATTGGAATACAAATTTGTTAAGTTTCATTTGCCATTTTGGCCATATGAGCTGGTGGGATCCAAACTGGTAATGTTAATAATAATAATATTAATAATAATAATAATAATAATAATAATAATAATAATAATAATAATAATTTTGGACCTCAACCCCATTTCTGAAGTCACTATTCAACAGCAACCCTGTTTCCACCATCACCCTCATGTTCATGCCTCCCCCCTCCTTTTGTTTAGCCCCCACTGCACATAAAGCACCCATGGAAACTGCATGGATCTTCCCCCTCCCACATGCTGCTACTACTAAGCACCCCTTTCACCTTCCACCAAATTATAAAGCCACCTTATTCTCCAGTTCTTCAGACCCATTCATGTCCCTATTGTTACCTTCACCACCATTTCTGTGCCTCCTACTCTCTCCTTATTCTCTACCTTCCCCCTCAACTTTCTCCTTACTTTTCTCAACTCTCCTTTGCACGCAGACCTTCCCAGTTTCCATGCCTCCTCCTGTCTTGCATTCCGCGGCCCCCTCTGTGTACACACCTCATGCTGATACATGTTGCTCTATGTTTAAGATTAATAGAACCTTAAGAGCAAGCCTCTCAGATAGTGAAGGTAAAGTTCATTTGATGCCTGTTGTATATATGAATGGTTGCTTATTAATAAAACACCTCTTCTAAATTTACTGCATTGAATCTGGAATTTCATGTCAAGCATAATGCATAGTACTAGGAGTAACATACATTGTGTGAAAGGACTATGCATAGCTGTCAACTTTTCCCTTTTCTTGCAAGGAATCCTATTCGGAATAAGGGAATTTCCCTTTAAAAAAAGGGAAACGTTGACAGCTATGGGACTATGGGACATTTGAGGCTTCCACATAATAGAATCATGGAAGGGGCCACGAGGGTCATCTAGACCAACCCCCTGCAATGCAGGAAACCTCTGCCCAACATGGGGTTCGAACCCACAACCTTGAGATTAAGAATCTCATGCTCTGCTGATTGAGCTATCATGAGGCAGCTGTGGAATGGAATGGAAGAGGCAGACATTTAAAACTGCCATTTCCCTTTTATTTTCAGTGTTCTTCCATTCTTGCTGTCCTTAAACAGTGGTAGAAATCTGAGTAAATTGAGGGTGGAGGGGCACTGAGGTTCTCTTTAAAATCACCCCCCCCCCCCCGGAACAAATCACTTTTATCAAGAAGAAACATGTGAGTGCAACACGGAAGCTAACATCAAAAAGGTAGCACAGCAGAGCTTTTCCAAATTCCCTTCTCACTGTACCTAACACTGTTTTAAGTTGCCGTTTCCCTCTCAAAGTCACCCCCTGCTCACTCTACTCAAACCTTTGCCGTTGTTTAAAATCATCACTTTCCCTCTCTCAGTTCCATCCCTGCTTTATTCAAAGCTCTGCTGTTGCTTAAAACCGCCATTTCCCTCTCAAGTTACTCTCCCCCTGCTTTACTGAAACGTCTGCCTTTGTTTAGAACAACCACTTTCTCGCTTTTAATGTTCTTCCTTTCTCACTACCACATTATGGCTGCTACTGCTTTGCAACCTGCCTTCACTTCATGCAAATCCAGGATTGTGATGAGGCACTACAAATCCCCCAGCAGGGGCTGTTGAAGCCCAACTTTAGACACCCTATTCCAAGTACAGTTACCCAAACTTGCAGAACCCATGCTTGGATGAATCTCAAGTCATTTATTTTCTCCCAGTCTTGTACTGTCCCCAATAATACTTACATTGCTCCCACCAAATCCCTATGCTCTTCACATTATTGCTCTGGGGTACTCGACAAGCGCTGGATGACAACTCCAGAGCTTTGAGCCACTGGTTTTGAGCCAAAACCATGAAGATATCAGAGAGAACCCTGACAGCACATAGTGATGTTTCTGTTTCTACTTAAGCTGTGAGACCTTCTAAATGAGATCTGAACAGTGATGCTGGGCTTTATCCCTTTCCCTTCTACACAGTTTCCCCATTCCAAGTTTTCCCTCTCCAAAGCTACTTTCATCTGAAATTGAACTGTTGGGAGATTTGGTCATAGACCCTCCAGGTTTCATGGTTTTACCATGTTTCTGTCCTGTAGTTTCAAATCCTTTGTCCTCCTTCTCCTCCCCTCTCCCCTGGCTACTGCTACAAAACTATCAGGGTGTAATTAAACATTGTCATCAAACTACCAGTGATATTTTGAGGTTCTCTCCACCAAATGATGCAAAATATTTATTTAGAAACAACCTTTTAAAAGGACCGAATCAAGAGGCATGCTAAATGGTAGAAAACAGCTCCATCAGCATTAATGGAGGATCAGGTTAAGCTCTGATTAATTATTTGCATTTTCAATTTGTGCCTAATGAATGAGTCAATTGAACCAATTAATCAATTACAGTAAAATCTGCAACCTATTGAAGTCAGTGGGCCTGATCTGCCTCCTGTGTAAACCCCATTTGAAACTAATGGGCTTCGCAAATGGAAGGATGACTCAGACTTTGCGACGGTCCTAATTTTTAAAATGGAACTTTGAAGCAACCGGAGCTTAAATGTAATTTATTTTGGCTTCCGTCCTATTTTGCTTTTCATTCTTGGATGTGTTGGAAGAGCTTTTGTTAAGATTTGTGTGGAGCGTTTCTTCTTGTTATTATTATTGTGCTCGTTTGATGGTTTGCGCATCAATGCAGTCACTTGGGGGAAAAAACAAGAAAGGAGATGCGGAAATTGTGAAAAACTATAAAGTAGCTTGAGACAGCCTGCTGTCTGTCACGGCTCTAAAGGATTCTCTTTCCTTCTTGCTTATCTTCCAGGGTGGCTATACTGCTTATTGTTAATGCTGTCCATTGTGTACTGTTAAAAATAGCCCCCAAACAGTCTCAAGTGTTGCCTGAGATTTAGCTGCAAGGGTGGGGAAGGGGAAGACATACTGAACTCTCTCACTGGTTAAAACCAAACTTTTTGTTGTCAACTTGGGCTGATAAAACTAGTGCAGGGGTCCCAGTTAAGGATAAGACAAGCCATCCCTCTGTATTAGCCTCCTCCAATCCTTTGAATTACTTGAGCTGGGAAGATATTAAATGTGCAGAATTAGGCAGAAGCAAATGGATGGAAGCAGAATGATGATGGTGCTTGTCAGAGCCGCCCCTATGTCCCAGCTCACAGAGGACCAACGCCCGGCTGTAGTTATATACAAAAGTCCTTATTGACGTTCAGTTTCCATTTCAAAGCCGCAGCGTGCAGCTCTACGTCTTAAACCCTAGACCGGCGAAGCTCCGTCTGAATCTCCTCCCCTTCCACACCAGTTTAAGACTCTAGCCTTGCTCCACCTCTTCCTTAGCTCCTTCCTCCTCTGGGCCCTCCTGCCTGCTGGGGTTTCATCCTTTCTGGACTCTTCTGACGCTGACCCCCCTGATTCTTGCCCCTCCTTCCGGCGGGCTTTAGGACCTGGCTCCCTATCCGGGCTACCTGCTGTGCCGCTCGCCTGTACGTTTGAACTTGGCCCGCGCGCCCAACCGGCAACCTTCCTCTTGACCGTTCCCCCGCTCTCCGATGGAGGCGTGGTCAATCCTGACTCATCTTCTCTCGCTGGTGGTGAATCCGCTGGCCCCGATACCTGGGACTCCTCCCCCCCACTACGCTCTGGTGGGGAAGCTGGTCCTGATTTCCAACTGCTGCTCTGGGAGTCCCCGCTGGCCCCTTGCTTCTGGGGTGTCCCCCTTGGGGCCCCCCTTGCCCTGGCCACCGGCGCCCCCTTCTGTGAATCTTCCGATTCGCTGGAGAGGCTCGTGGAATCTCTCGGGCTACTGTCATCTTCTCCTGCGCTGCCCTCGGATTGCTCCCCCTCGCTCTCCATCGCCTCCCCTCCCTGCGCTCCCGCTGCGTCCCTGACAGTGCTTGTTTCAGTTTTCATCTTCTCCTTGTACCTGCCTCCTTCCCTCACAGGGGATAAAGCTGACAGGATTATCGTGGCATTTAATCACAGATCCGTGTTCCTTTGACTGGCAGGCTAGCCCAGTCAGCAAATCAGACACAGTTTAAGAAGAAAGGAGAGCAAAATACGTCTGTTCCCACGATAAAGATCCTCCGGACATAATTTCACTCACCATGCTTCTAAGAGAGCAGAGATGTGGTGCCATTTAAAAGGGAGCTGGGATTATTTTACTGTGGTTCAACCAACCAAAACAAGGAGAGTGGTTGTCCTCTTTTTCCACCTCTACTAAGGTTTCCTGGCACTGGGTTAGGAATCCATGACTGGAGCAGAATGGCAAGATGAGGAACATAATGTGGTACAGCTCTTTCTGGGGCCTGTCCTACTCGCACTGCAAGTAGGGGAGCAGGTATCTGAATGATTCCCGTGTTGCGAAACAGACCCAACTCCCTGCACCTAGAAAACTAGAACGAAAACAGAGAAGGCTTGGTTAGGGCTTTTCTGCTTTGTGTGCTAGTAGTTGTCCTTGGGCAGGGAGGTCCCCCTCCCTCCGCATAATATGAGGAGCATTCATCAATGTGGTTCTGAAACCTACGATGTGAAGTGGTACAGGCTAGAAGGGACTGTACCATGTGGTTACACAGTTCCAGCCAAGTGTGTTAATGTGAATGCAAGGGGTGCGTGTGTCAGTGTGCAAAGGGGAATCCAAAAATGGTTATTCTGGCCTCTCAGCAGCAGGGCAGAAGGAAAAGTGGTTGCACTTCTGTGTCTTTTTCCAGTCTGATTCCCCCTTCTGTTGGAAACAATGGGAGGGAAATGCGAGGGAGAATTCGGCCAGCCTTAAAGCATCCTGGATTACTTAAACTAAAAAGCTAAAACTAGCCAATCTAAGCTTCCTTTTTAAGCTGCAAACGGATGGCACTCTGCTGTGAGGAAGGAAGGATAATATCTAATAAATATATCCTCCTAGCTTCTATACACACCCCTACAAAAATAACTATACATAATGTAGTGTCAGGACCCGTGTGTAAATGTTTAGTAACACTCTGCAACCACAGCACTTACAGTAAAGGATAACCCCTTTCTCCAAAAGGCCAGAGGAAGATAGAAGCCAAACCATTTAAGCTAAATTTATGTTTAACTGTTCAGTTCTTTACATATATTATTTGCTTACATATAAGTTGTTTTGGGATTTGGATCCTACTTCTTTGCAGTGCTGTTTTGTTGCTTTTTTATAATATGGAACCGCATGAAAGCATATTCTTACTTGCCTGGATTTTTTTTTGGGGGGGAGAGGTATGTTAGAAATGTTAACGTAGCCAAATAAATGAAAATGAAAATGTGTTATAGCTGCTGAGGCTTCCTGAGTTATATGCTTGGCAGGCATTCTCCGAAACCTAAGTGGCTTTCAAAGTTTATGAATCAAATCTAAGGAGATAGGAAATGGTGGCTACCGTCCATTTTGCAGGGTTTGTTCCAAGCCAAAAGAGTCTTATGACATCAGTTGAAAGAAGGGCATGGAATCCACCTCAGTGACACAGTGGAACATTGTTATAAACAACATCACATGCTGCTGATCAGCAAGCAACACTTAGGTCTGTCTTTCCTAAGTGGCTGAGGCACTGAGAAACAGCATGCAATGAACTCTCTACTATCAAGCAGATTGGAGAAGCAGGAATACCTTAGAGGAGTCTTTTCCACCCAAAAAGAAGACAGGGCAGCTAAGCATGTCCCTAGTCTCACAGTATTCTGTGGGAGGGATTCAGGCACATACCAGGAAATACAGGTTTGTGCAATTAAAGTGGATTAAAGCACTTTAGTGGGCCAGATGTACTTTAAAAAGAAGAATTTTTGCAGGTTGGAAAGTGATGGGAAAATGCATTGAAAAGCATGGAATGAACTCATCATTAATGAGAAGATGTATAAAAACCCTGTAAGCCAACCGAGTTCAATGCAGGATGAATGCTCATTGTCACATAACCTGCATATAAAGAAATCTAAATGGATGCTCAGTAAAGACTGGATATATAATCAAAACTCCATGGAAGCTCCATGTGAGCCAGTGTGGGGTTAGTGGCTAGAGTGTCGGACTAGGACCTGGGAGACCAGAATAGCATCTGCTCAGATAGCTCAGGTGGTAGAGCTTGAGCCTCTTAATTTCAGGGTTGTGTTGAAGCCCCACATTGGACAAAGGTTTCCTGCATTGCTTGGGGTTGGACTAGATGGCCCTTGTGGTCCCTTCCAACTCATTGATACTATGATGCTATGAAATCCATACTCACAGCCATGAAACACTCTGGGTGATCATGGACCAGTCAGTGCATCTCAGCCTAACCTTCCTCACAGGGATGTTGTGGGATTAAATGAGGAAAGGAAGAAACATGCACACCATCTTGAGCCCCTTGGAGAAAAATGCCATAAATAATATATTAAATAAATATAAATAAATAAATATGCCTTGTGGAAGCAAAAATATAGCACTGAAGTTCCAAAACAGAGAACAGAACATACAAGCTGGCACTAACAAGCATAGCTTAACAAATAAAAAAAAGTTAAAGTGGCTCTATAGGCGGAGGGAGCCGGCGTTTGTCCGCAGACCGCTTCCAGGTCATGTGGCCAGCATGACTAAGCCGCTTCTGGTGAACCAGAGCAGCGCATGGAAACACCGTTTACCTTCCCGCCAGAGCGGTACCTATTTATCTACTTGTACTTTGACATGCTTTTGAACTGGTGGGTGGGCAGGAGCTGGGACTAAACAATGGGAGCTCACCCTGTTGCTGGGATTCAAACCGCCAACCTTCTGATCGGCATAGCCCTAGGCTCTGTGGTTTAACCCACAGCACCACCCACGCCCCCTATTTCAGTTTAGAGGTGGCTAATTTATAGAAGCTCCCCCTCCCCATCTACATTAAGCTTAAATCCCATTAAAATTAAATCGATGAGGTTTAAGTCAGCCATAATGACTAATTTGCCCCCTTGATTTCAGTGGGACCTAAATGCAACTACTTTTTCTAGATTAAAAACTGGAGGAATCTGGCAGCATGTTAATCTTTATTTAGGGCTGTCTAGTTAACACTGACCAAATTAAGGACCCTCATCTCTTGTGTTATATATACAGACTAATTATTTAGGTATGAAGGATCTTACTTAGCAGCCAACATTTAGATTAATGGAATCTTTCACCCCTGTAATTAATGCTTGCCCGAAACCAAGGGAATTAAGCTTTCGTTTCCCGTGTTATTTTTCAAACGTATTAAGGGCGATGCCAAAAGATTTCTGATCACTCTGACTGCCTTTCTGTCTACAGCGGGATTTGTATTCAAACGGGGGCATTGTTTTACCAATATCAGAGTATTAAGCCCTAATCCCTTTATGAAGGGATGCTATCTTGCCCCTTCTTTTTTTGCTGAGCAGAGAGCATAATAATACATCAAGTAAAATATTGTTAGGGCACACTACAGCCTTCTTAGCAGATACATGCCCCTCTATTATTTTTAACAGTCAGAGTTTTGCACCGCCATGGAACACTGAACTAAATTATCTTTTTAATTACAAATGGCAACTTTGAGTAATAGCAGCATTAGCTTGGTTGACATTCCTTGGGAAAAGAGAAGCAGTGTGTGGGGTGGGGTGGGGGTTAGTGGAGATCCGATGTTTTCAGCCAACAGTGACGGATGATAAAAGCTTTTGTGGTGGCAGATCTCCATTAGGGAGACTGCTGAAGACCAAGGCTTGAAAAAAAAAGGGCTTGGGGTTGTTTTAATTTCTCCAAAGGTGCCTGCACCCACCAGGGGAATGTGCCCTTTGGGAAACCCTGGGCCGTGAGGAGGCTGGGTTAAGTGTAGGCCAAGACAGCGCCAATGTGGACTGTACTAGGGCCATTGCTATCCAGGGCAGTGCCACGTCCAAGGCGAACCCAGCAATGCAACGTTGATAAAAGCCGCCTTGGCTGCAGGGGCTGGCCTGGAAGGAAAGAAGGGGCTTGCAAAGGACCATAGCTCAGTGATACAGAGGCTCCTTCTGCGGATCTCAGGTAGAGAAGGCCTCTCTGCAGAAGACACCAGAGTGGGGAGGGGCAACCATTTTTCTGGCAAGGAAAAGCTTCCATGGGGCTCCCTGATTATGGAACGCTTTCCCAGAGAGGCTCGCCTGGCCCCATCATTACATGTCCTTAGGCGGCAGGCAAAAACATTCCCCTTTACCCAGGCCTACGGATATTAAATAATCTGTCGGCTGTAAAACTTTGGGGGAGAGGACTGTTATTATGATGATTATTTTACTTTTAGGCTGTCTGTCGGTATGCTTATTATTACATTTTTATTATTATAATTATTTTGATGTTTTTAAATGTCTTTCTAATTTTGTACACCGCCCTGGAATCTTTTGATAAAGGGCAGTATATAAATTGAATAAACAACAACAACAGCCTGTTGGACAGAAATATGGTGATGTGTAAGGCTGGAGCCAAAAGTGGTTGGGGCAGAGTATTTTATTTTTGCCACCCTTTTCTCTGTCTCTCCTTCTGTTTTTACCAGTCAGTCTGTTACCCACATTTTCTCTTTCCTGCGAAAGTTGCCCACCTGTGCCCCTCAGGCTTTATGCCAAATGGCCTGATGCAATACAATGCAGTTCCTTTTATTCTCTCTGAGGTTTTGGGTGATGAAATTTGGGACACCTTCCATACAAAGAAAGTCTAAAACATTTGGGCTTGGGGAGGGCCTTTTCCCTTATGGGGAATATAATTTAAAGTGCTTGGGAACGTGATAGAGGTGTATAACTTCTGAAAGGCATGAATTTGATGTGGATACGAATCAGTATCTCACTCTTTAGAATTTGGGGTCACCCAGTGAAGCTGATTTGGACACGCAAGAGAAGATCTTCTGTTCAGGATGGAACATCTTCCTTCACAATGCTTCAACAGCTTATGGAATCACTGCCAGAAAATGGGATTTGGAGGTCGATAACTTAGATGGCCCTTTTTTAAAAAAAGAGAGAGAGAAAAGGGTTGGGCAATTTTGCAGTATCTTTTTCATTAGAACCTCCTTCTTGAGGAGTAGTATCAAAAGCTGAGGACAATTAACAGAGATAGGTGATGGCTCTCCTGCTTGCAAGTTTCACAGAGACGCCAGGCCATAGCTGTCAAGCGTCCCTTATTTGGCGGGACATTCCCTTATCCCAGCGCCATGTCCTGCTGCTGTCCCTTATTGATGATGTCCCTTAAATAAGCTACTGAAGGTAATGGGGCCCTTTCTATGTCCAGCTGTCCTTTGTCAATAACAAATTGTTGCTTTTTTGTGTGTTGAATATATGCTATATGGTAATTTATGGACCTAATAGGTATCTAAAGCCATTTGCACGCAACAAAATATGTATTTTATCAAAGTAATTGTTGATCCCTTATTTTGGCTGCTGATCCCTTATTTTCGAGGCTGCTGGTCCCTTATTTTCAAATCTGTAAGTTGACAGCTATGCACCAGGCAGGGCTAAACAGACCCTACATCTGCCCCAGAAAAGCAGCTCTTGCATTCTTACATTGGAAAGTCTCTATTTGGAACAAGCTGTTCCAAGAAGGTAGCTTTGCTCTCTAGACTCAGGCTTAGAGATGAACTGATCATAGTTACAGCCAAGGCTTGCCACTTCTGACAATCTGCGAGGTTTGTTTGTCTCTTCATTTAAGCCCATCCATGGCATTCCTTGCTGCACACGTCGGCGCCTCGATATTTAAAAATAGAAATAACAATAACACTTGCAGGCATTCTCTCTCTCTCTCTCTCTCTCTCTCTCTCTCTCTCTCTCTCTCTCATTTTCTTCCAGCCTTGACTGCAGCCGAAAGAGGCAGATTAGTTTATAGAAAGCACCCGTAGCCAAGACACGTTGAAGATGTGTACCTAATGGGATCACTGAAGAAATAAGTACAGAAAAGGGGGCTGGAAGCTGCTGTGGCCTCACCAATTTTATAGACCAGAACCGGGAGAAAGGTGAAGAATGTCATTTGAGATCTACTGGTAGAAATCTGGGTGACTTTCAGTAGATTGGCCAAGGTTTCTGACTCCCAATTTTTCAGCAAGAGCAACAACGAAGACCCCTCCTTCCTAAATTATGCTGCAGAAATGAATAAAGCTTAAGGCAGTGCTTTTCCCCCTTAAAAAATGTTTAGGGTTACTCTCAAGAAAATCACCATTTTATAGTTCAAATCAGGAAAAATAAATACAGTAAATGGACAAAAGTACAAAGATTCACAAAATGTTTAGGGGTATGCGTAACCCTGCATCATCATCCCCCCCCCAAAAAAAGCACTGACTATGGGTAGATTTTTGTGTAGAAGCTCTGTTCAGCTCTGGCACTCGAAACAAATTTCTGGGTCACATTCACACCATATATTTGAAGCACTCCTATGCCACTTTAATGGCCATGGCTTCCCCCCAAAGAATCATGGGAACTGTGGTTTGTTAAGGGTGCCGAGAGTTGCTAGGAGACATTTTGTATGGCAAAATCTGCTGAGGCAGCCCCTGGAACACCCCCCATTTGCACAGGTGGTGGAATTTTCTGCACTGGTCAAGGGGAGACCTCCCTACAGGGACTGGTCCATAAGCCAGTATAAATTTGTGGTGTATTCATGCCCTATATATATTTCTGTTTGGCATTATTGGAGCAGCATGGAAGGAAGAGTGCGGCTGATCTTCATTCATTTTGTTCAATGTACAGTGGTACCTCGGGTTACAAACGCTTCAGGTTACAAACACTTCTGATTACAGAGTCCGCTAACCCAGAAGTAGTACCTTGGGTTAAGAACTTTACCTCAGGATGAGAACAAGAATCACACGGTGGCATCGGGAGGCCCCATTAGCTAAAGTGGTTCCTCAGGTTAAGAACAGTTTCAGGTTAATAATGGACCTCTGGAACGAATTAAGTTCTTAACCAGAGGTACCACTGTAGTTAAAATGGTAAAGGGTAGCTTTTAGCCACACAAGGCAAAACAGGGAAATCTACAGAGGTGCTGAGACTACTGAAAACAACCCCACTATCCTGGCCTCTCCTCATGTTCAAAAATATCATTGTTTATTTCACCAAAGAGCTAGTGCTAAATCAAGGGTCATTAAGGGGGAAACCCAGCGAAGAGAATCCTATTCACTGTGCGTCAGAGATGCATATTTTAGAGGTTTGCAATATCTTTGCAAATGGTAATTCACTCTAGGATGATCTTCAAATAAAGCAAAAATAAAAAATAAAAAAAATTGCAGCTTGTTTGGCTGAGAGGGTAGCAGGGTTCCAGCTGATTTATTAATGGCTTCAGAGAAAGAACAATTCCTTTTAAAAGGGAGAATAATACTGCTTTTCAAATGTATACGTGTGAATTAATCTGCACAGCCTCCTGGACTACTTAAGCAGGGGGAAACAGCTCAAACAAGCTAAATAAATGAATCTTAGGGAATTATGGCCAACAGTGAAGGTTGCCATAACTTTTCTTTGGTTTGCAAATGCCCTCTGCTGTTCATTGCCTCTCTGCCTCCAAAGCTGATTTCTGAGACACACTGCAAAACTCCAAGGTAGTTTTACCGCTCTTTTAAAAACTATTTCATTTCTCTTTTAAGTAAGGCAAAGGATGAATATATAAAATGGAGAAATGTACATGTGATACATAAGCAGTAGTCTGAAGTGAACCTTGGAACTATATGCTGCCCCCTCCCTTTTACGCAAGTGGTTGGGTGGGAGATTCAGAGCACCCACTCCTGGTTTAGAAGAACTCAAAGTTTGTTGTTTCAGCAGAAGTCAGTACATGGTGGTTTTGTTCAAACCACTGATTGCTAACAAACCAGGTTACACCAAACCAAATTCTCGTATGATATACTGGCTTGGGTTTGAGCAAACCATTGTTTGGACTAAACAACAAACCACAGCTTCTTCTAAAGCAGGAATGAAATTCTCAGATCTCCTCCCATTGTACATACTATGTAGTCCTAAGGTTCATCATGACATCTCTTTTTCATAACAATCACAGAATCATGGAGTTGGAAGGGATGAGAGTCATCTAGGCATGTAGTCCTCCAATGCAGGAATCTATCCCGCTATCCTCGAGAAACCATGGTTTAGTGTTACACCCTTTTGTGCGGGAAGAGAAGCCCACCTTTCACTGCAGAACCTGACAGGGCTCATATGAATCAGTATGAAGGAATGATGATCAGGGTTGGGAATCTTTTAGCGTTTTCAGCTCATCTTGGCTGCTCGTGCTGAACACCACACAATGGATTTAGAGCTGGTGGTAGCCCTTGCTTCAGTTTTGTGGCCACATTCCATGCTTATGCCATCTTGTGTGCTGCCACAGTGCTTAGGAACCATAAGCCCATTTCATTCATTTAGGAGCCACAATGAAGCTTCCTTCAGTGGACAGGAGGACTTATGTACTGGGTGCAAAACTACAAAGCAGGGACAGTCAATGTGGTGCAGTCTAGATAGTGTTGGACTACAACTCCCATCGTCCCTGGTTGCAGCAGCTGATGGGAGTTGGGAGTCCAGCAACATTTGTAGGGCAGCACGTTGGCCACTCCTAGCATAGAGACCATGGTTACACGCCCCCCCCCCAAAACATCCCAAGGGAATTGCATTTCCCTCTAAAGCTCTCTGGTTTTGGCATGCAGTGTATTTCATTTTGTCCATTTCCAATTCCCTTTTAAAATTAAGTTTTGGCTGACTGCCGTGCACATTACATAATCAAACTGCAAAGTCTTTTAACCCTGATAATAAAAACAGCAGCAGCAGCCCCTCTTTGCTAACATGCCCTGCCCTTTCAGACTACTGCCGTGGGCAGCCGTTATTTTGCATCACTAAGCTCAGTTAGCTGATGGAACAAAGAACCTCTTATGTTTGTGATAATTTTTAAAGTAAATTGCATCTATTTTAAATCCTGACAGGAGGGGGAGGGAGCAGGATAACAGGTGTTTGTGTGAAAGATTACTGCCTAATTTGTAAGGTTGTCACATTCAGACACTTTGAAGAAGATATTTCATGGATGGAATTGTGTGGGGAACGTTTACTGGTGTGGTTACTTTTCCACATGATCTGCATGCTACATCTGCATCCTTAAAATCAAATATTGCAGATGAGATGTGGGATCTGGCTAGGGTGAAATAACTAACACTAACAACTCAACCAGGCCTTTGCCGACCTCAGTTTCCCATCTGTAAAATGGGAATACCAGTGACTTCACAAAGTCAAGGCTAGATGTGGTATGATCTAGGCAGCAGATTTTGGAGTATCATTACAGCACAGCAAACTATTATTATATTTTTACTGTCAGATGGACTCTCTCTCTTCTCCCTCTCCTGAGGCATCAAATGTTGTGTGTTGGCCCAGTATGAGATGCATTACATGGTTGCAAAGCACCACTGACGTTTTAAAACAAAGATGCATAAATGATAAATAGATAAATCATTGCTATTCTTCTTGCTGAGACTGAATTAAGTATTATGAGTTTTATCCAATGCTATCTGAGTGCAAGTGGAACAGACAGTGATGACATGAATACCTTCCTTTCCTCCCCTTCCTCCATGGTCCCTTGGGCACCTTTAAAATCTGCTCCAGAGGGTTGGGGAAACCTCTGGAGTTCATTGGGGTGCCTGCAAGAGGAAAGTTCAATTCTGCAAGTGGACTTCCGCTTGTGCAACGCTGTATTCCGCCCTATGAATTCTCAGTCGGGCAGCAGATGATGTGATGTTACAGGACAAGCACACAGGAATGCAGACCTGACTATCTCATAGCTACACCAGTGGCCCCCATTTCCCAGTCCAGGAATCCTAGAATGCTAGAGTTGGAAGGGACACCTAGTCCAAGGGTCATCTAGTTCCTTGCAATGCAGGAATCTCACCTAAAGCATCTGTGACAAACGGCCATCCAACCTCTGCTTAAAAACCTCCAAGGAAGGGGAAGGAGAGTCTTCTGAGGGAACCCGTTCTGCTGTCTCAGAACTCAGTGCTTTTTCTACTGGTGGCACAGGTGCTACAGGTAAGATTCCCATTCGTTTTAACAGGCAAATGTCAGACTGCTAAAGCTTAGGAGGTTTCCAGGAATGGCTGCAGTGGAAGAACCTGTTCAAGTGGTGATTAATCACACGTGAAGCTTCCTTCCACGGACAGCCATTTCCTGCCTGCTTTGAAAAATCTTATCCCGGGGAAAAGCAAATGGCTGTTTCAGACAAGCAAACCATGGAGGTGAGAAATGCAGTAATCTCACTAGAGGAAATGGGGATGTGTGAATCCATCATTACATAAGCCCCTTGGATGTTGGCACCAAGGTATCTGCTGGTTTCTGAGCCATGAGCTGAACAGTGTCCACTTTTTTATTATTATTAAAAAACCTTTATACTCTGTGGGCAGGGGTACCTTTACCTTTACCTTTATACTCTGTAGCTGTGACAGCTACAAAGTAAGAAAAAGAAAATTAAAATTGTTCCGTTTGGAACAAGAACACTATAGGGTTCAACACATCGCTTGCACGAGTGTGCAATTATTAAGTAGTGTTTCAGCCCTGACCCTGTCCCAGCTGGGTGCAGCAATAAGTGGCCTCTGGGTGCAGCAACTTGTCTTTGGGATGTGTGAGGATGTTGCCTCAGCACCAGCGCCTGGTTTTGCCTTGTATCTTGTGACTTCAGCTCTGCTTGAGGCCTTAACAATTGTAATGTGTGTGTGTTTGTGGGTACTGAATAGAACAAGAGTGTGTGAATTGTGGGGAAACGGACAACAATATGGCTATTTCTCTGATAATGTTTTGGATCTGCCTGGGGAAAGAACATGGCTACTGTCTTTCTGCATGGATATCTTGCATCTGTAACCCAGGCTTTGCAGGAGCCCTCTAAGGACTTAAGACCATGGAAGGAACATATCAAATAACAATAAAAACACACACACAAACACATGAATGAGAGGTGTCAATGGAAGAAGAAATGAGACGCACAGGGAAAATGCAGCAGTACTATTGTTCAAATCAGAACCAATTATAAATTTTATTTTTTTTCTGTGCCTCAGTGTACCATTGATCACAATCAGTGTACTCACTGCCTCTCCATTACTGTGCACAATACACGCAAATAAAAATGAAGGAAAACAAACAAACAAGATGAAATGAAATAATTTTACACAAACACAGCCATAATAATATTAATTATTATTATTATTATTATAATCCCTGAACAACCCCAATCGTTGCTTAATTTTCTCCCCTCCCCCACCCACCCCAACAAACAAATCAAATGAAACCAAACAGGAAAAAGAAATCCTCAAAAGTGAAGAAAATTTTTTTACGGGGTGGGGAGGGAAATATTATTCACTCCATTTTAAAAAGAAAAACTCACAACAGGACAACTCAAGCATTTCACAGACTGGGCAAAAGCCTAGGCTAACCTTTGTCCCTTTTACTATGTGATGCGGATGGAAAGTTCATTCACAAGACTTCAGCTGGCCCAGAAGAAGCTACTAAGGATTTGACCAGCAGTGTTTTATTTCCGCAATCACAAATAATGAAGGATAGGCGCAGGGAAGTGTTATGTGTGCACAGGGCTTCTCCTTCATTTCAGCGGACAACAAAATGTGCATGTAAAGCTTGCCTTTATCCCCCCCCCTTAAAATGAACAGGAAACTCTCAAGCATGGCTCTGGGCCGTTCCACACCTCTCATTCATTACATTGGCAAAAATACCATGGACTTGAATGAATCTGGAGGCTGTAGTCTAGTAAGAAATCTGCTAATACAAAGAGAGAACCCACCTCCCCCTGCAACATCCTCCATTCAGTCATTATAATGATACAATTAGATTTTCCTCTGACGTTTAACAAATGATCCTATAGCAGTTGATGTTCTGGTCCAGCTAAGGTGCATGGACACAGTTTCCTGTTGTTTTACAAGATGGAGGTGGTCTATTGCTATCTGCCCCCTCCTGCTTCTTAGAATGGATAGACCCAACCATTTTGCTCCTGGCATGTGATGATATATTTGTGTGTGTGTGTGTGGGGGGGGGGGAATCACTCCATGTGTCACAGTGTGAGAGAAGAGCAGTTGTTTGGGGTCAATCTATAGAGGAAATAATATGGCTCTAAGGACCTGATACTGCCATTATATGTACCAGCGGAAGAAAGACTAGGGCTTGGGTTTTGGGGCATGGCTTGCAAATTCCACCACCTTCCTTTTGTCCCCAAGCAACACCACTCAAATCATAAGGCCACGCACACACTGCAGAGCCACAGCTGTTACGCTTTCCACATAAGGTCCCAGTTGCAGCCTCTGGCAATGTCTGATGCAAAACCCCAGAGAAACACTGCCACTGGGAGTAGACAGAACTGAGCTAGGTGGACCAGCAACCTCACTCCTGAGCATGAATCTCTGTTTTAGGAGATAAAAAGTGTGAATGGATTTCCCTCCAGTTGGCAGCTGCTCGCCACCCTGAAAACTGTCCTCCTAGCTCTCTCCGGAACTGCTCACCCAACTGAGATGCAGGTCTGCACTTAAGGAAGTGTTTGCATGGGTCTTTTTTTTAATTCCAGAAGTGCACACCCACTAGCTTTAATGTGGCCAGGGAAGGTGCACACACCGTGTGCACTTGTCTGCCAAAAAGATTGACTGTGTTTCTGTTCCCCTGTAAATAGACTTTCCTTAAGAGGAAGAAAGCATTGGTGATGAGCTCCTGCACATCTCCACCAAGTGGACCTTGTTGTTCTATTACGGTGGGAAAGCGGATTTATTTCAGCAGGCCCTGTCTTCCTAATCTCCCCTTTTCCTACTGTGTCAATTCAGATGCTTCCTCGAACAGCTCCCCTTGTCCTGCTTGCTTGAACAGCTCCCCTCACTCAGCCCTGGGTACCCATTTTCGTCTCCACTCAAGTAGTCCCAAGCTGCTACAGTCAGAATTCTCTCTCCTCACCACTCCTGCATCTTCTCCATCTACAGAGAGCAAGCAACAGTGGCTCATGACTATTTTTGGATCTCCTGATGTGTAGATCTGATCCTTTCCTACAATCACCACAGGGTTTTGGTTCCCTCTAGCCATGCCTTAAAGGGTCCTTCCATGCTACCCTGGTGGTATCTTAAGACTGGCTGACTTCCCTTGTTCTGATCCTTTTCTAAATGGCTTGTTCCTTCCATGAGCACCAGAGCTTGGAGACAGGGTGGGGATCTGATAAATGAGAAAGGTGTGGGGGAAGAAAGGTGGACGGGGAGAGATGGAAAAAACAAACAACCCAGCAACAAAGCAAGCATCCTCTGTACCTGAGCGCTGGATGATGGCATTTCCAAAGCAAAAGCTGTTTCAGTACCTTTCTGTGCAATTGTACAAGGACTGAGTCTATAGCTCACAATGAATAACTAATAAATAGCAGGAGTCCAACTTCTAGTTCCCAGGGACAAACTGCATCCACTGCTGGACAATGCAAGATTTGCCACTTTTCCTAGCTAGGACAATGAAGATTGGTGGGTAGTGGAATGTTTAACATCCATTGGAGGGGACTAAATCTGACTGTGTCTGCAAGGTGCCCTTCATGAAGGCTGGACCAGGGTACAGGTTTTCAAAGTGCTGAAGCCAAAGGTGCCAAAGGGTTGGCACATCAGGTACTTAAAGACAGAAACAAACACAGCATAAATATATTGGGGAGGAGAAACTGACACTTGAAGAAAAGCTCAAGGGTATTCTGCTTATTTAGGGCTTGATATGGCTACTCGTACTTAGCGTGAGCAATGCTAAGACCCACTTAGTTCATACAGACTAGATGCAAAGCAGGTTCTACACATCTGCAACTCAGTGGTAGAGCCGATGCTTTGTATGCCGAAAGTCCCAGGTTTGATCCATGGACTCTTGAGTTAAAAATGGTAGGTAGCTGGAAGATGCCTCTGCCAGTCAGAGTAGACAGTACTGTGCTAGATGGGCCATTGGCCTGACTCAGTATAAGCAGGTTCCTATGTTCAAGTTGATCCTAAGCTCGGCTGGCAGGTAAGATCCCTTTCTAGAATGGCCTAAGACTCTGCGCAAATTTCCCCTTTTAAAACACACGCATTTCCACACATCTCTTGGTTATTGCTTCTTAGGACACTTATGCAGAGCAAAGGGCTGCCAGCTATTTCCTGCCTCTCGTCCTGTTTGTTAAAAAGGAAAGGAAAAGTGTGGAAAGAAAGAGAGAGAGAAAAAAGACCACATACTTGCATCTTCAGTGTTCAATCGGCATCGCTGAGCAGACTATCACCGCTATTCAATGCTATATTACAGATTATGGTTTGCTTCTTTCATGCAAAGTGTTACAGCAAGTACCATGAAAGCATTCCCAAAGAGGAGCATGAGAAGGAGCAGAGCAGCGAAGAGTGGCAGCAGGGTGGGCAAGGGCACAGGAGGTAAGTGAAAGAAATCTGACGAGGCACGTCAGAGCGAGAACAAAAAAAGCGAAGCAGGAGTTGGACATTAGGGCTTTGGGCATGTGTCTGTAAATTCCACAGTTTCGGAGCAAATGGAGTGCTGGTCAAAGGCTGTCTAAGAAGATCGTTTTTCTTTTAAAGGGGGACTGGATGAACCAATCATAAATACAGTTCCAAAAGAAAAGGAAAAAAAATGGGAAAAGGGATTTGTGTGGTTGTTTTCAACGTAAGGTACTCTTAATAGCTGGACAGCAAAGGGGGAAGAATACAAAACAACAAC
This sequence comes from Podarcis gaigeae, assembly GCF_964106915.1. Classification (NCBI taxonomy): domain Eukaryota; kingdom Metazoa; phylum Chordata; class Lepidosauria; order Squamata; family Lacertidae; genus Podarcis; species Podarcis gaigeae. The sequence goes on along the minus strand of NC_139680.1, from coordinate 105,878,128 downwards.
AACAACCAACCACATCCCAAAACAGCATGGAGGCTAGAAAGCCCCCGGACCGTGTATGTCACTCCACACTCACAAGTTTTCTTTGAGGGCGATGATTCGGCTCATTCTTGAGTTATGAAGAAGGCAACAAAGATATCGGTAAGAAAGTCAAGAACTCCCCTTGGAAAGTCATCCACTCAATACGATATAGCTGGACCTGGCCTTTTGCCATTCCAATCAAGGCCCTCCCCCCCAACTGCAATCGGATCAATCCTCATCTAGGGGAGGAGAAGGGGGAAATAGAAAGTAACTCCATCGTGATCTCGTAGGTTGAGTTGCAAAGATGGCCCTGCATCTGTGCCTCCGTTTCTATGACGCTGCCCCTGGTGGAGAGTCCTGCAGGTTCCAAACTCCTACCGCAAAGCTACATTCCATCAGTAGATAAGTGAACATGGCAAAATGTCTTTTCTTCCTCAGTTCAATAATATTAGATCTATATCTATATACCTATCTCTCTCTTTTTCTCTCTCTCTGTATATATAGATACATATAGATGCTCTCTCCAATAGTTCTTTTAGAAGCCCTGTATGTGGCAGTAGGCTTCCAGAGATGAGAATAATATGTACAAGAGCCAGAGGAGCACAAAGAGGCATGAGGTCAGAATCTTGGCAGTCCGTGGCCCGCCCAGCTCACCTCCAATCTCCGGTCTCCGCCGGTAGAGGAGCACGCCAACACTGATAAAAGCAAATATAGTGAAGAGGGTGACGGAGAAAGCCAGGGTGCCTGGTTGGACTTCAAATGCCCTGCCGTTGGCTGCGTGGTAGATGGCAGCGATGGACCAGGCGACACCAATCCCAAGGAAAACATTCACTGCGTTGCTCCCGGTGACGTTGCCTATGGAAGCGTCTGCGTATTGATCCTGCGTGGCTGCCACCTTGCTGGCAAACGTGTCTGCGGAGTGAAAAGAAACACCGTTGTTAATCTTGCACCTGTTTGCCACCTCAAGGGGCTTGGTGGCGGCATCTTAGGGCAAAGCGGAAGGCAACTTGCTTAGAAATGCAACGTCATTTGCAGTGTCTTTGCAACTTGCCTTGTCACATAAATATACGTCAATAGGCTTCCAGGGTAGACTCTCAGATTTGTTCCTCCTCATTTTCACAGAATACAGCCTCCTCTACTTTGCTTTTTAATTTCCCAACCACCTTTATAGCAAGTACAGGGTTAATTCACTAACAACATAGAATGATAGAACTGTAGAGTTGGAGGCCCATCTAGTCCAACACCCTGCAACGTAGGAATATCAACACGCCGTCCCCCATCCAATTTGAAATCATCTGTACCCTGCTTAGCTTTGCAAATGTGCTAGCAATCTTATTGCATGCATATTTCCCGTGCCCTCCAGCATAAAAGGTAAAGGTAAAGGTACCCCTGCCCGTAGGGGCCAGTCTTGACAGACTCTGGGGTTGTGCGCCCATCTCACTTAAGAGGCCAGGGGCCAGCGCTGTCCGGAGACACTTCCGGGTCACATGGCCAGCGTGACAAAGCTGCATCTGGCGAGCCAGAGCTGCACACGGAAACGCCGTTTACCTTCCCGCTGGTAAGCGGTCCCTATTTATCTACTTGCACCCGGAGGTGCTTTCGAACTGCTAGGTTGGCAGGCGCTGGGACCGAGCAGCGGGAGCGCACCCCGCCGCAGGGATTCGAACCGCCGACCTTTCAATCGGCAAGTCCTAGGCGCTGAGGCTTTAACCCACAGCGCCACCTGCGTCCCTTCAGCACGCCCTCCAGCATGCCCATGGTTAATTCACATACCAGCTTAACTCAGCGATCAATTTAAACATGAAACCAAAGCCAACCTGCAGAAAAGCTTAGTTGCTAAGCACCCAGTCTCAGTTGAAAAACTGAGATCCTCTCAGAGCAAGAACCTCAGACTGCAAGCCTAAAGTAGCCAGGTTCCGTCATAAAGGGGGTCTTATCTGAAAATGGAATATGCACAGCCCTATTTTGTGGTAACTTCCCATGAGAATAAGTCACCAAAAGCTGCTTGAAAGTTTGAATGCATTCTTATTTGCATGTTCTTTCTCACCTTCTAGATCCCATCCAAAGATGATTTGCCTTTCAAAAGCCACAGGAGTCTATGAGAGGTTTTGGTTTTAAGCAAGCACCAATATACAGATATTTAAGTGACCTGCACTCTTGCTTCTCACTTCTCTTATAATAGCCGGAGGAAAGGCGATGGAGAGCAGATGAAAAGGATAAACAACACCTTCAGTTTACAGATTTATTCCACGCAAGTTTCCCTTTCAAAGGGTGCAGGCACCCACTTTTTCTAACAATCGATTCTACTCTGCGCCTGGTAAGGATAGCACCTGCAAATGATGCTTTACAAACTGGTTGCTAGCCTTGGGGAACATCTTGATAACCATGGTTAACACAACAAAATTCCCATGTAGCCATGATTCCAAAATCAATTACAAGCCATGGTTTCTAGCACAAGTGACCCATGGTTAACGTGGGTTTTGTCAGTAATAATAACCATTAACATTTGTAGAAGCAACTCCCAGTTGCCCATGACCAACTCATGCGCATGGCGTCATATAAAAAAATAAATAATTCAATTCAAACCCCAGAGCTGGAAGAGGATGTTAGTGAGCCAAAAGTCCACAAATAAAGGTTTTAAAAGCTTTTTTCCTAAAAAACACACCCTTATGGGTTCCAAAATGGCATGTGGGAGCTCTCACTGCTGCTGCTGCTGCGCTACCCTGCTCAATAGCTGTTGGGCAGGAGGAAGGTGTGTTGCAGAGGGTTTGGACACACTGTTCCCTGCCCTTTCTGGAAATCTGGAAGCAAATGTATTGTATAAAAGAAAAAGAGCATGGAGAGCAGGTAAAAAGAGATGCTTAAGGAATGCTCCCCACTTTACGTGATTTTACTTATGCTTGTGGGGCCCCGGAATATAACCCCCTGCATAAGCGGAGAGTTGCCTGTATAGCATTTTACATTTATTATTGGGTTGCAGTCTTTACCAACAACCTTGTAAGTCAGTCTCATTATCCTCTCTATTGCAGATGAATAGGTTGACCCTGAGAGAAAGCCTGAGCTCTCATGGCAGAGAAGAGATTTAAATCAACCAGCTACCGGTACTTTCTTATTCATAGCTCTGTTCTTAGACACTACATCACACCAGCTCACATGTAACCTGAGGCCATATTTAACACCTGCATAGGAAGAGAGGAGGGATGTTACTCTACAAAGTGGGGAAGAAGAGCAGGGCAAAGGAAGCACTCTTTCCTGAGGCTGGTTGCTACTTTGCAAACCATAGTTTAGAGGGGCACATAATTACATTGCTTTGAGTTGCCTTTAATTACTACTACTACTACTACTACTAAGTCTACACTGAGTCGCCTTCTCTGCACTTTAAACCAGTGTTGGTTATTTTCCACCTATCCCAATATTTTATCTTTCCAGCCATCTGTTGACTTTGTGGTACTCCAACAACAAATAAATATCCATTTCATTAGAGGAGGAAAAGTGTCATTTTAAACCCACCCAAAATGCATAAGTCAATATTTTTAGGAAGGTTTGGGGGTGATCAAAGACGATGCAGCAAACTGTTCAACAAAGTGATTACTTAATGCACTTAAGCACTCCCAGGTCAACCTCGGTAAAAGGGAGATAAAGAATAGCTCATGAAAAAAATAGTGGTTGTTTAAAATTTCCTTCCTTCTCCCCCCCTGCCCCCAAACTGCTCCCCGCCAGCACAAGAAGTTTTAGAAACATGTTCTTCCCATGGAGTTTTGAATGCAGAATTATGAAATCCCAGCTGGCAGCTAAGCTCTTCTTTCCCAGGGAAAGAAAAGGCCAAATAAATATAGCAAGAAAGTTAATTTGCAGTGAAATTCAAAAGCTGCTTTTACCCATAAAAATAGCACACTGGAAATTTCTATAATTGCTGTAGGAAAGGAAAAAGGCAATCTCGCCGCACTTTTGTCTCAGCAGCACCCCAACAACTTAAGAATTATGCTTCATAATTGATGTCAGAATTACTCGGCTCCTCTGTGGCTATTGATGTGGCAGCCACAGGAGTTTCTGATAGACACTCCATTACAGAGTCAGGGCCACAGGGGCTATTTTTCAGACACAGGAGAGGGTGGTTTTATGGATCATTCATGCACCTGCAAAAAACACAAAATTGAGCCTGCATTCCTAAACACCTGGGACTTATGGCCTAGGATCCTCGTATCTACGGGACCGCCTCTCCTGGTATGTCCCACGGAGGACCTTATGGTCTTCAAACAAAAACATTTTTGAGGTCCCGGGCCACAGGGAGGTTAGGCTGGCCTCAACCAGAGCCAGGGCTTTTTTTGGCTGTGGCTCCAATCTGGTGGAATGCTCTGTCACAAGAGACTGGGGCCCTGCGGGACTTGACATCTTTCCGCAGGGCCTGCAAGACAGAGCTGTTCCACCAGGCCTTTGGCCAAGGCATAGTCTGACCCCCTCCTTTGGAAATCCTCACAGAACTCTAGCCCAATGGTTGCCATTAATTTGTTTTGAACTGATTTTATATTGAAATGATTTTAGAATGTTGTGTTATTTTACTGTTGTTAGCTTCTCTGAGCCTGGCTTCGGCTGGGGAGGGCGAGATATAAATAAAATTTTATTATTATTACGACGCATTGAACTGAGCAATAGACCCGTATAGGATGGCACTGTAAGGTCGCCTCTTGCATTGCTCACGAAAAACGCCCACTGTTGGGCTTCGTTTGACCTCTATAGTAAAAAAAAAAAGGGTGTAGGTGGCAAGAACAGCCCTTGCCATTTCAATTTGAAAAATGCTACAAAAGAGTTGCTCTCTGATAGTCATTGAAAACTGATGTTGTGCAGCTGTGGCTCATTTACGGTGCTTCTAGACACACACCTCCCCCCCTTGCATTATCCATATGATGCCATATGATGTCATCAAAATCCACATGATGTCATCAAAATGCCACCCTGTACCTTTTAAAAAATATTTAATCCAGATTTCATTTTAACGTGGAAAATCGGTAAGTGTACTTCTAATAGGAGCATCAAAGCAGATGTTGGTCATTACCCAGGCAGATTGCCATGAAATTGGGATAGCAGAATTTTTAAAATGTTTGATGTCTCCATGTGTTTTTATATTATGTTGGAAGCTGCTCAGCGTGGCTGCGGTAAGTCCATCAGATGGGCGGGGTATAAGTCATAAATAATTATTGTAGGAGTATCAGTTGGTCTTATTATCCAGACAACTGAAGGTCTCTCAATCTTTTTTCAGTCTCTCCCTCAAAAGTTGTGTTTTTTTGTGGTAGGGTATGATAAAGTGATTCAATGTAGTTTTACTCTCTACCATGAAATGTCGGGGGGGTGGTGGTGGAATCCTGAGATACCAGCAAATGCTGAATGACATCATAGAATTAAGGTAAAGGTAAAGGTACCCCTGCCCGTACGGGCCAGTCTTGACAGACTCTGGGGTTGTGCGCCCATCTCACTCAAGAGGCCAGGGGCCAGCGCTGTCCGGAGACACTTCCGGGTCACGTGGCCAGCGTGACATCGCTGCTCTGGCCAGAGCCAGAGCCGCACACGGAAACGCCGTTTACCTTCCCGCTAGTAAGCGGTCCCTATTTATCTACTTGCACCCGGAGGTGCTTTCGAACTGCTAGGTTGGCAGGCGCTGGGACCGAGCAGCGGGAGCGCACCCCGCCGCAGGGATTCGAACCGCCGACCTTTCGATCGGCAAGTCCTAGGCGCTGAGGCTTTAACCCACAGCGCCACCTGCGTCCCATCATAGAATTAGAATCATAGAATTGTAGATTTGGAAGGGATCCCGAGGGTCATCTAGTCCACCCCCCTGCAATGCAGGAATATGCAGCTGTCCCATACAGGGACTGAACCTGCAATCTTGGAGTTATAAGCACTCTAACCAACTGAGGTCTTGAAAATTTTTTGAAAAGAATAAGGTGATTATACAGTAAAGGGCAGATTTGGAAGCCCCATATCACAGCTAGTGTGAAGGTTCATTAGCTCACTTTTTTGTCGTGAGCGGGTTGTTATGCGTGTGGTGATATTTGGGTCTCCATCACCACATTCCTACTTTTATTTGCTCCTCGCCTGAGTGCCACCTAGCCATTTTGGGTTGTATCTTAAGTTCTACTCAAAGCTGACCCCTTGAAATAAATGCACCTATGTTAGCCATGACCCTCAATTCTAGTGGGTCAACCCTTGAGTAGGTCTAACATTAGCTAGGTCTACCCTTTGTTTCTGGCAACCCAAATGTTGTACACCTATTTCCACCAGTTGCCGCATGCTGTTGGAATGTCAACAACCAAGTTCTTTCAGGATCTCAACATGTGTCAGGGATTACCTTGGAGATTGTCACTGCAGTAGGTAAACAGAGAATGTCAGTATAGCTACATATCAAGCCTTGTGCAGGACTTCTGTATTAAATTTTAGAAAACGAAAACAAACCCAAATCAAAATGGATATGAATGTTGTAAGCACAAACCACTATTTCACCCATACTGAAGGATGCTGGGTAGAGCCCAGTAAATGGCTCTTTTGCCTATTTCTTGTGATTTATTTTTTTAGCTGCATGAGGACAGGTACAAAAAGATCTCTGCACATTCAGAGTGACGGAACAGGACAAGTGTTTAAAAAAAGTGATGGGATGGGGGAGTGGAGTTGTGTGTTATGGATTGATCCAACTGTAATAAACATTTCTGCAAGATTGTAGAGTTGCAAAGCTCATGAAAAAGAAAATTCATTTAAAATTTAAAGGTCAAAGCATCTGCCAGAGAAATCTGCTGTAGAATTTAGCCACTCTGTTGGCACCTTACCCCAGTGAGTAAGGAGATATGTTGAAGCATATATCCCCAAATCCTGGCCTTATTCTCTCACCGCTCCAGCCCCAAGTATGGGATAATGTACCGTACTTTATGTAGTCAGTTGCTGCTGCTGCACTCTTCTTTATATCATTTAATGGGATATTCAATATATTTTAAAAGTCATGGGGGTTTTTTTGTTTTGAAAAAATGGTAATAAACATTATTTACACATGATTTAAGCACCACCTCATTATTCATTGAGGTCAGTGGAATTAAATTATGTCATAAAATGTTATTGCAATCTGCTAAGGAATCCAGTCTCTCAAACGGGAACTTGATAATATATTATATTCACTTTGCTGTTGCACTTGAATGACTCATAGGGATAGTTCAATTACTTGGCTTATTAATGTGTTCCACTCCAAGATCAGCACGGCTGTTTCAACATGATGAGATGCCTATAAGTTCATTTGCCAAAAACAAGGTGCCATCAATGCAACTGGTGCTGTGCTTGCAACTTACAGCACAGTCCTATGCATGGTAGCTCAGAACCCCACTCCTCCTAGAGTGCCCTGGAGGAGCAGGTGACTGGTTGCCTAGCTAGAACCCTGAACAGGTGCTTTCTTGCTATGGGGCGATTATACATGGCAACATTTGAGGTTTCTGGTTGATTTTAAATGTCCCTTTCTACTGGCAGTAATAGTGATGTATGGAAGTGAAAGCTGGACTATAAAGAAGGCTGATCGCCGAAGAATTGATGCTTTTGAATCATGGTGCTGGAGGAGACTCTTGAGAGTCTCATGGACTGCAAGAAGATCAAACCTCTCCATTCTGAAGGAAATCAGCCCTGAGTGCTCACTGGAAGGACAGATCGTGAAGCTGAGGCTCCATTACTTTGGCCACCTCATGAGAAGAGAAGACTCCCTGGAAAAGACCCTGATGTTGGGAAAGATGGAGGGCACAAGGAGAAGGGGACGACAGAGGACAAGATGGCTGATAATGTGATACCAGCATGAGTTTGACCAAACTGCGGGAGGCAGTGGAGGACAGGAGTGCCTGGTGTGCTCTGGTCCATGGGGTCACGAACAGTCGGAGTGCCCTGCGCGACAGGCAGACATCCACAGCGTGGGCGGATAGCAGCCTGCTGCACGGAGCGCGGGGCGCGCTGAAGCAGCGTGCCCCGCGCTTCGGGCAGACATCGGCCAGCCCCACAAGCTGGGGAGACAGCGGGGAGGCGCAGCGCCACCATCCCGCTGTTCCCTGACCTGGGTTTTTTGGGGGGGAAATAAAGGAAATTATTTTTTCCTTTATTCCCCCCCAAAAAAAACTAGGTGCGCCCTATGGGACGGAGTGTCCTATGGGCCGAAAAATATGGTATATTGTAAACCGCCTTGGGTCATGTACTAGTTGGATGCAGAGGAATGGTGGGAGAAACCTGCTGAGGAACCCCTACGGGAAGAAGACTATGAGCCTGGGGATTGGTGGTGGGACAATGAAGAGGGAGATGACTGGGAAAATGAGGTGCCGGAAGCTGAGGAGGTCATGGGACAGGGAGCAGAGAAAGTTTGTGGTAGAAAGACATCCAGAATCAGATGCGGAAGCTGAATCAAGTGAGGGAGAGGACAGAGGCCAAGAGGCAGACATGAGTTGGGCTGGTGAAGAGCCACGAGTGTCTTCCCCTCCTGCTGCAACATGTTCCCCTACCCTCTTGTTTCCTGGAACCAGAAGAGGTATGAAGATGGTGGAGGAGAGATTGGTGACACAGAGGCGCAGTCTCTGGTTGCTTGGGAAAAAACCTGGAGAGGAGGGGCAGCTGTGGGGAGGTGGGGAACCTTCAATCTGAGCAACTGCTTCATGGGGGCAAGACCTACTGGAGATGAGTTGCTGTGCTCATTAGGCCTGACACTCCTGTGCCAATTCTGTTTTTGCTAACAAAGAGTTAACTTCAACTTGGAACAGTGTGATTTACACCCTGTGATCCTTAGACGAAGGGCGATAATAAGTAAAACGAATGAATGAATAAATATTCAACAAAGAAAAGGAATGGTTAAAATGTTTGTCCCTTGTTAAACTGATTAATTTGCTATGCTCCATGATGCTGATACAGCGCTTCTCTGCTCAAAGCCCAGTCAGTTAGAATTAGGCAGGCAGATGGAATCTTGCTATGGTGGTGTATCAAGAATGGGGAACCTGTGATGTCGCAGAAGCTGTTGGACTCCATCTCCCATCAGCCCCAGCCAGCATTGCCTGGGGCCAAACAGGATGTGAACTGTAGCCAACAGCATCTGGAGGGCCACAGGTACCCTATCCTAGTGAGGTTACCTAGGGTGGTTGTTGTAAGGATTAAAGAGCTAATATTTACTGAATCACATGGAACATTTTGAATTGCTGTATCAATATGCAGGCATTATTACGATGTGAATTTACGCTACAGAAATAAGCAGCAATTAATAAATGAGGCTACATTGCAAATTTAGTCTAAGTAAAGTGTCATTTATTAATGGTATGCCTTCACAGAGAATGGGGATGGTTATAGATGCCTGTTCAAGGATTAAGCTGTCATTTTCATTGTAGAAAAGATTATTGTCAGGCTGATCATTTATAATCTGCATATTTTCTTAGGATAAGTGATGACTGCTTGGCAGCGGGGGGTGGCTTAGCTTTTTATTGCAAGTTACTTGGTTTTGATGTTGTGCTGCGCATTTGCAATGCAGTTAAATGTCACCATCCCGCTGCAGAGTAGCCCTCTTCCCTTCTGTAAGCGCCTCAGCCCTTAACAGGCTTACAGAAGTGTAAGTAATTTTTAGAGACTGCGACAAGTTTCATAACGAGTTTGCTCTTTCAAAGTAACGTGAACCGACGTTGCACCAACAGAAAAGGGAGCTTTCTATTTCAATAGTCATTAAAAGAGAGTTTCATTAGCTGTTCCTGCAGCAAAAGACAGCCCCCGATGCTAAATGCCACTCTGTTTTCAGGAATTGTGTATGAACATGCTAGAAAGTGGCTGTTATATTCAGAAATGAAAGGTTGGCTGAAGCTGCTTTGAAGTGGGGGGAAAAAGCTTTGCATGTTTGGGGATGCTAGGGGAATACACACACACACACACACACACACACACACACAATCTTGCTTCCAGCATATGAGAGATACATGATAGATGGCATGAGATATTTTTGGAAGAACTGTTCCTGAAAGCAACCCAGCCATGAAACCTTTCCCTCAGACTGAATGACCTCTCAGTTCTCATGCAAATATAGCTTTATATAACAGATCCACAGGTCGGAGGTAGGATGGATTGGAGGGTGAGACAAATGCTAACAAAGTCACCTCCTCTTTGTCCTAGCACAGCCCCAGAACCCATAGATTCTGCAGAGCAGGTCCATCCCTCTTAGACAACACTTTCCAAGTGTTCAAAGCAGGTCACATGCATTAGCCTGGTGATCCTCACAATGTCCCTGCAAAGGAGGTCAGTATTGTTATGCTCTTCACAGTGCAAAAGTGTGTGCAGCTTAGCATCCAGTATTTCCCCTTTTTACATTTGTGAGGAACCTGAGAGCCTCCAGAAACTGGTGGGCTGCAACTCCCATCTTTCCTGATCACCTGCCAGAGCTGGCTGGAGCTGATGGGAATTGGAGACCATCAGTCCATGGAGACACATGCCTTAGTGGCAAGCGAAGGGCTACAGTGTGTGTCCTTCAACACTGCTTGGAAAAAAATACTAAACCCAAAACTACATGGGAAGAGCCATTGCCATGCTAACTGGAACAGGGACAGAGATGGCTTGGGAATTAGCTGCATCCTGGACTCCTTCCTTGACATATGATGTTACAGATCAGTGCAGTCCTGGCAGCTCAGTGGGCAGAGGTAATTCATATCAGATGGAACCAGTAATGGGCAAATGTTTCTTAAAATCTCTACCGTACTGAGAACGACTATTCAGGTTTACTTGCTTTTTGCAGATTACTGCATGTCTTCATGGACACCACATGGCAAAAGACTTTCACAAGTTTTTGCATTAAAACTCAGCCTCTAAATTTGCCCTTTACTGGTAGGACACACTGGTATATGTGGCATGAGTGCATGGAGAACGACACACAGGGTGGAAGAAGGTTGTTTTGTTCGAAGTGCCTACTGCACTTGCTGCTGCTGGTGGAAGCAACACTTGAGAGAGGGAGCATAGCTTAGCGGCAGAGCACATGCTTCAAAGGTAGGTGGTTGCAGGGTCAAATCATGGTGCCTTCCCTTAACAGGGTCAGATAACAGTGGATGGGAAAGTTCCTTCTCTGCTTGAGACCCTGCAGTGTCCAAAAGAACAAGCAGCCGATGAAGATAATTCTATGGACCTGGAATAAGACAAACTTCAGCTCATACTGAAAGACGCACGCTGCTCTTCAGCCTAGATTTCAAGTGGGAAGTGGGTTACCTCTTTAGCATGTGGGGCAACAGCTTAAGAAACACTGCCACTGTGAATGGTGCCCAGCGTAAAAGACTTAGGCCCCTGGGGATTTTTTTCAGCATGCAGCTAACATATTTTGCATATAGCTCCCTTGAATGTGATGGATTTCAACACATGTGGCTGATGGATAAGAGCTGTTCTGACAGCACCACTACTGCACTGCTCTCGCTCATTTAAATGGGGCTTTAATAGGAGAATCTCTGGTGCCTTGTTTATCTGGCTTTGCGGGCATCAAATTTTATACTCGCTCCTTCCCCCCTGTGTGACAAGGCAGTGGGTTCCATGCTGGCTAGGGCTCATGGGAGTTGGAGTCCAGCAACAACTAGAGGGCCACACACTCCTCATCTCTGTCTTTGGTTATGCACTCATCAAATATATATTTGGAGAAAAGCACAGCAAACACAGCAATTATTTCAAATTCTTATGAGGACTCTTTCATTAGATTCTGGGGTTAATATGTAAATATCTGGTTGGCAGAAAATATTTAGATCTCTTGCTCAAGAACATGTTTTTTGTTTTCTTTAATGCCTTTAATTGTTCTCTGACCTGATTATTTCCCCATATTTCTTGTATAAGGTTTTAATACGCAGCCTAAAATTTGACGCATGTGCTCCAAACTGGGGCACAAGTGTGTGCAAACAATACATAAGGTTCATTCAGTGCTCTCCTCTGCAATTGATTAACTGAGTGTCATCTGAATCATCAGGAGTCTCTTGCATGTATATGGGCCAAACGACTCATGACACTAAATGTATAGTTTAATGAATGGCTTTAAAAATACAAACAGCAGCATTTGGGCCCCCTGATCAGAAATGGGTCTGTGGGGAGCCGGGAGTAGTAGTTTAAGCTTCCACCCAATCCTGACTAAAACCAATCTGCCCCAAGCTGCTCTGTGCACAAAGGGAAGGTCTTATTGGTAGGAGGAAGGTTAATTCTCCTTGCTACCCTTCTGATTTGGCTCCCCAGAACCTACTGCTATGTGCATTTTTACAAAATGACTCATAGATCAAGTAATATGCTCCTTACAATTTAACTAAGGCTACTTAGAAGTAAATGGACTAAGGTTGCAAGCAGCCCATTACATATTCTGGAATAACCCGCTTGGTTCTAAAATAATTGTTTTGCAAATAAATGGGTTGATAATTGTTAACTAAATCTTCCTCCTACAATCTGTGTTACAAATTGCATAGACACACAGTCCAGATGGAAAATCCTGGACTGTTGCCAGGTCTCTTGGGATCCCCCGCGCCCCGCACAGCAGAGTACGATGGCATGAAAAACATTGGCAAGGCACAAAATTATTATGACTATATTTGCGTTTTTGGTGTTGCTTCTTTCTTTTTTTTACCTGGCACTGAAGTCCCCAATGCAACGAACACAACTGCAGTCACAGAATCCTTCAGCCCAATGGTGCAGCCAAAATGGGACGCCAAGTCCCCGATGAACGCAGTCAGAAGGCCGATCATTAAGATGGACACAACAAAACAAGCCCAACCATTCCAGTAGTCCGTAGGGGGGACAAAGGCAAAAAGGACCTTCCAGAAGACGGTCAGAAAGTGCATCACATAGTCAAAGCAGGAGGGCAGCTTCTCTTCCCCACATTCGTCGTCGTCATCGTCCTCTCCTGGATAAATGAGCAACAATGTGGGAAGAGAGAGGCGTCAGTGTAAAACTGGCTTTTCTAGTCACTTGCAGCTGGCGTACACTACCATCCCATTGATGCTGGATGCTCCACAGATAGCAGTCTTCCCCAACCTGGTCCCTGTAGACTACATCTCCCAACTGGCCATGGTGGCTGGGGGTGATGGGAGTTGTAGTTGAAAGCACCTGGAAGCTGGGGGATGCTGTTAAATACCACGGTTGGAAAAGGTGCCAGAGGTACCAACTGGAGTGGACAGAACTGGCTTAGACAGAGCAATGATATGAGTCCACATAAGGTGGTTTTATATATTCATATGCTTTATTATTATTTCTGCCCGTGGCGCTTATGGCCTGAACCACTTTGGTTGACGGTGCGACAGGATTTCCAAATGGCACACTGCCTCACTACCCACAGCGCACACCTGGTCCACCCCAAAGCTGTTGGTACACAAAAATCCACATGTTGTTGTTGCTGTAATGAGGCAGACAAATAAGGTGGTTTCTTTGCATTATGTTCACTGTCCATCACCTCAACATTTCACAGAATCAGGATAATTATGATTATGTTTAAAATAAGAGGTTCTGCAGAGGCACATATGCAAGGCTGGTTTTTCAAACAGGGCTGTCAATCCACTAGATATATTCTTTTAATTCATTAACTGAATATATATATATATATATATATATATATATATATATATATATTTGCTTTCGTAGATTTTCACGGGTACTGGAATGCAGGTTTTGGTGTCCTCGGGTGTCTTCCCGTGTAAAAGTTGGGGTGTCTAGGCGACGTTTCGACGAGGTCTCACTCGTCATCTTCAGGCTGGTGCTTTCGGCTTCTTGTTACTGGAACAGAGCGGGATCTCAATGTTTGAGTTCCTATAAATACTGTAGAGGGGGTGTGGTGTCTAGCCTCCAATGTTCTGGGCAGAGAGGAAGTTCCCAGGCTAGTGTGCCTTTTCTTCTTTTGTTCCTTAATTACTTGAGAGATACCTTGAGTGATTTCTTGAGTGATATCCTGAGTACCACTTAGGTGGGTCATTAGGTGTGGATTAGTTGCTAAAGTCTTTGTGTCTTGACCTCTTGAACTTTGTGAAGAGTTTTCCTGAGAAGATGGCTGTATTGCACTTAGTTGTGCTTTGGCTTGGCTTCGTGTATAGGGGCGAGCTGTGGTTTTGTGGCTTGTGTCAGTCAGATCTGTGTAGGGATTGCAGGGGGGTGCAGCATCCGGAGGTGCCACCATGGATTGGCTACTGGATGGTGTCAGTAATTCATCTGTGGAGAGGGTCTGGGTTTGGGTCTGGTGTGGTTGATTGGTGTTGGCGTTCTGTGTGCCTCTGGATCTGGTGTCAGTTTTTGTGGGGAGGGCTAATTTCCAGATGTCTGGCAAGCGGGATGTGTCGTCACGCTTGTTCATGTTGTGAGGGTGTTTCTCTATCTCGATGGCTTCCATGATTATTCTCTTGTGGTGATGTTCCGTGTTAAAGAGCAATTTGGAATCTGCAAAATTAATTTCGTGTCCTGTTTCTTTCATGTGTTGGAAAAGAGAGGAAGTTTTTTCTTCTTTTTTGACGGCATTCTTGTGTTCTGCGATACGTGCATTTATTCGTCTGTTTGTTTGTCCAATGTACGTGGCTGGGCAGACTTTGCAGGGTATTTCATAGATCCCTTGGTTTTCCAACTGGATTTTATCCTTGGGGTTTCTGAGGATATTGGCTATTTTTTGGTTGGTGCAATACAGCCATCTTCTCAGGAAAACTCTTCACAAAGTTCAAGAGGTCAAGACACAAAGACTTTAGCAACTAATCCACACCTAATGACCCACCTAAGTGGTACTCAGGATATCACTCAAGAAATCACTCAAGGTATCTCTCAAGTAATTAAGGAACAAAAGAAGAAAAGGCACACTAGCCTGGGAACTTCCTCTCTGCCCAGAACATTGGAGGCTAGACACCACACCCCCTCTACAGTATTTATAGGAACTCAAACATTGAGATCCCGCTCTGTTCCAGTAACAAGAAGCCGAAAGCACCAGCCTGAAGATGACGAGTGAGACCTCGTCGAAACGTCGCCTAGACACCCCAACTTTTACACGGGAAGACACCCGAGGACACCAAAACCTGCATTCCTGTACCCGTGAAAATCTACGAAAGCATATATATATATATATAAATATTAAGCACAGCCTTACCATAGGTGCCTTTTTAACAAACTGAAGGAAGGTAGCATGCAGCTTAATAAACAAAGGTTATCACTCATGGTTAGAAGGAAAGGCCATCTTGAATATTTTAATTTTCAGTTCATATTGCATAAAGCATGGCTTTAACTCACAACCCACAGATGAAAATTGTGCCCTCGTGATCAATCATCTAATGCTTTATCTCTATTTATTTTTCGTGTGTTTTGCATTATTTTGCACATCTCTATTCCCCCGCTTCACTTGAAATCTCAGGTCAAAGTAAACCATAGTTAATGGTATACTATGAATGTGCGCTCATGTTTCGCTCCTCCCCACTAGCATATAGTGGGAACAAACTATGAATCCTAGCTTAGCATTACATCCCAAATGGGGATTATTGTATGTTTTGCTCCAATAAAATAGGATCAAGAACAAACCTTGACTGTAGACTGTGGTTTCTTGGATCAAAAAACCCCATGATGCCTGATTTGAATGCAAAGCAAAACTAGGAATCATAATTTGTTTCTCTGCAGCACAGGCAGGTAGTAGTGAAGTGGGCGCAATGGTTTATGGTTTTATTTTGATTTTTGAATGTGGCCATTTTTTGGCTTTTCAATTTAATTTTTGTTAATAACGGTTGGTACTGTTTTATTAAACGATCCATCAGCAATGAGAAAACCATACATGCAATGGAAACACAAAGTAGAACACACCCCACGCCGTCACACACCTCCCAAGCCAAAATTTTCCCCTCACCCCCAGTTAACCAGCCTACCACCTGAAATTGTAAAGAGGTAAAGGAAGTAAGAGCAGAGAAGGAGCAATAAAAGGAGAGAGAAAAGAACAAAACACACAAACAAACAAACAAACAAACAAACAAACAAACAAACACGTTACTCACTCTTCTTGGATGGTTCTGCAGAGGAGCAATAGGTAAAATTCAACTGTTAAATATCCCAAAGAGTTTTTAAAGCTCCATTAAATTCATTGCACTTCTTAGCAGTGTCCCAATTACAAACACATCTTTCTTTCCCTTGCTGGTTGGTGTAGCAGAGCATGAACCCAGTTAGAGATGGATGAACCTGTCAATTACGGTTTCTTTCAGTCTCTCTGCTTTCCTCTCTTAAGTTCAGTTTGCCCCATTTCTGCACTTATTTGCAGATATTTTTAAAAGAGCCCTCATGAAAATCTGTCAGCATTTTAGTATTTTCTCTCTGAATGGACACATTTTGAATGCAATTTTGTCTCATATAGACTTTTTTTTGTAAGCAATTTTCCTTAATGCAATGCACTTTTAAATATTATTTTCATTGAGACATGTATTGTTATGCACACTTTCCTCTAATATACATTTTTTAATTGAAGTGCTCTGATTGACGGATATTTCAGTTCATGTGTTGTTTCAGGAAGTCTGAAGTGGGCATTAAAAATGTCAGCTGAACAGAGTGTCTCCCTCATCCCTAGACCCAAAACACCTGTTTTATTTAAAAGTGTGCAAATGAATAAGGTGTGAGGAATCACAGTTAAATATAACTATCAAGTTAAGGCATGAAGTGATTTAGACCATAGAACTATATTGCTAGACTCAGATCACTCCCCCCTCACCACCGGTGAAGAAGTTGGCTAACACGTCTGGTCAGAAGTATTACTCTGTATTTTGTAACCTTGTGTTCTTCTTGCTGCTGCATAGAATAACACATGAATCTGAACTTTGGAGTTTGCAAGTAAAGCATTTACGACTTACTAATGGTGTGATCTGTTTATTTCGAGAGGGGGAGTGCTGTAAGTGAACTAAACAGGGTATTTAAAGGGTCTAACAACCTCTGTTTCCAACACGTCATTTTCGCTGCACATTTTGTGACTTTTAAACTCTGCTGGGGCTCTCTTACTGGAGAGTGTGTTTAGCCCCATGGTTTGGATTTAGGGATCCAGCCAATTCTTTTATTAATTACACCACACAGGTAATATATATCTATCTCCCCCCCCCCCAATAATGTTCCTGCTCTGAGAACTGGTGATTATGGGAGGAGAAGCTGAGGATGAGCAACAGCAATGGGTGCTGTACCCTATGACTTCTGTATCAAACTTGGAGAAACACACTGCCCCACTCTATTGAGCTTAACTCTGGAGAGGAAAGGTATGTTGGGCTGATTGTAATGAAGATGCTTCCAGAGTAGGCCTCACTGCTTAAAAAAATATTATACAAACCTTACACCTCTACATGTGACAGTGGAGAAGCCTGTCTTTTTAAATGCAGAAGTGCCCCAGGGAACGGGGTCCTAGCATGACTGAAGAGCAAAGACTGCTTAGGGGGTGGGATGTCTCTCTGACCCCACGAGCACCTCTTCCCAACTGCTCCCATGTAATTTTCTTCCAGCTGAACCCACTTTGCTATAGTTCTCTGCAAGTTGCTATATTTCCTTATTTGCCCCACATAATGTCTGAAAATGGGGCTTAGCGGAGTGGCCATTCTGTCCTCGCACCAATGACTATTTCTCCAGTCTCTCTGCCTGACCCACAAGGCCAACTGTTACAGAACATTTTTACTTTCCCCCCGTTTGTGTCAAGCAGGTGCAATGATTGCTCTTGATGCATTGTAGAGCACCAGCTTATATAATCTTACAAAAAGGGAGGAGGAGGAGGAGCACACTGGACAGCTGTTAAAGCCTGGAGCATTCAGGTGCCCTCGCTGTGTGGCTGCCACATTTTCTCAGTAGGGTAATGATCCGTTTTATTGCGAAGAAAGGAAAATGCCACTCTGTTTTCCCCTTAATGTAGTGGTGCTTGCAGTGCAGAAAGAAACCCGCACCTCGCCAAACACACACAACATAAATCCTTTCTTCCTGGTTCCTGACAATAGTCAACAGATCTCCAACCGTTCACTCTCAATATACTCTGGAATAGCCAGAAATAATGTTGTTGTGTTGGGAGGGCTTTGTAAGCCAACAGAGAATGGCAAAATCCCACAAACAGGGAAGATTAAGAGTATAATTCTATGCAGGCTACTCGGAAGGAAAGTAGGATTTACTTCCAGATAAATATGTATAGGTAGACATCATCGGAATCCCATAATTGTGTTTGGGGAATTCATAGGCGGGAATTAGAGGTTGGTATGTTTAATCCATCACCTGCCTGCTAATTCTTCCCCACCACGACTCTCCCCCAGTGATTTCCCCCCCCCCCAGCTGATTATGATCTCATAAATATGCTTGGCTGAGGGGTGGGGACTAACCGGGGTGGGGTGGGGTTAGCTTAGGATTGTGGGGAAGAATGGTTAATTGGCGAAAAAGAGTTTAATAATTTTTTATTTTTTTATTTTTATTATTTGTATCCCACCCATCTGACTGGATTGCCTCAGCTACTATAAAAACATGGTCAAACATTAAACATTCAAAACTTCCCTATACAGGGCTGCCTTCAGATATCTTCTAAAGCGTGTATAGTTACTTATCTCCCTGACATCTTCTTTCCTTGGGAGGGCATTCCTCAGGGTGGGCGCCACTACCGAGAAGGCCCTCTGCCTGGTTCCCTGTAACCTCACTTCTCGTGGTGAGGGAACCACCAGAAGGCCCTTGGAGCTGGATCTCAGTGTCCCAACCAGGGGTCAGCAACATTTTTTAGCAGGGGGCCGGTCCACTGTCCCTCAGACATGTGGTGGGCCGGACTATATTTTGAAAAAAAATATGAACGAATTCCTGTGCCCCACAAATAACCCAGAGATGCATTTGAAATAAAAGCGCACATTCTACTCATGCAAAAACACCAGGCAGGCCCCACAGATAACCCAGGGATGCATTTTAAATAAAAGGACACATTCTACTCATGTATAAACATGCTGATTCCCGGACCGTCCGTGGGCCGGGTTGAGAAGGCAATTGGGCCGCATCCGGACCCCGGGCCTTAGGTTGCTTACCCCTGGTCTAGGCTGAACGACAGTTTAAGTGCCACCTCACTCTGCATTATTTGCATTACGATAAACCAGCAGACGCCCTAACAGTTAGGTAATCTATGAATTTTTAGCAATCATTTAACCCATCTCTTGAATAATTTTAACACATGTCCTATGCATGAGGGGGTCACAAGAGGCTGAAATGCATGACAACCCCAATGAGAGGGATGGGAGAACTGCGAAGCAAAAATCACAACGAATGCTGCTTGGCACACCATGCATGTGAGGATTATGCACGAAGGCAATAGTTTGCTAGCATGGTTTCAAAATTTTCAGATTTTCATATGTTCTGGGATTATGACGTTTCCGGCTATCACAGAGCTTGCTGTGGGTGGTGGTGGCAAGAGGTCCTTTAAAGTGCTTTAAGTACTTTTGAAAGCACTAAGATTTCAAGCACTTACCAAGAAAAAAACCTCCCAAACCCTGCATGAACACAACCACCTTTGTATGAATAAGCATAGTCACCCTCCCAGCTCACCTTGGAAATCTTTTGATGCTTAATTCTGTCAAAGTACATTATGGAGAGAGATGAGGGACCAGGACAACAAAAATCCATTAGGGGAATCAAGCACCAAGCTATTACGAGCCATTTATTGTTTAGGTTAATATTAAAAGAACTTAGTTCAGTGGCTCCCTGGGCATTAAGAAACAAAAGGCTGATGGAAATGGCTAGATACCGAATTCAGCACAACGCTCCTTCCTTTGAAGTGAGTTCTGCAAGCAAAAGACATGGCTGAAAATGCTACGAAAGCAAAGGACTGTTCCATGAAGAGGATGAGGGACTTTCCCCTTGAGTGACTATTGGGCTCATTTTAACATACTTGTGAAATTTCTTGCTTCCTGCTAGCTGAGTAAACATTACAGAGAACCAAGCTTGTGAAAAGCAGACTCACCGGGATGAAATCTATTATTACTGCTACTAGTAACGAATAATTCATTTCCATAATGCCTTTTAAGGTCCAAAGAACCTCTGATGGAGCTACTCATAAGAATGAAACAACAGCTGGTGCAAAAAGTAAAATCCTAACCAGCCAAAAACAGGGCCCAGATAAACCACTGGAGGCCTTACAAAACAATATACACGTTTGCCCATCTCCTGAAGGCTATTGGGGAGGAGCTTAGAAGGCTCCCCTGGGCAAGGAGTTCTAATATCTTATCCTTGGCTCATTAGAAAACTCTGCAAAATGCTGCAGTGTGGAGTTCAGGATTCTACCCAACCAGCCATTATTTCTTCCAGGATACTCCATTCCACCCTCCCTTCCACAACAGTCAGTCAGCATTCCATGGCTACTGAGCATGCTCAGTCTTCCATGAGCATTTTTTTGTTTCGGATTTTAACTCCCCCCACCTTTTAGGTTCTCGCTTTGTTAAACTTCCGCAAACCTTGCAGTTCCCTCAAGCATGTGGGTGCCTCCTTGTTTTCTCCCAGTGGTCTCTTTTCAGTTTTATCACCATCATAAGTCAGCCCCTGAATTCGCAATTAGTATACATGAATGATGGTGAAGGTAGCCAAGCATTGGACAGTATGGCAGAGTGGCTAGAGCTCTGCTTGGACACAGGCCCTGTAGCATCTTTCAGCATCCTCAATCCAGGTGTAACTAAAGCTTAAGCTTAAGTATGTGTAACTCCATTTGCTCATGTTCCCCTCTGGCTAACCTTGACTCTTTCTCCCTTCTATGCCCCATTGTCTAAAAGCAGTTCCAGACTGTCACTGTTTTTTGGGTGGGATCAGGGTTGGCTGAAGACATCTTGATTCCTGAGGTGAACCACAAAATGGTGGTCCCCCAGTGAGGAAAGAAGGAATGAGTGAAGAGCCACACCAGGGAAATAAAGCTCTACATTGGGATCTGCTGTCCCTGTGGCTTCTGCTGCCCAAGGCAGTTGTCTCACCTTGCCTCATGAGTTGGCTGGCTCTGGGTGGGATTCAGTTACATACCACCAAATTTGGGCTGCACAGCTGAAGTTGATTTGGATCTCTTGTGCAACAAGCCCGCTCTCCCCTGCCCACTACAAAAGACTCTTTGCAATAAGGAAAGTGATGCGAAAATAAACTGGAAAGTGCAGAATTAGGTTTGCTTGGCACAAGGTCGTCTAACGTCCCTGTAAACAAATCAGGATGAATGCTCAACAAGTACCTGATGGCATTTAATCTCCCCACAAACAAGTCGGGATGAATGTTCAATAAACAAGTCAACTGGAAGTGACCAAAGTTTTTGTTATAAACTCTCTGGGTATAGGCCCATGGGACTGGGTTTTTGTTTAAGGAATTCTGTAATGTGCCCTGTAAATTGATGGTTCTGGATTAGTAAGTCATAGCAATCATCGCTTGTATGCATTTTTATTCACTATCTGCTTCAACTCACCCAACCCTCTTTCTCCATTCTTCTCTTACTGTTCAGAAACGAAAAGTACCAATGACACTAGTTAACTTGGGTTGGAGCACCACACTCTAATTGAAGACTAATGGAGCACAGCAACATTGACATAAAAAGAACCCGCAAGTGTGTTCAGTTTTCAATTCGTGTAGGTGATGGGTCTCTGGAAGCCTGAGAATAGACAGTTTATAGAACCAGCTCCGACATATTTCCACCCTGCTCTGACTCAGGAGTCCCCTGCTCATCTGAATTCTCCTTTAATCAGCAAGAATGTTAGTCTGACGGAACAAGAGGCAAGTTTTTAACCTGTTGCCCTAGTCAAGGTCAGTCTATTGGGAGTCAGGTATGTGGTATAAGTACTCCTCTCCATCACCATATGCTCCTGCTTCTAGCTCGTCACTTGAAACAGCCATTTGACAAGCCGTCTCGATAGATACTGCTGCAGAATATGCTGACATTTCTAATGAAGCCCCAGGGACCAATAACACTGACTTTCTCAAGGTGGCACTGATAGAATGTTTCTCTGGTTACAGGAAAAGCATTCCGAACCACTGAGACTGCAAAGCCAATCCAGAAAATGGCCTTCATGTGTCAGAGTTTCATTACAGAGTAATAGATAAAGCACAGGATAAGCAATTAAGGACTTCATATGGGAGACAAAACTGATCTGATCATGCCCTCTTTGGGAAAAAAATGTGCAGTGCTAACTCTTGACAACTTTCCCTTTACATTTGAAGTCAATTAGAGCCGTTCTGTTGATTGGCTAGAATGGGGCATAAATGAATTACGTAGCCAGGGGAAAGGTTACCGTAACTTCTGTCACAGAGCTTCAGCATGCTGATGACAACGTAGTGTGCATATGCTCAGAGGATGACCTCCAAACCATCCTAAATCTCTTTGCAGAAGCTTATGAAAAGCTTGGCCTATCACTCAACATCCAAAAAAAAGACAAAGTGTTGCACCAACAAGTACAAAATAACCCCTCTGCAGTGCCACAAATCCAACTCAATGGTGTAATGTTGGAAAATGTCAATCATTTCTCCTACCCAGGCAGTTATCTTTCCACAAGGGCCAACATTGATGCCAAAACCCAGCATCGAGCTCTGTGAGTGCGGCTTTCTCCCGATTGAAGTGCAGAGTGTTTGAGGACTGGGACATTCACAGGGAAACCAAAATGCTTGTTTACAAAGCTATTGTACTACCAACCTTACTATATGCTTGTGAAACATGGACCACTTATAAACACCATCTCCAACTCCTCAAAAGATTCTATCAACGGTGTCTCTGAAAAATTTTACACATCACTTAGGAAGACAGGCAAACTAATATCAGTGTACTGGAAGAAGCAAAGATCACCAGCAAAACCACTAGTACTCAATAGTTTGGAAGCAGGAAGGAAATCGTTGCAACACAGACTCCACATTGGTACTATTGTTCAGTCACTACCTGCATCAGTGAATTGAGCAAGTTTTTAATGGAGACCAAATTACATGTTATATGGGAACTGCATGACTGGATCCTCTGGCTAGTGGAATAACTATGGGCAGGTGGTGGGGAGGCGCTGCCAATTTTCTCACAGTAATGGTTACGGGGGAGAAGTTATTTAAACTTGGGCAAAAAAAATGAGAGGCACAAATACAAGATGGGTGACACCTGGCTTGAGAGCAGTACATGTGAAAAGGATCTAGGAGTCTTGGTTGACCACAAACTTGACATGAGCCAACAGTGTGACGCGGCAGCTAAAAAAGCCAATGCAATTCTGGGCTGCATCAATAGGAGTATAGCATCTAGATCAAGGGAAGGAATAGTGCCACTCTGTATTCTGCTCTGGTCAGACCTCACCTGGAGTACTGTGTCCAGTTCTGGGCACCACAGTTCAAGAAGGACACTGACAAACTGGAACGTGTCCAGAGGAGGGCAACCAAAATGGTCAAAGGCCTGGAAACGATGCCTTATGAGGAATGGCTAAGGGAGCTGGGCATGTTTAGCCTGGAGAAGAGGAGGTTAAGGGGTGATATGATAGCCATGTTCAAATATATAAAAGGATGCCACATACAGGAGGGAGAAAGGTTGATTTCTGCTGCTCCAGAGAAGCGGACACGGAGCAATGGATCCAAACTACAAGAAAGAAGATTCCACCTAAACATTAGGAAGAACTTCCTGACAGTAAGAGCTGTTCAACAGTGGAATTTGCTGCCAAGGAGTGTGGTAGAGTCTCCTTCTCTGGAGGTTTTTAAGCAGAGGCTTGACAACCATATGTCAGGAGTGCTCTGATGGTGTTTTCTGCTTGGCAGGGGGTTGGACTCGATGGCCCTTGTGGTCTCTTCCAACTCTATGATTCTATGATTCTAAACCTCCTACCCATTTCAATTCCTGATCTAAATTGCTCCTCACCCAAATGGCGCTGGCAGTCTCTGCAGAGGTCTGCAGAGAAAGAAGTGAACTATGGCCGTTTGCTCATTTTGCTCATGTGTTTAAGATTCCCCAACTTAATCCATTCTGGGAGTCCATTCAACTCCCGAAACGGTTCAAAAACCAAGGCACGACTTCTGATTGGCTGCAGGAGCTTCCTGCACTCATTCAGAAACAGCGGAAGCCATGTCAGATGTCCGGCTTCCTAAAAACATTCGCAAACCGGAACACACATTTTGGGGTTTGTTGTGTTTGGGAGCCAATTTGTTCGGGAGCCAAGCCGTTTGGGAACCAAGGTACCACTGTATGCTCAACCTGTATAACTGCAAATAAACTAGATATTCCAGTGACCCAAGATAAGTGATGATATCTTATCATTTGGGAGAACTGGGTGAGCCTGAGGATAAGAGAAAAACCCTCCTGGATCTAGTCTAGTGTCCTGCTCTCACAGTGGCCAACCAGATGCCTATGGGAAGCCTGCAAACAGGACACGGGGCCAACAATGGAATTTCCCTGACAGTACCTTGGGGCAGTGGTGTGGGAACTGTCCTTGCGGTGCTGAGCCACTGAACATTGTATCAGCAGCATGACCCGACGTAACAGATTAGCAGCTCTCCCACTATAGGTGTACGAAGGATTCCATTTTGTCGAAGGATAACCCAGACAAAGTGTTTACAGGGCTAATAGTCACAGGCCAGATTCTTTTTGAAGCAGGGAGAGCCTTCTATTTCCCCGGCGCGTGTTGGAGGCTGACACCATGTATATAAATTTAAATTTCTCAGAGCAGAGTTGAATGAACAACTCAGATACAGGAGACTTTGGAACAGGGGGGGACCCCCCTCCCCCGAGCTTGCTGTTTAAAAATGAAATAAGTTGTGAACTTTATCAAGATTATTTAAATTATATTTAACAAAAGACCAGATAAAGGGCATATTAAAGAGTTGTCTTTGAAAGAAAGGAATGCTATTAGCTTAGGATCTTCAGCTGTCATTCTGGCACAAAGGAAACAGTGAGATAGAGTCATTTCTCCAGGGCTCCGTCATCAATGAAAAATGGCTGAGTAACTAACTTCTACCAGATTAGAAAACCCCATTTCCTCTTTTAAGATAGCTCTTCCAGTTCTAACTGTGATCCAGCGAAATGCAGCCTAATCTTGCTGGACCACCCACATATTATGGGCTGTGAAAAGTCTAGAAATAGGGACTAATAAACTTTTCAGTAAGATACTGGGCAAGTTGCAGGCTGCTGTTCAGCTTTATGCAGGGCAATATTAACTGATTATATTTTTGCTTTTAACATACACACAGGGGCCATGCAACAGCAGATGGTCTGGTGGGGTGCCACTGCTCATCTGACCTCCAGGTGGTCATGTTGCTGTTTTTTACCGGAAAGCAGAAAGGCAAGCAGGTGATAGGTTGGCAGAGTGCAAATGCCTTGCTGGGAGTTCCAGATTGGCTCCACCAGTGCAACTGCACGGTGCTGACCTCTCCAAGGCCCCATCTCTCCCTCACTACCTCCCAGTAGAGAGCCAGTATGGTGTGGTGGTTAAGAGCGGTAGTCTCGTAATCTGGGGAACTGGGTTCGCGTCTCCGCTCCTCCACATGCAGCTGCTGAGTGACCTTGAGCCAGTCACACTTCTTTGAAGTCTCTCAGCCCCACTCACCCCACAGAGTGTTTGTTGTGGGGGAGGAAGGGAAAGGAGAATGTTAGCCGCTTTGAGACTCCTTAAAGGGAGTGAAAGGCGGGATATCAAATCCAAACTCTTCTTCTTCTTCTTCAGTACGCAGCAGTGACATGACCAACTGGCGGTCAAGTGAGCACCACTCCTGTCCACTATTGGGGCCATGGTATACATCACCGCTTGGAATATTTGGACCAGCTGTATTGGCTTTATATACAACAGAGGCTAAGAATAGCGAAGTCCCGGCATCCTGTTTCCCACAATTGCTATCCGAGTACCTCTGGAGCCACCTTCTCCCACAGAGGGGGAAAAAAAAAAGGACCACACATTTCCGTTGCACACACTTTTTGCACGTAACACTTGTTTTGTCTCTGAGAAAAAGCAATGTTGCAGCACAAAAACCACGCCAGCAAGCGAATCTAAAGAGCGGTTCTCCAAGACGAACAGTTGACAGTTTGCTAAAGCGTCGTCTCCTCCCCTGCCATGGCAAATAGGTTCATTGGAAATGTGTGTTTCTCATTGGGTGCAATTCTAGCCTTTAACTGAAGGAAGTCACAAGGGAGTGGAAAGAACATCTGGAGGTTGGAGAGGCAGCTTCCTAGCTCCACTATCTCAAGCATAGCAGGCTTAATTTTGGGGAAAGGGGGGGGGGCGGCAAAGCTTCCTTCAGACATGCTCAATTCTCAGTAGCATTAAGGGGCAAGGAAGAGCCTGAGAAATATCGGAGAGCCAATATATGCTCCAGATGCACGGAAGGACTCCGCGACTTAAAAGCACTCTAGGATTAGAGATAAGATCTGTCCTTTTTGTTGTTTATTCAGCACAGGTCATGCAATAAATCCTCCAAATGCAGCCTAGTTAAAATAAATGAAGTTATTTCCCACCACCCCACTCCCTAGATGCAATCCAGGCAAGTGTGTGTGTATATCACAGGCTCAAATGCAGACGGAGGTTGTTGCTTGGCTGGGAAAGTTTCTGACACTCACTTTGTCTTTGCACTTGGCTGCTTTTGGAATGAACATTGGAAAAGTGACAGAAGATAAAACGCTGTCATTTGATTTATCACTCTCTTATCTCCGTGGTCAAATGATTGCTGAGCCGTTCTTTTTCGGCCTGCCACTTCTGGAATGGCAGGAACTCGGCCTTGAGGAGCATGGCCGGCAGCCCGCAGGGGAATTCTACTCTGAGGCATGCGGGAGAGGAGGAGGAACATCTGTCTGTGACCATAGCAGGGTTTGAGGAGGGCAGGAAGGTGATTGCAGCAGACCCAGCTAATGTCTCCTTCAAGCAAACGTTTCCCAAATCATGTATTGCGAGAAAGCTGTTAAGCGTGTAACAGGAGAAATGGCCTTATCTCTAGTCTTTCCTGGAAGCATGGAAAACTGGCCTAGAAACTCATTTATGAGTGGTTGTGTTTACATTAAAGTGAAGGAAATGTACTGTTCATACGCTCATGGCATATTCTCATTCATATTTTTGCTCTTTCTCTTAAGCTGGAAGTTAGACTAGATGGACCTTTGGTACCACCCAGAAAGGCAATTCTTATGTTCTTAGTATTTTTCAGCTAGTATGCTGCAGGGTGTTTTTTGTTTTTTTAAAAAAAACATTTAGTTTCTAGTACAACTGCCACGTGAGCTACTTTGGCAGAGTGGAACTCTGGCACAAAGATAATTTGAAGTCACTTGTTACTGTATTGCACAAGCGCACAAGTCCCATAAGAGATTTTGCTTTTAAAGGTCAGTTTTGTAAGATCCATCCCAAGAGACAGTCTACTTATTCTGGCAAAACTAGATACAGTAGAAAAACAAAAAGCATCAAAACTGGGTGAAGTCTGGAAGGACTGTACTTGCAGCCAAAGCAAAAGCTTCTGTGCAAATTGCAACAGGGAATCTTGAAGTGGGCACACACCCACAGAGAGACTATTTTTCTGTTGTCAAAGCTTCCATAAAAGCCAGAGAATCAAGCCAAACTTACATCAGCTCATGAACAGGACTGTGTTGGTGCTATAGCTGCATGCAGAACCGAATCAAGTTTTTTTTATACTTTTGTGATTATAGATACCAGGCATAGGCAAACTCTGCCCTCCAGATGTTTTGGGACTACAACTCCCATCATCCCTGACCACTGGTCCTGTTAGGTAGGGATGATGGGAGATGGAGTCCCAAAAACATCTGGAGGGCCGAGTTTGCCAATGCCTGATAGATACTATGGGTGGAATGCAGCATAAGTGGTGTGTTTGTGAGTGGAACAAAGCCTGTGCATGCATGCAAGAAGACTTTTCGACCCTCTCCTCCCACCCCACATCTCTTAAAGCTTCTCTCCCAACACTCCAGAGCAGATTTAGGGGGAACCAATGGGGAAGATGGGGGGAGGAGGAGGAAGAGGAAGTCCTGTTGTGTGAGTGAACTTTATTCTGCACACACAACTTTGTTGCATTCTGCCCCGATATCTTCTCAAATATATATCCTGTCTTCCTTCCATAAGGGAATGAACTCACAGTGGAATGTGTGGGGCTCCCAAGTGCCCCCCCCCAGCCTGCTAAGTATCAGCAAATTTGCTGTATCATGTGCTTTCAAACCAGAAAGAAGAAAGGCACCATACAGCCAACAGTGTGAGACCCACTGGTGCAAAAATACTCTGAGCGCATTAGCACCTATTTTGAAGTTAGGATCCTACACCCAGGAGATGCAGACAAATGCACCACATACATTTCTGCACCCACCACCCATAATGGGAAAATCCCACTGGTACTGTTCCTTAATTTTAGGAAGACACAACCCTCACCACCACCACCACCACCACCGGGCCTTTAAGAAGAACCTCGAAGAAGAATTGGTGGTCTTTTGTGTTTGGTTCTTTCCCTGGATTCCCCCCTCCTAGGTTTTCCCTCCTCACCTCGGTTTCCTGATCGCCATGCTCACTTTCCAAGGGCCCAAAGGGAACGCAATCTATCAATCAAAGCTAGAGTGTCCTAGCCATCATACAACATGGCCCCAGCAAAGGAGAACCTTCTGGTTTATAGTAGTCCTACTGAGGAACTCTCCACCACCCCTTCACCTTGGAAGAGGTGATACCCATGGTCTAGTCCTCCTTTTCTCTTTGTCTCTTTCTTTGCTTTTCTAGCTCTCCAAACAATTACCCATTCAGGGAAGGTGAAATTTACATTTTTTGCTTCTTTCTCTAAACTGATTTGCTTTCCCACATGCCTATTTGGCTTCTATCACACTTCTTTCTCCTTATTAGCATTCCTTTTCCCTCCTTAAAGGTAAAGGTAAAGGAACCCCTGACCGTTAAGTCCAGTCACGGACAACTCTCACTTTACCGGCCGAGGGAGCTGGCGTTTGTCCGCAGACAGTTTTTCCAGGTAATGTGGCCAGCATGACTAAGTTGCTTCTGGCGAACCAGAGCAGCGCACAGAAACACCGTTTACCTTCCCACCGGAGCAGTACCTATTTATCTACTTGCACTTAATGTGCTTTCGAACTGCTAGGTTGGCAGGAACCGAGCAATGGGAGCTCACCCCGTCGCAAGGATTCAAACCGCTGACCTTCTGATTGGCAAGCCCTGGCTCTGCATCTTTAGACCACAGTGCCACCCGCGTTC
This sequence comes from Podarcis gaigeae, assembly GCF_964106915.1. Classification (NCBI taxonomy): domain Eukaryota; kingdom Metazoa; phylum Chordata; class Lepidosauria; order Squamata; family Lacertidae; genus Podarcis; species Podarcis gaigeae. The sequence continues at coordinate 105,849,008 of NC_139680.1, read as the reverse complement.
CCTCCTTAGTCTTCCTCAAACAATGCCCCACCTTTCCCAGCTCCTCTGTAGATTTAATCAAATAACAACCTGTTTCAACTGAGTTCTATCCATTTTTGTAATAAACCAAATATCAGAGCAATCTAAGTTCTGGTTTGTTGCCTTGTTGCTCATGTCCTCCTGGACATGCCAGTTTTCCCTACGGTGTGCTATGACTCTAGATTGAAACACATGTTCCTTGAGTTAATGTGTGAAATCACATTCATGTGTAGACATGGACATACAACACAGAGAACAACATGAGAACGAGTGTCTAAACTCTGTTTACTGCACAGCTTCTATAGATATGAGTGGGTCTTGAATGATAGCCCTACGGAAGCAGCATTAAAAGGAATGGAGTTTGTGTTGTTGCTCTTCTGTGCTGCTTCCCAAGGCCAGTAGCGGAAAACTTCAACACACTGCAGTGCACAATCTGTTCAAAAAGCAGGATGATGTTTGCCTAGAAGCCCTGAATACCAACTCTACCTGCTTTGCTTTCAAAGCCAAGTGCAAGCTAGGTATATTGGGGTCAGGTTTCACTTGATGCCCTTAAGCCAGGAGAAGAAGGGCTTTTCCTAATTCATGGCACATGCAGAAATAGAAAAACTCACCGGCGCTGACAGTGATAGCTTCAATGAACTGCTCTCTCCAGCTGTTTGTTCCAACCACAAGAGCTAGGTTTGTCTTCTTAATGAGCTTGTCCACGGTGTTCTGCAGACGGATAGACATGCGTTAGAAAGCTAAGCACATTGTCACTCCAGAGGCTTGAGCTCACGGAAAGAAATCTGAAACCCCTGTGAAGTCATAAAAGTGGCTGAAAATGTACACACATGCAACTCACCCTCCCCACTCCATATTGCTCAAAAAGAAGGTTTGGTCTGTGTTTGCAATGTGCCTATTAGTATATTGTTTGTATTATGCTTTTAAGTCTCCGTTTTGCATTTAAAAGGCCTGGAATATTTGCACTCAAAGAATTTCCATAAATGTTTTCGAAGTCCAATCCTATATACGGGAATAGAAGCTAGTACTGCCTGCTCTTATTGCTTGTGGATTTCCATGACCTCCGGCAGTGATTTTCCAAATCACCCATTTCTTGTTCCTCTACTGAAAAGGCCAGATGCACAACAGATATGGTTTCCAACATCTTGTGAGGGAACTGCTGAAAAATTCCTTCAAAACTGCCAGTGTGCCAGAAAATTTCCTTTTGTGGTTATCCTTGATTTCCTCTAAGTCAGACTGTACCCTTGTCTGCATCTAATATTGATCTTCTCTACTTGTATGGAAGCTGGGATCCCCTTCTGAGGCAGTTTTATTTCCCAGAATGCAACTAACTAAAATTGATATGCATTACATACGGAGACCAATAGCTTTTCCCCCCTTGCAAGTGAAACTTAAGAGGATTTTCTTAAAAACCACGTAATGATTAAAACTCAGTCGGGCCATCTGGGGCCAGATAAAATTGCTTTGGGAGCCAGTGGACCATCCTTGATTTAAGAGACGCTCAGGATATTTTGGCTGAGTGACACAGAAAATGTGGAGGCAGTGAACTCTCTCTGCCAGCCAGTAGTGCTCCTTCCCTATTTGTGTATGGAAAATTCTGCCTGATGGAGAACAGAAAGCAGCGTGTAAAGCTGCAACATCTGATTTCCCCACGATAGCCCCAGGGAATGCAAATAAAGAAATAAATGTGTCATTCGGAATGTAAATATGATACAACTGTGAGTGCTGTGGACCAGTCTGTGTTTCCGCTGTAATGAAAAGAGCCAGAATGGTGCAGTAGTTAGGGAGCTAGTTTAGGCCTGAGGAGACCTTTAGCTCACAGAGTGAACTAAGCAATCTGCTCTCTTCTCTCACAACCTAAATCACATGGGGATGCTGTTGTCACGAGGATGAAGGGAAGCAGGAAGGAAAGCTTCTGCTGCTCCGAAGTCTTTGGAGGGATAATTAATTTGGAGTCTTTGGTGGGATGTTTTAATTTACATTTAACAGCTTGTGGTCCAGGATGTACTTTACGGACCACTTGGTTTCTTATCCCTCCCTTCAGATGTGACCGAAATAAGCAGCTATCTTATCTTTAAAAGACATCTGAAGGCAGCCCTGTTTAGGGAAGTTAATATTTAATGCTGTATTGTTTTTAACACTCGATTGGGAGCCGCCCAAAGTATTATTATTATTATTATTATTATTATTATTATTATTATTATTATCATCCTCCACTGCGGGAAGCAGTGGAAGACAGGAGTGCCTGGCGTGCTCTGGTCCATGGGGTCACGAAGAGTTGGACACGACTAAACAACTAAACAACAACAACAAGGTCTTCAGGAGAGTTACTGTCAGTGGTCCCCCATGGATTGGTATCCGCCAGGAATTTTGGGGCCCAATTTTATGGAACTCCATTCCAGTTGAGATCAGACAAGCCACCACCCTGTTGAACCTCTGGTGCCGAATGAATACTTCTTTTTGTAAAAAGAAATCAAAATCAGTAGACTTTTCAGTAGATTGAAAAATTCAGAACACTGAATTCTGATGCCATCCTTTTAACAGATTTTCTAGCTTTATTAGTTTAGTCTACCAGTACACCTCTTACAGATGATTTTAATTAAGCGGTCTACGAATTACCAAAATAAATAACAAATGGATAAGGTTAGAAACCGATATTCTGAAAGGCATGGAAGACCAAAGTTTGCCATCAAGATGTGAGCACCGTACCTGTGCCCTGCATGTGTGGGGCTCTCACCTGTTGATGCTAGGAGTGGGGTGGCACTGTTGGCCTCACTCCTGACAGTGTTTTTGGGCTAGCCATGCCCCCCAACATCCACACTCAATGGGTAGACCTTGGGGGTGGAGCTGTATTGGACAGGTGACTTGGGGAGTGAGCCTTACTCCCATTGCAACGAATGAGATCTCAACATGTGTGCAATACACAAATAGCACTTAACTATATTTCACAATCTGAGAAGCTGGAAGTACTTTGTGCATGTTGCTGTCACCTTTGAGAAAAGCTTATTTATATCCCTTGAATTCACAGAGGCACATTTTTTAAAATCCCAACAGAACGTGGTTCTGGGTGCATCATTTAACTTCCTGAGAATGTTTGCTTTCATTTTTTTTTTTTAAATCTAGTCCTTATGATTGCTTGGGGGAAAAAAGACCTCAGAAGGAAGAGGAACAGCTGAGCAAGGCTTCCAGTGGCATAATTCCTTGCCCCTCCTTGTGAAGATCAGAATTAGAAAATGCATGCAAAAAGCAGGGGAAAACGGTAGAATAAATTATGTAAATCTGCCTAATCAGCATAACTTGACTAAATGGTGCAATCTGCCTTTTCTTGGGACAGAATTTGTTATTTTTTTCGGCACAGGAAAACACAGACCTGGCCTTATGCTGTGCCATTTTACACAGATTTGATCCCGATTCAAAAAGAGGGCTGTAATAGTTTGGCAGGGAAGAGGGCTCATGGCAGGGAAGAGGTCTCACCTTGAACTCGTAGGACTCCTCAATAATCACTTCCAGCTTCGTATGCTCCCCTAAGATAGGGCGCCCCATTTCTGCAATGCGACGCTCTTCCTCCTCTTTGCTCGTCAGTGGCTGCTTCTCTTCGTTCTCTTCTGGAAAGTGGGGAGAGAGCGAGAAAAGAATAAATTTACAGATTTTGAAACAGGGCTTTCACTTCTCCACAGCCAGCTTCTGTCAAATGGAGCTGAGATCTCCTATTTATATTCAAATGTGCCCCATTGCAATGGCAAAAGCAGGCAAACATCTGTTATGGAAAAAGGACAGGCCATTAAGCAAGGGGCCAGCGCCTGCATGGCGAGGAGCCTGAACGGTGCTGCTGCAGATGGTTTGCCTGGAAGCATTAGCAAATGAGATCACTGGCTCATAACGTCTCCATATTTCAAGTGATTGCTTCCCTTCAGCCACACCAATCTTGCTATACCTCAGTTTAGGCTCCGGCCCTGCTTTGGCAAATCTTTCCAGCTCAAGGAAATGGAGGGAGGCACTGATTCAGGGACTCCTCTCACTACGATGACGACGACAATGTATTTTAATATCATTTTTTCATAAACAAACAAACAAATAAAAATATCACAAAGCAGTGACTATTCTGCAGAGGCCAGGCTCAGTTTTGTTACTACAAGTACATTGAGGGTCTACTCTGAGTAGGGTTTTTATTGAATATCACCCTTAAGATTTGTTTACGTGTACGCCTAAAAATGTAGCTGGTTGGAATCCAGCATTGCTGGATAAAATGTCTGGGGAAACCTGGGACGCCTACATTGGAAGTGTTGATTTTCAAAAAAAACTTTTGTGTCCGGAGTTTTCACTTTTTGAAATAGGGCAACCCTATGCTAGTGGGACTCCTTGTGCTTGTTCCTGCTAGCGTAGCTGCTTATCGTATTTATCTTTATTTTATTTATTGAATTTGTTTGTCGCTTTATCTTGCCCAGGGCAACCCCCACATAGATAAATTAAAGCCAAGAAGAAAAAGAAATACACTAAAATTATCCCACCCATTTCTAAAAGGCCAAAGGCCTGGCTATAATAGGAAGCAGTGAGAAGGATTATTGTTCTGTTCTTGTTCTTCTTATGCATTTTGTCTTTTTATCATGTATTTTTGTAATGCGAACCACCCTGAGATCTATGGATGAAGGGTGGCACACAACTTTAATTAATAATAATAACAACTGAGGAAAATTTTTGTCTGGTGCTTATACTGCATTTACTCGAATGTAATGCGTACCTCAGATTTGACGGTGCATTGGATTTGACTGCAAGCTTGAAAAATACGGCTGGCATGGCAAATACTTTTTTGGGAAAATTGAGGTGCACATTAGATTCGATGGTACATTAGATTTGTGTACATATATTATATAATGAGAGTGCCAGACAGGCCTATTTAGTTGAATCTGGCCCTGTGTACATGGCAGACAAGTGCTTGAAAACACATGTACCATACAAGTAATCATCTTAGGTTATTAAACACCTTGAACTTAATGATTTTACAACCTCCTCTCTTTATAGGGTGATGAATATTACTTTGCTTACTTCCAAATGAGGTGAGTCAGTCTTGCTGTGTTTGGTGGTCCTCCTGCTCAATCTTCAGACAGGGCGTTTGGGCTCTGCCCCAAAGTCTTACCTGGATAGCAACAGCTCCTTACTTCCTAGAGCACTGGGACTAGCTGTGAACGACTGCTGGGTGCGCACTCAGAGGCAAACCTGGGTTTGTGCAATGTGTGCAATGGCCCTCGATAAGGACTACAGATCCTTGACAGGTCTACTTAGTACAATGCACGTATTTTCAAACACCGGTGCTTGCCACCTTCATACTGTGATTTATTTATTAAGTAGCTTACAGACCGCCCGACACCACAAAGGCTACAGGGTTGTTTACAATGATCAAACAATGCACTAACCATACAAACTTAAAAAGATTAAAAACAACTGCTTCCACGCAACTCAGCATCAGCACAGCCCTATCTTACTTCTCCCCCAGGTTCCCTTCATACAAAGAAGAACCTTCCCCCTACTTTGCTCCAAGCGATCTTTCTGTATTTTGTACCCAAGAGTACCAATGTGGGTGACTGGCAATCTGTTCCCAACCCTTGGTTAGCGTGCCCAACTCAGAGCAAATTTAGCTTAGTCCAATAAATGTTCAGGGTTCCTTTTTTTCTTTATTTTTTTGAGGTGGTGGGGAGCTATGTTATGTACCCTATGGAATGCCCTGAACTTTTGCTCTTAGGGACACCTCTTGCATTCTGTGGCTTCTCTGGCATTTTGGAATAAGAAACTCCAAATAAATCCATCCTCTTTTTGAAAAGAGACATCTGGCAACCCTAACCATGTCTGAGCATGCACAGGTTCCTCTTGCTGGGAAGGATTTTAATTCTTTGCTCTCTGCCAGCCCCTTCAGTTCTCTTTTCCTTTCCCCACTTGTACCCCCCCCCTTCTGTTCTTTGGAAGAAGTGAATCTGGAAGGTGCTAATGCAACTTGATTGGTGTTCAAAAACAATGGGAAGCAATTTGTTAATTCGAATGCTGCCCAAGACAATGATGGTGGAGGGGAGGGTGGGCGGAAACAACTGTGATTTTGTTTTGTTTTTGCTGGAAGTGCCTGAACCAGCTGCTGTAGCGAGAGAGGGGCTATGAGGGAGATGTAGAGAAGCTGGGGAATGGGTGCTGGCGTTACCACGAGGAGCCCGTAGGTGGCTGCAGAGGGCAATGCTTTGCGGAGGGCACCAGCTCAGAGAGAAAGGGGTCTCCTTTCCTAGAAATACCCCGGACGCTTGCATAAGTTATTCAAGAGCGGCAGACGCCAAAGAAAGGATGGGGGAGTTGGATTGGAAAGGAGGTGAAGGGGGACTCCCCCAAATGGGCAAGGAGTCCCAGTGGCAGAGGGAGATGGCAGAGAAAGGGAAGGAACCATGGATGATGGGGTTTCACTGCCATGAGAGGGGCAGAAGGCAGAGGCTGAGCTAGAGACTACAGCAGGGGGTGGATGCAGTCAGTGGCTGACCTACCTACATTTCTGGGGCCTTGAAGCTTGAGGTGTTATGGGGCCACCTTCACAACCAGAAACAAGGTCTGGGTAAGGGTAACCATTGTTATCTTCTTCAGTGAGGGCTGTTCCATGACAGATCACCAAACCTTCACAACATCTGTGCTACTGACTCTCAAAACTTTGCAATTGTTGAAATATATATAACAACAAAAGTAATCTATTTGACTCGTGCGACTCAAATTGGCTCTACTAATGTGGACTAATTTTGCTTCTGGGGACCCTCCAGGATAAGGGGCGCTTCATGAAGCTTAAGCTTCATTTGTGTCATATCAGATCTGCCCCTAGATGTAGCTCCCCATGTGAGGCTGGTAACCCTGGTGACCCTTCCCCTTCATCCGTGGGACCACCTGGCAGTGGCTAGGTCTGCCCATTTCTCAAAATGTACTGCTCCAGGGCATTATGGGAGAGTTAAATAGCTCCCCCACCCAAGGATAAGAATACATGCAATGAGAGCCTTGTGAGAAAAGTCTGCAGGAAAAAATGAAGAGACCCAGTTGTATCCAAGCAGCAGGGGATGCTGTCCACTGAGGCTGACTCTGATCTAGCAAAGTGTCTGAGAATTCATGAAAAGACCTAGTAGCTCCAGGGTTTGATAAAGAGGGGTGTGTGTGGCATTTTCATGTTTCATTTATGATGCCAAAGTGCTGGAGGCAGGCAAGAAGATCACAAAAGACTTGAGAAAGGGCAGTGCCCCAAGAGAACCTGAGCAGATTTTGCCTCTGAGACACCGTTTAATTTCAGGCATTAGGGATGACAAAATATTACCTGGCAGGCAGCAAAAATAGGCTGCCATAAATAGCTCAGCTGGTAGAACACGAGACTCTTAATTGCAGGGTCATTGGGGTGAAAGATTCCTGTATTGCAGGGGGTTGGGCTAGAGGGTGTGAATGGTCCCATCCAACTCTACAATTCTATGGTTCTAGGACTGAAGGTTGATGGGTTATAAATTGGGCTGATATGGATTGGAATGATACCTCCCTATTTTAAAAGACAAAAGCAGTGATCCTGAAATTGTCAGAATCCTCTAAGGCCAGAGGGATGAAAAGGCCTTAGAGTTCCAGTCCTAAATCTTACTTCATGGATGGCTTGGTGAGTTATTTGTTCCTATATAAGGAAGGTCAGGAGCTCAGCTCATCATTATGCATTCTTCATACAATGGTACCTCAGGTTACATACGCTTCAGGTTACAGCCTCTGCTAACCCAGAAATATTACCTCAGGTTAAGAACTTTGCTTCAGGATGAGAACAGAAATCGCGCTCCGGTGGCACGGCAGCAGCAGGAGGCCCCATTAGCTAAAGTAGTGCTTCAGGTTAAGAACAGTTTCAGGTTAAGAACGGACCTCCGGAACGAATTAAGTACTTAACCTGAGGTACCACTGTATAATGAATAATCATGCACACCCTACTTCTCTCTAAATTGCTCCCTGATAACTCCTACTACCAGGGGAACCAACTTGAATAAAATATTGGGGGCCCCCAGATAAGCCCCACCCCCAATCCTAGTGCTGGTGAAGGTTTATTCCCCGCCCCTCACCTCACTTTTTATCCCCAAAACAGCTCTGTGAGGTTGTCTGGTCTCAGAAACAGTGCCTGGTCTGGGGCTACTCTGAATTCTTAAAAAGGAGAGCTTGAACACAACTCTCCCCAGATATAGGTTTCTAGGCATCAGGTTGCATTCCCACCACCACCCAAAATCAATGAAGGTGGGCTGCAAAATTATGCATTTGCCTGCTTGGACATATTTTTAGGACCCACCTTATTTCTGTGACAATAAGGTGTTTTAAATTGCTGTTAAATATTGCTTTTTAATTGTTGTAACCCACACTGGGACCTTGGGGCAAAGGGTGAATTAACAACAACAACAACAACAACAACAGGTGGGGAGTTTTACCCTCCAAGTCATCTAGTTTAATTTTTTAAAACGATAAGCAATCGGGAGCTGCTTCCTCTCTCGTCCTAGCAGAGCTCTGTGAACCCACACCGTGAAGCAAACAGTTTGCACTCTCTGTCTCTCCTCTAATCACAAAGGCCGTTAAAGGTTTTTTGCCCAATCCTAGCTAAGTTGCCATTCAGCACCCTATTACAAGTTTGTTTACAGGGCTTGTTGGGAAATGAAATCCAAACATGGAAATGAAAGAAAGGCATCAATGTCCATCAACTTTAGGGTGGCCAGGCCCCCTCAAATATTTTATATGTGTGTGTGTGTGTGTGTGTGTGTGTGTGAGAGAGAGAGAGAGAGAGAGAGAGAGAGAGAGAAAGGGACCTGGGCCCCTAGGAGTTGGTGCTTATTCCCACCACCTTGGATCTCCCCACCTTGGCTCAGCACTGGGTAAACAAGACCCAGACTACTTTTCCTCCTAGTCTCTTATAATGCATTTCTCTGATTAATACTATGCTTGGGTAGAGAGATGCAGCCTTCCAATCGCCTGCTTTGCTCTATCTCCCCTCCTGATCTCTCTCCCTTTTATGTGTTAGTGGGGGGAGGCGAGAGCCTGCCAAGTGGTCAGTTGCAGTCACACCCCATCATTTCTGGCCCACCTGTGTTTACCCCTGGTTGGGCCAGAAGTGCTGGTGTGCAGAGACTGGTGCCGACCATTGGCAGTTTCACATGCTATCCCATCACAAAGCTTCTAAGAGATGAGTTGTACGATGGTTATGGGGAGAGTGAGCCAAGTCTTTTGTCAGCTTTTATTTGCCTACAACCTCATTTGGGTCAAAATACTGAGATTCATGATGACTTCCTTTAACTTAGGACTGGACAGATGTCTGCCTGGCAGGCTTAGATGATGCAAGCAGGCAGTGTGAGTTGCTATTAAAGAGCAGAAATTTGCCAGTATATTAATTCGTACCTTATTTTTCAATGGAACCCACCCACGCCCTGCTCCAATGCACCCTATATATGAAGTCCTAAACTATTGCTAATGCAACATTATCTGTGGAACAGGGACCCTGGCAAACAGAATACCTTGAATGTTGATTACAGTAGAAGGAAAAGGGTGGTCTCTAGGATGTACCTTCCGGAAGACAGGTTTGCCTAGCAAAACGATTGGCAAAAAGTAAAAGATAAGTGGGTTGCTTTGAGTTTTGGTGGCCGGTTTAACACTTGGTGTTGTTAGATTTGGTTAGCTGCAAAGGATCTACTTGGTTAATGACAACTTCATGTGAGGTTATTGCTATGACAATTTCCCACAGGGGACTCTCAAGCACCACCTTCCCGCATTTTCAAGAATAAACAGAGCCATGAATGAGGTCCCAGCCAGCCTGCTCAAGTGCTTCAAAAGATTAGACTGCTACTCGTCACCTTTGAAATGGTGGCCTCCTAATGGAAATCTATTTCCAATCACAATTTTGCAGCTTAAGATTTCAAGGAGGGGGAAAAAAATGATTACAGCGAATGGGCACTTGTACATTTTTAATGCAGTCTTTATCATTCTCTTCTTTCCTATGCAGTTCCAATCTTCCCCTGGGTTCCTCAGAGCCATAGCTATGCTGCAGACATTTCTCAAGAGAAGTTAACAGAAATACATAAATTATAAAGTGCTCCTTTAGCCTCAGGGCTGAAGGGCTGGCTGCATCTGCTCACCTGGTCGATGCTGGTGGAGAAGCATGGAGTAAAGAGCAGGCAGAGATTAACAGAACTCCACTGAGTTCTGGCAATTTCAGCAGACATGAAGAGAGCATAAAGAACCCTTGGTAGGTCTGCTTGATAATGCTGTTACTGAGATGTTGACCTTATTCAATGTCAAAGACATCAGTAAGTTCTTAGAACAGGCAGGCTTCTTAAATTATAAGAGGAAAACTGCTTTGCAAAAGTTCTGTGGATGGCATACGGGGCAGTGTTTAAAAGTGAATGGCTATCTTTATCACAGCATTAAATTCTATTTAGGATGCAATCCTATGCACATTTACCTGGGAATAAACCTCACTGGAACTTAATTCAAAGTAAGCATTAACAAATTTGCCTTGAACAAGTTTAGGATGATCTTGTTTCCAAAGACATGATTTCCCTTACAGATTACTGAAAAATTAAATCCCATTTTTGGCAAAAGAAGTGGCTGATGAATCCATTAAGTACTCACTTCTTAAAGGCAGTTCTTAAAAACAAACTCTTCTGCACAAGAGCTCTTCATCCTTAAAGTAAGAAGTCATCTTACAGGAGAGGTGGAGCTTTAGCAAGGGGAAGCTATTTATTCGTAGATTATGCTTAAGCCATCTGTGTCTATTATAGACGTTGTTCAAAAATAATTGCTCGGTACTAGGGATGTGTAAAATGCCCCTGTCTTTTTCTGGAATGAGCTAAACTAGGTTGGATTTGGAATGGGTCCAAAGCTGTTCATTTAAGAGTTCTTCCTCTTCCTGAGCTTCAGGCCTGGTTTTGCTCCAGGTTACGTCATTGGGGGGCAACGACAAGACCCAGAGGTCTCTCGATTCACTTAGTGAGCCACTGTCTCTATCCTACCTTACCCAAAGCTTACCTTCCAGCAGCAGAGGCAACACAAAGTGGAGGCCTGCTGCTTTTCATTACACTCCATTTATCAGCAGGAGTTTCCCAACACACAAACACCCTTGGGAATGGTAGTTTGTTAAGGTTTCTATGAACCTTTGAGCTGCAAGGCTTTAGCCCTAATCCAAGGCCCGAGACACAGTGCTCCACTCTGCACCGCTGCTGGAAGAAGCCAAAGAAGAGGCAAACCCTCAAAATGGTGCTGAAAAATATATTTATTCAATATTAATAGTCCCATCAGAACAATAAAATGCCCATTGTGTTTTTGTTGATAACCTACCTCAGAGTGACAAGAACACGGTTCTCCTACAAAGACAACGTATCTACCGTGTGTTGTTGTCTGAAATGCATCAGGCCATTTGTTATTTTATTAGGACTATTATTCATAACCATATTTTTCAACAGTGTTCTGAAGCTTTTAGATGCATCCTACAATTAAATCAGCTGGTGGCTGTGGTGGGCAGATGTTCTGGGGGATGGTGATAATAAGGAAAAAGACTGTGGTGACTTTCAGCGCCATCCTAACCACGCCTATTCAGGAGTAAGCCCTTCTGATTTCAGTGGGGCTTACTCCCAGGTAAGTGGTGGTTAGGACTGCAGTCTTGGTGCTTAGAACTCTCCTGGCTTTTGTTCAGGTGGTAAATTCTGATACAAAGACAGCTGCAGATAACTTGGCACAGAGGGCCTTGAAACATTCAGCCCAAGACCATGATTTGATCTACGATATCCTTTGGCTGTTATGCCAGGAGCCATGTTGCCAGCAAAGCTGCTTAAAGAGCACAAAAGAATCTTAAACCCACCGCCATCCTCTAGGTCTCTAGAGCTCTGTATTATGCTTTCAAATTGTTACCAGCGAATCACTGGAATTTTAAAAAAAGTCTTACTCTGTTATCCAGAAACGTGTGATGTTAAGTGCGTCGGAAAGAAATACCACACCACTTCATCAGACTTGGTTTACACACTAGTTACTTAGTACGTGGGTTTAGTGTTAATCTTAGATTGCATGAAAGAAATCAAGATGTCCTACCGTTCAAACGTTTCCCTTGATTACGAAAACAAAAAATAAGCCAAGATGTTAGCAAATGGAAAACAGAGTGCCATCTTCTTCAAATATCCAAGCTGGGTTCATTGTTGGGGAATGTTTTCTATGCCAGCACTACAATATTAATCTGTCAAAGCCGCTTTTTGAACTTTTCAGCTTGGGTTCCTCTTCTGGTTTGGGAGTTCAAAACATGCAACCATATACAGTCTTTTGCAATGCCCCCACATTTCTTTGCAATGTTGCAGAGGTTCTTGGGGTGCAACCCTTCCTTTAGTTCACTGTTTACTAAAAATATTCCTCCCCCATGCAACAGCTTGGGTGATTTATGTAGGTAGGCTGGCTTTGCACTCTTGAGAAAGGACTTGGAATTTTTTTCTGAATCCAGCCACACCTATTATTGAGCTCCATACTGATCCTTCTAGTAGCTATATATCCTTTCCTCATTATATAATTTTCTGTTTTATTTTGATTTTGAAAATGCTTTTGTGGGTCTTTGGACCAAAATAAAGAATGCATGTATGTAATTTGCCTTGAGCTTTTATTTTTTATTTTTTAAAGCTATCAGAGAAAGGCAATATGCAAGTATATAACATTTTTACAATCAAAGCACAAAAGCGATCAGTTCATTGCTGAACTGCTTCCACGAAATCCCCAATCAAATTAAAGAAATGGGCGATAAAAAGGGAACGAGAAGTGTGCATTATTTAAATGGTACAAATTCAGGAAACTCCTCTGGTGGAGGCATTCATGTCCTGTTTCATTCTAGTGTGATATGTTTGCCTCTCTTTTATCACAAAAGGTGAAAAGAAATACCATATGTTCATTACCATAATACAACTATTAATATCTGATTGTCCTGAGTAGGAGTCCTCACCCCCCTGCAATATCATTTGGCTTTAGGACAATGAGATGGGAGTCCATCTCTTTCTGTATTCATATTTGAATATATGCGTTGGATGAACGGGTAATGATTCTATGGAATGAGGATTGGGATTCATGTTATAGTTGCATAATATTCTAAGTATATGGAACTATCACATGAATCCCAATTCATGTTATAAACAGTGTACACTGTGTAAACTTTACTGGCTTAAAACGTAGTTGGGTCATTGTAAACTGGTTGATTCATTTAATGGACAACTAACCTAAACTTGCTGTTTACAGAAAGACAACAGTAGTTCTGAGCTGCTTCAGGAATGGTGTCATCTAATTTGTTGAGTCACTGATCTGGTTTGCACCTAACTCCAAGCCATGGTTTGCTAATTTGATCATCTAAACCCAGCCCAGCAGCTAAACCATGAGCCAACTATGCTCATATAAGCCATGGTTTGTTGCTGGTTTATAAACGCTGCTTAATGTGTGTACTAAGTCAAGGTAAACCTGCATGAATTTTAGCTAATCATGGGTTGCATATGTTATTCCTTTTTCCATACAGCCTTCTTAATCTTAAAGAGCTATGAAAAGTGTTAGATGGTACTAATGCTTTGCTGTGCGTCTGTTTTAATATTATGTATCTTAAAAGGAAAGGGAATAAGCAGTAGAAGAACCTAATTTTCCACATGGAAACATACATTTAGAAGACAGCAAAATAATAATAATAATGAAAAAACCATACCTGTAATTGTGAAGCCACCTAGAGGAATAGCAAAATGGAAAGAGAGAAAAAGGAAGCAAATTAGCATCTGTTGCTGCACATCACATGTCATCTATAAAATCCTACCCTAAAGTTCCCTACAGGAAATGCACTCAATTGGATCAGGCAAAAATGCCAAAACGTTTGTGTGTGCGAAAGGTTTATCCTAATTTCCCATGTGTGAAAATTTCAAAAAGTCCAGATTTGGTTGAAACATTTTATTCCCTGTTCAATTAGGGCCAAGATTAGATGCTACAAAAACACAGCCCTACACTCTCCTCTTCACTATCCTGGTAACTTTTCGGATTACAAAATGTGCGGTATGGCATCACGGTGATGTGAAAGTCCCCACCCACAGCTCCACTTCATTAGCTGTTCCTTGTGGCTGGAAGATCACAACACAGCGCGGTCTCATCACATGTTTTGTTTTACCTGGTCTTTCTGGGGGAGACAGGTTGACGAAACTCAGGGCTGCTGCTTTAGTGACTGCTGTGCATCAGTCAGCGCCAGGAAACATCCCAGGAATATATCCTATTTGGAAAACTATTGCTTCTTACATCTTGGTTTTGAAACTTATGGAGAAGACTTTGTGTGCAGACTCCTCAACAGGGTTTTAGCTGTGTGTTTATTTCAGCTCCTAGCATCTCTAGTTAAAAACTCCAGCCTGAGATCTTGGGAGTATTAGCAGACGGAGCTTCCCAGTGGCACTCCAACACTAAATATGCCTTCTCATTTCAGCCTCAACTGTCCTCCTATTTGCAGAAATAGACAAAGGCGCTTAGAGGATGGCATGCTATCTGTTACAGATTCTAGTTGTCTCTAAAGCGCTATGCCGAACTTCCTACATTCCTTCACACTCTGTTGTCATGGTGCCCATTCAAGTGAATTAAGCAACTCCTTTTGGGAGTGATGTGTGTAGGTGAGCTGCACATTTCCTGTACTCGATTAGCTGGGTACGAATAAGTGATCTGATTCCAAAACAATCCACGCATTGGCCCACGAGATATGAACCTGACTCCAACGACCGCATTTAGGTTAGCATGCACTTCGTAAGATGCAACTTACTGAACAGGATTGGGTCATCAAAGGAACCCCAGGTTTATCTTTTCCATCACTATCATTAGGAATTTCATTTAAGAGGAATCTCTCCTGCATGAACACTACTGGAATGAATGGGAATCCTCAGGGGCTCCTACACGGTGCCCACTCATTTCAGCTGAAACCAGGGCCTACCTATGAGTTACAAACAACTGTGTGCTTCCAACTCCCAGCACCGCTTTTTAAAACAAGAAGCAGCTTCGGGAAAGGGGGATTTAGAATGAAAAACTGGCAAAAGGAGAACATACTTAACCTGTATCTGGCTAATGGTTTCTCTGTTCCAAATAGCATCCCTCAACAGGATTTCAGTTGTGTGTTAATTTTGCAAATGTACTGGACTCTCTCATTTCAGCAGAGTCTCATGTACCAAAAGGAGTAATTCTTTGGTCACAAAAACCAGTGAGCGTTTCCACTTGAGCAATTTCTGTAATGGGCTGTAATATATTCTCTTAACTGATCCAAAAAATGACTTTCCCTCAATTGGCATATGAAAATCAGTGTCTACCCAACTCCCCCCAAAATGGATGTATAGCTTAAAGAAGACCTTTTGTGCCATTCTGCAAAGTGAAAGTTAAAGAAAAATAGATCTCTACCCTTCCTTAATGTATCAGAAGAAACCCTGGATAAAATTTGAATCTTGGCCTGTTTAATCTGTGTATCTGCCAAAAGGCTTTCTGGAGATGAGATGTTTCAACCAATTACCATATAATTGACGTAAGATGTCTCATCTTTTCCCATCAGATCTTTAATACCTTGATTTCAGTCTGAGGGCACACTGAATCCAAGGGATTACTTCAAAACCAGCAGATATGGTAAATAAATTTAAGTAACTAAAATGAAATCAATTACCTTCATTTAGTTAAACTGCATTATTAATCTTTTTTTTAAAAAAAGAAACATTTGAGAGTACAAAAATAAAATAATAGAGACAGAACAATCAACTTACATAAAGTACATCGATTGACTGGAAAAAATGGAAAAGAAATAGAAGAAATGGGGTGCTTACCAAGCTCATTCAACAACAGGGCTGTGGAGAACGCACAGAGGGACAAATACAGAAGAAGAAGAAGAAAAGACAATGAGCAATGAAATTAAAGGGAACATCTACAGAAAGGATCCAGATCCAGAAGGCCAGAAAATGCAGATCTGTAAAGCTGCAGGACATCATTACTACAAAGGAAAAGAGCATGAAAAATAATGGAAGAGAGAAACATTTCATGGGGATGGTGTGTGACATGGTGGAGGAATATTAAATGCACAGTTATTTAATATATTAGCTGTGACAAACCTTAAAAAAAAAAATACATTCAATGCACCCAGTGTTTAGATTCTACTCTTTTGATCCTTTTTTGGATCTTAATTCTGTATCAATTTACAGCTCTGCCAGAAGTTTGAGGAAAGAATATGTTCCATTGGATTCCTGTGGGAGTTTGCTTCATTCTTGGCCTTTTAAAAAAATATTTTTAAGAAGCTGTTATTCTATCTAAAATTATAGGAGGGGAAAGAGTGTTTACTCCATACACGTTTCTCACATCTGTTCACATGTATGGGCCTTTTGTGCAATACTACAGCCTCAGAGCGTTTATTATTGTGTCAGGGAGTCCCTTTGTAAACTGGGAATGTGGCAAAAGGGAAAGGGCAAGCAGGGGGTGGAGGGAAATGAGGAAGTCCCAAAGTGTGAGCTGAAAGACCCCGAGAGCATCCCCATGTATATAACATGCATTTCAGCTAGGCTAGAGGACGGACATGGAGCAACGGTGCCTTTATAGTAAGGAGGAGTTCACCCTTGGAAACAAAGAATCCTACAACACCTAGAAGACTAATTAATGCACTACACTGCGAGCTTCTTCTTACAACCTGAGAAAAATCAGCTGTAAATGTGGTTATGCTGATTTTAAAGATCATTTCTCGCTGTCCTTCCTGCAAAATCTTGGCTAGCGTTTCTGTGAAGGGGCTATGGAACTCTAGCCAGGAATTTGTCCTCAGTCCCTTAAAGGTAAAGGTAAAGGTACCCCTGCCCGTACGGGCCAGTCTTGACAGACTCTGGGGTTGTGCGCCCATCTCACTCAAGAGGCCAGGGGCCAGCACTGTCCGGAGACACTTCCGGGTCACGTGGCCAGTGTGACAAAGCTGCATCTGGCGAGCCAGAGCCGCACACGGAAATGCCGTTTACCTTCCCGCTGGTAAGCGGTCCCTATTTATCTATTGCACCCGGAGGTGCTTTCGAACTGCTAGGTTGGCAGGCGCTGGGACTGAGCAGCGGGAGCGCACCCCGCCGCAGGGATTCGAACCGCCGACCTTTCGATCGGCGAGTCCTAGGCGCTGAGGCTTTAACCCACAGCGCCACCTGCGTCCCCCTCAGTCCCTTACACACACACAAAAACAAAAAATTCATCCCCAGAGCTCTGGGGAAAGGCCACAAGAGTTCCAAGACTTTAAAACAAGCTTTGCATTGGTAGCAAGGGTGTGAAATAAAACTATGAGTATTTCGATGCTTCGTCTCAGATTGTGCTCAGTGGTAAGCTGGTAAGAAAAATGAGGAGGAAATAATGTGCTCTTTAAAGCCCTAAACGGCCTTGGTCCTGTATATCTGAAGGAGCGTTTCCACCCCCATCGTTCTGCCCGGACACTGAGATCCAGCGCCGAGGGCCTTCTGGCGGTTCCCTCATTGCGAGAAGTGAGGTTACAGGGAACCAGACAGAGGGCCTTCTCGGTAGTGGCGCCTGCCCTTCAGATATGAAGGAAAGAAGCAGCTATCCTATCTTTAAAAGACATCTGAAGGCAGCCCTGTTTAGGGAGGTTTCTAATATTTAATGCTGTATTGTTTTTAACACTCGATTGAGAGCCACCCAGAGTGGCTGGGGAAACGCAGCCAGATGGGCGGGGTATAAATAATAAATTATTATTATTATTATTATTATTATTATTATTATTATTATTATTATCGTTGTTGTTGTTGTTGTTATTATTAATGTTCCTGAAAGCATCCCTGGAGGAAAAGCAAAATGTGTTTAAAAACAACCCTTCCAAAACAGGTTGCTTGGTTGTCTAGTAATACAACCAACCCCAGGGGCTTCTGTTCCCAGTTTTACAGTGGTACCCATGTGTGTACAAAGATGTCCAGCTATTCTATGGTTCCAGACAGACCATAGTTTTTAAGGAAGTTGAAAGTGGCTCGAAAGAGTCTTTGTTCCCTGTGGTGTACACTATGCTGGATGGAACTGATGGGACACCAACTTGGCAAAGGCTGGGGAACATAGACATCTCTTTTGTCCCACTGTTGCCTCTAGTCAAATATGCTTTGACGTGTTTCTGAAACAATAAAAAGCCCGCAAAACCTAATTGAGCAGGAGGGAAAGTGAGATGAGCATATAATGCTACAAGCAGCGATTCCTCCTTTTAAACGAGTCTCCTTCTGAGCAAACAATTTTTTGTGACTATTAATTGCTCAGTAACACATACCTGGAAGGAAGGTACTGGCTTCCGGCATGGGGTTTGAGGAGGGTTCTGGTTTACTCTGCATTTTGGAGCAAATGTTCCCTTTGCACCCCATCTTGAGACTCTCATGTGGACTGCAAGACTGATCTGAGGACTGAGCCATTTAATCAACAGGTTGAACCATGCATGCACCTGCACTGTATTTGCAAGGTGGTTCATTTTAACTTTTAACACATTTTAAGTGCTCTTAGAGCAGCTCTGTGGCCTCACAGTGAAGAAAGCCTTTTTAAGATGCTTTCAAGAATTGACTGGGGAATTGTACGGGGAAAACATGGCCATGCCATTTCCATTTATTTATTTATTTTCTCTTAAAGTGCACCCATAAACAGGACAGAAGTGATCCAGTTTTTTTTTGGGGGGGGGAATGAAGGCAGCAAAGAACAGAAATAGGGTGATCCATCCATCCTTATTCCAACGTATGAAAAGAGACTTGTGTGTGAACATCTTTCCACTGCCTTCTTACACAAGGGTGGATCTCTCTCTGCATGGAACATTTATATTAGAAGTAGGTCTGAGTTGGCTTAGGCAGTAGAGCAAGAGACTCTTAATCTCAACGTCGTGGGTTTGAATCCCACTTTGGACCAAAGAATCCTGCATTGCAGGGGTTTTGGGGGCAGAGGACCCTTCCAATGCTATGATTCCATGATACCTCTGGTGACTGTAAGCTTTCAAAAAAGAAGGTTGGGCGAGGTGACCCAGTGATTACCTTTCAGTTTTATAATTCTTTCTGTCATTCAAAGCCCCCTGTAAGAAAGGGAGGGGGATGGCAGCATCTCTCTTCCAGTCTAGATGCATCTAATGGAGCATTAGAGAGGAACTCACAGATCTACAGGCAGCTTTTCAGAGTCTCCTCGGGAGACCTACTCCACAGTTTGAGATCTACGGCTGTACTGCTGAATTTTCTGCATCAGTGCTTCTTTTTTTATCCTGGAAATGCAGAATTGTTTTAATTGCAAGTCCACCTTATTTGATTTCAGGATGTATACTCAGTTTATGGCTATACTATGCAGTAAAGCCATATGCTGTAAATTATTTTCCCTTTGCAAAAGCAAAACAATTTCACTTAACTCCTTAAAGTCTGGATGTTGAAGGTGAGCAGGGCAGGAGAGGGTTCCTTGTAAAATACATCTGTGGCTGATTTTGAGGAACTTTTATGCGACTTAGAGATAAGGGGTGTATAAATGAAACAATTTTGTTCTACTTATGATGAAGTGCTGGGTCAGAGGTCATAGCCATGTCACTTTTCTTAATGATTTTTTGACTATATGACTCCAGCTTTACTGGGTTGGAAAGCAAAGGTTTTTCCCCTGCTATACTGGCACCAGGCCAGTATACATAAAAAAACAGTGTCCTGGGTCACTCAAGTGAGATGTGTTTACACTGTGATCCTGTTATAGTTAAATAGATTTCTTTGGATGAGATTAATTAGGGCTCCTTCCTGTGTTAGATATCAGCAAGGACAGCATGTGTGTACTTGCGCAGTGCCCTGTAATGTGGACAACAGCATACATGTGCGTGTTTTTCTCAACATTCATGGCTTGCAAGAAACTGTCAATGGCCCTAGCTCCTAGCCATGTACACACAGAATGAAATGTATCTGCCTTACATGCTACAGAACACACACTGTGCTTGCAGAGTGCATTCACAAAATATTTAATCTGGCTGCTCTGCACATTATCCAATCCATTCAGTGCGATGTTTCCTTGCAGCTATGACAAAAGCCTTATTGAGGTTGTGCTTTCATTTGGAATTTTGTCTTCATCTTTGAGCACTGGAAGCAGAAAACCACAGAACATTGGCCCCCGAGGAACACTTAAGGCAGTGCAGGAGCATTTTTCTGTGGACACCATTCCTATCCTGTAATGTGGAAGACAAGTGCATTTCCCCTCTGCAGACAGGAGGGGGAATCATAATGACTGAGAACCGATTCCAGTCTGGGTCAGGAGCAAGTGAAATGTGAAAGAGACCATTTGGATGAAGAATCCTATGTTCCTTTAACCCATAGAAAAGCAACAAATGTAGATGCATCTTAAGAGGGCACTAGCATATTCTGGGAGACTGGGCTCAATAGCTAAGCTCTTCTTTCACTCTTCTCTATCTGTATTTTTTCTCTGCATTGAAAGCAAAGCCAGCTCCAAAGGTAAAGGTAAAGGTAAAGGACCCCGACCAACAGGTCCAGTCATGGCTGACTCTGGGGTTGCGGCGCTCATCTCGCTTTATTGGCTGAGGGAGCCAGCGTACAGCTTCCGGGTCATGTGGCCAGCATGACTAAGCCACTTCTGGAGAACCAGAGCAGCCCACGGAAACGCCGTTTACCTTCCCACTGGAGCGGTACCTATTTATCTACTTGCACTTTGATGTGCTTTCGAACTGCTAGGTTGGCAGGAGCAGGGACTGAGCAACGGGAGCTCACCCCGTTGCGGGGATTCGAACCGCCGACCTTCTGATCGGCAAGTCCTAGGTTCTGTGGTTTAACCCACAGTGCCACCCGTGTCCCAAAAGCCAGCTCTAGGGGGCTGGCAAAAAAGCCCAGGGTGGTCCCCAGTGCTTTTCTTTCTTTCTAAAAAAGTGTTTAGGGGTACTCTCATTTTCCTACTCATATTGAAATACTGCTCCTCAATGAGGCCAAACATAGATTCACAAAATGTTTAGGGGTATGTGCTAAACTGGTGGTCCCTCTCTCACATCAGTGGCCTGCCTGTTAGTGGGCCTGCCTGTTAGTCATGGTGGGCTGCAATGGGAAGCACTTGCATTCTGAGTAGCACAAGCAGGCTGGCTCCAGATCAGATTTTAATTTCCTATAATGCCCGAGAATGCAGATACATTGGGGGCACTGGGGGAAATTAATGGGTGACTAGAGTCTGCCACTCAGCACTGCTATGAGCACAGAACTGAATTGTTTTTTTTTAAGGGTGGGTATAGAGTAGGCATTGGTGGTGCCCTTTCCTGTGACCCTGGCAGCTGCCCAAGGATGCTGGGTACAGATGGGAACAGATTTCAGACCCACCTCTCCCAAGCTGTTGTGTGCTTCCCTGCTTTCTGGGGGGTAACCGACAATGCTAAAAGTAACAACTTATTTCCCATGGGATTTTGCTTTTATGTGGACATTACCTCCACAAAGAAGCTTAAAAGCACGACACAGATCTTCATTGCTCTCATCTTCCTTCCTTTCCCCCTTTAATCTGCCAGAGTCAGCACTATCACCCAAGCAGTTATGTCTGTTTTCCTTCAGTTGTACTTGGGAAAGCTAAATAAGGACTTCCCTTATGATGGCTCATAAGAACCCTTTTTCAGGGAAATACTGCTTCAGGTCACCCAGTCACTGCTCACCTTAACCAGCCAGAAATGGACGCTGTTATCTGTAAATTGCAAATCATCACTGTTGGAATGGAAAAGGTCTGCAAGCCAACTGCAATATTGAGCTACTATTGCTACATCAAACAGGATGATTCAAAATTGATGGAAATATAATCCAAGTAAGTTTGGCTAACATCCACAATAATTGGATAAATTCTCAGGTGCAATGAATCTTGACATATTTCGAAATTTATCCAGGATTGCACTGTGTGATCCTCATACAATTCATTTACACTGTATGGCATATTCTTGCTCTGTTGCTTTATTGTATTGCCTGGCAATGCTGTTAATATATATGGACATCCTATTTATTATTATTCACTGCTGGTAACGCCACAATATGTGGGAACGTGTTAAGATCTAGTAAAATAGGTTCACAATGCCAGGACTTCTCAGGGAAGTCTTCCTCACACTTTAGGTTTATTCGCACGTTCTGCTCTTAATGAGGAAACATGTGAGTTGAAACTCACTACTTTGCCTGTTGCAACCTCTGGAAGAGGAGTTAGGGGTAGTCTGAAAGTCTGTTTTGCAGCAGCAGTAGCTGCTTCTTAATAATTATCACATTGCATCTTGACCTTTCTCCAAGGAGCTCAGGGTGGCATAGATGGAGTTATCCTGTTTTATGCTCACAACAACCTTGCAAGGTAGGTTAGGATGAGAGAGAGGGTGTTGGATGGATGTGGATATTCCATAATATCTATGATTCCACCCCCCTGCACCGTGATCAGTGCCCTGGAACAGACGGATGGAAGAGAAAAATCTGAGGCATTGTACAGTTAATTCGCTTTGTCTGACTTCAACACAAAGGCTACCACTACATGTGGTGTGTAATATATAGTTTGGGTCTCATTAAGAGGATACTGTGGAAACTAGATCTGTGAGAATGATACTGGATTATAATATACTTGGTTATCATAAACTCTATGTCCTATTATTTGGATTTTATATTATTCACTTCAAAGGGCCAGTTATATTATTTATTTTTTTACGATGTATTTAAGCGGGACGTAATAAGCAGCAGGAATGTCATCATTTTTATTTCTTTTCAAAAAAAGGAAGAGAGAGAGAAACTAAATTAAAACTGCTGAACTTTGAAAGAGGCCAGGGGCAAGCTAAGTGGAAGCCAAGTCAGAAAGTTGTGAGAGGAGAGAGACATAA
The DNA here is from genome assembly GCF_964106915.1 of Podarcis gaigeae. NCBI lineage: Eukaryota > Metazoa > Chordata > Lepidosauria > Squamata > Lacertidae > Podarcis > Podarcis gaigeae. Next base: position 105,826,144 of record NC_139680.1, on the reverse strand, counting down.
TCAGAGGAAGAAGTCCCCAGTTTCTTGTGAGCTGCCTGGGTTTGCTCTCACACCTTTCATTCCTCTTCGGATCCATATTGGTTCCTCAAGCACAAGGAAGAAACTGCACTCTTTCTCATATTCCTCTCGGTCAAGTATTCTAAGGGTAATGTATTTCCTGTGGGGAAACAAGACAAAGGCAAAACAAATGGTTGGCTTTACACACACACACACACACAAGCACACACATGCTTTTAAGTCTGACCAGTCGAGGTAGGGGCAGTCTGCAATGGCAATGGAGGGGAACACACTGCCACACATCCCTCTTTTATGTATGTAAAAGACCAGAAAACCTCTGTTCCAGAAACCTCCTTGTCTGATTCCGTTTGGTTAAGAACCCCCTCACAAAGTTAGCTTTGCATTCAGGTAGAGCCAAGGAGGATTTGATTCTAATTACAACCGTGCCAGTATTTTATCTCAAGCATAAGTCTCTGAATCTCGAGAGGTTAAGACAATTTATTCAAACAACCTATAAGGTAGATAAGGGTGAGGCAGATGTTCATTCTACGGAGAAGGAATGTGTGCGACGTTAAGAACCTCGGCAGGTTCTCCCCACAACCCATGTGAACACATTAGACTGTCTGAATCCAGCCCTTGTTCACAAAACCTGCTACTCATCCTTTTTGCCCATTCTCCAGAGAATGAATGCCTGAAAGGAGTTATAAGGAGTTATAAAGGTGCTCTGCCATTTCCTCACAGCCAACAATTAAGCTTCATGGCAGAACACAGATTTGTCACATAGTACGGTGCCCTGGACCTCAGTCAAGAGGAAAAAGGTTTTCGCTTGCCATACCAGTATTGAACATAGGTTAAATACTGGTTGTTCTGGGGAACTAAATAGAATTTAAATTAACCAGATGCTACTCTTTCCAAGATTGTGCCTGCATTTTACAGCAAATGGAAAATTTGAGCTCAGGACATTCTAGCAACGGCCTCTGTGGCCAGTGACTCAGCTCTCTGCCCCTTTACATAGATAAGGGAATGTGTGTTTTTGAGACTCCATGAATGGGAATGTGCCAGGCATCCATGAGTGATCAAGTCAGGTGCATACAGGTAGGGCTCAGCCCCACACAGCCGGTCCTTTTCACCTTTCTTTTCACTCATCTCCACCAGACGGGGCTCCCCAATCTCAACGTAGAACGTCTTGTTTTTCTCATACTCCTCATCATCAATTACTTTGATTGATACCACTTTGCTGAAACAGAGAAGGAGAAGGAGAAGAAGAATACAGGTTCAAGAGTAAGGCGAGGGAAGTAAAAAAAGAAAAGAAAAGAAAAAGAAAAGAAAGGGAAGGAAGTAAAAGAAAAGAGGAAACTGCACAAATTCAAGGAAGAAATCAGTGGGTTATTGCACCATGCACTTGAAATGATGGCATTCTATGTTAGTAATATGCAACGGCTCACAAATGCCTCTGCAAAAACCACAATTGAATGGGATAATTTCTTGAAGAACCTAAGAAGAGACCTGCTGAATCAAATCCAGGGCCCAACTAGTCTAGCATCCTGTTCTTACACGGCATCCTTTTCAACCAGATGTCAATGAGAAGCTCACAAGGATAACAAGAACGCAAAAGCATTCTCCCCACTTGTGATTCCCAGTGGCTACAAAGAAGTATACTGCCTCACACACTGGAGGCGGCCATTGTGGCTGGTACCCATTGATAGCTTTACCCTCCATGAATGAGTCTAATCCTCTCCTGAAACCATCATCCTAGTTGGTGGTCATCGACTCCATCTTATGAGGGCGAATGCTATTGCATCCCATAGCGGAAGTCATCTAACTTGTGTGCTCTGCTATCACTCTAGGGCATATCTACACAATAAAACCTACATTGTATACCACTTTAGCTGACCTGGCATCTCCCAAGGAACCCTGGGAACTGGAAGACTGATGGGGATGCTCAAAGCTGCATTAGACAGCACTTGCTACTCTCTAAGTTAGGAAGCCACCAGTAGTGTGGTTTTAAAATGTGGGTATGCTCCTGCATTGCCTATTTTTGCTCTGCATCCTTATGTTTCCAATGGAGGGGAGTGTAGGATCTGCAAATCTGGATATGGCATCAGGGCACTGCTGCTTCACAGCCACATCATGTGATGTTGGGGAAGGGCAATAGCTCAGTGGCTGGGCACCTGTGTTGCATGTAGAAGGTCTCAGGCTCAGTCCCCAGTATCTCCTGGGAAATATTCCCTGTCAGAGAGCAGCTGCCATTGAAATCCAAAGGCCTTGCTCCCAAGTGAACATGTTTAAGATTGTGCTGTTCATTCGGTTTCCCCATGCTAAGTGCAAAAATATTCAGGTTGCACCAAAAGAGAGCTGTTTAGCGTGACATACTGCCAGTTGAGCATGCACAGGATTGCAGTTTAAGGCTTGGTATGCCTTAGCAGCTTAAAATGCAGTGAGCTTGTTCCCCCCAAAGTCACATTTGCACATTGCTGCACACATCAGACAGAGGGCAGGGATGTTTTCACCCAATGCACATTACCTGTTTGTTTCTCTGTGTCAGCAACTGCCCCCTCCCTCCCTGAAATCCTAATCATGAAGCTGTCATCTGTGCATGCACAATGGCTATCTCAAATGTACACACCCCACTTAACTGCAAAGTGAATGTTTTCAAATATTTTCAAATAGGATGAGGGGAAGCACATAAAACAGCAGGATTTCTCAACTACAGGATAGGTATGGATTGTGACTAACACCACAGGTACACAGTTTCAAAAACCAGCGGTGGGAGTGCATTGGATAAAGAGGTAACAGCAATGTGTACAAAGCCTAAGACTCCACAATCACCCCTGTAATCCATCCAAAGACAAATGGAACACTGGGGCCCTTTTCATCATGTCCAGCAATATTTTATCTTCCCACCCACATTTTAACATCCGATTTGAAGAAGATAAGTGTTCTGGTGCATGAGAAATCTTGCTCACAACTCTGTAGACTGCAGTAGGAGTTTTGCCCTGCTGTTGCTTCTGAATCTGTTTTTTCTTCCTAAGCAAAGTGGGTTGTGATGAATGCAAATAGCTGCAAACTGCTCTTGGGCATCCACTACATTTCTTCAGGCAGGGAAAAGTGGCATGAAAGCGGGAAGGACCGCAGCTCAATAGCAGAGCATCCGCTTGGTGCGCAGAACACCTCAGGTAAGGCTAGGAGAGGCCCTGTTTGAAATGCTGAAGATGGACTAATGAGCTGACTTAGTATAGGGCAGCTTCCTGTGTTCCTAAATCAACCCTCTTCATCAAGAGGATCTCAGCCTAAATTGCTTCATCCACTTTTCTTTCCCTTTTTTTCTACTTAAAAGGAAAACGGAAAATAAGTTGCAACGCCACTGGAGAGTTGGATAATCAGAAATTCTCATGATAGATTATAGCAGAAAAGAAAACATTCACTCAGAAAGCCATGCTGCACGAGCCACTAATTTATACATCTATACCTATATGCAAACACATTCTATTACCCTAAAACCGATCAGTCAATGCATCCATCCATCCGTGTCTCCATCTCCCACACAAACACAGCAATAATGCTCAAGGTACGTCAGCCTTATTTTCCAGTCTGCCAGGGGACACTGCTCCTTCCTTGCTCTCTACCCCAGTGGCGTAGCGTGGGTTGTCAGCACCCGGGGCAAGGCAAGTAATTTGCGCCCCCTAACCCATGGATTTGCGCCCCCTAACCCGTGGATTTGCGCCCCCTAACCCTAACCCCCAGATGTTGCGCCCGGTGCGGCCGCCCCCCCGCCCCCCCACGCTACGCCACTGCTCTACCCTGCTGTATCTTATGGTATGTCTGATTCTGCACATTATTAACGTGGCGCTTCAGAGCTAAACAGCATGTTATCCCAGGTTTCCACTTCAGCGTCCTTTGACTGTCATTCTAGTCTACTGAACTCTGTGTCTGTTTGTGTGTCCGCAGGGTGGGATGGAGTTTTAAAAATGGTGAAAATGGGCTTCCTTTCGTTTGATGTGAACACTGAAAACGAGTGTCCCCAGCTACTTCCATAATCAAACTGAAAAGGCCAGGGAGAGAGGATGTAAATGAAGCTGTCCTTGCCAAGAGCTGTTGATATATGCATGAGGATTTTCAGCACAACGGCCTTTAAAAGAACTAGACTTAACTTCCAACAACCAGAAATGTCAAACACTTACCTGGAAAAAAAAATGTAACCTACTTACAATCGTCTTCCTTTTTAGGCCCCTGCTTTGTATATGTTATGACGAGTTGTGTGGCAAGTGATGGTGGGGGAATAGCTCAGTTTTAGAATACATGTTTTGCATGCAGAAGGTGCTATAGTGGTTGGGAAGCCCCCTTGGCTGAGACGCCGGAGAGGTGCTGCCAGCCAGAGTAGACAACACTGGGTTAGAGCAGCTTTGCCTCAGGCAGTTTTCATATGTTTATCTTTTTAATTCTTCACGACAGTTTGGGACCAAACTGTGTGGGTTTGAATCCTTTGAATACACAGGATGCTATGGCTCACCCACTATTTTCAAACAAATATAATTTGCACTGTTTTCCATCCTGTAGTGATACACAGGAATGGAGGAGCTTAGGGCAGCCTTAGGGTTTTCGGTAGTGGCGGAATCAGGCTACAAAAGGCATCTGACAAAGTAAATATGACCGGCTATTTCTAGATGCTTGAAACTGGTCTCGGACGTTTTTAACCGTCCGTAAAAATGAATAAAACAGCAAAAAAGAGTAGATGGATGTCACAAAATCTGTGCATGAAATCATCTAGTCTGGCCATTCAGTGTTGGCTATAAAAAGATACACCTCAACAAGCTTTCATAGGAAACTATTTATCCATGGCTTTTCACAGTCTGGAAATGCAAAGGGATGCTTGAGAATGGAAGAAATGGCAGGGAATCAAGTTGAAGAATACTTCTTTGGTCCTCATAGCTGTTGGTTTGTTGTTCTTTTTCAAAGAGAAAATTCAATTATATTTTTGTCTGATGCCTTAACAGAGAAGCTTGACCTATCCTCGCACCTTCTTATCTTGAACCACCATCCCAGCAGATTCCATCTGTTATGGGAGAATTTATCAATGTAATAAAGGAAAATAAAAAGATGAAAAAGCTGCATACAGAAAAAGCTCAACTGCAGCAAACCCCGCCTAAGACCTGTATAACCTGTTGTTCAACCAGGTGACTCTTTCTTGACATAACAGTTTTCCAAAATATACCATTTCTCCCACCTTATGCATAAAAGCGATTCAATTTATAGAGAAGGATGGAGGTGTTTATCTTATCAAACGAACTCTGCGGCTTGCAAGGCTTTCTTGCCATTAAACACATACCCATACACTGCAAATGTCCCACTGTCTCAACTACATTGCCCTGCCCCTTCTTCATTATCAAAACATTTTTATTTCTGTTACATCCAGTGTGTGTCATTGTGGCTGGTGCATACGATTTCACTCAGATACTTCAAATCCCATCTCAACGTTCCTCTCTCTCCAGCACAACGCATCACATTTATTAAGGTGCAACAGTGCAAAAGGCTCATTTTAGAAAAACAAACCAGATGAAAAACCTAATCAAGCAAATCTTGGAGGAAGGAGTGCATAGCAATAGAAATCCTGTACACCAGGCTTCTACAACCTAGTGCCTTTTTGGACTCCAACACCCATCAGTCTCAGCCAGGACAGCTATGCTGCTTGGTGCGGATGGGAGCTATGGCCCAAAACATCTGGAGGGCTCCAGGTTGGTGAATACTGCTGCAAAGACAGTGAAATCAAATGGCACAAGATATTTGGTGCAGACAGGCTTATATGTTTTCATGAAATATTATATTTCATAAGATGGGAGACTGTCTGCTTGAGCTATCTCAGTTCATTTAATTTATTCCTTTTTTTATAGGCTTTCGTACTATGGTACACTCTGAAGCTGTTGTCTACCTGTTGGACTTACCTATCCTTTGAATGGTGAATGTACCACCCTTGACCATAGGTTTACAATATGGACAAAATAATACGCAAAAAATAATGAACATTAGAACATGGTAACACAGCAAAAACAGTGGTCAAAACAGCAGCGGCCAAACCCACAGTATCTATAAGGCAGCACAAGGAAAGCTGGGATAAAAAACCCAAATTCTGAGAGATGTAGCCTGGGCAGGTCTTTTGTGGTTTTTTGTTGCTGTTGTGACTATCTTTCTTTTCTGTTGAGGACTGCAGAAAGCAAGTAGGCATTAATGGATGGAGTATCAAACCTGATTACCTTTGGTTCTATGAAATCGGCCAACCTAGTGTGACTCCCTTCCCATCTACTTTCGAATTTCATCAGAAAGTGCTTTGCTAAGGTTGTTATCAGCACTGCATTCTTCTCTCTTTTCATAATTTAGATCCAACGGCAAAGAACGCATTGTTGGAGAAGCACAAGCACACAGAGAGAGATGTGCTTCCTCATACTAAACCAAAAGCCTTTCATGTTTGCCCTTCATGCTTACAATAAAACTCATTTACTCCAAGCAAAAGATATCTGTGAAAAGTTACAAGGCTGTGACATAGCTGTGATTGGTTCCTCCTGCCCCATGAATATTTGCAATAGTTTGTTCCATTAATGATTGCTACAGCAATCATTTTATACCAAGGCTGGGGAGATTTTGCAGAGGCGGGAAGCCAAACTGAAATAACGAGAATTCTTGGGCGGAGGACAATCTGCCCTCCAACTCTGATTTCTACTGCACAAACAGACTCCTTCAGTTTCAGATATGGGGCTCTACAGGTAAGGAGTCAGGTGCAGGTCAGCCCGAAAGACGCAGGGCTCCATTGTCAGTGAAGGTAACTCTTTATTCAATGAAATGGCATACAACTCAGCAACACTTCCCAGTAGGTCTTGCCCCTATGGAGCATTTGCCGGGACTGAAGGTCCCTGCTTTCCATCCCTTCTAAGGCTCCTCCTCTCCTAGATGTTTCCCAAGCAGTCTCAAACTGCATCTGCCCACCTCTGGCCTCTGTTCCACCCTCCTCATTATCCTGTTTAGAGACAAGGGGGGAGAGGAGCTCGTCACAGCAGGAGAGGGAGATTCCCTGGAGCAGCCTTTTGATGCCCCTCCTCTGCTTCTGCTTCAGCTTCAGCCTCAGAGTCTGAACTGCTCCCTGTCCCAGGTTCCTCCTACTCACTGAACCCTGTTGTCCTTTCAGTATCCAAACTCTCCTTCTCCCTCTGACCTCTCCTCAGTGTCCCACCACCAATCCCTAGGCTCTGAACCTTCCTCCTCTGGAGTTTCCCTTGGGCGTTCCCTGGCTGGGGCCTCCCACCACTCCTTGTTGCCCAGCCACTCCCTGACAATCACATGCAAAATCTAAAGAGGGGTGTTAGCATTAAAGCATGGAAATATCTCTCTCACACTCCCACACCTTTGGAAAACAACTTACTTTTCTTTATGAATGAACTGTGTGATCTTGCCCACAGCTTGCCAGTTAGCCATTTCTGGTTTGTTGGCTAGTTTACTGCATTTATATAATACATTTTTTTCCTCCAAGGAGTTCAATGTGGCATACGTGGCTCTACCCTTCCCCCACTCATTTAATTCTCACATCAGCCCTGTGAGTTAGGTTAGGCTGAGAGGCAGAGACTGGCCTAAGTTCAGTCAGTGAGCATCACGGAAGAGTGAGGATTTGAACCCTGATCTCCCAAGTACTAGTCCAGGTTAAAGTATGTTCTGCGGATGCCTGATTATCGTCTTCCAAAGCAACTACTCTATTCCGAACTTAAAAATGGAAAGCGTAATACCAGTGATCAACAAAAGAGGTTCAAAGACTCTCGCAAGGCAAATCTTAAAAAAATGTCGTATAAGCACCGACAACTGGGAAACACTAGCCTGCAAATGCTCCAGTTGGAGAACAGCCTTTACCAAAGGTGTCATGGGCTTTGAAGATGCTCAAACTCAGGACGCAAGGGAGAAATGTGCTAAGAGGAAGGCACGCTTGGCAAACCTACACCATGATCAACTCCCACCTGGATATCTAGGACCCCAATGTGGAATGATGTGTGGATCCAGAATTGGCCCCCACAATCACTTACGGACCCGCTGTTAAAACCATGTTTATGGAAGACAATTTTACTCAGCTATGAGTGATCGCCAAAGAAAGAAAGATCCCCATTCTACCATGAAACTCATTGGCTGACCTTGGGCTTGCCACTGCCTCTCAGCCTAACCTATGTCACAGGGTATGGTAATAGTTTTTTCCAATTAATAATTGCTACAACAATCATTTTATACCTGAACACGACTGGCCCGTAAGGGCAGGGGTACCTTTACATTTACCTTTGGGACGCGGGTGGCGCTGTGGTTAAAACCTCAGCGCCTAGGACTTGCCGATCGTCAGGTCGGCGGTTTGAATCCCCGCGGTGGGGTGCGCTCCCGTTGCTCGGTCCCAGCGCCTGCCAACCTAGCAGTTCGAAAGCACCCCCAGGTGCAAGTAGATAAATAGGAACCGCTTACCAGCGGGAAGGTAAATGGCGTTTCCGTGTGCTGCGCTCGCTCACCAGATGCAGCTTGTCACGCTGGCCACGTGACTCAGAAGTGTCTCTGGACAGCGCTGGCCCCTGGCCTCTTAAGTGAGATGGGCGCACAACCCTAGAGTCGGACACGACTGGCCCGTACAGGCAGGGGTACCTTTACCTTTACCTTTACAACAATCATTTTATACCTGAACAGGGTACATTTTGCAGAGCTGGGAGGCCAAATTCTAATAACTATCATTCTTGGAGCTGTGGAACTCTAATCTCCAGCTCTGCATTCTACTGCACAAACAGACTCCTTCAGGGGTAGCTGTATGGATGCAACTGCTGCATAGTATCACTTTATTAAAATGAAGGAAGAAAAAAGGAGAAGATGCTATGTTATTAAAACTAACGACAAATGCCACTGTAGCCAAAGAGGTAAAGGAGGCACATGAGGCTGAACATTCTCTTATCTATGAAGCTACAGCCAACACATGGCACTAAATTGTGTTTCCAGGCAACTGTGGACTGCTAATTAGGAGCAAGAATGAGAAAGCCAATATAACACACTCCCTTCCACATTTTTTATTAAAAAACATAAAAGAAGATTTCTGTGGAAATGTGTAATAATTCTCTGCCTCCTCGTTTTTACTACAAACAGACATAGATGCAAAGCTGACAACAGCAACTCAGACCTAGACGTTTGTGCCAGCAATCTGCCTCCAAAAACCAAACATACCTTCGCCGATTCTATAATGTCATTACTTGAGATGGCCTCCCGAAGCTGTTGATGTGCCATTTCCCCAAACAATTATTTGCTAGCATAGCTGGAGAGAAACGAACGTCATTTTCAGAGAGCCAACGTTAATTTGGATCGCTGCCTGCACAAGCTTCCCACTTGCATCTCAAGTAAGTCTTCTAATGGTAGGACTAGTCCTGGTCCCTTGTTCTCATTGCACAGGCAGCACAAACAGGCTGGCCAGATAGGGAAGAAGGCTCTGTCGATATGTGTAGCTATTGTCTGTATTCTAACATGCTCTTAGACAGCCGTTAGCATCTAATGATTGGAGGCCAAACCAGAACATGAGGTGGAGAGGAAGTGAGAGAAAGCAGTCAACACCAGGGGCCTCATTCCATTAGCACTTTCCGCTGAAAGGCAACGAAAACAATTTGTCTCCTTACCCTGCAATCCTCTCTTAGACTGCAAAGCAAATTGAGAGGATGATTACTCTCTTTCACTTAACTACGGGGTTGCGGCTAACCTCAACAGCACATGTCAGCAAAAGCGTGGCCAACCAGGGCTTATGCAAACTATCGTTTTTACAGGATAGTGCTTCACTTGCGCTCTTAACATAGTTAGTAATGCGTTGACGGTTTAACGTTTGCCTTGTGCGATTCTTGCTTTCGCAAGAGTATTTGGTGCCACGGAGGGATGACTGTAAAAGTCGCAAACCACTCTTAATCAATATTGCCCCCCTAGTATATGAAGAAGAAGAGTTTGGATTTGATATCCCGCTTTATCACTACCCAAAGGAGTCTCAAAGCGGCTAACATTCTCCTTTCCCTTCCTCCCCCACAACAAACACTCTGTGAGGTAAGTGGGGCTGAGTGTGACTAGCCCAAGGTCACCCAGCAGCTGCATGTGGAGGAGCAGAGATGTGAACCCGGTTCACCAGATTACGAGTCTACCGCTCTTAACCACTACACCACACTGGTTCTCGCCATGTGCCATATGGCTCTCACTATGGGCCATAGCGGCTCCCTGGGCATAGATCTGCCAATGCAGATGACTGGCAGTGCTATTCAGCCATTTGGGTCTGGAGTGCCCAAACCCAAGCCCAGGATCCCCCATCCCACTTCTTAACAGGTGGTCAAATCTGAGAGCGCTGAGCCGTTTGGTGCTACGCATAAAATTCCCACTAAAGTGGAGTGAATGGCAGGTGCTTCCCCTGAGTGTTTGATCCATATATGCAGCACAGAAGAAGTCTTCCATGATTCCAAATTCATCAGGGGATGTGCAAGCTTCCACATGTGCCCTTGCTGAGTAGAGGGGATTATTTCTCCTCATTCAGGGAGCGTGAAATCTGGTGCACAATTATCCATGCCTGGTTTAAAGTCACTAGGACCACTGCACATGTCATGTAACCTAGTGCAGGGGAAATCTCACAACAATTTTCAAGTGCAAAGTGCTTCGTGATCTTCATTGGCCTTGTGCTTGTTAACTGCCCAAAGAGTTAAAAATGAAAAAAATAATCAGTGCCCCCACTGATACAGTGAAAATGAGGCGGAAGACTAGTTCTAACACGATGCATCAGCTTCAGTGGTGCAAACAATAGTGAATCTGAAGCTACTTCATTTTGGTAGGAAGGACAAGTAAATTGGCCCTGATCCTCTTGCCAATGTAATGCTGGTTCTAGACCTATTGCACTACTGCAAATCTACACCTAGTGCAATACATTTTGTAGCTGGTTTGTTACTTTTGCCTACGAATCCTGTGCTGGCTCCAAATCGTTTACATCACTGCAATTTTTCACCTAATAAACATAATTATATAGTTGGTTTCTGGTTCTTGCAATGGGGATTTATTATATCTGTATCACACCGGTCTTCTAAGGAACAATATTTAGTCTCTTCTTTATCTACACAACATTCCTAGGTGAGGTAGGCTAGACTAAGAGATAGTAACTGGTCCAGGATCACCAAATGACCTTTATGGCTGAACACAGATTTGAATTTAAGTCCTCCTGCTCTAAGTCCAGCACTCTATCAGCTATACCACTTTGGCTCGCCATTCAGTACTGGCACGGGTTACTTGTTTTCTGAGGTACAAAAAGCACTTCTACTTCAGTTGGAGGCATCGCAACCTTGCAAAGAAGAGGAAGGAACTTGTTATACATAGCTGCTCACAACAGGAGGCTGGAAAAAACTGATTCAAGATGATAAAGAGTCAAGGACCAATCAGAACAAAGGTTATGTCTGATCAATCAGGGGCAATGCAAGTAAGGTGGCAGTTAAACCTATCTCCTAAATAACCCATTTAGTCCTAAAGATGCTCATCATCATAAAATGCTTTTACCTGGTGCAGGTAAGCATTCTGCCTCAAGAAGGAGCCAACATGACCCTTAAGGGAGGATACAAACAATTACCTTTTATATATTTCCCAGCATAAGTGATATTTAATCGAGTTTAGATTATGATTTTAACATACAAAACGAAATTATAACCCTCTTCCAGAATCCTAATTTGGCAACTTTCAGAAAAAAGTGTTTTGAAAACACACACGTCCAGCTATTTTACAGATAACACACTACAGTCATTTAGGGGAATGTTTTTCCATTCCAGGTGTTAAAACGCAATTTTTACAGTCACCTGCTCTACCTGAACCTTGCATATAATTTTCCAAGCTCTTATTTCACCCAGTAAATGTCAATGTCACCTTTCTCTTTGCTGCCCTGTGCAGTCAGGTAAGTCAGAATGCCAAATAGGAATTGATAATGTTTTTATCACAACATACTGAATATGCCATGAGGGGAATTGTTTTTTTGGTTTTGGTTTTTAAGTCTGAAAACAGAAGACTATGAATAATTGATTGTTCATGCGTAATTCACAGAATACATTTGATGAATGGTTATTGCTACCCAAAAAGGAATTGTATACTCACTGGAGAGGAATCACCCATCTGTTCCAACTACATTTCAACCTCTGTGATACATGCTTAAGACTTCCTAATAATAATGCTGAATGTTATTGAACTGCACAAATAAGGTGGATAGTTTGGTGAGAGCTAATCTGGTAATATCACTGTTTGCATTTGATCAAACATAACTCTTAAGTGGAAAGCTACATCTTACACTGCAATTGTGTAGCAAAGCACTGATTGGCCCTTTCTCTGTTCAAAGTAGTCTTGAGAAGGTGTTTTTCACTGGAGAAGGCAGAGGTGGGGGAAGGGAAGTTTTAATATTCCTGTGCTACCTCTTTTGCTGTTAAATTCTGGCCAGCTGTTTTATCTCCCAGGAGGTTTGAAAATCTGTTTACAAAGGTATAGAACACTAGAATTGTGGGCATCTAAACTACAGTTGGCTTACTCTTAGGGCTAGGTAGTGAAATGTGTGTGCTTCTTTCTCCTAGCTTTAAAGTGTGCAAGATTCCAGAATGATTGTGAGCTGCTTCCTTTCAGCCAACTTTTCTTACTTGAGCTGGCCAATTCTGAAAGAGTGGTTCTAAAAATAAAAAATAAACCACCCCTGCCTTCATTTCATGACGTGATACATGGAAATGAGATCAAGCTGCATTAAAGGGCTAAGAAATTATCTCCTCCCTGGGAGCACAGCCCTTAGCTATTGGCTTGCAATCCCCAAAGAGAAATACCTGGCAGAGAAATGGAGACAGTAAATCACAATGAGATTTAATTCTCTGCTCCAGGGCCTGTTTGATGGAGCTCCATACGCTCTTATATACTTAGGAGTATGCCAGCTCTCTGGAGTGGGCTGTGTTATCTGAAGAATGAAAACATCACTCGTAGCAGGAATTATGAGATCCTTCTGAGAGCCCTACCCAATTGTGCATTGCTCTTTCAAATTGGATGCCCTGCCCTCTACTGTTCGCCCTTCCCCACTCTCAAAGAACAGTGGTGCCAAAATATATGAAAAATTGGCATGCCCACCAACAAACATTAGACGTAACACATCAGCTGGAATTTAATAGTCAGTCTAATGACTTCTATGAAAAATTTATTGCATGTCATGTTATCTAGTAGCAGCATTGACAAGAAACTAGTAAGGGAATTTTGATTACTGTCACTAATGCAAAAATGCAGGTTGGCTGTGCAACAAATGCCACAGCCTTATCACTAAGAGTAACATGGAGGCAGGCTTTTTCATTGGTGGCACCAGTGTTGTGGTCCATGAGAAGCCCATCAGTACTGGCATTCTGCCGGCTCTTGAAGACACATCTTGAGCTTGGAACTTTCAGATCTAATGTTCTAATTGTTCTTTTAACTGTTTTAATTGTTATGCTTTACAATGAGCTTGTGTATTGTATACTTTAATTATGAATGTTTTTAATGTTTTGGTGAAATTTTCTTATTGTATCATGTATGGCTATTTTATAATTGATTTCCTACTTATAAACTGCTTAGAAACCATTTTTGGCATGCAAGTAGTAAATACTACTACTGCTGCTACTACACTCAAACCCCAACAGGAATCATTTTGTTCAGGATTCCTCTCAGCCAGCCAGCCAATAATTCCTTCTTCTGGGTTACTACATACTGTTAGGAGTTCAAGTAAGTGAAATCAATATCCTCTATCTATTTTCCATTTTTCTTTTCCAGCTGACATTCAACCTTCATTGGTTCCTGATAGAAAGTGAGCATGCCAATCCTCATTGGCCTTTTCGTGTGTGGGTTTTGCCACCTTTTGGTGGCTTTAAAAATATTTTTGGTACTTCTGCAAACCATGCCAGTTCCCCCCTCTTGCTTCTGTTGTGGCCTACTCCTCCTGCCCCAGGGGCACTGAATTCCCTATCAAAAGAGTTATGCCCCTGCAAGAATGAGAGAGTGCCACCACCACTTGTGATGCTGTGGCTAGTCTACAGAGCAGGGAGTTGTGTCCTATTGTGCTGAGGTCTTTGGGAATAGGGAAACAAAGAGGCTGAGTGTTTAACACAGACAACAGCCAGAGATTATTGATGTACCAGCTCACAGTTCCCAAGAGCAAAAATGGACTGCCCATGTTTTTCTTTGAGGTTCCTCACATCTCCAGATCCAATTCACAAGTTGTGATGAATCGGCAAGTATTTCTCCCCTGTGGAAATTTGCCTACTGGGTTGCTATAGGGTAGCGACTGATGGTGAGCTAGAGATCCCATTTCAAATCCCAGGTCCGCCATGAATCCACTACTAGGTCAATACATTTTGTCACCTGAGACAAACCACAAAACGGCGTCCCACTCCTCCAGGGAAGAAGGGGTGAGTGAAGATCCACATTGGGAACAAGGAGGAGAATTGAATCAACCTTACCTGACAGTTGAAGTGGCAGCCAAAGGCCATTGCAGGGGGAGAAAGGGCCTGCTCTGAATCATGCTAGGTGAGTGCAGAGCCCAAGAAACCCCAGAGGGCAGCCCCTGTCATTTCTTCCCTAGGGATGGGAGGAGACCAGCAGTGACTCCTAATGCCCAGAGGGGGCTACTGTGGATCCTGCCTCCTGAGGCAGTCGCCTCACCTTGCCTCATGGGTGGGCCAGCCCTGTACTAGGTGGCTTTTGGGTGGAATTAGACTTTACAAGAAATGCAAAGTTTGTGTTGTGATATTTCTTCTTCTCCTCTCTTCCCTCCCCTCCCCCACATAATAGCAAACACAGATTGTGTGGGCCAAGAGGAATGGAGCTGAAAGCGGGCGACTAAGAAGCAAAAAGGAGAAGTCAGCATTCTCAGGGAGCTCCAAGGTTTTCAGAAGTATGAAAAGTAAGCTTTTGAAGAATACATTAAATAGCGCCCCCCCAAAAAAAACCTGCCCCAAAATGACTTGGCATGAAAGGGATTTTCTTTCTTTTTTTAAAGGGGGAAACAAATGGAAAACTGGGGGCGGAATAGAATCCACATCTGCATTATAATTAAAAGCACTATTAGACCACTTTTGGTGTCTTCCTCCAGACAATCCTGGGAATTGTTGTGTGTTAAGGGACCTGAGAGTTGTTGGGAGACCCCTCTATTCCCCTCACAGAGCTACAATTCCCAGAGTGGTTTAAAAATCAGCCCCTCTTCCCAGGGAACTCTGGGAACTGTAGCTCTGTGAGGGGAATGTTGGTTATCCAAACAATTCTCAGTACCCTTAAACTAAGATAATTTGTTCTCAAAACTGTGGTGGCAAATTAGCAGTGTGTGTGTGTGTGTGTGTGTGTGTGTGCGCACACACATGCAGGTGTGATGATACTTGCATGTCCTCCGTAGAAAACAGACGTGCTTATTTCCTTATGCAAACGGTTTAGAGGCAATGTCACATTTGAAGCATAATTATGGGTTGATGGGCTTTGTTCACACAGTATGGTGCACGTTCCCCTTGGTAAGACAGCAAAAGAGGACACTGCTCCAATTGGCACCTATTATGGCTTGTTTACAAAACAAAGATTTAGAAGTTGTCATTTGAGGATTAGCAACCCCTGCCCGCACAGACAAGGAATCCATGGGCATTTCAGCAACAACCCATTGTGGTCTCCGCTCACTTGCAGTTTCTGCAACTCCAAACTGACAATGAACGCATGAAGCATGCTGCTTTACCGGGGGTTGTTTATTTTCTTTAAACTAACATCAAAACCCTGAATCATCACTGGAAGGCAGACACACAGCAGAGATGTTGTTGCCTTGGCATTACAGGCCGTGTCGATTGTGTGTGCTGCAATTCTCTGGGTGGGCCCTCGACCTGTCCATAGCAGACAATGGTGGTCAGTTTCTCAGGGCATGGGGAGGAACTGGCAGTCTCTCAGCTGCAGGAAACATGGCATAGCGCATGCGGGAAGCAGTCCAGATCTGCTCCAAGACAATGGCCAGCCACGTTTTCCTGCTACAGGTATGCTGGACACCTACTGGCCAGCATGGATGGCTCTGCTGACTGGTTTTCTATCCTAAGCCCTAATAAGGTGGAACCTCCATACCTGCCAGAACATACGGTGCCAGATGTTGGGCAGATGGGCATGATTTGTGGCAAAATGAATCAAATCAGCACCTTTGCTGGTCTTGAAAGACCTACATTGGCTCCCAGTACGTTTCCAAGAACAATTCAAAGTGTTGGTGCTGACCTTTAAAGCCCTAAATGGCCTCGGTCCAGTATACCTGAGGGAGCGTCTCCACCCCCATCGTTCTGCCAAGACGCTGAGGTCCAGCGCTGAAGGCCTTCTGGCAGTTCCCTCACTGCGAGAAGCCAAGTTATAGGGAACCAGGCAGAGGGCCTTCTCGGTAGTGGCGCCCGCCCTGTAGAACGCACCTCCCACCAGATGTGAAAGAGAAGAACAACTACCAGACTTTTAGAAGACATCTGAAGGCAGCCCTCTTTAGGGAAGCTTTTAATGTTTGATGCGTTACTGTATTTTAATATTTTGTTGGAAGCAGCCCAGAGTGGCTGGGGAAGCCTAGCCAGATGGGTGGAGTATAAATAATAAATTATTATTATTATTTTATTGTTATTAATCTGGACCATGGTTTGGAGGTTCCCCCGAGCTGGTACAGCTGATTTTGCAGCTCACAGCACAGGAATGGTACATTTAAAAGCTGTCTTTGTGTTCTGATTAACTGCATGTACTGGCATGGCTGCATATGTACCAGATGCTTTGCTTTAACAAATAACCAACCACCACATTGGGCCTTGCTGTTACTGAATGCAAGAAATTGATATTTATGATGCAACAAAGCACCGTGTACACGGACAGAAAAGCTGTTTGTTAGGATGAAGGTTGAAGCTGCCTGAAGCAAGTGAGGAAGAACAGCACAAGAATAAAAGAGAAAACACAGAAGGAACAAAAGGAGAGAAATGTCAGTTTCCTATAACTGATACTGTACTAGTTATATCTTTTCATTTCCCAGTTTGAGGGGGCAGCAACTGGCTGGGGGGCACCTTGCCTATCCTGAAATTAACCCCTGACTGGGTGGGGTGAGGAGAACCAGCTTTGGGGACATTTTGAGAGGACAAACCATGATAAGAGGGGAAAGGTCAAACACCCTGTGCATACCCATTATTCCTGTGCTGCTGACTGCAGCTGTTTTTAATTTAAAAACTGTATTTCCAGGGAAAATTACATAGAACTCTATTCAACATATAGTTTGGCCTTCTCAGGTGAATCTGATCCTGACTGTACCACTTCAGATAGTAGCTGGCAGTTCATGTGACAAGCAAAAATAATATTTTTTTAAAAAATCCCTGCACACAAAAAGCTAGCACATGGTGAAGAGTTCTCTCAGATGTGCTAGCTTTCTGTGAACAGGGAGTTTTTTGTACAAAGTTGCACTGAAGCTCACGAGTGATGCAGCCCACACACAGATTTGCCTCTTCAGTGAGAGCTAGGTATCAGTGAAAGGGGAAGGAAAACAAGTAAGAAAGTGAAGTTAATATTTAGTGATAAATGGCCGCTGCAAAGTGTATCTCTATGGGCAGATTCATGCATGAGTCAGAAGGTATTTATGTGAAGAACGGCAAGGCCTGGCACTGTATATGAAGGCTAGTGGAGGGAATAGCCAAAACAGTTTTCTGCTGGGTTTTGTTTGCATTTTAAAGCAAACCTGTCCCCTGCCTTTCCCATTTCTTCTCATTTAGCTGCTTTGCAACCTTGACTCCCAAGGCTCAGACAGGTTTTGCCATGCAAGCATTGTCTCTGTAACCTTTCGCAGGATGTGGTGTCCAGAGAACCCCAAGCTAAATATAGTTGCCAGTAGTTGAGAGGGGCAAATCTGTCAATTTTGGTTTCTCTCTGTTCCTCAATGATTCCAGTATTTATTTCAGTCCTCTACATTTCCACATCATTTTGTGAATATTTTTTAAGTCCTCTTGAAAAACCACCTGCAATTTAGTGCAAATCCTCCCCAAATATACACTTTTGCATGCTATTTTGCCTAATATGCACATTTTGTGAAAAGCAATGTCCTCTAATATAATGCATTCTTGCATGCTATTTTCTCAAATATATGTACTTTTGTGGACTCTCTGTATGCATTTTTGAGCACATTACTTGGCTAGAGAGAACAGTACTGCAAGATTTGGAGAAATGTGTTTCAGAGGATGTCTGTATTTCAGTTTGTGATTTGTTTTGGAAAGCATAAATTGGATAGGATGGTCCTTAAATGCAACCTGAACTGCAGTTCTTCCCCCGTGAGTGGGAGAGCTTAAAACCCATTCCTGTCTTTGCTCCCCTGCAGTTACTACATCTGAATTAAAGGTCATACACATTATAAATCTGGCAGAACTTCAGAACATTAGATTTCTTGACTTCAAACATTTTTCAGATTTCACATCTGTACTTTGAAGGAAATGGGTCTTTCCCCCCCTTTTCTTTTCTTTTTTTTAAAAGGTTATATATGAAATCAAGTGAATATATTTTAATGTCACACAGGATGTGGTGGTGTAATTGTGGACTGTGCCACTTTAGAATTCAGGCAGCCCACTGGGGAAGAAAGTATGTTCAAATTTATAAGGAGTGGGAAGAGAAAGATGTAGTGTTTGCAATAAGAGCAGCGGCAATGCACGATAAATTCCTTAAAGCTTTACAAAAACAAGAAGATTAAGGTGCATGCTTTATTCTGAAGTAGATATGTAAGTTAACTCAAAATAGGGAAGCTTCTTAAAGCATGCTATCCACTACTAACAAAACTCGAATTAGTGCTAAAGTGCCCATGATGAAGATTGATTCAAAACTGACTTTTTACTAGCTGTAAAAACTTGCAGGTGTTGTTCCCCATAAGATAAAAGTGAGAAGAAAGCATATGTCAGCCACATTTCAGATCTGCCGGTGCTTTAAACATTTCCCATGGAATCATCAGCACTAAGTATAGTAAGTTCAACGGTGCATCCCCCCCCCCTCGCCCAGACGGTAGTAGGGAGAAGCTGCACCTGTTGAATGTCTACCTAACAAGCTGTTATAGCAACTTAAAGCATTTCAGAGCAGTCTTTTAGTAGGAACTTGGATGGCGGGTGAAAACCAAACAGGTCCACCTTCTTTCCATCACCATACCATTAAAAGGTACACTGGTTTGTTTGTTTGCCAGCGCCCGCCTCCAAGCCTGAAAAACCTACGGTTGTCTGGAAGAGAGCAGCAGCAAACCACCTCAAACACTCTTAAAATGCTGCGTTTTTCTCCACCCCTAAACAACCTTCCCTTAAGTGTCTCTCTAAGAGGGTCAAACCACGGTAGCGGCATTTCATCCTGTGAATGTTTAACGCATCACTATCAATCTTGTGCAGCTCTATGAAAAATGAAGCTGAAATCTTTCAGAAGGAGGATGGTGAACAGCATTCTTTTTTTTTTTTCCTTTTTAAAGAAGATCGCTTTTTGAAAAATGGTTCTTTGTTCCTGAATAAGTAATAAAGTGAAGCTAAGTGAGTCAGGGCTTGGGGTGCTGGTCGGAGAAAGGCTGTAGAGCGGCACACTAGTAAAATACTCTGCTTAGGGTTGACTAAGTGCTGTGCTGTTTCTTTGAATAATTAACACCACTAACGAATTCTGCCAACTCCGTTTAGAGGTAAGTTGCTCAGGGCAATCTTTACATTGTGGCATGCATAATTTTTGCGCGGTTTCTACAAAGTGCACCGTACACACCCCACAGACAGGCAGTCAAACGTTCTAAAATCAGAGAGCCCACAATTTTAGGAGCCTACGTTGCTCCATATTAGTCAGACTATTTATCCTTCTAGGGCAGTATTGTTTGCTTTGACTGGCAGCATCTCTCTGAGATCTCCAAGCGGATGTCTTTCCCATCACCTGCTGCCTTCACTGTAGATGCCAAGGATTGGACCTGGAGGCTTCTGTACAAGCAAACCACATCCACTACCACCGAGCCTACAGTCCTAGCCTCACAGCCTTGCTAAGCAACGTTTCTCTGTATGCCACCATTTCTGCCCAATATTTTCTCTCTCTCTCTCTCTCTCTCTCTCTCTCTCTCTCACACACACACACACACACACACATTGTGCAGAGATTCTTTTATTCTTCTCCAAGCATCTAAGTGAATTTCCAGACTGTTGCTATTTTCCAGGTAAAAGTCAACCACAAGCCAGCAAATTAAGGTTGCATAGTTGAAGTGGATTTGGTGCTGTTGGACACAGCAAATCCCCACCAATACCTACCCTGCTTTTTGCAGTAAGGTGAGGTTGCAAACAAATCAAAATGAGCACTCAACGAACAGTCAACATGCTTCCTGACAACCTTGTGGAAACAAACCAGGATGAATGCTCAAGAAGCTGCTGGTCTGGAAGTGCCAAGAGTTCTGTATACCTCAACACAACTGCTTAATATATTTCTTTTTTATGGTAAGAGGTATAAGAATATTACAATGAAATAAAAAGCTTGCTTCTAGCATTTTTAAACCAATACGGGCATCGTCTCCCTGTGAAACAATGGTACTGTGAAAAGGAACTGTGGATTTTTAAAACCAAAGGACCACAATGTTCATTATTGTTCTTTGCACATGGAAACAAGCTGGAGTGTTTCTACTTACTCAAAGTATGTGGCTCTCCCAAGACTGCTGATATTTCTTCTCCCTTGTATGTGTGTGTGGATAGTACCATAAGGAGTAGCACTCAGAGAGCTGGGTCTGCTATTAGTATATTTCATTGCAAGCTGGCTTGGGGGGCTCTTTTTAGGACCGAAAAGCAGGTTATAAATACATTTACCAAAAAAAGTCGATGAGGATAAACAACAGTAATTTTCTCTACTCATTTGGCTGTCAGTGCCTGTTTTTTTGTTCATTGACTTGTGTCTGGACCGAAGTTTCTCAAAAAAATCAATAATATATTACAGACACAAATAATTGCTTCAACTTAATTTTAAAAAAAAGTATATATATATATATATATGCAGGTTTTGGTGTCCTCGGGTGTCTTCCCGTGTAAAAGTTGGGGTGTCTAGGCGACGTTTCGACGAGGTCTCACTCGTCATCTTCAGGCTGGTGCTTTCGGCTTCTTGTTACTGGAACAGAGCGGGATCTCAATGTTTGAGTTCCTATAAATACTGTAGAGGGGGTGTGGTGTCTAGCCTCCAATGTTCTGGGCAGAGAGGAAGTTCCCAGGCTAGTGTGCCTTTTCTAGCCTGGGAACTTCCTCTCTGCCCAGAACATTGGAGGCTAGACACCACACCCCCTCTACAGTATTTATAGGAACTCAAACATTGAGATCCCGCTCTGTTCCAGTAACAAGAAGCCGAAAGCACCAGCCTGAAGATGACGAGTGAGACCTCGTCGAAACGTCGCCTAGACACCCCAACTTTTACACGGGAAGACACCCGAGGACACCAAAACCTGCATTCCTGTACCCGTGAAAATCTACGAAAGCATATATATATATATATATATATATATATATATATATATATATGTATGTATATGTATATATATGGGTGGGGGTGGGGAAGAAACAAGATTCTGGGCAATTCTTGTTTTTTCCCCACTTGAGATTCTCCGAGGAGCAAATTCTGAGGAGGTAAAACATGCTTTTGCAGACACCAGAACATTTGTCTGGAGACTGGTGATGTGCCTTAGTGAATTATAATTCAAAATAGAACAACAAGCAGAGCCTCTAATTATAATCATAGTAGAAAGAAAGAGGGGGAGTTGGGGAGAGGGAAGAGCAGAATGCTCCTGGCGTTTTCTTGTTAGGCCTAATGGTCAGGAGAGAGGGAATGACTCAGGCCATCAGTAATGGCGCAATGGGATCTCTGCGTCTCCTCCTTGCACTTTCCGGGGCCATTGAGGCAGACAGGTGTCAACCGCCTTCAGCACCAGCAGCTGATAGGAAATGTAGGAAAAGTGGATAGGCTTAATCAATCTACAAATGCCTACACTGCAAAACTGCCCTGGCAATTGGCAGTAATTGGCTGCCACAGAGCAGGGAAAGCTGTGAGGCTCATAGCTGGCAGGAGCTAGCGGGTCTTTCTCTGGCTTAAGTGAGTGTGAAGACAGCCTAAAACCTTTCAAAATAAAGGGGATTTTAAAAAAATAAACTCAGTGGATGATTATGGAAAGAACGAAACTCAATGGGCTCATACAAAGGCTAAAGGTGCAATCCTATGCCCACTTACCTGGAGTAAGCTCCACTGAACTCAATGGCACCTACACCGGAGTAGACATGCATTCCTAATGAGCTAGGCAGTCCCAAGCAACTGAAAGGGTTGGGAAAAAATATTTCGGATCTCAAGCCTTGGGGTCCTAACCTGTGGTATTGCCAATACAGATTAAAATCAAGTGGTTTTTCTAGGAGTTGTCATTGCTGTTGTTCTGTAAAGATGTCTGAGGGCAGGACAGGCTACAGAGGGAGACACTTCAGGCCCCAGACCCAAAAGAGAGGAGGAGGAAGGGACAGACGCTGCAACAGCTTCGCAGCAGCTGCCCAGTCCCACTGTAGTAAGCTCCCATCCTCCTTTTACTCCAAGGTCATGCTGAACAGAAAGCTGAACAGAAAGCTCAGAAAGCCCAACTGCCCCCCCCCCCGGACTTGGACTTGGAAGGCATTTGGAGGAAAAGATTTAGGCGGAGAGGCCAAGCGCTAGTCTTGGCAACATCGCCACTGAGCTCAGCCATGCCTACGTTCTCTCTACTTGTATACAGTTGTACCTTGGAATGTTTTGGCTTCCGAGTGCCGCAAATCCGGAAGTGAGTGTTCCGGTTTGCGTACTTTCTTTGGAAGCCGAATGTCCGATGGGGCTTCCGATTGAGTGCAGGAAGCTTCTGCAGCCAATCGGAAGCTGTGCCTTGGTTATCAAACATTTTGGAAGTCAAACGGACTCCCGGAACAGATTCCGTTCGGCTTCCAAGGTACGACTGTACTATTTTACTGACTAAACTGCTGACTTTACTTTCAGTCTCTGAGTCTCCTTTCTGATCTGCCAATGGCCCAGCCCTGACACAAGCCTACCTTCTGGTCTAATTTGAACAGAAGGAGGGGACTCTGTGATCATATGCATGCTCACTTAATGCCACTCCTTATGTCCCTTCCCACCATCAGAAACACCCCCGACACAGCCCCTTGCCAACCTAAATGTTCCCTTGACTACTCCTCTAGATCTTGCACCTGTGATTTAATTTTTCCATTGGAAGAAGAAGAAGAAGAAGAAGAAGAAGAAGAAGAAGAAGAAGAAGAATAGTAGTAGTAGTAGTAGTAGTAGTAGTAGTAGTAGTAGTTTGGATTTGATATACCGCCTTTCACTCCCCTTCAGGAGTCTTAAAGCAGCTAACAATCTCCTTTCCCTTCCTCCCCCACGTCAAACACTCTGTGAGGTGAGTGGGGCTGAGAGACTTCAGAGAAGTGTGACTGGCCCAAGGTCACCCAGCAGCTGCATGTGGAGGAGCGGAGATGCGAACCCGGTTCCCCAGATTACGAGACTACCGCTCTTAACCACTACACCACACTGGCTCTCTGGAAGGAGCGTGAGGTATTTGAAACGGAGCTGGATGGCGAGGTGGAGGGAACCACTTATCTGGAAAATAACAGTTTGGGAAATGGATGTGTTCTAGGGCTGAGACAGATGCACACATCCCTTTGAAGGTGGAAGATGTTTAGCTGAGTCAAAAAACCAAACCAAACACCACAGAGCTAAATGGTTTAGCTTTGAGTTATTTGAAATACCGTTTAAACCCATACTTCATGTTTTCAGAAAAGCCTTGAAAACCCACTTGTTCTCAGTGGCACACTCGTAAGTGATATTTCATCTCATTACTGAGCTCCTTTGGCTGGCAAGACTTGTTAAAACTGTGCTCTATTTCTGGCCTAGATATGCATTTACTATTGCTAAAAATGTAGTTATAGTGGAAATTTGGTGTTTATTTCATCTCACTGCTGTTTAAAGTTGCGTTTTTATTTCTGTGCAAGCCACCTTGAGTAAGTTACACTCGTAAAGGAGGATGCTGGGCACCAAAAGAATAGAGGGGAAAAAAGAGGAATGTTCTCACAAAATGTTTTCTACCTGGTCAAATGGCTATTTTTAGCATGTAAATCAAAACTGGTGAATGTTCACCAGAGCCTGAATACAGGAATAGGGAAGCTGTGGTTAACCAAGATGGCTAAAGGTTAAGGGTCCAGGTAGTTGTAATAATTAGAGTGACGGACTAGGACCTGGGAGACCTGGTCCCTACTCAGCCATGAGGCTCACTGGGTGACCTTTGGGCAGGTCTTTCAGCCTAGCCTACCTCACAGGGTTGTTGAGAGGATAAAATGAAGGTGAGGCAGAACTATGTAAACAACCTTGTGCCTCTTGGAGGAAAGTTGGGATTAAAATGCAATAACAAAAAAATAAAGGATGATGGGAGTTGCAGTCCAACAGCCTTAATATGTTTCCCTGCCTCTTCCACTGCAGCTTTCGAGACCAGCTCTCTTGCTCTTTGCAGAATCAAGCCTCCAGCTGATGATCACTGACACTCTTGTGTTGTCATGCTTTGACTTTAAAGGCCTGTCATTTCTGAATGCCATAATCAACTGTGACAATTTATTTTCCACAGCTCGTTGGTTCAAAGGGTCTTTCTGGGACATTTAGTTTATTGCACTGCCATAATTGAAAATTATCTGGCACCTGCAATTTTTGGAAACCAGGACGTAAAGAGTGTGAAGTGTTTAATATTTAATTTGACAACAGGAGAGGTTTTTATTCAGCAGCTAATAGCCACATCTTGCCACCTTCAGCCAATGTTAGGTTTCATCCCCAGCAGCAACTAGTTTCTCTGAAAGAGACACCACTTTGCTGGATGATTACAGCTGGCAAATCTCGGCCAAATGAGAAGCAGCTGGGGAGACAAGGAGTCTGTAATTAGCAGGCCAAGTTTTCTTTTTGCCCTATAGCCCAGCGAAAGAAAGCAATGATGAAAAATTAAAGGGGAATGTTTATGTGTAAATAAAATTAGCCTGGGAAACCGAAAGCTCAAATGGGCCAAAATGCAGAGTTTGGAATGGAAGTTGGAGCAAGCTTGTTTTCTCCTGCTCCAGAGGGTAGGATGTGAGCCAGTGGCTTCAAGTTGAAGGAAATGAGATTCCAACTAAAGATAAAGGTAAAGGTACCCCTGCCCATACGGGCCAGTCGTGTCCGACTCTAGGGTTGCATGCTCATCTCACTTAAGAGGCCGGGGGCCAGCGCTGTCCAGAGACACTTCCGGGTCACAGGGCCAGTGTGACGAAGCTGCTCTGGCGAACCAGCACCAGAGCAGTACACGGAAACGCTGTTTACCTTCCCGCTAGAAAGTGGTACCTATTTATCTACTTGCACTTAGGGGTGCTTTCGAACTGCTAGGTGGGCAGGAGCTGGGACCGAAAGATGGGAGCTCACCCCGCCGCAGGAATTCGAACCGCCGACCATACGATCGGCAAGTCCTAGGCACTGAGGTTTTACCCACAGCGCCACCAGGGTCCCATTAGATTCTAACTAGCTATATGGAAAAGCTTTCTGACAGTAAGAGCTGTTCAACGGTGGGATAGCCTCCCTCGGGAGGTTGTGGACTTCTTTTGAGGTTTTTAGTCAGAGGTTGGATGGCCACCTGCCATGGATGCTATACTTGAGATTCCTGAATTGCAGGGGGTGGACTGGATGACCCTCAGGGTCCCTACCAATTCTACAATTATATGATTCTATGACGCTTACCTTCAAATGTCCCTGGGTGCACCAGGCATGCTTGTTCCTCCCTGCAACCTTCCCACATTGAGCAGGACATATTGATGGGTGCTTCTATCTGTGCATAGCTTAAAGTGTTTAGAGCATGGGTAGGCAAACTAAGGCCCGGGGGCTGGATCTGGCCCAATCGCCTTCTAAATCCGGCCCACAGATGGTCTGGGAATCGGCGTGTTTTTACATGAGTAGAGTGTCCTTTTATTTAAAATGCATCTCTGGATTATTTGTGGGGCATGGGAATTCCCCTCTCTTCAAAATATAGTCTGGCCCCCCACAAGGTCTGAAGGACAGCGGACTGGCCCCCTGCTGAAAAAGTTTGCTAACCCCTGGCTTAGAGGCACTTGCATGACTGGGAATGCTGGTAATCCTCCTTCAGAGTTTCAGACTGAGGAAGGATTGGAAAGGGCAGGGGGAGGGCAGGGCCAGTACCAACACCAAAACACACATTTCCACCCCAAAACCTTTCAAATGCACAAAAAGGACTTCGAGCAATGGGGTTTAAGCAGCATGGGATTGCAGTTTGGGGATTCGTCTATTCTATGCACATCGAAGACATACAATTGCTTTTGGGAAAACCACTTTGCTCCCGTGTGGAGCTACCGATGCACTTTGCCGCTGTTTCCACCATGAGTTGCGCTTATAAAAAATAATGGCTGCAACCTTTCCAGCAAAAACAAGCTAACCCTGTTTTGTGCACCTGTCACAGTTGTCATGGCGACAGCCCTCCAACACGGGCAACCATTCTATTATTGAAATGGGTGTCATTCCCGTGATGGGTTCTTTTATGAAAGGGTGCCCAGAGATGAGAGGGACTTGTACACATGTGTTTGTGTGGGAGGTTTACAAATTATTTATCAAAGTTTCCCAAGTTAAATCACACGGCAGAAGCCTTCGTGTAAAAATAGCAATCCTGTCCAGGGATGGCTGAAAAGGGGCTGTTTAGGATTGTAGCAGCCTGCCTGAGCTGCACTCAAAACATGACTTAAGTCAGGCTCTTTGCCTGCTCAGTGCAATGTCCGCATCTTTTCCAAGTGGTCATTTATGCACCAACAAAAAAGAGGACAAGAGAGAAATCACTTTGTGTAAAATTTGCATAGGCTAATTTATGTGCATAGGTACAAATTTAGAAATAATTACTGTATTTAGACAGAAATGCAATGGCAGTATTTGCATGAAGCGGTAAGCCAAACTATGGCTTAGCACAAAAGTGCTCCTTCTCAGTCCTTATAACTCACTGGAGCACAGAGAGGTGAGCTTCTCTCTGAAAGGCAGCCCATTCACGTGGTCCTGGAAAGCTAAAGTTTACTGTGATGTGCAAACAGGGTCGGTGACTCCAGCCGACAAAAGACAGGAAGAAGGAAGTGTTGAAGTATTAAATGGGCTAGTGAGAAACTTTGGCCTTCATCATGGAAGAGATGCTTCTTTGAAACATGTTTATATGGTGTTTGCCATTTTTTTGGGGGGGGAAATGTATAAATATTACTGTGGGGAAAAGAGTTTAAAATTTCAGAAGATAACATCTTCTTAAACGATATACTTAATATATGAGGCTTGACAAGTGGTCAGCATAAATAGATTCTCTGTGCCCTTATAACTATAAAAATATTGGCATTAATAAATATGGCCCCCCTCTCATCAATGGATAGATGACAATGACAACTCTTGCAACCCATGAAAGGATCACTTTCAGACAAAGATGATGCTTGGATGAATTTAATGATATTTGGAATGTATTTATTGGAGCCATAGTGACCCATGAACCAACGTATATTTGAGGGAAAACACAAGTTTATCCATTTACATATATTCTACATATTTCTGTAACCTTAATTATATTTTATTATTATTTTGCTATTGCTGGTTTCCTCTGCCTTTAAAAATGTTTTTATGTATCCTTTTTCTTTTTCTCTTCCCCTATTCTTTCTTTTTCTGTTTTTACTTTAACTCACTGTAATACTCTCGATAAAATATAAATAAATATTGTGGAAGAGATGAGAGGTTTAGGCATCAAGATGTGATAAACCCACCCCTGCTGAGGCCTGATTAGCCGGGCCTTTGAGAGCAAAGGTAACAATACAGGGAGGAAAGAGAGGCCCAGAAAAATCTATAACTGCCCACATGATGTGAGCGGTTGTAAAGCAAAAAGGGCAGATTCCTCCTACTCTTCAAATTGTACATATATCTAAAGGGGGAATTTGAATCTGCATTAAATAAAGGCATTAAATAAAGTGTGAACAGGTCCACAGTGGTGGTGTGTTCAGAAAAACATCAGTTGCAGAAATAATGCCCTGGAGGTTAAATTTAGCTCTGAACTTTAACATATCATTGCTAACAGAGAATGATAGGAATAGGATTGAGAACCAAAGCAGCAATTATGTATATAAGGCAGCCTCTACTGTCCGTTTCCACGGCGACTCTTTAAACAGAGCTAAACAAAATAATGTTAATGTGGAAAACCGCTTGAGTGCTTTGTGACATGTTTCTGTTTGGATGAGCAGAATACTGAAAGGGGACGGATCCTTTCAGACTCACTCATCTTAGCTCTAGGCCACAGCACCATAAAACTAACACCAATTACCTAGTCTGAAGGAAATAAGTGATATTTAAAGCACAGGGAACAAATCCCACAGAGAGCTATTTCATCCTCAAGGTTTAAAAATATCACCTAAGGGGTGATAGATGTTAAAAATGACACCTTTTATTATGTTGGAGGCCAAATCCCATTAAGGATGCCTTCACAAATCCCCTTACTTGGTTCCCCTCCCCCCTTTTTTACAAATCCCACCAGGCTTAACTACAGAATCTTATATTGCAGCTTTGATAAACTGATAATAAGTCCAAGTAAATCTCTAAAGACTTAGTTCAGGTACCAAGGAAGAGAGAAATGATGTGTTCTGTGCCGCCTCAAAGTGGGGCCTTTCTAAAGGAGCAGACACACAGTTTGAGGTAATTCCCACCTCTGTAATATCAAACTTACTAGATGTTTAAAAGAAAATGTTGGACCACCTTTTGGGGAAATCAATTTGCTTGTAAACTGTTACCGAGCAGAATTTAGTTATCAACACCTACGTCATGTTTCCTAAAAAGTTGTGCAAATCTGATCACTTAGCCATGTTCAACTAGAGTATTATTTACACTGTTGTTTTGTGCTTGCAACCACATTTAAGCTTTGTAAGATTTTCACACGTAAAGGCAAATCTATTTCTATTTAGGGTTCTTCTCATGCTTGTGGCCATGATCATTTGTAAGGTTAAGTGTGAAGAAATAGGATCTTGTGTGCTAGACGATTTTTCTCTCTCCTTCTTGTCCCTGATGCTCTTTTCTGCATACCTCTGTCTTGTCTCAGCCCCATGTGTCACAAAAAGAAAGTAGCAAAAAATTTCAAATTCCCATGTCTGAAGCAAGATAGGCTCAGGTATGGACTGTTGGTTACTAGGCAGACTAGAACAGCTGAGTTTCATCAGATGACAAGGAAGTGCCTAACTTGTGGTAAGCAGAGGGTAAAGATTTATATACGAGAAACGATCACAGCTGGTTCCTCATTTACACAGAAAACCCTCCTTTAACTTAACGTATTTGTTAGCGGGAGTGAATTGGCTTATGCTTATATTCAGATTATTTAACAGTTACACAACTATAATTTAAAAGAAACTTCACATATGCAATTGGGGGGGGGGATCTAACACATTCCTCTCATCCCCACCATGTCAATGTTTTCATCTTCTCCCAGCTTCAGAGGTGAATTACTTGCTGGGAGAAGATAGCAGCAACTGATGTTTGCATGAAGAGTGATGCCATCAAAGAGGAAATATGGGATTGAAGAACATAAATAAAGTCTCTGTTTAACATGGTGCAGTTCCCCGGGCTATTAGTCTCTGCAGGCACATGGGTTTCAACTTGTTGCCGCAAGAACGGCAAGCTCATTAAAAGAATATTGACATCCTTCCTCATTAACAAATGCTTTTCCAGCACCGTAATCTGTTATGTGTCCTCCACATGCTCACATACGCGAGCAGACAGACAGACAGACTGTGGCCATTTACCAAGAGAACAGATGGCATTTTGTGGAACTGTTTGGATCATTGAGTGCCTTAAGCTACAGAAAACCAATGCTTTTGTGAGGATCCTTCCATTCCTCGCTTCGGCCCTCCTTTTGCCTGTATATGGCTGGATCAACACTTCATGAAACAATACACAAGCCCTTGCCTACCTGATGCCCTCCAGATGTTGCTGGGCTGGGGTTGATGGGAGTTGTAGTTTGGCAACACCTGGAGGATGGAGGTGCAACAACGCGAACTGAAACACAGTTATCCTTTGAAATCCACACTTCTCCGCATTTTGCAACACAGTTCTCCAACCAAAGCATTTGTGCAAAGAAGTTTGCATTAGGGGGAGGTGCACAAAAATGCATGTATTAGTATAAAAATATTAGGGAAATGTGTTGTCAAAAGTGTGCATGATGGGCAAAACTGAATAGAAGGATGTGTATGTTTGGAGAGATGTTCATGAACAGTTTTTAGTGGATTTTTTTTTTTAAAAAGAATAGGGGAGAATGGGGTAAAGCATTGTCTTCATGCCATTCACCCTGTTCTCTTAGAATGGGAATGGCAATGGCACTCACCTGAGATGTGCTGGACCTGAGAAGCGGTGAGTTCCTGCTGAAATAAATCCTTGGCTGTTGTTATTTAAATTATTCATATACTGTTAGTAAAAAGAGGCATGGCAGAAAAGAAGGGAGTCATAATTCAGTGATGGAACACATGGTTGGTGCTTCTTATGTTCTTAGGTTGATGGGCTACAAAGACAGAACCTTTTCAGTTGTGGCCCCACGTGTGTGGAATTACCTCCCTCTTAGACCTCCTCTGCTTGGCTCTGCCTCTGCAGCCTTTAACTGGACCCTAAGAACTTCTTTTTAAAAATCTGCTAAACTTTTTATTATTATTTTTTCTAGCCCCCTGCTTTTTATGATTTTATTTGCTGCTATTTTTATCACTTTCTTTTAAATGTTTTTACTGTAAGAGTTGAAATATAATAATTGGATAAACCACTTTAATTGAAATTATGGGGCTTCGTAGCAGCTTCACCATGATTATATTGTGTCCATAATTATTGCAGATCCTCTATCTTTGGACTCTTCCATTGGCTGCTTCTGTTTTGCAGCCATTGCAGAGCTTCTATTATGCTGTGCATAAGACCCAAATAAAGTAGAGAGGAAACTGATTAATTAGATCAAGGAAACAATAAAAACAATTATGTACAAAATCACTCTAAAATTCACCAAGTGGAATTAATCCCCAGAGAGAGGCAACTTTCTTCAATTGCTCTCAGTTCAAGTTAAATGAGGTTCTGTGGTTAAATGCACACGTGTGCAATTTTTTTTTTGGTTTTGTTTGGAGACAAAAAGTTTCTCTCCCCCTCCCCTTTAATCTCTCCTCCCCATATATGTATCAAGGAAACAAAGAAAAGTTAAGTTTTAGGTGGAAAACAGACCAATGATGCAGAGAGGTGAAGCAGCAAAACAAAAACATAGGAAATAAAGTATTATTCAGTGGTCACTCTTCAGTTTTTGCCAAAATCAGGAGACACATGTCTACACCCATCTCACATCTTGTAGAATAAGGACAGGGCAATCTATGGCCTGCCAGATATTGCTGGACTACAACAACCATCAGTCCCAGCCAGCATGGCCCAATCGTAAGGGATGATGGGAGCTGTAGTTCAGTGACATCTGCAGGGCACCAAGGATCTACTCCAAGCTAGGCTGGTCAGATGACAAAGAAAGGAGGAAGTTTCTACCATTTAATAGTATCAGCACAGCTTCTTATATTTGCAACTAAGAGAATTCCCTATTCTACACAGCTATTAAAGGTAAAGGAGACCTTTGTTATGCAGGTTTTAGGAGCAATGGGTAGAATAATGGAATTGGAGAAAGTTTTGAAGACCACCAAGTCCATCTTCAGTAGAGGAAATCCAGAGTTACAGCATTCCTAACAGATGGCTGTCCAAGTTTATGTTCAAATACTTCCCTTGATGGAAAACTCCCCACCCCTCCACTTAAAAGACTCATGAGGGCACCTACCTAGTTTCTCCTATTAGATTTATAGTGAAGAGCAGATTGAGAGAGATTTCTCCCTATGAGATGCAGCCTCTCAACCTTCTCCCAATTATAACTATGTCTTATTAAGTTGAATGAACTGCCACAGACATTTACAACTAGCTTCCACTCTTCCCACACTTCACATCCAGGGTCGAGAACTTGTTGCCATTGGCTTATTTTCATGAAGCTCTTGGTCTGGTTTCAAAACTCCACCCACTTTGGACTCCATCTCTGTTCACTTTTGGCTCTGCCCCTGCCTACCGCCAACATATAGGCAGCTACCAACAAATTACTCTCAAGGGAATCTGTACTTAAACAGAAAAAAGGATTTCCTTAGTCCCATTAATTAAATGAATTCAAGCTATTAATTTATTGATTAAGCCAGGCATAGGCAAACTCGACCCTCCAGATGCTTTGAGACTACAATTCTCATCATCCCTGACCACTGGTCCTGTTAGCTAGGGATGATGGGAGTTGTAGTCCCAAAACATCTGGAGGGCCAAGTTTGCCTCTGCCTGGATTAAGCTATAGAGCAAATTGTGGTTTGCAAGCCTCCTTAGTAGGGAGAGTCTAAACTATAGTTTCTCAGTTCAGTCACCACGGGAAACTGGTTTAATGAACCAGGAAGTATCCTCTGAAACTGGGTACAAGAGACAGGGAAAGAGTGAGGGAAGTGCTTGTCTTGAAAAGTATTTCATACTAACAACAACAATTTTATTATTTACATGCCACTCATCTGACTGGGTTGCCCTTGTCACTCTGGGCAGCTGCCAAAGAAATATTAAAAACAGAATAAAACATCAAACATTAAAAACTTCTCTATACAGGGCTGCTTTCAGATGTCTTCTAAAAGTCAGATAGTTGCTTATTTCCTTGACATCTGATGGGAAGGTGTTCCACAGGGTGGGTGCCACTACCAAGAAGGCCCTCTGCCTGGTTCTCTGTAACTTCTTTTCTCACAGTGAGGTTATTAATGCTTTCTTTCTTCTATTGATTTTTGCAGGGGGTGGGGCATCCTTGAGGCGAAGGGCAGGGTGTGTGCTAGCACCTAGCACCTCAGCGATACACAGGTTTTTTATGTTTTACAGCTAAAAGTTCAGCATAAAAAGTCTGATTTCTAGGACTTGAATATTTGTATACCTGAAGCATATGAATCACTCTGCAAAAAATAGTCAGACAAACTGCAAAAAAGGAGTAAAATTAAATAGTATCACTGAAAATCTCCATAAAAATGCAAGCAAGCAGGTACAAGGGCTTCATTCCCATGACTTTTCATTTGTCACAAGCTTTAGATTCTGAAGGTATTGGACCCCACAGGACCTCACTAACGAAAGGAAGAGGTCCTACGTCATGTAACCACTTAGCCTAGAACTTCTCTATGAAGAATAAACAGACCAATTGAAGTGCAATCTTGTTAAGCACCTCTAATTCTCTGAGACAGTGTCAGCCATATGATGAACAAGTAGCAAAGGCCACCCAGATAATAACACCGAATAGCAGCCCCTGTTATTCTTCCGGCAGGCATTATCAACTGAGGAGGACAAATCGCACCAGTGCTGTGCTCAGGTAAAAAGACAGGTAGACAGGGCTTTAAATACCAGTTCCGTCTGAATGTGCAGAGTGATCACCTTTTCCAATCCTGTATACAAGGGGTAGGGAACATCTGGCCTGCGGGCATTAGCAGGCCCAGCACTGGTCATTCAGGTGGCCTGAAGTGGTGGGGGAATTTTAAGACCCTGCTGAATACCAATAGTGGATCTATTATTTGGGTGTGAATGCTTATGCAACCAAAACAGCACTGCCCTCACACAAGAGGGGCTTATCAGAAGAATCTGAAGAACCTCAAGGTTGCAGACGTACTAAAATAGATACATGCAAGGGTGACTCCCCATCCCCAACTGCAAGTGGACTGGACGTGCTCAGAGCACATGGACTGCTAGCTAATCATTGTGAGGGAAATAGTGAAGATTTGGGTGAAGGAGGGGTGGAATGGAGTAACGTGGAAGAGGAGTTGCTTGGTCGACTGAAGCCCCGAACAGAAATTCTTCCTCCACACTGCAACATTTTGTTGCAGGCCCTTCTGGATTTCCCCCAAAGGGAAGGTTAGATACATAGTGGTAGATGAATAAGAAATTAGTGCCAAAGTTTGTGGGCTTTTTTTAAGGGCTAGATGCCCACCAACCCGCAGACTACAGGCAGCCTTGCAGGAGAGTGCTGATATTGGGTCCCAGTCACCATAAGTAGAAGCCCATAAGTAGAGAGCCAGTGTGGTGTAGTGGTTAAGAGTGGTAGACTTGTAATCTGGTGAACCGGGTTCGCGTCTCCGCTCCTCCACATGCAGCTGCTGGGTGACCTTGGGCCAGTCACACTTCTGTGAAGTCTCTCAGCCCCACTCACCTCACAGAGTGTTTGTTGTGGGGGAGGAAGGGAAAGGAGGTTGTTAGCCGCTTTGAGACTCCTGAAGGGGAGTGAAAGGCGGGATATCAAATCCAAATCCAAGCCTACATTAGGATGTACTTCAGTACCCTAGAGAGGTTCCCTTAGGAGATGAATGCAATGTGTAGTCTCTGATTGCATCCCCGCATTCTGGTACAAAGCTATAGCTTCATGGAGGAGTCTGGCTGGGAGAAAAGCATATTGGAGTGGGGGGGTGGCAAGAGCAGGCTGTTAGGAAGTACATCTCAGGTATGGGAAGGTTTAGTACCTGCTGTTCACATTCCCCCCCTTGCTCCCAGAATCAGATTCTGGAACCTGCACTTTCTAATGTTTGAGGCGGACAGAGGTGAACCTGCTGCCATTATGTCTAATGGATCCCCTTTCTCCCCACACATTCTCCCTACCATTAAGATCTTCACCAGAAAGCCTTCTCATGATTATATCTCTATGGCAATGCCCCCCTCCCCTTTGCAATTTTGGCTTAGCTGCCTTTGGTGCCAGCAACATACAACTCTGATAATTTTTTAACCTTTCTGAAAGCTCTTCCCCACAGAGATCAAGCTGTCGCCCCTTGGAGCTCTACAGGGTTCTATCCCATACACAGAGTGATTTGGAGCTGAAAGAGAGCCCTTAAGGAACTCATGTATTCAAATCATTGCTCTAAGAAAGATTCTTATGACACATAATTTGAAAGGAACAATCAGAAAAAAACTACCATTGAAGCCACTCAGTGCCATGCTGTGTGCCCACAACAGAAGACAAATAGCTCAGCAAATCCCTTGTGATAGCTGCAGAGCAATCAAGCGAGAAAGACAAAAATTGGGCCTTGAGAAATGGCCAGAAATTAGGTTATTAAAAGCCTTAATCAAAGCTGTTGAACGCTGCACAGTAAGAAAAGAGACCTTGCAACATCCTGCAACGACAAATAGCCAAAAGATCATTAGCGCTCTCCGCAGGCCCTGCTTCAACTCCTTCAGTGCTTATTTCTGAACTCATTCTTCAATTTCTTCCACAGTTGTATATTATTTACTTCAGAGCAATGCAGAGAGAAATCACTGTATGGAGTCCTTGACAAAGTTCTCCACTTTGTTGTGATAGTTCGTGGTACTTCATTTTTAATTTGATCTAGGGGTGACCAGGCCACAATGTTGTGAATCTAGATTTTACCTTTCAGTCATCCAGCACACTGAAATATGAGGCAGCCGTTTCTTCGAGTGCCCATTGCTCCCCTTAGTGCTATCTGCCTCTTGGTGAAGAATAGTCAGGAGACTCTTCCAGTGTACTTAGAGATGTAAACAACCATGTTGGCTGGGGCAGATTGGAATTGTAATCCTAAAGGACACCAGGTGGGCTGTTTTAGGTTGTTACGTGGCAAGCCTAATTTGGCCTGTGTATGCCCAAGCCTGGCATAAGATCAGTTATGGTGGAGTCTGGAGGAAGGTGGCCGAGTGGGGGCTTGGGGCAGAGTATTCCCATTTCAGCAGCTTATATCCTCTCACAGATCAGAAAGAAAGAGTGGCCAGAAAGGTTCAGGACCTTGGACGGGTCCAAGAGAAGGGACAGCTTGTTCAGACAGGGACTGGTTGCTGACTCAGCTCTTATTCTGCAGCCTGACTATCCCTACCAGGCTCCACCCTCTTGATGGGAGAGGATGGAGTTTCTTAAAGGGGCAGGCCACTGGTCTGGAGCCTGGCATCTCTCCATTGCCTTCTGCCACACATGCTGCTCGCAGTGGTGAGCGGATCTGGCAGATAAGGCAAATGCAAGCAAGGACGCTGCTTCCCTGGTAGTGTGTGGCTTGGTTTCAATATTGAGGTCTCCAGTTCCAATGCTGACCCCTGGTTTCTGGGCTCAGGCTGCATATTCAGGGCACAGGTGTGGTGCTTCTGTGGGTAGTGATATATACTCATCTGTGGGTAGTGATATTTACACTTAATTGCATTTGCCATTTTGCTTCCTGTTCACTCTGTTGGGAGAGGGCTTTTTGGACCTCTCTACAATCTCTTTTTGTTTTAACATGATATGCTAAAAACTGAATGTCAGTGTTCACAGGAAACAATGAGTTTATATTTGGTATGATATATTATGTAATATATTGTTATTGTGTTTTGCATCAGGATTATTCTTGCACTCTCAATCATCATCATCGCCTCCAGCACTGTGTGCTGTTGTGTTGCTCGTTGTGTTCTTGTTTTTGTTGTTTTTGCTAATAATTTTTGTTTTAGTGGTCAGATCACTGTTGTTCTTTTATTTGCTTTTATATTTGCAAGCCACTTATGAGCAAGTCCTTTGTGGAGGGCTTTTTAAAAAAGCCACGGAGAAGCTATTGAGAAGAATAGTTATGCATTTAAATGAATTTGTGTTGTTCAGAAAATTACTCTCTTTCTCTGCTAGCTGCGTCATGTGGTACTGCTCCTACAGACTGAGTGGGTAATCGGAGAAAAAAATTCAAGCAACTGGCAAGTAATGAATAATGGCCAGCAGAATTAGAAAACATGTTTGCTTCCAGAAGGGCTGTCTTTAAAACAAGCACGTTACATGCTCAAATCTGAGAACATTTCAAGATTCACAATCAGTTTAATTGGATACCTGCTGGCAAGGTAAATGTCGTTTTATCATCAACAGCAGCAAATGCAGCTTCACAAATCACTGCCAGATGAAACCAAATATTTGACAATGAATAAGAAGGCCTTATTCTTTACTATTCAGTTTTGGATTAACGTTGATTTGTAAGAGCATTGTAATAGTTCAAAATGATTCTCACACCCAAGTCTCTTTAACGTATCTCCCACAAACAACACAAGACTGAGGTTTTGTTGCTAAGTCAGGTTTTGTTTCCAAACGAGGAACGGGTAACTAGCCACAATGGTTATTTTCTACCTCCACAGCTGGAGGCAATGTGCCTCTATAAAC
Source organism: Podarcis gaigeae (assembly GCF_964106915.1). NCBI lineage: Eukaryota > Metazoa > Chordata > Lepidosauria > Squamata > Lacertidae > Podarcis > Podarcis gaigeae. The sequence goes on along the minus strand of NC_139680.1, from coordinate 105,788,880 downwards.
CAGTTGCTGTTATGTTCAGGTCCTGCTTTTGGGCTTCCTGTAGGCCAGTGTTTCCCAACCTTGGGTCTCCAGCTGTTTTTGGACTACAACTCCCATCATCCCTTGCTAGCAAGACCAATGGTCAGGGATGATGGGAATTGTAGTCCAACAGCAGCTGGAGACCCAAGGTTGGGAAACACTGCTGTAGGCATCTAGTTGGCCACTGTGAGAAATGAGGATGCTGGACTAGATGGGCAATTGGCATGATCCAGAAGGCTCTTCTAATGTTCTTCCAATTGGCTGGTGTTATCAGCCCTCCACCAAACAGCTTCAGGCAACTGGTTAGTCCAACTAATTTGAATTTTAGACCCACTAGCAGGTTTGAGAGGGCCTTGGGCAAGTTACCCTCTGCTCCTCCATGAAGTCCCATCCTGACAGCCTAATCCTCCAGCAGGCTTGCCAAACTGTGCCTGCCCCTGCTTGTTTCTTTTAAGTCTGGGCCCGAGGCTGAGTGGAGTTCATCCTGGGCCTTACTAAACTGCGACAAAAGCTTTGTCCATGGGATCTCTGGTACAACAACAACAACAACAACTTTATTGTTTATACCCTGCCCATCTGGCTAGGTTTCCCCAGCCACTCTGGGCTTCTTACAGAATATATAAAACATAACAAAGCATCAAACATTTAAAACAGAGCACTGTAGCCATTTAGAGATTTACATGCAGTGGATGTGGCCAAAGATAAGGAGCCCTTACTGGCGCCAACTTTTATGATGAACCTGACCATCAGTGAGGAGGGCCGATTTATCTGGCCAACTGCACATATGGCTCCTGGAATACTATTTAGAGCACAGAGTAGGTCCAGAGAATTTCAGTTGGCACTGCATGGTCTTCCTGCTTCCAGAAGCTATATGCTGTCTGTTTAGATTCTGAACACTGGGGATGGGAAGAAGGATGATACTAAGGTGAATGGCACAGGTGGATCTCAACATGGAAGTGCTGAGGACTTATTATGAGTAATGGCTGGGCATGTCATAGTGTTCTGTCATTATGCACACACAGACTGAGAATTGGCCTGGGACTGGTATTATAGAGGAATCTTCTCTCATGCATGCAGCTCTATACTTGTAGGAGGAGATGGATTGGGCCCCATGATTTTTACCAGTTCCCAGCCTCACAGCCGAAAATTCCTAACTGCAATGAGAAACAATTTTAAAAGTTGCGATTCAAAAATGGGTGACTCTTTCCCCTGCGTCTCCAATGCCTGCAGTATCTTTCACCAAATCTGTAGTAGGTTTTGCACCCGCAGTTCAGCCACTAGAGGGGGACGCAACACATACTGTGCTTGAGAGCTAAGCTTGTTCCTGAGCATTTTGTGCTCAGTAATTCATCGCATTCTTTTGAGGAAAATCTGAAAACTGAGCTGTAGTGAACTGAGAGTTCTAACAGAACTCTATCCTCCAATGGAGGCAACATATTTTGATTTTAAATTGCAGCAGTAGAAAGCATACCAGATAAGACTACACTCTTTTATCACATTTCAGTTTCACTTTCCCTTAATTTCTGGACTGGGAATTTGCACTGTATTTTTGTGGGTGTGTACACCCGCGCACATCCTTCCTCCTTCCCGAATTTCATGATAAGATTTTAAAGGCTCTTTTAATTAATAAATGCGGAGTTGTTGCAATTTGGTCTTATCTGGGCGTGGGTGGGTAATCTCAAGGAAAAGAGCTTGGTAGTCAACTTGATTGATTGCCTTTACATCGCCACCATCAGCGTCTTTATAAAAGGATGAACTTCTAAGAGTGAAGAAGGAGAGGTCAGACTGTGGCCATGACAAGGGGCAAGGCGAGATTCAGTCTGCAGCAGTTTTGCAAAAGTTCCAAAGCCCTAATTGCTAGTTGACAGCAGATAAAAGATGGGGTGGTGGAGGAGTCACAGAACTGCAGAGGGTCATCTAGTCCCCTTCAATTTTAAATGCTTTTCCTCTCCCGCCAACTCCATAGCTTTTGGCCCTTTCTAGGGGTGTGTCAAAGGGGCTTAGGAATGTGTGGGTCCATGACACCCCCAATTTCCCTGCCAGTCAGTGGGATGTCTACACCTTTGAGAACCACAGCAGTGTGAGTGCTATCCTGCTGGCAGGCCTTCCTCCCTGATAGCTGCTGAAAACTCTTCTGCTTCTTCCAGTAGCCATTCTGTTGGCCTTTGGGCTGCCCTTGGGATCGTCCTGCCACTTGACTAAAGACAGCAGCAAAAGTACTGTAGTTGCTTAAAGACCAAGAAATTTATGGCATATACCTCTTGCATTCTAGCATCCGCTCAATCAGATGCAGCAGTTAGTTAAAGGTAAAGGTAAAGGTACCCCTGCCCGTATGGGCCAGTCTTGCCAGACTCTGGGGTTGGTGCGCCCATCTCACTCAAGAGGCCAGGGGCCAGCGCTGTCCGGAGACACTTCCGGGTCACGTGGCCAGCGTGACATCGCTGCTCTGGCCAGAGCCAGAGCCGCACACGGAAACGCCGTTTACCTTCCCGCTAGAAAGCGGTCCCTATTTATCTACTTGCACCCGAGGGTGCTTTCGAACTGCTAGGTTGGCAGGCGCTGGGACCGAACGACGGGAGCGCACCCCGCCGCAGGGATTCGAACCGCCGACCTTTCGATCGGCAAGCCCTAGGCGCTGAGGCTTTTACCCACAGCGCCACCTGCGTCCCTGTTAGCAGTTAGTTAGTGGCGTGTAAAGCATGGCAATTCACGGAATGTGTACACAACCATAAATTTACTAACCAAGCTGGAAACCATAATATGAGCATTCCCATTAAGAAGGTGAAAATATACCTCAACCTTTTGTTGCTAGTCCCACTTCCACCTCCAGATGCTGGGGGGTCAAACAACAGTGTATGTTTAGGTCTATTTCCAGGGGAGTAAAGGAGGAATCCTGGCTTGGGCTGGCAGGTGAAATCTGAGCCAGAGAAGGTCAAGTGAGTGCAGTCTTATGGCTCTCAATCTTTTCTGTGTGTGCATATTATCTTCTGCTTCTAAAACTGTTTTGTTTTTTTGGTACTGTTCTGGTTTTCTTCTTGTTTGTGCTCATTTTAGGTTGCATTTTTATCTTGTTTTGCACTGTGGTGCTTTGGGGATGGGCCATAGCTCGGTGACTGAGCATCTGCCTTCCAGGGAGAAGGTCCCAAGTGCAATCCTTGGTATCCCCAGTAATGGTTGGAGAAAGGACTCTTGGTTTGAAACCCCAGAGAGCCACTGCCAGTCACTGCAGAGAATGGAGAGCTAGATGGGTCAAGGGTCCAACTCTGTGCAAAGCAGCTTCCTATGTTCCTGTGCGTGTGACTTGTGTAAGCCGCCTTGTTGTATTTTTGTCATATGGTGGGTTATAAATTCCTCCTCCTGCCCTATTTGGGAGTTTCCTAGAAACACCTGGAGGCCACTGCTGCAGGCAAAATACTGGATGAGAGGAACTTGGGATCTGATCCAGCATTATCTTACATTCTTATGTCATCGCTGCTCCGGCAACTTTACAAATGTGTCACTTTTCTTCCTCTTCTTTTCCCTATACTTTTGTACAGTGGTACCTCAGGTTAAGTACTTAATTCGTTCCGGAGGTCCGTTCTTAACCTGAAACTGTTCTTAACCTGAAGCACCACATTAGCTAATGGGGCCCCCTGCTGCTGCCGCACCGCCGGAGCAGGATTTCTGTTCTCATCCTGAAGCAAAGTTATTAACCCAAGACATTATTTCTAGGTTAGAGGAGTCTGTAACCTGAAGCGTCTGTAACCCGAGGTACCACTGTATTGGAACAGGCCAGAATTGACTCCTTGGCAAAGGCTGGCATCGGAGAGCCTGTGACAAAGAAGTGGGTTTTCTTTGTTTGCAAAATTATGCACCCACAGTGGTCTATTTGGATCTCCTAAACCTCAGAAAACACTTCTTGCTTCATTCCCCTTCACAGCACTCTTACTTGCTGTCTTGCTTACTTCACCTGTCTGTCAAACGGCCACTGGGGCACCAGTGCACTGAGCTCCCTGCTGGGAAGCGCTGATGCCATCTTCCAGGATTCATCACGGCAGCATTGCACACAGTGCATAAACAGTGAGTTGTGCAACCATCGCACAGGAGAAAGCACCGAGCATCTGCTGTTGACATATTATAAGCAAGTCATGTAGGAGGCTAAGCGGTGGGTGGGCAGATCTGGAATGACTGCAGGGCTCATTCATTAATTATTGGTAGGTGGTTGTCCTTTATTTTGAGCAACAAGTACCAAAGGAAATGATGGGTGGGTGAGTGGGGGAGGCGCAAGGCTGCCTCTCCATATAGGTAGCATTCACACAAGGCATTTACTATGGAGGTATGATAGTGTGCCTGCTGCCCTGAGTTGCACGTCACTTTGTGGAGGCTGGGGAGAGAGGGAGCTCTCTCTGCAGAGCCTGAGGAACCCGCCAAGTGAACTCTGGGAAGGGCATTGTCTGTCTTCTGGCAGGTGACTTGGGATTTGCCGCTGTCCTCTGTTGACAGATGCTGGAAGGCAACTGCGTTGCTAAGAGGACAAAGAGGTGCGCTTATTGGAAAGCGGTGGCGGTGGCGGCTGGTGGGGAAACCGCTGGAGAGAAACTACAGGGGCGCTTTGTGCTTACTGTCACATCTTTCCATTTCTTCAATAAAAGCCAGCCCTCAGGGGGAAAGCACGGGCTGAAAAGTCTCTGTAGTGGTAATGCTGACAACTTCATTGAGAGGGCTCCCTTGTGTGGTGCCGCTCTTTGAACATCAGCATAGCGACAGGAAGGGCTGTAGCTCAGGGGAAGAGCATCTGGTCTGCATGCAAAAGCCGCCGTTTCAAACCCTGGCATGCCCAGGAAGAGCAGGGAAAGGATCTTTTCTAAAGTCAGATAATAATGAGGCAGGTGCACCAGTGGTTCTCTGCAGGCAGGAAACGACCACCCGTGCACCGTGTTCAAGGCTTTGGCCAAAGAAAGTAAGGGGCCTGTGGATCAAAACTTAATTTCGCCTTCGAGCAAAACTGGACGTTCCTTAGGCAGCTGCCTGGGGCAGCACTTTGTAAAGGATGAAAAGCTTGCTAAAGCAGCAGGCCTGCTTGCTACCTGCTGGCTGAAATGAACAGCCCAACCCTATGGGGAGGCAAATCAGGAACAAACAACATGCTCCATTGTCAATGGGAACTGGCACATGCTGCATAATGGAGACTATGAGTCAGCAGATCTAGGCTCTGCCCCTGGTGAGCCTTTAATCATAGAGTTGGAAGGGAACACGAGGGTCATCTAGTCCAACCCTCTGCAATGCAGGAATCTTTCCCCCAGACATGGTTGTTCGAACTCATGACCCTGAGATTTAGAGTCTCATGCTCTGTCAACTGAGCTGCAGAGGCAATCTTATGCCTGCCAAGGGCTACGTTTGCTTGGGGGTATATCCTTTTATGTGGAAGACAGGAGTGCCTGGCGTGCTCTGGCCCATGGGGTCACGAAGAGTCGGACACGATGACTAAACAACAACAAATATCCTTTCCTGTTGGGATAGCACCAGATCACTCCCCCCTTTATTTTGTTTTTACGGAGCATTCAATTGCGATGTGCTCCAAAAACGGGCTTGCCATTTCTTTAGCTGTTTGTGAGAACTAGGTCCTTAGGGAGACATGCAGCTGTCATTCGTATACGGGTGTTGAGAGCTGGCTTAGTGTAAGTGGATAGGAACGGTAAGCTACGAATTAAAATTGTACCCCAGCCACAATCTCTCTGGGGCACTTCAGGTGAAACACTGTTCTGTCAACATCATGCCCCTCTCCCCCCTCCCCATGAGATAATGCGAAGGCATTCAGAGTGTGCAATAAGTGCCAGATAAATTATTGTTCTTAGCAATCGGTCTGCTCAACTGCCAGAACTGCTCTGAGCTCCTCTGAGATGAAAGGGGCTCTAGAATTTTTAAGTTGGCCTGATTATATTCCTGCTGCACGGCACATAAATAAGCCATTCAGCTCTGCAGCTCTTGCTTCTTCGGGTATCAAAGTTTCTTGAGGGCAGAGAATATTTTTTTGTAATTCTTATCAGTTAGCCATCAGAGGCATCAACTCATTTCCATTTATAAACAGGAGGGATGACCTAAAATGGGATTACATTTCCATCTGTTTATACGAGATGTTCAGGGATTTTTCTTTTCCTTTTTTTAAAAAAAGGACTCCCACCCTGCTCAACGGAGCAGATGTTTTGCGCAGAGAAGAACGGATATTCTGGAGTCAAACCCTGCTCCCTTCTCCTTAAATGTCCTCAAAGTTTCCTGACTTCACATGCAGAGTTTTCCCCTGTGGTGTTTCCCAAGGCCTCTTGAGAGCTGCTTTCCCTCCGTTTTAAGAGTCTCCTGTGTAAAAATGCATCACTGCGGTGCAAGGACAGTGTAATGCCTGCTCCTGCGATGTTATGGAATTGTGGGTCAGTGAAAGGAGGAGTGTAGAAGGGTGGGAAAGAGCAAAGGAATTTAAAAAGCCAGTTGCTGACAACCTGAAGACTCTAAAGAGAGGCTTGAAGGAAGCAAATGGATAGACAAGGCTTCAGAAAGAAGAGGAAAACGTGGAACTGACAGACTGAAATGAATGATGACAAGAAGCTTCTATTCAACCGGCAACAATTAAGCTGACACCATTGCTACATAGCCAACAATGGTTTGGTCTTGGATTATTCTTTATTCAGAGCCTGTTCAAGGCATTTTGCTACCTGAGGTGAAGGACAAGGTCCTTTCCCCAACTCCACTGTATTCCATATACAGTGGTACCTCGGGTTACAAACACTTCAGGTTACAGACTCTGCTAACCCGGAAGTAGTACCCCAGGTTAAGAACTTTGCTTCAGAATGAGAACAGAAATCGTGCAGCGGCGGCGCAGCGGGAGGCCTCATTAGCTAAAGTGGTACCTCAGGTTAAGAACAGTTTCAGGTTAAGTATGGACCTCCGAGACGAATTAAGTTCTTAACCAGAGGTACCACTGTACAGATGCGGACTGACCTAGCAGTTTTATCTTATTTCAACACTCATGATGGGACAGGATCCTCCATTGCACCAGTGAGCAGCAGGCTAACATAAGAGGTGGGGCAGGTTAGACTGTGTAGTACAATACCTCACCACCACTCCCCATCACCTGCCACCTGAGGCAGCCACCTCACTCTATCTAATAGAAGGGCCGGCACTGTGTTGATTATTAAATGGTTGTGTTAACTGTGTTTAATATATAAAACGAAGACAATATTGTTTATTGTGTTCACTGTGACCCCCAGACTGCCTCTCCTTGTCCATTGCTGTGTGCAATTACCATGGTAGTTTCTGTTATGTTAATAACCCTGTATTTCTCTTGCACACAACCTTCATTTGAAATGAACTGCAGCTGTACAAGAGCATATCTTTAGTTGCTCAGAGAAAATGTAGCCATGGAAGTGGTTGGACACTTTTGCAGCTGGCTAGCTAGAGAGGACTATATTTAGTTGTTCTCCATCTTCCTTATAGCTTCCTTTGCTTATTTTGAAAACTGTAATTGCATCCTTCCCAAGCACTTAATATTCTTGCCTTTTAAGAACCATCTCCTCAGTTGACACGAATTTTCTCGGGAGTTGTTTATGCTCCAGGTACAGCTATTTCTCCACTGACCTTTACATTTCAAACTACGCACTAAACTCACAGGTGGATTCAAGAAGCAGCACATATCCCAGATGATTCCTGCAACGGAATGAAATCAATTCTGCACCAACTTTCAAAGCTAGAGGGATTTGTGCTTATTTGCATGCTATTTCTCTCCAATGCAATGCAAACAATGTAGTTTCCCTACTTTGAATTTTAAGATGGTAACAATCTGGGTCAGAAATTCAGGTGGTTGAAATGATCGGGAAAAGCCAAACGCTTACGCAGCTCACTTTCCGTTGCCAAGAAGATTTTACCAGTTTACAGGCCACATTTTGCTACACAATAAAAGCAGCTACTATGAAGGAGCTGGGTTGTGTGGAATGCCTACAACAGGTGTGGGGAACCTGTGGCCCTCCAGATGTTGCTAAACTACAACTCCCACCATACCTTACCATTGGCCAAGCTGGCTGGGGCTAATGGGAGTTGCGGTTCAGCAACATCTGGAGGGTCAAAGGTTCCCCACACTGTCTATAACAAGCAGGGATTTCTTGTCACATGACCATAAGGACCATAAGGAGCATCTAAGCCTGAGTGGGGGAAATATGATTTTATTTATTTACTTGGGTGCACCCTTTGTGGTGGAGTTAAGTGAGATTTTATATACATTCATATAGGTTATTTATTTATTTAGGCAACACTAATTACCAGAGTTTCTATAAATGTTCTGCTTTTGAAAGGAAGGGTTAAGCCATCCACCAACCAACATGGTGCCCTCCAGGTGGCTTGGACTACAACTCCCATAATTCCTCACCATTAGCTGTGCTGGCTAAGTCTGATGGGACTTGTAGTCCCATCATCCTGGAAGACACCAGGATGGGAATTTAGGGAGCAGGGGTGGGTAAACACTGCTTTTAAACCACAAGAACGGAGCTATCACATTGCACTGATGTTTTTTGTGCACAGGCATCTGCTGTGCCTGCCGCCCTGTGCTGTTGAGTCAGCCGTTTACCCCAGTCTGCTGCGAGGATGTGCAGGTTGAGGAATCAGAACAGAGTTCCAAACTGCTGCCATGTGGCTTTCTGGGCTGGGTCCACTGAGCTAGCACATCTGGGTCCATTTTTAATGGCACATAACTGCAGATCTCTCGGTTTCATCAAAAGGAATTCTAAAGCAAGGATCAGCTGTTGCGGGTTGAACTACATGTTACTTTGGGTAAATGTGTTTTCCAGGTAATGGAAATGAAGGGGAATTTGTGGGAGACAATTGGTAAGTGTGTGCGCGTGCGCGTATGCGTGCGCTTAACCCTTTTCCTGTACAGTAATCCCCGCCCCCCACAATTTCTCAGCCAGGTTGAAATTATTTCTAATCACAAAGACCACCTGGGGTGGGGGAGAGGATGAGAAAAAGAAGCTTGGAGGCAGAGCTTCTTTTCTCAGCTAGAACTCGCCAGAACTGAGTTCCGGCACCTCTCAGGTGGGTGTCATTGCCATTATAAGAGAACAAGGGAAGTGAGTTCTGGCAGCTCTTTTACTAGAAAAACAGCACTGCTTGGAGGAGTTGTGGGGAAAAAGTGGTGGATGGGGAAAGGTTAAGCACTGTGCCCTACTGCCAGTTCTCTCCTGCAAATCTTATTCAGTTTTTGCATTGATATTAATGCAGCAAACAAGGACAACTTTGCATTTGCTGCAATGTGTGTGTTCCTGCCTTCAGAACATCTCTCGGTATGCCATCATCGTTCAGACTCAATGCACGGAGCTCGCCATCAAGAGTAACACATTTTGTAGTCTGAGCACAGGCCAAAGATGGAGAGGAACATAGGTTCGTTCTGTCTTTTTTTTGGGGGGGGGGGAGGATGTGGATAACTGCTGCATATAGTCGCACATTTTCAGATGGCTTTACTGCTAAAATAAATAAATAAAATTAAACCACAAAGCGAGAACAAATGTGTGAAACATACATGTTACACCATCTGTTATTATCTACATAATTAATGCTGTAAATGTTAAAAAAACAAACCCAAAACCATCACTGGTTGCCATGAATCCTCTTTATTTCCTATTTTTCTCCACCAAAATGAATGGACACGGTCTAAATATTCCAAAGCAGTATGTTATGTTTTGATTAAAAGAGAGACACCAGGAGATGAAGCCCCTCTGAGGCTAGAACCCATGTTTCTTGTGGAGGTTGCCTTGACAACAGGCTTGCCAGCCAAACTCTTTAAAAGGAGACTCCTATTCCCTATTGCCACTGTGACGCACACACATCAGCAACCCATTACCTCAACGTAGGACAGCCATGTCATCAAACAAGAGGGCTGGCTAGACACCTGGGTTCAAGTCTACTGGGTGGCCTTGACCAATCACCCTCTCTCACCCTAACCTATCTCCAGAGAGTTCTGAGGATAACATGAGGAACCATCCTGAACTCACTGGAGGAAAGACAGGGGATGAAAATGTAAGGATCTCATAGTACATAGTTGATGGCAAGGCATGATGGGAGTTGTAGTCCAGCAACATCTGTAGGGCCCAAGTTTACACTTATGCCTCTCCTCAACACTCTCCCCCCCCCCCCGGTCTTTCCTTTCTTCTTTGGAGATTTGGCTTTTCCATGTGACAAACCAGATAAGCCACTGGTTGCTTGGAAGCTGGATGTTAGCCACATGCCATATTTGAACTATGCTTTGTTATTTGCTACAGCATTTCGCCAAAGAACCACCAAGATCTCCAAAGCCATACTCATGCTTGTCTGACATGACGACATCACAATTTAGCCATGGGGGAGCGGGCTAAACCTCAGAGCTTTCTACCAGTCTGTGGTGCAGTTTCCAGACGGTAAGGAGGGCTACAAATGGTGCAAGTACAAAACTGCTTTAGACAACACGCAAAATAGGTTAGGTGGAAATGGGGGGAGGGTAGCATCCCCAACTTTCCAGCTGAGAAGAAAATGATAGAGTTAGTGGCCAACTTGCATTCTCACGTCCAAATCCAACTTGCTTCAACTAGACCTATTGAAATTGAAGGGTCTAAGTTAGTCAAGCCCATTAATTTCAGGAGGTCTACTCTGTGTATGAGCAGCTTCATATACAACCCCCTGAACATTAGGAAAGCCTTAGAGAGGAAAGAAAATTTTACTCCCTTGCAGAAATCATTCCTGTTTTCCATCCCTTTTCTGTCATATAGATATAAAATGCCCCGTTTATTTATTCTTGTATACCCTACACAACTGTACACAAGATGGCTTGATTGCATACAAGGTCAACGGAATTCAAATAAGATACAGGCAACATACCATATTAAATAGCAAAAATCAGCGTTAAAACAACAGTAGTCATTCCAGAAGCCCAAGCATTTGGTCTGAACTTCTTCTTCTGGATCAGAGGCTGGAATTCATGCACGCACATGTGTGATGCTTATGCGCGGTTCCTTCCCATGACACAGTCCCTGGGAACTCATGTGCTCAGCTGTATCTAAATCTTATTTGTCCTCAGAGTGTGCAGTTATCCACCGCAAGGGTAAGAGAATTAATCACATGCCCCAATGGCTGCTTAGTCAATTCCTTGATTAAAGTGTCATATTATTCAAACCGCAATTGACTAGTGACGTACTGCATAAAACCATTTCGCCAGGTATAATTAAATCAAAGAGCCTGCTGGGATGGGGAAGCCTTCAATTAAATAGATTAAAAGTCTTCCCTACTCCAGCTCAAAAGCGCATTGCCCTTCTGAAATCTTGAGCCAGCGTGCCCAGAGCTAGGCTGGTTGTCAGCAGAAGCACAGTCATCATGTTTAAATTAGGTGTCTAAATCAGTGATTCTCAGTGTGGAGTGGGGTCTGCTAAAGGAGGAACAAAAGCTTTCGCTTCACCCCTTAAAGTAGCCTTGGACAACCTGATGACCATAGAATCTTAGAGCTGGAAGGGAACCAAGGGTCATCTATTCCAACCCCCTGCAACACAGAAATTTTGGCTATGATGCTCTCATTATCTCCAGTGCTGGGTGGGGACACTGAGGAACAGAGCAAACTGCCTTACACTGGTCTCTCTGCAGGGCCATTCATTTCCTTCCTTCCTTCCTTCCTTCCTTCCTTCCTTCCTTCCTTCCTTCCTTTCTGCATTCATGCCCTGTCTTTATCCCAAGTTGGTGTTCTCTTCCAGCCTAACCTGGAGATGTCAGGAGTTGAAATGGAGATCTTTTGCTTGCAAGGCAGATTCTCTGCCACTGAGCTATGACTCTTCTCTTGGGGCTGATGGAAGTTGCAGTTCAATGACATCTGGAGGGCACAAGGTTGGCAAAGGCTGCCTTACAGGCACAGCCTTGATTGGCCAGTGACCATAACCTACATGACTAACTGCAACATCTCTTTTACTGATAATCAACAGAGGGTGATGGATAGAGGGGGACTTATTCAGTTCCAAACTTCAGCAGGATGACTAATGGTGATCAAACAGCCAGTTCCCTTCTTGTTGACCTTCTGGGAATCCTTCCCTAAGGCAGCGTTCTTCAATCTTAGGTCTCCTGATATTGCCAGACTACAGCTCCCACCATTCATAGGCAGCTTAACTAATAGGAGTGATGGGAATTGTTATCCTACAACATCTGGAAAGCCATGCTTGAAGAAGACTGTTCTCAATCTTGGTACATGCAGCAATAGCCCTCCTTTCTTCTATGAATGTGCCTTTCACCTTCACACTCTGAAACATGGATTCTGTGTATCTGATTCTCTGTACTACACAGCTTCCATCTGCATCAATATTAATGCCCAAAGAAAACCAGAGCGGATAAAAAAAATCTAATATTTATTATTTTGATTTTTGTTTAATATCAGATTTTGCATTTTAAATTAGATTCCTTCAATTTAAATCTTAAAATCTTAAAAAAATTTAAAAATTACATTTACATAGCAGATTAGTAAGTCCCACTGTGCTCAATGGGGCTTACTCACTAATGTAAGTAAATTGGAGTTTTCTGCTGGGAAACAAATCAGGTAATCCTCACTGGGCGAATACATCCTTCTCTGGTGTGGACATCAAGGTAAGAAAGCAGATGGAGCCAGCTTATTTTCTCCTGCTCTGGAGGGTTAGGACTCAAACCAATGGCTTCAAGTTACAAGAAAGGAGATTCCGACTAAACGTCAGGAAAAACTTTCTGATAGTAAGAGCTGTTCGTCAGTTGAACACTCTTCCTTGTGATGTTGTGGGCTCTCCTTCCTTGGAGGTTTTTAAGCAGAGGTTGGGTGGCCATCTGCCATGGATGCCTTTGTTGAGATTCCTGCATTGCAGGGGGTTGGACTAGATGACCCTTGGGGTCCCTTCCAACTCCTACAATTCAATGATTCTATGAAAACAACTTGAAGTGCAGCAGCAGGGAAACAGCGGTGCTTCAAGCCGCTGATGTGTACATTGAGCTGGAATCCATAAAAGCTGTGGAAGGGGATTCAGGGGGGGCTTATGCTATGCCAGAACAATTTTAGCCCCCCTCCTTTAACTTGCGTGCTCCCCTGCCCTACAACAAGATGTAAAAAACTGCTTATGAAACTCCTCTCAGTTTCAAAAGCACTTTGCCATGTAGTATTTGAGGGCTGCTTTTGAAGGGGGGGGGGGACAAACCTAACTACCTCTTAGCATTACAGAATATGTTTTACGACTTTCCTGGATCCTGGCCTTAATCCTCAAATAAGTGGCTTTCTTCCTGTGTCCTCGCACGTGTATGGAAGGAGCAAAAACAAACCGCCACTAATTTTACAACTGCCCTTTTGACTCTAAGCAATTATATTCCTCTAATGCCAAGGCGTGTGGGCTGCGCGAAAAGAGGTTTTGGAGCGCACTCCTAGGTAATATTAAAAAAAGGCTTGATTCAGTTGAAAACCAATATGCCTCAAATGTCTTGGCAGCTAATAAGCAAGCATGCTTGTTGAGGAAATGTTCGCGAATTACAAAAGGGGAAAGCTGATTTAAATTAGTGATTTAAATCTGCTCTGGATTTCCTTTTCTCGATAATTGAACCTGCCTTTATTTGAATCAACCCACCCTGCAGGAAGCTGCATGGCCAGTGTGCCTAATGCAGGCCACATGGAGCCACAACACGGAAGCCCCTCTTGCAACATGGTGTATTTAGGGTGGGTTGCGTTCCTTCCCACAGAGAAGGGGGCTCACCAGCGGGCACTTTTCCCAGAGATGCCTTAAATCTGGAGCCTGCCCTGAATGAGACCTTGGCATTCTCCAAAGGAAGGAGCTGACCATTCCTGGCATTTTTGGCCATGCCCAACACATAGTGTCTACCACTAAGGGCAGGCAACTCCCAATTTACATGGGGGTTATGTTGTAAAGCACCGTGTATTTGAGTGACATAGTGTATATTTGAAACACCATTGAAAAAGCCTGCAAACACCCCATTCCACCCCTTTTTGCAACGTTTTTGTGTCACTTCTGAGTTTGGCGCAATGTGTATGCACATGACCGTGCACCTATTGGCTGTGCCTAAAATGGTTGCTTCTTTGACATTGCAAAGTCATGCCTTCTGCACATTGTTTTCTGGTTCCCGCCCCACTTTATATCTCCCCCATCGCTATTTGAACTGAAGATTGCTGTAGGTGTTTATTTGTTTAACAGCATTAATAAAGGTTAGGCTGCGATCACAGTGCAATGTTTTTTCTTTAAAAAAGAACAGTAAGATGAGGAATCCAGCACTGGCAAAGCAATTAGAAGACTCTGGTCCATAAAAGGTGATCAGGAACCATGGGCATAAATCAGACACACATTTCAACAATATACACAGCGTACACCCCTGAGTGCGGCTGCTGTCCATCTACGCTGCATTCAGTGCACAGACTCCTGGAACATGCATTCAACTGAGAATTCCCATCCACATTTTTGCACAATCGATCATGTGTAAAAATGTCCTTTTGTGAAACCAGAGATGAATCGGGGTGCAAATGGTGATTAAAATCAAACCAAACCTATTTCTTTCATAAGCATCCCCACTAAAAACGAAGAAGAGAAAAAACCTACACCAAAATCTAAGAGGAAATCTGGCAGACTACACACCATCAGCTTTGTGAAGTGCAAAGACACTCTTACAGGGTGAGACATTTCTTTGCTCTGGTACTGACAAGGAAGGGAGGCTGGAGGAATTTGATCTTTGTCAGTTCCAACAGGAACTGATTTGATCTGCAATTCCCGGACTAATGTGAGCCCCAGAGCCCCATTTATCGAATGGCTTTTGCACTTCTGAAGTGTTTTCAGCACAGTTCCTGGTTTCAAATATATCATACTTAAGAGAAAACACATTTTAGGAGTATGTATTTTGAGAGAACATAGGTTTAGGGATGTGTATTCTGATACAGAATACATTTAAAAACATGTATTTAAGTGTGAACCTCTGTGCAGATAAGTAAGAATAATAATAGCAGATGAATAACCATTGTGCCTAACAGACACCAACAGCCCTTTGGGATGGCATAGTTGGCAGAGCATGAGACTCTTCATCTCAAGGTCATGGATTCGAGCCCCACATTGGTCAAAAGATTCCTGCATTGCAGGGGGTTGGACTAGATGCCCCTTGTGGTCCCTTCCAACTGTACAATTCTATGATTCTATTCTATGATTCTATTACTCTACGAATGCAGAATTGGCATGGAATGGACTTATAGAACAATGCTGAAACAAGCCAGAAAGACACCTACTTGCCCATTCCCACTGTCAAACATAGCTATAGAAAACAGAATGCTAAACGGTGTGCACCCAGCTTTTGTCATGACAATGGGTTGCATCCAGCTACGACTTACTCAGAGGAGACCCACTCAAATCAATGGGCATGACTAACTTCAACCAGTTGGTGAGCCACTGGCCTGATCCAGCAGACTCTTCTTATGTTCGTATGATTTCAGTGGACTTTAGCTGATGACTTAGTGGGAAACCATGCATATTTTACAGTTTTCCTTGAGGGCTTTGGCACAACCCTTGAGTTCCAATAATATACTGTAACTATAATCGTCTCAGTATCTGTCACTGCAATAATGGCATGTTCTCCCCATGCTTGCCCCTACCTCCCTTTCCTTTGTGGTCTTCCTTGTGTCTGTTTCTAGATTATAAATCCCTTGGGGCTGGAACCTGCCAAAGCTGTTCTTTGTGGAGTGTCATGTTCTTGGATGGTGTAATGACAGCAATGACAGCAATCTACAACCCAAGCAACATATGATATCACTCAGAGCTCTGCCCAGTGTGAACACAATGCAAACACTCCAAACACCTGACCAAATTATCAGGAATTCAGGAACCGGAACATCAAAAACCCCAGTTGCTTATGATCAGCATAAAAAATGAGCAGCAACGCTATGTATGCATTAAGGAGACTTTATTGCTGCATTATCGTGTGATGAAATTTTGAGAGCTTGGCATTCTACATACATTTACGATGGCTCTTGAACGGTATTAGGAATAATGCAGCCATAAACGTGGTAAGAACACAATAAGTACAAAACCTTCTTATTCCCCCCCCTTTAAAAGTCCAAGATACAAGAGGTGCCACTGATTGCTTACAAAGTATTATGATCTCTACAAGATGCCTGACACTATTCCAGGTTATATTCTTTAATAAAAACTATTGGTGGAACTTGATTCAGCTGCCAGCTCTGCCAGCTAAGGTTCAGATACATCATTCAGAGTGAGAACCATTAGGATGACATTTGTCACATACGGATCTGCATCAACTATCAGCCTGTCATTCCACAACAGAAAGTCCACCCCGTCAGTGAGAGGACATTAGTAGCTCAGTAAGTAGGTTAGGGAAGAAGGCGTAAGGAAGCCACGAATCTGGCTGGAGCCACTCGCAGGGCTGCGCAAACTGAACAGGTATTGTTTCCTATGGATTTCCTTCTTCCCTCACTTGTTACAGATCCAGCTGATAAAATGGGTATTATTATGGGTGTAAGCATCCTCAACAGTTAAAAGCAGTGTGTGAGATGCTGGGATAGCTCTGTTGGTAGAGCATGAGAATCTTAATCTCAGGGTCGTGCCTTTCATCTCTACAGTTCTATGATTCTATGAGTACAGTGGTACCTTGGGTTAAGTACTTAATTCGTTCTGGAGGTCCGTTCACTTAACCTGAAACTGTTCTTAATCTGAAGCACCACTTTAGCTAATGGGGCCTCCTGCTGCCGCTGCACTGCCGGAGCCCGATTTCTGTTCTTAACCTGAAGCACTATTTCTGGCTTAATGGAGTGTGTAACCTGAAGTGTATGTAACCTGAAGCGTATGTAACCCGAGGTACCACTGTATAGACTTTAAGACAGTACTTATGGGTATTAATTTGGAGCATCTATCATTGCTTCTTCTTATTTTTTGTATGTGCATTCTTCGGAACCTGGTGCCCACCGTGCTTACACCAGCCTTGGCCAAGTTGGCGCCCTCCAGATTTTTTAGACTACAGCTCCCATCACCCTCAGCCACCTGCAGGCTAGCTTATATACTCAGCTGATGCTGATTAAGGTATCTTAAAGCACGGAAAGCACGGCAGCGTTAGAGCAATTTCACACATTATGAAAGTCTTCTGGCACCTTTGAAGGCCAGCAAAATTTATTATGCCGTAACAGACTCACACAGCTACCCCTCTGGAGGAATATCCACACATAACAATCAATTCTTATATGGAAAGCATTCCGTTTGCAGAAAACAACATACAAGCTGTGCCGATTATGCAAGATGAGCTTATCATCTTGTTGTGACTTATTTATTCTTGGTGGTGCACAGATACATACTGGGAAGACAATGGATGCTTCTCAGCATTTTCAGACGTATTAAAACAATCTCACGCAAGATGTGTATAGAATCATGATGCGCCGGGTACACATTCTATCCTATGTGGATGGGAATGCATTGTAGGAATTTTGTCACACAAAATCTGACTGTCTGTTACATTTCTGTGGATTTAAACAACTGTGTGGGAGATTAGATTGGAAGAAATATATGCTTTCCAACAATGGAAGATAACAATGGGCGAAACCTGCAGACAGATAAGCTCAAATAACAACCTGTTGAATTCAATTGGCGATAAAAGCACCCTGTTGATTTTTAATGGTACTTAAATGTTCTCTGGTGGTATGCAGGACTTATAATATCCCTGTATTCTAACAGCATGCAAACAACAATAGATAGTAATTACTGATAGAGCATAGATAATATTAAATACCTCTGATGTGAAGTACTTAAAACCAAATAATATCTTGCAAGAAAAGAATAATTTGATTCAGAATAGAGGGAAAACGCCTTATGTGAAAAGCAGCTCGGGAAATGAACTCACTCAAGAAATTGTTAGCCAAATTGGGGATAATCTACCTTAGAATTATCCCCTTTCTATCTATAGCCACTTACTTCCCAGCAAGAAGCCACTCTGTTTTATTATACAAAAGTGGGGTCAAAGTCATTCATATGCGTCGTATAAAGCTTAATGTAAAAATTGCTTCTGTACACAATACTTGAAGGTCAAATTATCATGAAAACACACGGGCATCATTTTAGAAAGAAGCACTGCTAGTTACTGTAGCTAAAAAATTTCCGCAGGAGTTACATGGCTTCTGTTATTACTAAATGGTTACTTTTTTGTAGGTTCCCACACACTGAACCATGGGAAAAAGAGAGAATAGTCTGTTTTCCTTCCCAACAGCTCCAAGGTCTGCAAACAACATGAAGGCAATTTATTTTCCTTCCTTCAGCACAGGAAAAACGAGTTCTCATATGCTCTTTCAGGTTTATACAGTCAACTATCCTAGGGTAACAATCCTTGAAATCATTGGTTCATTTCCTGATTCAGAAAATACCTTCAGAAGGCAACAGCGAAAACATAGTAAGACCCAGTATTATGCAACAGGGGATAAGTGCTGCAGCCAAAGGGCATCAGTCAGTATGTTCAACAACTGCCCAGTTCGTCACAGGACTGAATGTTGTTCAATAACATGGAAAGGGCCAACTGGTTCCCTGCATGGTGGATCTGGCTCTTAAACAAGTTTATTAAAACAACATGCCTAGCCCTTCCAGATTTTAATCATGGTGCGGCAAACATTTTTGCTCGGTTTAATTTACAAAGAAAAGAAGCAACGAGCAAACATTTCATGGTAGAAGCGGTTTAAAAACAACCTTGGAATCCTTGCTATGTGTTATGCTGCATGGATTGGAATGCGAAGGAAGGCTGGAAAATACCACCAGCAGTGCTAATGTATGGCATCCAGATTGGTTGAGCCCCAGTGCATCTCTCTTCACTGAAGGCCTGGCTGAAGATTACCTAGTACAGCATGAATACGTACTGCCAATGTAATGTAATGTTTCATGGCAGAAGTGAACAACAAAAGAAATCAACGTAGTGGAACAACTGCAGCAAAAGAAGGCGGTGCAATAGCAGCAATGGCCAAAATGGTGGTGGCAATTGGCACCAGCAAGTGAAGATATGGTTGAACATGGTGGAAGCATTGAGCAGAGCAAGAACATAAGGAAGAGCCAAGAGTTTTTCTAGTTCAGGGTTTCCCAAACTTGGGTCTCCAGCTATTTTTGGACTACAACTCCCAACATCCCTAGATAGTGGGACCAGTGGTCAGGGATGATGGGAAGTGTAGCCCCCAAACAGCTGAAGACCCAAGTTTGGGAAACCATTTTCTAGTTCCTGTTTCCCAGGAAAGAACGAGAAACCCACCTCACCCCCAATTTCCTGAATTTCCTGGAGTTTGAACCTGAACCACGAACCATGCGCACAACCAGTTTCTTGAAACGCACCAAAACTGCTGAAACACAAAAGCCACAAGGCCACGTGTCAATTGCTCAATGGAAACTCAAAGCTCAACATTTCCAGCTTTAAAATATTTTTGTCATGTTCCACATTTCAGATGTCTAAGCTGAAAAAGCTTTCTTTTCTAGGTATTGCTGGGAACGTGGAATAAAAATACCTAAACGGCACATGGTGCCAGATGTTCTGGAGGGATCAGTTCATGTGTAAGGATATCTTTTTGTTTTGGATTATATTTGCGCAGGTGGAAGCATCAGCTTCAGTTTGTTTGAAAATGGGTTTGATTCACCAGTGCTCAGCTGGTTACAGCTGGCTATGAAAATAAAACGCTTTCTGGCATATTAAGCAACACAGGGATGTTTTTAAAATAACCATGCTTTTGTAAACCTTGTTTAATCATGTCAGCAGAATAAAATTTTGCAGTCAAATATAGATGCATCTTAGTGATGATTGATTAACACTGATGGACCTATTCATATTTTGTTGCAACGTAATACAAGCATGAGGCAATCTCCACTGGCGGAAAAGGCAAGCAATCTGTGTCAAGCAGCTCTCATGCTGGTATTCAACCATGCCTGCACAACTTATATCTTGCCCCCACCCCGGCCCTGGGTAGCTTTCTAGGGTAGGGCTGAAATCTCTTGAACTGATAGGTGATCAACTTCACATGAACTGTAGTTGTATTTCAAGGGCCTAAGTGTCTTTCCTATGGGACGCAGGTGGAGCTGTGGGTTAAACCACAGAGCCTAGGACTTGCCGATCAGAAGGTCAGCGGTTCGAATCCCCGCAACAGGGTGAGTTCCCATTGCTTGGTCCCAGCTCCTGCCCAACTAGCAGTTCGAAAGCACGTCAAAGTGCAAGTAGATAAATAGGTACCGCTCTGACGGGAAGGTAAACGGCGTTTCCATACGCTGCTTTGGTTCGCCAGAAGTGGCTCAGTCATGATGGCTACATGACCCAGAAGCTGTACGCCGGCTCCCACAGCTACTAAAGCGAGATGAGCGCCGCAACCCCAGAGTTGTCCGCGACTGGACCTGACGGTCAGGGGTCCTTTTACTAATGTTACATGCGGACCAGGCCACTATCTGAACTGGGCCTCATTCTGCGAATGTCCTTTTCTAATGGTACAGGTATACTGTTGATAACTTTTGAAGAAGAAATTTCAGAAATAATCCAGAGTACTTCAACAGAATCACTAACTCATTCTGGAAGTAACAATAATATTAAATAGGAAATACTGTATTTTAGTCCTAAAATAAAGTTCATATTGTAATTCTACTACCCTGGGGATCCCTATGAGCCCCACACCCACAATTTGTAACTTTGACTTGTTCTAAATATCATTGTTCAAGCTGACTTTAAAATGGTAAGCATTGCAAAGCTGAATCCAGTTTCTTCCATGTAAGACGCGGGGGCTGTTTTTTGTTTTTGTTTTTCCCAATTGCCTACTTAATAGAGGACTCTTTATTAAAAAGGAAAGAAAGAAAACCACATAAATGGCTTAGTTTATAAATGAAAATGTATGCTATAAATTGCAGAGCTGTGGGCGACTAATATCCACTTAAGCCTTGTGTTATTTTCTTCTGCAAACGGCAAATGCTAATCCTAAAACTTCCATTATCTGACGGGCAAAAGACTTAGTACAGCAGACATTTAGACAGTGCTTTGGGGGAAATTCAGATTCAGCAGTCTGCAAGTGGAGAACCCTGAAGGAGCTGTTCCAAATAATTGTGGCAGGAAGACACACATGGATCTCATACAGCAGGGAAGTGTCAGACTCAATTTCTTGGCAAACGTCTGGTATGAGATTCTTCTTCTTCTTCTTACATATTTATATCACATCAGGATCCACCCCAAACAACAACAACAACCACCCAGCTGAGTGCAAGGCTGTGCAAATAGAAAGAGAGTCATGATTCCTAGCCTGAAGACCTCACACTCCATGTGTCCAGTCCTCAGATCTGTAATTTCCATGAGTAATGACATTCACCTCGGCAATTCTACTAGGAATATTCATGGGGCTGCTTTTCAAGGATAAAGTCCTAATGCCTTCATCTACTGAGCACAGCACAAGTACACAGTGCAGTGCCAATGAATTTAACAGGCATTGCAGAAAGCTATTTGGTGCCCCTCTGCAGAAAGTAGAAAGAATGCAAATAGGAGAAACTTGTTCTGAAAAGATTTGTTCTTTCTCCTGTAGCTGTCTGAACGCATTCTACAGAGTAGCTGAAGCAGCACCAACATGGCTGCCTATCTGATGAATATAGATGTCTTCCTTGTGATGCCAAAGCTGTGTTTGCTCCCTAGCACTGTCCTATACATGTATCTGGCCTGCAGAGGACTAGTTTGAGCCCTGATGCCAATCCATTCCCACCGACACAGTTTCAACTGCCCTATTATGCTAGCAGAAGCCAGTGAAACGGCTAGTTATAGCAGGAGGATTGACTGTAGTAGAGAGGCACTTAATGACAGGGCAAAAATCATGTTCAGGCAGAATCTATCAGAACTCTGAACAGAGCACTGTGGAAAGTGCTGGCTAGAGTGCTCTCGCCCACACCAGAGAGGGCTGTTGCCTCAACATGATGCAGACACCTTGTGTTCTGAATTTAAGGTGGATGGTAAACAGTTATCTTTTGGCCAGGACTGATGTGAGTGGGAATAGATATCTGAGAGACTCCTCCTCCTCCTCTTCTTCTTCCTCTGAGCTTGAGGAGGAACCGAGGCTGGAGAACATGACAGGTAGGTCAGGTAATGCTGGACTTGGACCAAGTAATGATCATGTAATGGCGGATTCTCTTTTCTGAAAGATAGCTTGCCCACCCTCACCAATCTTCCCCCACAATTTTTTGAGCACGTTGGTGAATGTGGAATGGCGAGACCTAAAAAGCTGCTCAGAGCAATAACTAATGTTTATGGTAAAAATGATGATATAATAGATAATGCACAGTATCTACTACTTCTCCCGATTCACAAATACAAAATTCCTCATCCAATGTGATATTAGGGAGATGGAATGCACTACACCTGGGGGGCGGGTGGGGGAGAGATCCATAAGGGATAGCATCTTGTTCCCCATTTGTGGAACACGCTCCCTAATGAGGTCTGCCTGGCATCTTTGCTGCCATCTTTTGGATTCCAGGTAAAATAATTGTCTTCTCTTCCCCCAGGTTTTTGATGGGCTATGATGATGATGTGTTTTCCTGCTTGTGTGCTGCTAAAGCTTGCTGCAGTAGCTACTGGGTTGCCTGTGTTAGTTTTGTACATTTTTTACTTGCTTGAAGTTTTGTACAAACGTGTCAATATTATAATATACTTATGTTTATGTTTTTAAATATGTCATAAGTTGCTTGGAGATCTCTATGTAACAAGGGACTATCAATGATGATGATGATGATGACGACGAAAGGTTTCTGCATTGAAGGTTGTATTCTATGCCTGTGGCATACGAATTATTAATATTTACAGAGATATGGGGTTTACAGAGATTTAGGGAAGGTCCCACCCCGCCTCCCCAGCTTGGCACTGTCGTTCATTTGATACTACAGTGGAGAGGAGAACTACACTTAAGTGGGCAGGGAGCAACTTAGCTTATTCCCAGCCTACAGCCACGATTAGCAATGCTAAGATAACCATTAGCGAAGACACAGGGAAATGGCAAAACTGTGAAGTTAAGACAAGCCACAGTGATTCATAGCAGCTGAGAACCTGTCCTACGGCTTCCCAAATGCCACTCCTCTGGCTGTGTTTAAAAAATGCCATCAGAGGATGTGAAAACCTAATCGCAGAAGCATTTTTAGCTAGTAAATAACCATGCCTCTAACTTACTTCATCTGCTATGGGGACTGCTATGGCACCAAGAACTCCCACAACCATATATCCAAATAAGCAAAGGCTGTTAATTGCCTTTATTGGCAGTCAAGGCCAAGGGAGGGGAAAGGATTCCTCTATATTGACCGAAAAAGAATTTCTTGCTGCACTCTTGCCATGTCTGACCCAAATCAATGTATATAGACCACCGAATAAACAAGTGCACAGGGCAGAAGTTCACAAGTACAGCAGTAAGGGACTGTTTTTTAAAAATAACAATAATATTCAAGATCCTTTTTGGTTAAAGGGTGGGGTATAAATGTCTTAAATAAAGAAAACAAGGGGTCCAACTTAGGCAGGAAGCCACTTAGTTGAGCTCTGGTTATCAGCAATACAGCATGCTTTTTGCAGTTCTCAAAACAACTGGCAAACTCTCAAATATATACCACATGTTGCAGTGTTACACCACTTTTAGAACTGTGGCTTTAAGAGTCACGGCCCCCAAAGAATCCTGGGAACTTCAGTTAGTTAAGGGCACCAAGAATTGTTAGGAGGCTCCTAAGAAACCACAGTTCCCAAGATTCTTTGTGGGCCATGGCTCTTAAAGTGATATAACAATGCTTTGAATGTATTGTGTGGTTTTGACTTTAGGACAGCTTGAGGGAAGTTTATTTGTATGTAGATTCAGGGGGAAATGTGCTGTTTAACTCATAGGAAGTTTGTCCTCAGAGTCAGGAATCAGGCAGATGCACATGGCCATGTGTTATACTTTCCAAAGACAGTTTGAAGCTATTCTCTGATTTTTTTTTTGGGGGGGGGGGAGAGGGCTGACACATAGGTGGCCTTGCTGCAGGTGGACCAAAGCCTCATATCAATCTTTATTCCAACACAGCTTAAGATACTGGCTTACTGAGAGGGTCAGTGAGACAGAGTCACAGCCAGGGCGGCTGAAGAGGGAGAGGAAGTGGACTTCTTAAAGACAGATTCATAAGCATAGCTCACCTCCAATGCCACATCATATAAATTCAAACGCACAATAGCAAGAGATTAATAGTCTTTCCTGATTTCATAAAGTTCACGAAGCTGGGAAATATTGTCTGAACCTGGATGGTTTATTAGA
Source organism: Podarcis gaigeae (assembly GCF_964106915.1). Lineage (NCBI taxonomy): Eukaryota > Metazoa > Chordata > Lepidosauria > Squamata > Lacertidae > Podarcis > Podarcis gaigeae. The sequence goes on along the minus strand of NC_139680.1, from coordinate 105,764,588 downwards.
TACATGCTACTAAGCAGAGTGAACAGATCATTGAACAGATCCACACATTTAGTAACTGAATAGACAGATTCAGAACAACTAATCACTGGAGAGGAGTTTTCCTTTCCTCTGGTCTGAATATTTGCCAGGAGATAGAGGAAACAGACCAGCCAATGGTATAAAACTGCTTTACGCTGCAATCGTTATACACACTCACTGAGATCGATAAGGCTTACTTCTGAGTAGAGCCAAGAAAACTCTCTTATTGCCGACAGAGCCCTTTTCTAAATACTGGATATATACAACTTGCTCTTGTTGAGCCACTCAGAACTCAGGAGTATAGCTGCGGGGCTATTTTGTCGGTGCGATTCCCTCAAGGCAGACCTAAATACACACTTTACACCATCTCTGGGATGTGGAAAGCGGTGGCAGATACTGCTGTTAAATCGTATCTATTATTAATTCAACAAACCTTCCAAAATCCTTATCCCAGTTGTCATCCGTTTCCAATACGAATCGGTTTGATGTGCACGCTGTTGCTGTTTAAACAGTTTTCATATTTAGAATTAGCTTTTAAAAATATGCAATTGTTTTAACTGTGTTTATATGGGCAACAGTTTGGTTTTATTATACTGTGAATCACAGGAACAGTATTTCAGTTTTGTTTTTACTTTAATTGTTGCGGAAAAAGCACCTTCTACTTTTCCAGTGAGCCCTTTGAAATGCCCCCCCCCCTAAAAATCCAAGTCCCATAAACTAAATCACAGCTCACTGAGGCCTGTATGTTGTTGTTTAGTCGTTTAGTCGTGTCCTACTCTTCGTGACCCCATGGACCAGAGCACGCCAGGCACTCCTGTCTTCCACTGCCTCCCGCAGCTTGGTCACTCATGTTTGTCGCTTCAAGAACACTGTCCAACCATCTCATCCTCTGTCGTCCCCTTCTCCTTGTGCCCTCCATCTTACCCAACATCAGGGTCTTTTCCAGGGAGAATTCTCTTCTCATGAGGTGGCCAAAGTAGTGGAGCCTCAGTTTCACAATCTGTCCTTCCAGTGAGCACTCAGGGCTAATTTCCTTAAGAATGGATGCGTTTGATCTTCTTGCAGTCCATGGGACTCTCAAGAGTCTCCTCCAGCACCATAATTCAAAAGCATCAATTCTTCGGCGATCAGCCTTCTTGATGGTCCAGCTCTCACTTCCATACATCACTACTGGGGAAACCATAGCTTTAACTATACGAACCTTTGTTGGCAAGGTGACGTCTCTGCTTTTTAAGATGCTGTCTAGGTTTGCCTAGACAGGGCTGTACAGTATAGGAGCTCCCAAAGGCTGATTTGAAACTTCCTGCAAATTGTGTAGTACACTCAGGTTCTCACACAGCCAACAGGTTAGGGAAGAGCCCGAGCCTTGGGAGCAGAGCTCTGCAATCCTTGAGCTTGCTTGACTAAGCTTGAGGAAATACCTTGACCAAAATGAGCTGAAGCTAGGGCACACTTCCTGGCATAACATATTAAAATAATGTGAATGGTCAACTACATACTCCCGCCCCAGCAACTGACTGGGCTGTTTTAAACCAGCTGATTTCAAAACAAATGAAAATCAGTTACTTTTCAGAGCATCTTTATTGAAAACAGCTCCTCCTGCAGGTGTAGCTTCAAGCAAAAATAGCAGCTGTGTAGAAGCGATGATTAGATAATTTGTTCCTCAACGTACTCTTCTATATATATAAGGGCTGACCCAGGAGAGAAGTCTTGCCTTCCAGAAAGAGCTTCCTTTTCCCTGAGAGGAACACTGCAATTACTGGGAGTCGTCATTTGTGTTGACTCAAGAACTATATTTCTAAATATAGATTACGATGAGTTTGTTCCATCAAGGCCGCTTTTCTTTCCATGAACAACTTTCTGACGCCTTCCCCCTTGAACTTGTACAATCACTGGAAAACTTAAGTTTACAGCTGCAATAAAACCTCCACAACAATTCTGAATAGCCTTTGAACTTCCTGACCTGATAACCATTGGTGTCGTTGCTGGCAGCCAAACTTCCCATTGATAACAGCAACCTCATGTGCTACCATTTTTAATACAAGTACCCAGGCCAAGCCCACCTCAGGCGAGCTGAGGCAGTTACCTCAGGCAGTGGAACTGCAAGAGGTGGTACCCCAGCACATGCCTCAACTGTCCTGCCACCTCTGTTGTTGACAGGAAAGTGGTGGCGGCAGTGGCGGCTGATGATACTGCACAAGATCTCACCAAAATCTTGTGAGATATTGCTGGGGCCGGCCATTGTCATTGCTGCTTTGCGGGCGCAGACAAACGACCCATGTGAGGGACGCTGTGGCAATAGGACAGCACCTTCTCGTTTCGCCTCAGGAGGCAAAATGGGATGTGCTGCCCCTGCAAGTACCTAATCTGCCCCCAATCCCTATGGCTAAATAATATCCTCTAGAGAGGAAGGGATATCTCTTAAATATTCTGGCGTATTTTCTTATTTCCCTAAACGGAAAGCAAAAATGAAAGGGCAGTTCTGGGGGAAAGCGATGCTTGAAATTCTTGTGAACGACACAAGGCAAATTCTCTGAGGAATATTTACAGGCTATTAAAAAAGAAGAGGAAAATGCCACATCTCTCCATAAAGCTCAGAAGCTCATTGCTTTTGTCTCCTTATTAGTGTAAGCCATAACTACTGCAGTCAATTATCACATTAACATTTCGGTTAGCAAAAGAGACAAACAAATTGCCCTTCTGCCAATTCCAATCATTATGTTTCCTTTGTACACAAGACAGTTTTGGGAAGTGGCAGAAAAGCAAAGCTTGTGCAGTTACTTCATGCACAATAAAAATAAATATTCCATGGTGTATTTCCATTCCCTCAGAAGGCACACCATTGGAAACATCTTCTTGCTTTTGTTCTGTTTCAAGCAAAAAACTCAGCAGTATGAAAAGAAGGGGAGGCTTCACTAGTACCCTAGACAGCAACATACAGACTAGCACTTCCATAACAAGAGCACTCAAATGTTGTTTCAGCACCAGTCAGCTTCAGACCGAGCCTTAAACAAGAGCTGCAGCTGTATCGCAGCAGCTGGCTCCACTCTCTGGGAGAGATTCTTCTTCATTTCAAGGGACCCAGCTTGCTTGGACAATCATTGATTTGGGGGTTGGGGAGAAGACTCTCCTCCCACGAGGGCCCCTAAATGGCTTCAAGCCCTGTATATCTCCACCCCCATCGTTCAGCCTGGACACTGAGGTCCAGCTCCGAGAGCCTTCTGGTGGTTCCTTCACTGCAAGAAGTGAGGATACAGGGAAACGGGCAGAGGGCCTTCTCCGTAGTGGCACCCACCCTGCGGAACACCTGTCAGATGTCAAATAGATAACCAATTATACGACCTTTCAAAGACAACTGAGGGCAGCCCTGTATTGGGAAGCTTTTAATGTCTGATGTATCATGGGCTTTTTATATTCTTTTGGAAGGTGCCAAGAGTGGCTGGGGCAGCCACAAGTAAATAATAATAATAATAATAATAATAAATAACAACTACTACTTACTTACTTGCCTGCTTGCTTGCTTGCTTCTGCAAGCTTATTGGGACACTGAATTAATCATAATGCTCAGAATGCCACAAAATAATGTCAGTGCCCAAACCACTGCCCTATGCTAAGGCTTACCCATTTGAAGCCATCAATTTTTTTCCTAATTCTGATTCCTTCCTTCCCATTTACTAACATTCCTATACAAAGTAGGCACAGGTGTGTGTGTGTCCACACACACAAAACCACTCTCTTCCTGGTGCCTCTCATACTATCCCTAAAACCTTTCAGAGTCTGCTATCTTTTCCTTCTTCCTCCTTGTCTGCTCTTCCCCATCAACACAAAGGAACGGGCATCTCCCCACCCACCCCCTTTTTTATTCACTTCTGCAGAAATGTTACGCTATAAATCACAATCAGGCCTGAGCCAAGCTGAAAGATAAAACAGTCAGAACACACATGCACACCCAAGCTACATTACAAGGTATCTGCTAAATTAACCTCTGTGATGAAAGCTGCACCATTAGCACATCTGAGAAAATGAAAATGTTCACGGACAGCTTAGCATCATTAGGGAAAAGGCAAATGCAGCCGAGGTCCATAGGCATGGAGGGATATAAGGGGGAGCTGCAGGTGTAGACAATTAATCGCTCGCTCTTGCAGATAGCACCGTTCAAAAGAGACTATGAATACACTCACCACTAAACCCTATGGATAATAAACTCAGCATTCTGACAGCTAAAAGCCGTTGAAACAAACTGCAGCGTTTGGCTGCTAATTTGTAGAAATTACAAGACTGCACAGAGTTGTATGGCCAGTTCTGTGAGTTCCTCTGCTTCTGCTGTCTCAACAGTGAGCAGGAATGCTACCTAACTGAGTGTGCACATACATTTGGAATTGTTGAATTACCATTAGATAATGAAGGTGCTCTAAACGTTGGAAAGGGCTATGCAAATGGTAAGTATTATTGCTATTGCCTTGAAGATGCACAGAAATGAAGGCATAAATTCAGAAAGGACTGCAAAGTGATGAGGATGATGCAGCCATCCAAGGTCAGTGTAAAACGGCACCAAACCCTACATGCAAGTAGCACAATATGCTTAAAGTATTTAAGGCAGTGATCCTAAGTCCTCTTGATGTTAGTTGTTGGAGGGGACTGGGATATGGCCGAGGTGCTTGTTCACCAACCTGCAGAGGCTCACTGCATTTGGTGGGCGGAAAGCTACCATTTGTGCTGCTCCTGCCAGAGTTGATTGGACAAAATTGGAGGAAAGAAAGGATATGTAGGTAGAAAATAAATAAATGAATTCTCGGGAAAGGGCCTTTTGGGTGGTGGCTCCGTGGCTGGGTAATGCACGCTCAAGAGATATTTGCTTGAAGTCTATTTTCTGGTACGGAGTGAATAACTTTGTAAAATTTTCTTAAGCCTTTAGATTTCTGATTCTTTAAATATTTTTATTTATTGGTGGCGTTGAGATGATTTATTTATTTGGTTGTGCTGCCTTCCCCCCTTCTTTAGAATTTATTGTTTATAGTTGTGTTTTTATTATTTTTGCAAACACACCAGAGAACAAGGAATACCAGCCCATATGTACCACACAGCAAAAACCTGTGTCTTGGGCAGGGGGTTTTAGAGGCTAAAGCAACTACAATCCGCAATAATAGTGGAGACGTGAGTGACTTAGTGTACTGCGTCTCAAATGTTTTCGTTGCTCGGTGAATTTTTCATCTCCTATGGCGAATATTATGGCCTTGTCATGTCTGATGCGTTTTGCTGGAGCTTTACAGATCATTTGGCACATGGTATCAATCTTAAGCCGAAAAAGAAGAAAAAGGAAATGTGTGAAATTTTCTTTCATTAAAGGTGACTCATAGCTCCATTGTTTTTAATTAAAAGCCTATACTACTTAGCACTTCCTTAGGGGTAACGAAATGGTTTTTGTTCCACACAGGAGTCTATTCAGACATGCCTTCCTACACACTGAAACAGGAGGTCTCTACTTATCCTAAAAGCTAGCAAAAGATCATTGGTTTCTCTGCATTGTTTCTGGGCTGGAGACCGTTCCTTTGGGGGCTTTACACAGTTCTTTGAAGCCCACACATCCTGCCAACCCACACAGGAGCTCTTGCTGTTATCTTGCAGGAAAATAGCTTTAAAAATTGCACACCCCTCCTAGGCTTACTGCAATGGTGCCAGGGGCAGCTATCAATCTCCTCACCAGTTATGTCCAAATATGGGAAACACCAGGCACTCTTAACATTCGGCAGATAAAAGCAGGCGTGTTTGTTTTATATTATGTGCAAGAGCAATTCCTCTTTATATGGCAAGGGGCAAGAGGTCTGCTAAGCTGCTTCCAAGTGTCCTGCAAAGTGACCAGGGCCAGTTTGATAGAGGACAGTCCTACAGCCCTTTGGCAGAGCACATTCTCTGAATGCATGCACAAGGTCCCATGTTGAGTGTCTGGCACCTCCAGTGAAAAGGATCTGAAGAAGCAGGGTGTAAAGGTCTGCTTGCCCAAAAAGACCAGGGGTGAGCAACCTGTAGCCTCTAACTCCCATCATCCCAAGGCAGCATACCCAAGGATCAGGGATGATGGGAACAGGACTCTAGATGGAGCAGTAATCAACCTCTCTATAGATCATTCCTAGCTGCACGGTTGTGCCAGCACTACAGCCAGCTGCCAAACACCCACCTTTGGAATAATAAGTCTCAGCATATGCTAACAAGATAGCAAGATTCAGTGTCAAAGCAGGAAGGGTGGGTATTCCATCAGACAAACAAGTTCATTTAGAATGCTACAGAACCTCTCAAACATTAGGTATACTTTATTTTAGCTGCAATTTCAGAGGCCTGAGCCGTTCGTCTTCCTTGACACGGCGAAGTTCAACATGACAACAATGTAACAAAGGTCAATTAATCTTTGCAAAGATCGCAATTATTACCTCCAGGTAGTAAAGGCAAGCGCTTATTTAAGAAGATGAAACGCGGCACCTGCTGCTGCTGCTCAGGCAGGATGCTTCAACAGTTTGTTATCTTTCTTTGCTATGGAAGCCCGGCTACTTGCCATTAATAATTCTAACAATATTGGCAGGAGCGTGGCTGGGGGGGGGGGGGAATATAATATTTGAATTTGGGCTTGCTGTGAAGATGAATGGCACTTTGGTGCTGGGAAAGAAGAGAAGGCTGGGGGTGTCCACTGGTGCCAGGAAACAGGGGATCAGAGCATCTTGCAGCTCAAACAATGAATGAAAGGGGCGACTTGAGATTGAAAAACTCAATAATAATAATTTCTATTGGTAGGTTATGTGTTCTTTCCTAACTGCTCAGACCATTTCCCTTGCAACAGTTCTGCAAAGTGGGTCCATTTTTAGCGTAAGGAACGCAGGGCAATATTCTCCCCTTGCCTTTCAATCCTCACAACAACCCAGTGTGTCATGCGCTCACTATAGCACGCTGTCTTCCACGGCGGATGAGGCTGGGTGAATAGTGAATTGCCCTGTGGCTGCTTAATGAGTTCACAGAGTGGGGAGACTGTGTTCCCTCCCGCAAATGTTGCTGGACTACATCCACCACCACCACTGATAACTGGCCGTGCTGACTGGGGCTGATGGGAATTGGAGTCCAACAACATCTAGAGCCATGTTTCCCAAGCTTGGGTCTGCAGCTGTTTTTGGACTACAACTCCCATCACCCCTGAGCACTGGTCCTGCTAGCTAGGGATGATGGGAGTTGTAGTCAAAAAACAGCTGGAGACCCAAGCTTGGGAAACACAGCTCTAGAGGACTGAAGGCTCCTCACCTCAATCATAGAGGATATGAATTTGAAGCAGGGCCTTTTGCTCCTCAAATCTCAGCTGTTGGCAAGAAATGCAATACCTGCTCTTATTAAAATGTGTCTGCTCAGTGCCATCATGGAACTGAATAACAAACAAACGGCACTTTTCACCAGCCTCATTAGAAACGTATTATGATAAGTGCTGGAGCACCTGCCAGCACTCCCAGCGTGGGTCTGAGCTTTCAGCCTGTTGACCTAACAAACCAAGCTTGTGATGTTGCCGTGGCTCCTTCATTCAGAGGCACATGAGCCGATGCAAGATAGGCTAGCGACAGATGCTCCCGTGCCGTTCCATGCATATGTGCGTGTGCCTGTGTGCGCGGAGCACATGAGTAATGTGTGCTGATGCAATCACAGTGCAGACACAGTGTAGCTGCCCTTCACAGAAAACATATCCTTTCCCTCGGGGAGCGGGACTTGAAATCTTGAATGAAAACAGAGAGCTAACCCACAGGCCGCTGTCAGTTGAGATGACAGAAGTCTGCGCATGAAAAATGACATTGTTACGAGGGGTTTCCAGGGAGAAACTTCTAGAGCACTTCCAGCAAAATGGCTGCCTTTAAGGGAGGTGAAAAAAGGGGGAGAGAACTGACCAAGCTATCACATTAAAAATATTTTACATCCAAAGCGTATGGTGAGGAAGACACCAAGAAGCTTGCCTCTGCCATTGATTAATTCCACAGGGCACTGACTGCAGCAAAGTTTTGACAATGCCGCCAGTTTTTATTTCTGCATTTGGAGAGGGCTTGCGCTGGGGCTATTCTTGGTCACAGAGGAACAATTGTGCTTCAAAGGAACAAGAAAGGGTGATTTGTTTATCCTACTGCAGTTTTGTCTCTGAAGTGTAAATGTATGTCAGAGTGCTGGACTGTGAGAGCACTGGAGGCAAGAAGGAAAAAAGCACATTTTCCTAGCAGGGTGAAAAAAAAAGGAAAATCACCTGGGAGAGAAGGCTGCCCCTGGGACCTGGCCTTACTGGTAAAAGGCCTGGGCACCAGCATTCTCAGTGAGAAGGAAAACTGTTCTGTTGTTTTCTCTACTGAGTACAAAAGCTGAGTTGTTTTTTACTTCAAGGACTAGTTGGAAATAGATCAGACCTCTGCAAGTATCACGGAGGTATTAAATACAGTGCATTTCCCCAGGAAAGGCTACAAAGACTGTGAGATGAGTACAGCACTCACGTTTGTTCACAGACACATAGTTAAGCATAAGCTATTAGAAAACTGCTCCAAGGGCTATAATGTGGCAATATATTTCCCTCCTCAAAGGACAGGAGGGACAGAACTAGACAATAGGTTTGAAGGTGTAGATACCACCGAGGGCAGTAGCCTCGCATCTCTTCCTCCCTTCTCTCCTGGCAACATCCACACAATGAAAATAGAGATGCAGTGTCAGTGCATCAGTTGCTCCTGAAAGTGGAGGCGAATGAAGTGGGAGAATCTCAATGCAATGACGCTGTATCATGATTTCTTCTTCTTCTCCTTCTCCTATTTAATATTACTGGGGAGGGAATATTATGGGGCTGCTTGTATGTTTTCCTTCATGGGCAAATTGGCAGCTTGCAGTGGCATTTAGACTGGCAAAATGCCCCAATCTGGTTTGCTTTCTCCTCCACACAGTTACTTTTAACTGACCTCCTTCTGCTCTGTCTAGTTTGTTCCAAGAGACACGTCCTACATTTTGCATGAAATTGCCCTTTCTTCAGTGCTGCTGTGTTGTAGGCATCAACTGAAGGCTAAACTAGAGGAGATGATAAAAGTGTCTTCATCATTAAGATATTCTGGTTTTTTTTTAATTGATTGATGTTCTATTATCTTTTTATATATGCTGTAAGCTGCCCAGAGTGGCTGGGTAAACCCAGCCAGATGAACGGGATATAAATAAAACATCATCATCATCATCATTATTCATCATTATTATTATTATATACAGGTGGTTTTTAAAAATGCAAATAGTATCAGCTGTGGAGATGGGGTTGACAATTAGCCGGACAATTAGCAGGTGTCCTGTGGAAAGCCCGTCCTCTGAAAGGTGCTATTGGCATTGGAACAAAGCCTTCATTGGCACCAAACATTTGGTTTCATTCCCCAGCTAATGTTCCTTGCATTTAAAACAACCCCCTAATCTCTCCAAAAAAGTGTGGGGTGGGGGAGCCTTTCCCAATCTAGTGCCCTCCAGTGGACTGTGTTGACTGGGGCTGATGAGAATTCTCTAGATGTTGTTCAACTGTGTTGGCTGGGGCTTGTGGGAATTGCAGTCCAAAACATCTGCAAGGCACCAGGTTGGGGAATGTTTCTCTAAGACCACCCAGTCCCATTGTTACACACCAAGCATACTTGAGTAACTTTACTCATACATCTTTACATACATTCCACTGTGGTAAATGGCGCTTACTCCCAGGAAAGTGTGTTTGGGACTGCAGCTGATCACCCAGGGAGGTGTTCCAGGCCGGTCTACATTTCCGAGATTCTGCTTCTCTGGACGTTCACCACAAACCTGAGCATCTTTTGGATGCAAGGCAAACATTTCCTATGTAGTCTGTCACTGTCTGGGGCTTAAATGGCTGGGTTCATTTACACAAATTATTTCTCAATGCAGTAGTAATTAATACCTTGCTGAGATATTTTCCAGCTCCGCTCTGGATGGATAAGAATTACACCTGGGTTTTGTGCAGCCTCTGGCGTGTGTTTATTCTGCATCAAGGAATGGAAAAAATACTAGAAAGTTTCTTGAAATGAGAACATTTGTCTCCTAGATGTATCATGGAATAAACTCTGGGCAAAGGACCAAGGTAAGTAATTAGACTGGCTGCCTTCCATGTTTAAGATACTTGTCCTAGGCCACAGATTGTCCCTCTCCCTCCACTCTTTTTCTTTTTTTGAGAGATGAATTTCAAGAAGTATTTTCTAGACTACCATTCACCCTCTTGAACTATGTTGTGCATGGCTTAGTAACAGTGTTCACATTGTCTCTTACTTATTCTGGAATACAAGATAGCAATTTTTTTAAAAGCTTACTTTCCCCCTGCCTTTCCACCAAATGGTGCCCAAGGAGATTCCAGGTGATGAATTGCAAGAGGAGCCTTAAAAATGGTGTCAGGGAATTAGCACACACACAGCTGCAGAGGACAGTAAGTGGGATTCCCCATTCGCAAGCTCCTGCACTCAGAACTTTGTTGCATCCATTTCTTTCATTCTTCTTTCCCCACACAAATCCTGCTCCTTTGCACTTGTCATCAAGGATCCAGTGCTGGTTCCAGGTTCTAAGGGGTCCATGAACACAGTGTCTTCAGGGATCCCCTTGGCTACTTGGTCAACTTCACCCCTGCCCATTCATTTCCTTTCCCCCCACTGATTCTAGACATCAAGGGTATTGCTAGATACTTAAAATAATTGAGGCCTAGACCCACAGAAACAAACATGCATAAGATTTAGATTTGTTAATTTATACACATAGATGCAAACTTAGACTCCTAACTGCACAGAAGATAAGCCAATTGATTTCCCATCCAAATCACCCCGGATAAGTTGCATAATTAATTTACACCCTACCCCAGATCAGTTCCTCTAAAATTTACCCACAATTAATTCCCTAACAGATCCTGCTTCAAATCAGCTTAATTCCCCTTCATTTCCCTCCTTCATTAATGGCAAGATCATCCCTAAGTAGTCATTTTAAATTAATTTATTTCCACCCCCTCTTAATTTCCTACCCAGTAAACCAGATTGCCCCAATTCAATTTCCCCCAGAATTCATTACCCACACAGAAAACTCAAAGCACCAAAAATGGGGGCCCCCAATGAGAATTGTTTTCTGTTTGACATAGTGGCTGAAGATGCCTGCACATTTCTTCTACCTTTGAAGGAACTGCCTAATACCAGATCTATCAAGCTCAGTGTTGTCTCTTCTGTCTGGCAGCAGTTCTTTGGGTTCATAGGCAGAGGTCTTTCACATCCCCTGCTACTTTATCATTTGCTATCTGGAGAATCTTGGTTTTGAACCTGGGACCTTTCACATGAAAAGTTAGAGCTCAACCCATTGAGCTATGGGCCCACCCAGGGAACTCTTGAGCTCTATGGTCATGCCAACTGAGTGAAATCCCAGCAGGTGGCTGTTTCAAACCTCAAAGCCCCTGTTAAGAGGCATCTATGTTTTACGGTATAATATAAGCTAGGGTGTGTGTGTTTGTGTGTGTGTGTGTGTGTGTGTGTGTGTGTGTTTAAGAAGTTGTCAGGAGATACAGATGCAGAGAGGAATTAATTGAATTTTGTGCCTCCAGGCTCAGCTAAAGAGCAAGCATGAGTGCAAACACAGTTTCAACTCTGACCCTATCACAGAAAGGCTCAGAGTTCGTTGGCTGAAGACAATTTCTTGGCTGAATGCATTCAGAAACTCCCCTCAGACTTCCCCACTCAACGCAGAAAGGTCAGGGTGGAGCAGACAGGGACACAGCGGGTGAAGTCAGTGCAGGCACTCCATTGTCCCTGGTTGTGTTGCAATTCCCTTTTCGGGCATAACACCTGAGCAAGGGGTAGCAGCAGAACTCCCCCACCCGCTGTTTGATTGTTATTGTCGTCATCATGAACATAAGAGTGTTAAAGTAGACCTAAGAAGTGAATGATTTCTTTTGAAATGCAGTGGTACCTCGGGTTACATACGCTTCAGCTTACATACGCTTCAGGTTACAGACTCCGCTAACCCAGAAATAGTACCTCGGGTTAAGAACTTTGCTTCAGGATGAGAACAGAAATCATGCTCCGGCAAAGCGGCAGCAGCAGGAGGCCCCATTAACTAAAGTGGTGCTTCAGGTTAAGAACAGTTTCAGGTTAAGAATGGTCCTTCAGAACGAATTAAGTTCTTAACCCGAGGTACCACTGTAATTAAACATTTGATCCCTACAAAACTGGAGAGAGAAATCTCTTAAGATGCAATAAGGGTTGAATAAAACTCAAAAAAAACCCTAAGATATCAGCAGGAGCAACTGGCTGCGCTTTGATCTGAAGGCAGCAGCAGAACTGCATTATGGGAGCCCTGCCTCCCCAAAGGTTGCTGCTTACCTTAGATCAAGGGGCAGAGCCATCAACACATCCTGCCTAGCTGGAGCTGGGAATAGGAAAACAACCCCTAGGAGAACCTAAAAACATCTAAGTGCATTTCCTGCTGTTAGACCCTCTCTTACAGAGATGAAGAACTGAACCATTAAAAGACAAGATACGAAAGACCACATTTCAACCCCACTGCTTTGACTCTACAAAGCTGTCCATGACACCCTCAACCCAAACCGTCCAAAACTGTCACAAATGAAAATAGGGACGCTTTTCACAGAACACTATTCATGCCATACAATAGTGTATCCCACTACTGGTATATTTTATTCTTCTCATTCATTTTTAAGTGTTCAATGCCTTTTTTTTTTTAAAAAAAAAGGTTCAACAACATCAAACCTAATATAAACAATAACAAAATAATATGTGCATGAAAAAGAATGACAGAAAAAATTCGGTGCCAACAGCTTAACAACAGAGATATTGCAAAGGCCGCTCAGCTAAAAATAACCTGCAGAGGAGTTGCAACAATTAAAAATCTAGAGCAGTGGTTCCCAATTAGCTAAGTACTACAGAGCCCTCATTTTTCAAAAGTCAAGCCAAGGGTTAGATCAGGCTTCCTCAACCTCAGCCCTCCAGATGTTTTTGGCCTACAACTCCCATGATCCCTAGCTAGCAGGACCAGTGGTCAGGGATTATGGGAATTGTAGTCTCAAAACATCTGGAGGGCCGAGGTTGAGGAAGCCTGGGTTAGATGAAGCAATAGCCTGAGTAAGTGTAAGACAGATTCTTATGACTATTAATCTTTATCTTTCAATAAAAATAATTTAGAATATTAAATCTCACAGTGGGTCTAGCTGTGCATATAATAGAATAGCTGCATTTTTAAAATATACTAATACTAATAATATTTATACCCCTCCCATCTAAGATGGGCTTCCCCAGCCACACTGGGCAGCTTTTATAGTACATATAAAACATATTAAAACATTAAACATTAAAAACATCCCGATACAGGGCTGCCTTCAGATGTCTTCTAAAAGTCTGGTAGTTGTTCATTTCCTTTACATCTGAAGGGAGGGCGTTCCACAGGGAGGGCGCCACTACCGAGAAGGCTTTCTGTCTAATCAGCAACACTTATTAGGTGGATATTTATTTTATTTATTTAATAGAATTTATACACTGCTTGATTTCAAGAAACCCCTCAAAGCGGTTTACAAAAAGGTACCTTCCATCTCTTCAGATTTTTAAGCTCTAGAGCAGCTGTCGCGAATCTGGAACCATGCAGATGTTTTCGATTACAACTCTCAACGGCCATCTTTGGCCATCAGCTACTTCCTGTCTGGCAGGAAGTTGCACCCATCCTATACTGGTTGATGGGAGTTGTAGTCCAAAACATCTCTAGGGCACCTGGTGGATGAAGAGTTCCCTGCCGAGTCTCAGGTGCAGCTAAAACCTCGAGAATGGCTGCTCTACTCAATACTCTAACAATATTTTAAAAAGCTATCTGCCAAACCTCTGCGAAAGGTAAGAGAGAAACAAAACTGGAACAGGTACCGGGAAACAAGGACTGGTCCTGAAAATTAAGGATGAGTTGGAGCACACGGCAGTCATTTAATAAGCTATAAGGAGGCAGACATGGACAAGGGTTGCTGATTAAGAAGAAGAAGAACAGAGTGGCTGTACAGAACCCATAATCAGTGAGCTAAACATAGCCAAATATGCCAAGGACATTTGGTGCATCAGAGCATTCATTACGTTCAGCTTTTACAGTAGCTGGTTTCTTTCTCTTCTTTCTTCAAAGGCACAAAGAAGTCAGTCAGCATCTTTTCCATGATCAGCTACTGTCAATAGGAAGCATGAGCAAGAAGACAAAAAGGGGGTCTATGAAGACTGGAAGCCAGTTAAAATATTTGCAACAAAACGTTGGTTCAGGTGACATTTAATTGTTGGGCTAGCTCTGTGTGTGTGTGTGTGTGTGTGTGTGTGTATGAAAAGAAACCGTAGCTCAATGGCAGAGCATCTTCCTTGCATGTAAAAGGCTCCAGGTTCAATCCCAGGTGTCTCCACATAGCAAAAGTCCCCCATCTGAAATCATGGAAAGCCATGATATGTGGACAATATTGAGCTAGGTGGACCAGTGATCCGACTCATTATAAGGCAGCTTCCTATGTTGCTATGACCCTTCCTTAAAGAAGGCACACCATCTCTTGGTGCAATCCCATGCGACCCCCTCATCACTTTGAATTCATACTTCAACCCTGAACTAAAAGGATGCATTTCTAGATGAGCTAGAAATTGAGTGGCTGCAAATGTGCCCTAGTTTAAGTCCCATTAAGGAAACATACTTCTGAGTAAACACACAGAGGATTACACTGTAATCATGGGAAGGAGGGGGAGGGGGCATATTAAAAAAAAACAAGTCTTTTAAGGGGTTTCAGGTAGGTTGGGGTGTCTGGATGAAAAGGACTTTTGGAACTACTGGTTCTTAGTAGTCCAAACTCTGTAGCAATCCATGGAAATTTACCAGTGTAGAATTTGGCCCATCAGTTGCATCCAATCTACCACTCCATTAATACCCAGGTCCAATAATGACATAATCTGGCAGGGGACAACTGTACTTACATTCTCTGTTTAAAACAAGTGGAGGGGGGCCGGGCGGGAGGAAGAGTTGGAGGAATAATTAAAACAATGCCTGGCAGTCACTTTCCACTTTTGGCTGGTTTTCCCGCTCACAACTCAAGGATTACACAATACGCAAGCAGAAACACAACACAGTAATTGCAAATGTTTTCATACTTTTGTTGATGTGACATTTCCATTTCTTCCCCCCATTCCATGTTAACACATATTGTTGGGGAACCGCAATGGGAATTCAACTGATGTGGATGCTGAATCTTCCAGATTCTACACAGTGTTTCAGTTCCAAGAAAATGTTCCCCATTCTGAACTGTTCTAAAATCCAGGAATCTGATCCACACACTACAAGCTTGCAAGCTATGTAATTTAACTAACAAGACTGCTGAGAAATCTTGGGCTAGAATGAAAGTACACTGTTGAAGGCCCACACTGATTTTTAAAAAATGCCAAATATTACTATTCATGACCCTATAGGAAATATGAATTCTAGCATACTGCACAAGTAGGGTTGCCATATTTCAAAAAGTGAAAATCTGGACACAGAAGTTGTTGAGCTACACTTCAGACATGGGTTGCCATACGTCCGGATTTTCCTGGACATTTCAGCGATTTCTGCCTGGACACTGTTTCCGACGACCGAATCCCAGTTAGGTCCGGATGTATGGAAACCCTAGCTAAATATCAAATATCAGATCGAGATTTGCCATGCCCTGTTAAAATGGTAGGCATACCTCATTCTTACACAAGAAAAAAAAAGTCAATTCTGATCCTATAGAGATCAACAGGCAGCCTCCTCTGTTGGTGGGTCATTTGGGCTGTGTTGCTGCACTGTAATTATGGCTGGCCCAAATGTTTAGACCACAGGAAGACAAATCCAAAGGGGGATGCTGAGGTGAATGAGGAGGCACAACCACCTCCCATCTTTTACGCTTCAGGGGTGGGTAGGCTGATGATGCTTCCTTACTGCAAGTGGCTGCCATTTCTCTCCCTGAAGGGTTGCATCCCAGACTCAGGGCAGCCCTTGATGATGTCATGAGGGGTGGTGCCCAGTGATGTCATCAACCATGACACATTAAGTATGAACCGCAGTCGCAGAGAGCATGTCATTCAAATACCCCACCCCCCTGGAAACTCTAACAAATGAGCAAATACGTTATTTTTTTGGAAATTAAAATAGAAACCTTAGCTAAAGGAGATGTTCCTATGACCCCTGGAGAGTCTATGTGATAATTGGCAGCTGACTCCTGCTGGGCTGAAGCTTGCAAGCTGCATGCACAGTCTCCTTAATAATAGTAAAGAAAAGCAGTCTCGTCCACCTGGAGATTCAAGCCCTCTACCTGCCAGATGGAGGGGGGCAGGCAAGCAAACCAGGGCTGGATCTAGAAACATCAAAAAAAGTTTCAGGAAAGCGTGTTGTAAGCCTCATAAAGGCAAATCACGTTGCGGAAAGATGGAACTCCACAGTGCCACCTGGTGTCACAGTGTTATAACGCATTTTAAATGCTTTTTCATTACTAATGTAGCTGGAAACAGTGGCGTAGCGTGGGTTGTCAGCACCCGGGGCAAGGCAAGTAATTTGCACCCCCTAACCCGAGGATTTGCGCCCCCTAACCCTAAGCCCCAGATGTTGTGCCCGCTGCGGCCGGCCCCCCTGCACCCCCCACGCTACGCCACTGGCTGGAGTTTAGCTGTGGAGGTCTGGAAACCCTATCCCCATCCCCCATTCGGATGGCCATTCTCCAGCGGGGAGTTGTGGCATCCACACACACAGAAAACTGCGGTCCCAGTGTGTAATGTTTTTCTGTGTGTGACACCTGCCATTCTGCCCCCACCCCCAGTAATGTCCCTGTGAATATTACAGCATGCTCACATTTCTGTTACGGCACACATTTGGCAAACTGCAGTCTTAGGATATGACAGCATGCCACCCCCCCCCCCCGAGTGTGGGTCTAAGTGTCATCCATATGCAGAATGTGCTCATCGGCCCCATCTAATCTGAATGGCAGACTAAGCAAATACGGAGTTTAGCACAGCAGCGGCCCAATCCTGTGTGTTGTATGAAGAAAGCAGGTGGTTGGCTGCAGAAGTGTTCCTTCCTGCAGAGGAAATATATCTGAATGACTCAAGCAACAGAGAGACACGCCATATGCTACGAAGGAATGCTGCAAACTCTCAAAGTTTCTAGCCAACATGACCCAGAGGGAAATCCTTTACCACCCAAGCATGGCAATCGGTCAAATTCCAAGAAGCAGCCGAACCTCTCCCCTGAATCCAAACCTGAAAAGCGAGCTAAGATTTAACAGAGCTGAAACAAATCATGAGTCACGGTGTGAAATGAGGGAGTTTACCTGAGCTGACGACACCAAGTGTTTTCCTGTTAGGAAATCAACACTAGTCCCTCCCTGAAGTGGTTAACTAGGGGACTAAGCTCTCCCGACAGGAAGCGTGAGTTACAGACAGGATTGAGACCTGACATAAATTAAACCTGATAGGGTTGCCATATGTCCTCTTTTCCCCGGACACATCCTCTTTTTCCAGGATTAAAATTTCTGTCTGGGCGGATTTTTACCATTTGGCAAAATGTCCGGGTTTTTTTGTTTCCAGTAACCCAAGATTCCCCCCTCCAGTGCATTAGACTCAGATCTGAGGCACCCAGCTAAGCTAGTCTGCAGCAGAGAATCGCAAAAGAGCAGCATCTTAAACTAGCTATGTACTGAATAAAGCCCTTCTCTTGTGGCTGAACTAAAGGGATGATGGCTCAGCTACAAGAGTCTGGGAGGGCAAGAGTTAACACCCCGTGCTCTTAAGGATAGGCCATATGTACATGTTAAACTGTTTAATAAATTGTTCTGTGCACACTTATGTTCACAAAGATGTGGGCATGAGCCCAAATACTTCTATGGGGTAAGTGAGGGAGCCTATATGTATGATTATTATTTTGTTGTTGAAAGAACATTACTACTAGCAATATATCAGAGCTTCTATAGCCTACATATAGCAGGGGTATTTAAAATGAGAGTCTTCATAGCGATCCATAGTTAAAAGCAGAAGTCGGCAAGTGTGTCCTCTCTTTTGCTCCTCAAAAGATGCAACCCTAAAACCTGACAGAAGCCAAGGCTGAAAGCAGAGCTGCAGAATAACTTTAAGGCACATGGCTTCCCTTGAATAATTCTGTGAAGTCTAGTTTCTTAAGAGTGCCAGGAATTGTAGCTCTGAGAGAAGAGAACTACAGTTTATTTAACTCATAACATTTATATACTGCTTGATTGCAGAAAACCCCAAAGCCAGTTGTCAGTTCCCAGGGTACTTGGGGTGGGGGAATATACTTCTGTGAACTGCCCTGAGATTTTATGAGGAAGGGTGGTATATATATATAAATAAAATAAAATAAATGGTGTGGATCTGTCGTTAGTTCTCACTGAGGTGAAAAACCCTTGTGTGTCGGCTGCACCCCTTAAGATTGCACATGAAGGTTTAGGCGATTGACTGATCATTGCTGCGTAATTTTAAAATAACAATAACCCTGCACATAGGAATTTAGAAAGGCAAGGAGAAAAGGTCTAGCCAAGAATACTCCCACATGCTTGTTTCCTTTATGTAAGGAATTGGGTTTTTGTTTGTTTGTTTTTTGTATAAATCATATGAGCTCCCATCTGCAGTATGAAAGCGGTACAGCTGAAACACAGGTTTGCTATTTCAGTAAGAATTAGACCATGGAAATATGAATAAAAATTTATTTTTTTAAAAAAAGAATTAGACCATGGAAAGAGGATGTAATGTCTTATCTGTCTTGTTGTGTATGTGTGTGTGTGTGTGTGTGAGAGAGAGAGAGAGAGAGAGAGAGAGAGAAAGAGAGAGAATAAACACAGTAGTTTGCCTAAAGTAGTCTCACTCTTCCTACCATAAAATAGAAATGGGGGTGTGTTTATGACTTAGCCAGGCAAGGTGATTTTCTGCAAATTCCCTAAGCGTAAGTGCCAAATAAACATATACAGCTCACAGCTAGCAGGACCTATCAGGATGAGGGTGACAATGAATTCCAGAGGAATACGTAATGATGAGCCTACTGAAATGGTTGCCAGTTCCACACAGAACTTCAGACTTGACGCCTGGGGAAAATAGAGTCTGCTCTTTCCACTCTATGCTTTGGACAACATGTTCTTTTCGTTTAATCTGGGACACACACACACACACACACACACACACACGCCCCTTCAGCCAATCCATCTAAGCTCTCACACATATTATTTCAAGGGCTGTCCATACGATGTAGCCAGATTCAAAATGAGACTTCAGTGTCAGGAAGATGACAGAAAAAGGAGGAGCTTTTCAGGCTGATGGATTGCTATGAGACAGCAAATGCATTCCCTTCTTTTTTTTCTGTTCACATTTGTGATGCTCACCTAGGAAATCTTGTACCAAAGACTTACAAGGCGGTGGCAAAAGAATTCAGAATGGGAGCCCTGCTACTGCACTGGCATCTCTCTCCTAACCTTTTACTGAACAGGAGGTATGGCTGCAGATATGAACATATAAAGCCATCTTAGTTATCCATCTAGCTCAGAGACGATGTCTACACCAGAGGTAGGGAATGATTGGCCCTCCATGTTTCTGCAGAACTCCTGTCCACCTCCGCCAACAAATCCCTGACTACTGGCATGCTGACTGGGGCTGATGAGTCCTATCACAGGTTCCTCAACCCTTCTTTAGACTGACTAGAAATTCTCTGCAATGCCAGGCAAGACATCTTTCTCAGTCCTACTTGAAAATGCCAAAGTTTGAACATGGGGCCATTTGCATCCAAAGCACCCACTTTATCATTAAGCCAGAGCCCATCCTTACAGCACAAACTCAGCCATGGCCTGTCATCTTCCCTGTTGAGTCCTTTAACCAACCCTGAACTCTGCCCATGCTTACATAGCAATATAGGCCCGCATCGCAGAGTTTGTGAGCTGATCATGGTAACACACCGAAACCGAAATAGCGCTTCATGCAAACCAGTTTGCCCTTAGCTCTCAATCCCTACGTGACTGGTTAGAAATTGCCTCCAATGATGAATTGGTTGAGTAATATTCTACTGAAACCCAGTAAAATTGGCAGCCTTTAAAATGGTGATTATTTGTACTCACTAAACATGGCATAATTATGGATTACTAGCATTATTATTAAGGTCATTTTCAGGTCAATTTATACTCCCCAGAAATGGAGCTATATGGGATTTTAATGTTCTGGTGTGGATGCTTATTTTAATGAGGAGGCATTTATGGAACTCAGTTCTGGGGCAATTCAGGAAAGCCCCGCTGCCAACACCTTTTAAAGGAGCTCTAAAGGGATACTTTTTAAAAGGATTGTACAAATCTTTGGGTTGATTAAAATGTGAGGTAGGCTGTGGCAGTAGAATGGCTGGGCTATGCATCCAGTGCTGATTTTAGCCTGTTTCAGTCTATGCCAATGATAGTAATGGGATTCTTTGTACTTTGCTGATCATTATCGATATATTTTAGTGCCTGTAAACCATGTTCTGAAAAGTGGTACCCTGATTCTTTTAAATGAATAATTAACCAAATAAATAATGAAGCTGGATGCTACCCATTCACCACTTTTTGTAGCAGGGAAAGAAACACAATGTCCTGCACATTATCTTTAGACTTGGGCTGGGTTGCTGTTCGACTGCAGCTTCCATCAGACACAGCCAGTCAACAAAGCCAGTGAGTGGTCAGGGATGATGGGATGTAGTAATCTAGCAAAATCTGGAGCACCAAAGGTTCCCATCTACCATGGAAGGAGCATCTACCGTGCTAGGCACCACTAACGTCAAAACAGGTTAACCTTTGTGCATGTACAGTGTGAATCAATCACAATGAAGTCTGTGATATGAAGAAAGGAAATCAGTGCAAATGCCTGAAATTCTTGCTGTACCAGCACTTAAGGGCTTATCGTGTAGCGTAACAACAGCTATACAGGAGCAATACCTCCCACCTCATACGTTACAGTTTTACTGCTTAAGTACAGGTCACCTCAGCTGTAAACAACCACATGGAAACAATATAATGCTCTATGCACTACCATACAATCAATAATTAACAAGAAGGCTTTAAGTAATTGGGCAGATAAGATGAACATTTCAAACTGCCAAGAGAAAAAGCGTCATTGTTCCAATCAAAATGCTAATATTTCCAAGTGTACAAGCTGATTCATACAAGCTATTCCAAAGGTTGCAAATCAATTCCAGTTACCCTAATAAAATCTTATCTTCATTAACTTCTCTCTTCCTTTATGAAATCTTACTTGTTGGGAATTTTCAATTACTTGTTCATGTACAGTGGTACCTCGGGTTAAGAACTTAATTCGTTCTGGAGGTCTGTTCTTAACCTGAAACTGTTCTTAACCTGAAGACCACTTTAGCTAATGGGGCCTCCCACTGCCGCTGTGCCCTGCAACGCGATTTCTGTTCTCATCCTGAAGCAAAGTTCTTAACCCGAGGTACTATTTCTGGGTTAGTGGTGTCTGTAACCGGAGGTTTCACTGTATTGGCTAATTCAATTCTTGCAGTTTTTAAAATATATATTGGTGACAATTCTTTTTGTGCCAAATCTTCTATGTACCCAACAAATACCTTATTGGGTGGAGGCATAGGTCATTAGTATGAAAACGCATCCCCAACTGCTTCTGTTCTCCCCACCCCACACCCAGAATAGACTTGATTCATCACTGAACACAACATGTGTGTATCATCACTCCCCACCAACCCCTGAAAGGTGATAGAACTTCATAATGAGTTCAGTCAGGGCATGTGATGATCTCTACATAGCAAAGGAAGTCAACACAGTGCCTTTCAAATGTTTTCATTCACTCTCATCATTCCTGACCATTAGCTGTGCTGGGTGGGGTTGATTTGAGTTGAGTTGCAGTGCGCAATATCTGGAGGGCACCGTGTTGGCTACCCCTGCCTTGTAAAGTTTAAGACATTCTCAATGACCTCTGCAGTGGTCCTGTGTGATAGCTCAACTTTTATTACCATGCCAAAGGTGAGGCATGTGACTGTGGGTGAGTATAGCTTTACTCTTCGGCAATCTCATGGCTGAGAGGGTGCCAAGGAATCCCCATTTTGCAGCTCTACTGACTAACCTTGGTTAACTTTCCTGCGTTAAATGTGTATTCTGTAGCCGATCTCCTACGTAATGTTTTATTTTGAAATCTTTTAAAGGCTGTGTGTGATTGGGTTGTTCTTGTTTTTATTTTTATTATGTATTATGTATTTTTATATTGTGGTTTTATCCTGTGAACCGCCCTGAGACCTGCGGGTATAGGGTGGTATACAACTTTAATAATAATAGTAATAATAATAATAATAATAGTAAAGGGAGACCTGGGAGAAGAAAGGATGGAAGAAGATTGGAAGAAATTTAAAACTTATTTACAAAAATATTGTAATTTGATTGAATGTTAAGAAGGATGCTTGATCATAAATAATTGGCCACCACTAAACTAGATTGAAATTAGATGATAAGTGAGATTAAGGAAAAGACAAATCCTTTGGGAAAACTATTAGATTATATTTAAATGAGTGGATATAAGATTGAAAACAAGATGATAATTTGCTTGGAAAAACTTTTTAACAATGTAAGTGGGAGCGGGAGACGTGAGGAAGTCCAAATGAGTTATGGAATTTTGTGTATGACATAAGCAATGTTGTTTGTTATTTATGCTTTTTTCTTATAAATTTTTTTAATAAATATTTATAAAAAAATAATAATAATAGTAAAGGGACCCCTGACCATTAGGTCCAGTTGTGGCTGACTCTGGGGTTGTGGCGCTCATCTCGCTTTATTGGCCGAGGGAGCCGGTGTACAGCTTCCAGGTCATGGGGCCAGCATGACTAAGCTGCTTCTGGTGAACCAGAGCAGCACACGAAACGCCATTTACCTTCCCGCCAGAGCGGTACCTATTTATCTACTTGCGCTTTTGTGCTTTCAAACTGCTAGGTTGGCAGGAGAAGGGACCGAGCAATGGGAGCTCACCCCGTCACAGGGATTCAAACCTCCGACCTTCTGATCAGCAAGTCCTAGGCTCTGTGGTTTAACCCACAGCGCCACCCGCGTCCCTTAATAATAATAATAGTTTCCTGTTAATTATGTTGCTTTGAAAGTATACTTTATATGTGACTTCCTTCAGGGATGTTTTATTCTGGGTTGTTTTATTTGATGTTTTAATGTGTTGTAAACCGCTTTGAGACTTTTCCTTAAAAATATAAAGCGGTATAGAAATGAAATGCATCAAAGTAATAATAATAACCACTACACTACAACACTTAATAAATCCTTCTAATCCTGGATTACCTAGTATTACCAAGAGAATAGTGCTCGTCCTGTAAGATTTCACGGGAAATATAGGTTAATTTATTACTTTTCCAAGTGAGTTGGCGGGGAGAACTCTCCATATAGCAACCAGCGGTTTTTCAATCATCTCGCTGTATGTTGCCAGGGTGACTGATAAGCCTGTTTGTTATTACCTTTTGCAATAAAGGATGTGTTTAAAAGTGTAGTGAATAGGCACATACTGTAAAGCTTTTCTTTGATGTTAACATCTCTCTGTGCAAACGAGAAGAAGGGCACTTACCCATGGCTGAAATAATCCACGTTTCACATCACTTGCCCAATCCAACGTGAATCCTCAGAACGATACAGAAATTTCTTTGTGGGTGGGATGGTTTTGCACTAGGGCATGCAATTAATAGATGGGGATTTGGCCCTGCATCACATTCTCTGGTTCCCAATTAGCAAAGTACTGTGGACCTTCTGTTTTTTCAAAAGCCAAGCCATGGACCCCCTACTTTTGAAAATGTTGATAGCTCTGAAGTAGTTTTTGCTAGGTAAATGGTGCCACCATACCTTCCAATATATCCCGGTGCAAAACCAGGCCAAGGTCTTGATCGAGTCATTTAACTGGCGCAAGAGCACGGTGCCCCAAAACACCTGCTTTGGGGTGCAACAATCTCACATGTTTTTGGGTGCCGTGCTCTCACTTGACAGCATGGCTCCCCAAAATGTGATGTTCCAGACAGTTGATGGGTAGTGCTATGGACCCCCTGGGTGGGTTACCTGGACCCCCCAACTGGGAACCATTGCTATAGCTGCTTCTGAGAAATTTGGGTGGGGGACTGAAAGTAACAGACACCCAATATGTGAGGCCTGGAGAGTTGACATTTTCAGCTTAGCCCCTACGGAGCCTCCACCACGCCTCCCTGCCAAGACCTGCAAATTGTCCAGCTGCCCAGGTGCCCTACCAAGGCATCTGGAGCCACCTGACTCTGGTTGCTAAGTAACACATGTGGGAATGTTGAGGGTGGGAGGAGAGGATGTATTGTTTATGAATATCCTTCCTAACTTGCACTAGCAAGTTCCTTCACTTAGCAGAGTGCATTCCCCTTCTTACGTAGCAAAAAGCTGGTTGCAAACTCACTCATGTGAGCTTCTTAAGACAATAAGCAATTCAATCTGGCTTGTCCAGACTGAGATATGTTCTAATATACTAATATTCCTGAACCCCTCCTAAAAGAATAAACACACCACAGTCTTATTCATAAGTAACAAAGAGTAGTTTTACTCACAATCAGGCAGAGAATAGTGTGATCCCTGAAGGTAGGCTTTAGGCTTAAAGTTACAAACATGTTCAAACAGGTTTGCCCCATATGGGGGACAACCTGGGGAGACTGCTTGGCTAGCAGCCAGTAGTAGAGGAAGTTTGCAGGACGAAAGGGAAGATTGAAGAGAGAGCAGTGGCAGTGTGACTGGACCTTTTGTTAAGTCAGATAAGGTCACACCCACCTACTAGTCACATGCAAGGAAGGATGATCCAGACCAGGAGGAACAGGAAGTTTCAGGAACATTCCCTTGCATGTCCACTCTAGGAAAACAAGGAATGTTGTACTTGACTGCTCCCAGTGGATTACATCCCACAACACACAGCCAGACAGGGCTATTCTATCTTATGGTCATCATGGAACATTCAAAGTGCAGAGGAAGCATCTGCAAAAGGACAGGAACGGAACTCTTTTCAGGCCTCATGGGGAAGCTTCCAGGGGTGGAGGAAGTCAAAGGATGTGAATCTTCCCCTTTGTACCATATCCTAGCTGCACAAAATTCTGAGGTTTCTACACCCATTCATCCTCCATCCCAGGCACTATCACAGTTCCAAGAAACACTCCAGCCAGGCAAAAGCTCTCGTGGAGGGTGCAGAGAAGGGCCAGAGAGTGGTGTGTCCTAGTGAAGGTCAGATAGAGACCTGGGAGACCCCCAGGACAGAGGTTCCCCATCCCTGAAATATATCCTGGGCAGTGAACATTTCCCATCCTTGCCACCTCCACTCCAGGGCCTTTGCAAAGCACCAAAGAATCTAACACTTATTACATATCAATTTGGACAGTTTGAAAGTACAACATGTGGCACTCTTAACTGCTCCGGGCTTCCACATCAGGCAAAATCCAGGAATCCTATATTTAACACAGTGGTGGAGTGCAATGGAGCTCAGACTAAAAAGCCACAGCACAGTTTACTCCAAGCCTAGAGCAATGGTACCAGGTGCTCTTGAGTTTGCTTTGTCTTTCTTTTTTTTTAAAAAGAAGTTTGGCCATCAGGTGCAAAAGTAAAAACTTATCCTTCTGCACTAAATGGACCGGCTCCATAATAGAGAATGACAGCTGTACTCGAATTTGGCCAATTGCCACAGGTGAGTATCATGCAACCGTTTTAGCGGACGAGGTGTGGGCTCAGCAGATGAACTGAGCATTTCGATTCCAAGCGGGTGGCTCAGCATTACTGCGTGTTAAATACAGAGATAAATAATGCACAACTTGGAAAGAGGCAAAGAGGCCTTGGATCAAGCCCATTGCCAACATGTTATGATAGAAGGGCTGGCTCAAGATCCAGGAGATCCTGTGTCAGTCCAGCCCAGAGTGAAACTTCCCTTCCGCCCAAACACCCTGGTGGATCACAGATTTGGATTGTTCGGCCTGGCTGCAGTCTTAACCCCAGATACTGAGGAGTAAGCCCCATTGAATAAACAGGACTTTTCTTCTAAGCAGATGTGGGGAACACTGCACTTTTCATCTGGCTCCAACCCAGATGTCTATTTGTTGCCAGCCACTTTTAGCACTACATAAAGGTAAAGGGTAACGGGACCCCTGACCATTAGGTCCAGTTGTGGCCACTCTGGGGTTGCAGTGCTCATCTCGCTTTATTGGCTGAGGGAGCCAGCGTACAGCTTCCGGGTCATGTGGCCACCATGACTAAGCCACTTCTGGCGAACCAGAGCAGCACACGGAAATGCAATTTACTTTCCCGCCGGAGCGGTACCTATTTATCTACTTGCACTTTGAGGTGCTTTCGAACTGCTAGGTTGGCAGTAGCAGGGACCGAGCAACGGGAGCTCATCCCGTCGCGGGGATTCGAACCGCTGACCTTCTGATCAGCAAGTTCTAGGCTCTGTGGTTTAACTCACAGCGCCACCCGCGTCCCTCTTAGAAATACATATTTGTGGTAAATGCAGTAAATCATAGAGGCTCATGTCCCACACAGGGATCAAACCTGCAACTTTGGCATTCTCAGCACCATGCTCTAACCAACTGCGCTACCGGGCTAAATAAATGAACTGACTATAACTATGGGCTTACCTGGCAGTGGTGAGCAACAACAATCCAAGCAGCACTAGGGGACTGCATCTGGCTGCTGTTTAAATTCCCCACAATGCTCCAGATCGATGTTGTGCAGGGGCTCAGTGGGAAATTATAATGAGCTACTTAATGCTCAGGACAGACACCCAGACAGCTACACAGTGATGCCAAATACTGGTGGCAATCAAGGGGTGGGGAGGGGATTTTTATCTTAATCATTTATGCTGTTGTTTTGCCTGCTGTCCATTTTGGGAGCAATTTTATACTGATTTTTAAAAATAAAATAAAATGATTTTATCATATTCCCTTTGGAGAGTTTAGCTGAAGGCTGGCCTAAGAATCTCCTCACCCCACCCCAACTTAAAAATTGTTTGTGAGACTGATGGAATAGCTGGTCTTCTTGAAACCTGAGTACTTAGTTATCAGAAACCACAAAGTAAAATTAATAGCAATGGGATTTATCCAAGTCAGAAGCTTAATAAATAAAACAACAGGCTCACACAGAGTAACTTTTAGCTTCCCTTTAATGCCTTAAGCCTCTATTTTATGTCGAAACAAATTCACTCTGAAGGAAAGCCAAGTGCTTTTAATGGAAGCAAAGATCACTTCTGATGATATCTGAAGAAGGGTTAGGTATTGAGAATGATGTCTTGGAAGCCAAGAAGCCAAGCATTTAAACAGGCAATTTTCCTTTTATTGAGATATTTTTGCCACAGAGGTTGCTCGTTGTTCTCTAAAGCACTTTCACACACATTAAGGTTTTAAAGAAAAGACTTAACACCGGCATAGGGATACCCCAACCACTATTCACATATACATGCCTGGATTTCTAAATCTTATTTGATAAAAGCAGGGCTTGACGACTAAGAGTGGAGAGAGATAATTTATTGGATAATGAAACTGGCTGCCACCAGACAGGGTGTGAGGTGGTGGAAGAAAGGAAGACAGGACAGGGCTATAAATCAGGTGTCACTAATCTTTTCAGACCCATGCGCACATATTGATTTTTGAGTGAGTGCTGTGAGTGCTACCCTCTCTTCTCACTCCCCTCCACCCACAGGAGACAGAGAGTGCACATGTATTGCTCTCTCAAGGAATCTGGGTAGAACAACCCTTGGAAAACACATAGAGGTGAAAGAGGAAGTGGGAAAGATTGTCACTCTTCCAATTTCATCCTTCAGTTCTACCTACTTTTCAAGGGTGAAAAGGGTAACCACTTCCAACACCTCATAGCCAAAGAGGCATTGATGAGGTGGGGTGGCTAAGGGGCTTTGTGAGCCTTGTAAATCATGCTCACCAGCTGGCTGTTACCCAAACTAGCAACCCCCATAAATGTTTAGGATCACTTACCCATAGATGGAGGTGTACCTAGGGTCTTCTTGCACTGTTTCGGCTCCCCTCCCCCAGAAAAACAAAACAAAACACTTCTCTCATGTTGGATCTCACCACAGCATGATAGGAACAATGCCATTAACATCATCATCATCATCATCATCATCATCATCATCATCAGGTTTTCCTTTGTGGCTAGGCATTCATGTCCCATTTGGGAAGAACAATGCACACATCTGAGCATGGCCATGTCTACCTAGGTGAACTCACTACCTAATGCATCAAAGTGGCAGCAAACACTGGGCAACTGGCTCCACATCTATCCCCAAGTCAGAGCACAATTTGCAGCGAGGCAAATTGTTGGAATTACGTTGCAAAAGGAATGCTTCACATTTCATTTTCTCAGATTGTGTTCCTTGCTCAAAGCATTGCCATGGCAATAAAACATAGTTCACGTAATTTGGTGGTTGCGGAGCCTTGAACAAAACAGAGCTGCGCTAGCAACTGTGCCACAACAGAGTTATTTCGCAGCCTAAAGGACACTGGTAACTCGGGACCCTCCCTGGTTGTTCAGGAAGAGCATCCACAACCAGCATATTTGCAGCTATACATACGGCCCACACATTTGCTCTAGCTCCTAATCTAGAAATAAGAGAGCTATTACGACGTAACAGGTAAGATGTTGCAACTGGAATGCAGGGGTCGCGTGTCAAGATCCGCAAGCACTGTGGCTGTGTATGCACCCTACGTTGCAGGAACATGCAAAAAACATTTTCACCTTCCCTCAAAGAACTCTGGGAACTGTAGTGTGTCAAGGGTGCCAGGAACTGCATCTCTGTGAGGGGGGAAACTACAGTTCCTAGGATTCCTTAGGGAAAATGTGTGCTTGAAATGTACTTGAACTGCATGATGTATGCACAGCCTGGGAAGCATATTGTCAGGAGTCCAGGTTTCCAGCTTGATAACACGGTAACACGTAGATGATTAAAAAGGAGGATTTATTGCAAAAACAAACAGATAGCTCTGGACGGCTCTAAGAAAGCCTCCGGCATCATTACTCAAGATGATCCTTTTCCAGTATCTACAGAATATATTGAACCGATGCCCCTTCTGTCTCGTTTTGTTTCCTATCTAGAAGCCCTCCCATTCGCCGACTCCTCGGACAGATTGGATTAATGCCAACCTCTTCCTTTTCCAATGAACTGTCTCCTTGTCTATTCGCGCCCATTTGAGCTTCTGGAGAGCTTTGGCTGTGTTCTAGCCTGCTCTCAGCTACTTATCAGATTGCCCATCAAGGTCAGGAAGAGTCAAATTCTGCAGCTGCTGGCTCTCCCCTGTCTGTCTAATATCAAAGCCTTCCTGTTCCTGGCTGTTTTCTGCATTGGGCTGCAAACCTTCGCTTGGAGCTGGCTCATTCCTGACACATATAGGGTGAGCTTCTGCAAG
Organism: Podarcis gaigeae; assembly: GCF_964106915.1. NCBI lineage: Eukaryota > Metazoa > Chordata > Lepidosauria > Squamata > Lacertidae > Podarcis > Podarcis gaigeae. The sequence goes on along the minus strand of NC_139680.1, from coordinate 105,735,119 downwards.
AATAGAAGCAACCCAAAGTGCTCACAATGGCGATGCCAGCTGGGGCTGATAGGGGTCTACCAGCACGGGGGGAGGGGGAGCAAAGGTTTTCCCCACACTTGATCTGAAGTCTCTGGGTCAATGAAGGGGTGTCTCTATTTACAGTAGCAGATCTGGGGAAGAATTCTGATTTAGGAATGGCCATGGAGACAGACAACAGGTACATTTCTGGAAGAGATGAAGCAGGGCTTTGAACTCTTGCACGTCACTTGTACACACATTCCGGTTATGCTGCTAGGAAACAGGTTTTGCAAGTTTTTGTCCTGTTATGAAAAAAGGAACGTGTGTGGAACCGACAGCTTCCCTGTACTATTTGCAGCTCTCTTAAATGCTACTCACAGTAGATGTTGTAGAACAACTCCCATCATATCCCAAGGGTTATCTAGTCCAACTCCCTGCATTGCAGAATTCTTTTGCCCAACATGGGGCTCAAACTCACAACCCTGAGATTAAGAGTCCCATGCTCTACCAACTGAGCTATGTTCCCTGATCATTGTCCATGCTGGCTGGGGCTGATGGGAGCTGGGAGTCCAACAACATCTGGACGGCACCAGATTGGGGAAAGATGCTGCCCAGAATGTTCCATGGGTCGGAAATCCTGAAGATTTCCGCAGCTTAAGAGCTTACTTCTCACACCAGCATAATCAACCCACCCCATCCATTGCCTAATAGCTGACTTTTTCCATAAGACCACAGGGTGATAGCCAACTAAGTCATACTCAAAGGAGACCCATTGAAATATGTGCATATAAGCCCACTCATTTCACTGGAATGTTGGATATAATCCATAGAAACTACTCTTGCAATTTGTCTCGGTAAAACTTCTACACCTTGGAGTTAAACAAATGAGGAACTTGTGCAGGTTTAGCAGTGTGATACAGTGCTGGAACTTTTAATTAAAACATCTGTTTAATGCTGTTTGTATGTTGATCTTATCTTTCCTGCTGCTTGAGGGTCACCATGCAAATATCACCAGGGAACGTCTTCTAAACAGATTTCCTCAAGAATGTAAATATATTATTTCACTGGGTGGGTGTGCTACAAAAGCTCTGCGGCTTTTGCTAGCAGAGAGGTGTTTGCTTTCGACGTTTTACAAAGGGGTTACATGTCTAATTTCTGCTGTGGCTGCTGCAAGGGAGGGCTGGGAAGAGGCAAGGTTTTGTTGAGTTTGGAAAGCTGTTCAGGATTTAATAGTGGGGGGGGGGGTAAAGAGGAGCTGGCCGTGGTGCGAGGGTTGCCCTGAGGCAGGGTTGTGGGGGTCCTGTGTGACCCCCTCAAATGTTGCTGAATGACAACCCCCATCTTATCTGAGCATTGGCCATGCTGATAGAGTTGGAGTAGAATCAGTGTTTCCCAACCTTGTGCCTCCAGATGTTTTTGGCCTACAACTCCCATCATCCCTGACCACTGGTCTTGCTAGCTAGGGATGATGGGAGTTGTAGGCCAAAAACATCTGGAGGCACAAGGTTGGGAAACACTGGAGTAGATGGTTCCTCAACTCTGTCTTAAAGTGCAACTGGGGAAAAATAAAATAAAATGACAGCAGCAAAAACAAGGAAAAAGAGGGGTGCAGCAATGATGTTCTTGGACTGCGGAATCACAAAATTAAATGGAAGAAGCGGGTCTAAGAGTTCTGCTGAGTGTATCAGATTTAAAACAAAACAGTTCACAACCCCTAATCCTTCACCAGATTGTGAAAGTGAATGGTGACACATAGAGGGCTTTACGAGGCCAGGAGGCTGCATGACCTTTCAAAGCTTGCTTTTTCTAAGTAAACAAACCCCTGGCTATGCACAGATTTCAGGAAGGTACAGCCCTGTAAAAGAGAGATTTTAAGCGAGAGACAGTATTATTTCCACTGTACTTTGCAAAGTGTATCAGGCACCAGGGTGTTGTCGCCACGTTAGTCCCATAGAAGACGGCACAAAATGATGTCTTAAAAGCCTTTTTAATGCCTTATATAATGCAACTTCTGATGCAACGGGTGGAAGAAAATTAGGAATCTCTTAAGTAGGCCTTAGGGAGGTACAGCTCTGCTTCTTCCAGTAGGCTCCAATCTAGAGATAGGGGCAATTGTTAGGTTTTGCTTGAATAGAAATGTCTTAATTAACACTTTCTGAACCAACACACAAACTAAAACACAGCTATTGTTTGAAATTCACGTGTCAGGGAACTGCCATTGGAGAGTCAGGTGGTGGAAGGGCTCAAGGAGGCTAGGAGACCTTCGGATGCGGAGGAAGGAACCAGTAGGGGGAGAGGGAGAGTTCCTGCAGAAACTCAATCGGAGGAATGGCTCCAAGATGTTTCTAGTGAGAACAGCGGGGAGGGCTCAGGACCTCCGCTGGGGACGCCCACTCTGCGCAGGAAACTGTCACGCAGAGAATCCAGAAGGAGAGTTTCCGTCAAGGAACTCTTATGTTGGCGTAAATTCCGGAAGCGCCCACTGACGGATTCTGCCAGCGATTGAGGTAGCCGTGCACCCATGGCTCCGCGGACTGGGAGAGTTTAGGAACTGATGGCAAAGCTTGGAGGGCTTAAACGCTTACGCACGAGCAGCCCCCTTTTCCCATTACATCACGCTTCCCTGAATTTTGCGGTGCAGTTCGCCAACCAGTCAATGTATATAAACATGCATATGTTTTGGGAGGATGTGCATCAAAATTCACTTATTCATGAAAATGACATACAAAAATGTGATATATATGGGGAAACTGCTTGTGTAAATGTATATATTGGTCAAAACTGCATACAAAAATGTGTTTATTAAGAGGAATTCACACTAAAATGCTGATGAATTTAGATGACAATTAATAATAACAAAAATCCATAGAAATGTAGATTACTAAATTTAATATTGGGGGGAGAAACTGAGAGAAGCAAAACTGAGCCTTCCCTCCCTACTCCTACTCTTAATCACGTCTACTCAGAAATAAGTCCCACTAAACTCAATGGGGCTTTCCCCCAGGTAAGTGGGGTTAAGACTGCAACCCACCCACTAAATAGGAAGAGCATTATCAGCAGATCATCCCAAAAGGGGCATAGATCAAAGAATGGAGGCTTGTAATCCTCTTCTCCTGGCATTTGCGCTGACTCTCTGACTCTTAATTAGAGCTACCCACTTATAACCAGGCAAATTAGTAACAATCGGCCACTCTGTGTGCCAGCGGTGTAGGATGAACACAATACAAAGGGGTTTACTGAGAGCAAGCATAACAATGAGTGTCCAGTAAAATAATGTTTTGAAAATAATGAAATACTTAACTGGAGCACATATCACTAATACTTAATGAAGGCTGTCTGTTATCTTGAAAAGAAATGTCAGTTTTCTGAGTAAGAATCTGCCTCGTATTTACACAAATTCACACTTGCTTGGTTTTTCTTTTCTTTTCCTCACTTCCTTGCTGTTGCCCTCTGCTGACTCCACAAGGCCTTTCTTCACACAGTTATTTTCTCTCTCTTTTTTGGAAATTAAGAAAGAGGACTTTTGCTCAGGCACCCCCCCCCCACTAAAATCACATGCAAAACAACCATATCTAATAACTTTCCCATGTATTATGGGCTTAACTATGGAAATTTGAACAGCCTCTAGAAAATGATTAATGTGCAAGACAACCTGTTTTTAAAGCCACTCAGGATGTTTTTACCTGACACATTTTATGATCTTTTTTGTGTGTGTGTGGCTTTATTATGCTGTTTTACTGTTTTTCCAGTGCTGGTTATTGTATTGTATCATTGTGTTTCATTTTTTCCTTGTGACCTGCCTCAGGAACACCACTGTTTTTTCTGAAGGTAGTGTATATAATATTTTGATTACAACAGCAATGCCGCCCAGACTTTACCGCTGCCAGATGGAATGATGTGAAGTTACAAACAGGGACTGCAACCCAATGTTGCAATGTATCCCCCACTTCCTAAGAGAGCTTTTGTTCAGGGGGCTTCAGCCAGCCAAGAACAAGAGCCTTTCATGCTGCTCAGAGCTGCTTGCAGGAAGCGTAGGATAAAAATGTAATTAATAAATACACTCAACTACAGCAGCTTCACAGGAAGACTGCAGCACTGGAGTCAGGAATCCACCAGGTTCCACCAGTCTCCAAGGGCTGACCACCTCAATGGGTGGTCCCTGGAGAGCAGAACAGTCACATTCACAGAACAGTCACCGGAGAGCCAGTGTGGTGTAGTGGTTAAGAGCAGTGGACTCGTAATCTGGTGAACCGGGTTCGCGTCTCCGCTCCTCCACATGCAGCTGCTGGGTGACCTTGGGCCAGTCACACTTCTCTGAAGTCTCTCAGCCCCACTCACCTCACAGAGTGTTTGTTGTGGGGGAGGAGGGGAAAGGAGGTTGTTGGCCGCTTTGAGACTCCTTCAGGTAGTGATAAAGCGGGATATCAAATCCAAATCCAAACATTCAGACTAAAACTCACCAAGGTTAAGAAGGCGTCTTCTTCCTCTGCAACTACTGCTTCCTTTGCAACTACTGGTGCCCTCCAGATGTTTTGAACTACAAGTCCTATCAGTCATCACCCACTTGAAGACCAAAATAGCGCCTGGCTGTAAAATCCCCTACAGTATTGTGCATTTGGGTGCATGCAAGAAGACAAGAAGGACAGCATCTGCTCCTTTGAGTTGTCTAATTGCAGCACTTGGGCTTGCAGCCAAATAGTGATGAAGCATCCCCTCCCTTGTCCGTCCCCGCTCCCAACATCCAGGCTTTGCTACGACACCTGGTGCTTCTCTTGTCCCCATCAGTCAATCCCAGAGTGAGCAGGAAATGCACAGGGATCGCATTGGTTCCATTAGCAGGATGAGGCAGCGGAAAGTGGGGTATTGATCTCTCCCTGCAAAGAATGCTGAGGCGACACTTCTGATGCATCCCATCCCTTTGCGGTGGGCTGCAGCCGACACGGCTGACCTCTGTTTAACGTAAATCTCTCTCCTCATGCCTGACCCTGGCCTTTGGCCAGGAAGTCTCTGAGAAGCTGTGCTTGGTTTGACAGCACTAATAAATACAGTGCTCCTGTCTAGCATAATGGAGGAGCAGGAGGAGCTGCATTTTGGCTTTCAAAGTGCAAGCTCTAGCATTACTTTCCCTCCCTCCCCCCATCTGTCCTTTGAGCTCCGAATATCACACTAAGCGGGGCCTTCCTGGTTCTGCTATTTAGCTACAGCACATCAGAGGGAGACTGCAAAGGGGCTCTTTTCTTACTCCCATCCCAATGCAGATCTTTTCTTTCTTTTAAATAATTTCTAGTAAAAGTGCTGCTAATGGCACTCAGTTGCAGCTACGTTGTGGAAAGTTGCCTGCTTGCAACTTGGGAGATTCATAACACATTGCTTTAAAATAGCTATATTTTTGTGTGAAGGTATGTCTACATAAATTAAACCTCTGTCATCCAGCAGGCGCTGTAGGCGCCAAAGGCAACTATTTGATTCAGCTCAGAGTTCCTTTATTTGCCCCTGGTTTAGCCCATGTCAAAAAGCACAAATAAACGCAGCAACCAAACTAAGATTATTGGTCAATGCACCTTTTAGCCCTTGATTAGCAACCCTCTCCATCCTGCCAAACAATCACTGCTGCACAGTGATTTCCACTCTGCTCCTCTTGTCTCCAACAGGCTTACAGGCAGCAGACAGAAAGCAAAAGAGGACTAGATCACATTCGCAAACGTAATTCTCAGTTTGGGTTTAGGCTTCCAACTCTGTCATTGGATTGTTATGAGGTCAACCCCCTTCTTCCAGCACTGTCTCGCTCAGATCTCTGGGGGTAACGAATGAGGAGGGCTAATTTGAATAGATTTGATACTGTGCCGACAAATTAATAATACCAAACTTAGGATTGCACATATGCTCTCCACTAGGGCATGACGAATGAGCCCTGACAGCTGTCCCACACAGCCTCCAGCATGCGTGCTGCTCAGCCACACGTTGCATCTTCACAACTGCTCCCTAGCATGTGCCGATGTGAAGCGAAGGTCACTTGGGCAGCACAACTGCGAAGAGATGACACAGCCTCAGCTTTGCAAGCCCATAACAGCCTCACACAAATGAATAGTGTTCATTTGTCCTCCAGGATTAAGTCTACAAAGCAAGGAAGGCTTCCTACAAACACCAGCAATGAGCACAAACACCAGCGTCTCCCTGTTGCATCCCAGGCCCAATCCACACAGACTTCCAGCATGCCTGCTTCAACCTGTTACGTCAGCACATCCATCGGATTGGTAGTAAAAAAGGAGTAGCCACAGAGAGGGCTATGCTGGGTGAGATAATATAAAGTAGCATCTACGTTGCATTTCATGGATGGACTCTTATGCTCCTGACCTGACATATTTAATGTACTCAAGGAAGTGTGAACTTATGGCCCAGGGTTATAACATGTGACACTGAACTGTGAAGTGTGGTCCTCTATGCAATGGCACCAGGAAGCTTGTGATACACACTACATAGGAAGCTGCCTGCCATTATTGAATCATGCTGAGCTATTGCTTCATCTATATCTACGCTCACTGCAATAGCTCTTCACTGCTTCCTAATGAGTCTTTCACAGTCCTGCAGTTAAATGCCAGGCATTGAACCTGGGACCTTCTTCAAAGCAGACACTCTTTCATTGAACAATAGCCTTCCTTTATATAACCAATGTGACTGCTATTATTACAGAGACAAAAAATGGGAGACTGGGTGAAAGTTTCAATAGTCAACACATGGAAAGTAATTTTGACACTAGGGGCTGCCTGGTTGGCACCAATGTGTGACAAGGCCTCCTTGGTGGTGGCTCCCTGTATGTGCAGTGCCCTCCCAGGTTGAGGTGCATTTGTCTCCAGCATTATTAACATCCCTCTTTCCCAAGCATTGGATGGCTTAAAGGTACTGTTCCTGGTAACCTTGTACACTTAAATGTTTTTAATGTTTTCGTTTTATTTTTAATTGTGCTGTGTTGTTTGCCACCCCAGGCTCCTTAGGGAGGAAGGCTGAGAAAGAAATTTAATTAATAAATAACATGTACAACTCCTTGAGTTCCTTGGAGGAAAGGTGGGATATAAATGTAATGAATGGATGAAAGAATGAAATTGATGAATGAATGAATGAATGAATGAACAAAGTATTTGTGGGATGCATGTAGAAGCATCCTTGCAAAGGAACCAGAGTGAGATAGGAAGCGCATTGTGAAAAAAAGACAGAGCATAACAGAATAATGTACTGATACTATACGTTGTGCGGAACAATTTAAAAAATGTGAGTAGAATGGAGAATTATTTAACTTACTTTATTTTTATACCACCTTATAAAAAGTGAGTAATTTGCAACTGAACAAACAACATCAAGTGGATGAAAAATATCTGAATCCATTAAAAATAAATAAAAAGCGAAGTTGGAGACACTGGTTCCTAAAATTCATCTGGGTTGCACTCAAGTGTGTTGAAGAGGGATGCTAATTCCCCAATATAGTGTCTTGCAACTTCTTCAAAAAAAAAACAAAAAGCCCTCTGTGCAGACACACACAGTGATTACTGTGAGCACAAAGACCTGAAATGTTTTACATAAAGGAATACAAATGATAATTCAGAGTTATGGCTCAGTCTCTCCACTATTATCCTTGATCTATTCTCCTGCAACCCCATTAAGGAGTCTCATTTTTTAATTTTTAATGCCAATTCTGGCACATAAACTGCTAGGGGATGGAATAGAAGTAGCACATGAATCTTAAAAGAAGTCAAATATAGATCAAGAGGAAAAGAGCTGTTTTGTCCTTAAATGGTCAGACCCAAATTCTCAGTGGAATTTTTTTAAAAAGGATTTTTATAAGTGGAGGTTTGAAGGAATAACAGATATGTAGGAAGATCTGTCCTCTTGTATTGAGGTCGCTTCCAGACCGCCATTATTTTGGGAGAGGGATTCAAGTGCACACTGTACATTTAGGGTTGCACAGATAAAGTGGATTCAAGGGCTCTGTTGCCCTGGCATTATAAATCCACATCTAAACGATACCATGGACTTTCTGCTGTTAAGAAAGTGATGGGGACATGCAATGAAAAGTGTGGAATGAATGGAACACCAATGGGAAGACATATAAACACCCCAGAAGCAAATAAGGATGAATACTAACTGTCCTATTGCCACAAGCATACCAGAAACAAAGGCTAAATAACATAGCCTAACCTCTGCATACAGATGTGCAAATCCATCAGTTTCAGTTTTTCATTTTTCCAATCTTAAGTTCAGTTCTCCACAGTTCCACATCTGGTTTTTTAAGTAAAAAGAAGTCCTTATGAAAATTCACCACCATTTCAGTGCGAATTTCTCTAATACATATGATTTTTAATGTGATTGTGCTTGATATAATGCATTTTAAATGTTCTTTTTATTAATATATGCATTTTATGCACACTTTACCCTGATATATGTCCTTGTGTGCATGTGTTGATGGATTACTGCATTGCTAAATTCACAGAAATTCAAATTTCGAAGGATGGTTTGCAAATTGTTTTGGAAAGTTCAACTTAGGAAGGTTCTCCTTTAAATGTGACCTGAACAGAATTTCCTCCACATCCCTAGTCCTGAGATGCCCAGAGTTATGTCTTTCCCTCCTGCTTGGTTTTCTCAGGAGGAAGGTGAGAGGGAAGGGACAGGTAGAGAACTCTAGGAAAAGGGGAAAGCCTGGTATTCAGACTTGTTTAGACCTTCCTTCCCACCCAGATTCCTCAGAAGGAAGACGGACAGGAAGGGAAAGCATCTTGCTTTCTGCTTGGTTTCCTCCTGCAGTCCAAGCAAACAAGCAGGATGTTACTGACCTCTATGAAGACTTAATAAATCTCTGAACTTAGGACAGCCTTGTTTCAAATGAAACAAACGCGGGTTCACTGGACTAATCTACACCTTGAAATGGACTCACCATCAGACAAAGCCTTCATAGGATGAAGGACGCATGGCCCCCGTCACGTGGCTTCACCCCCAAGAAGAGCATCTGCTGTGTAGGAACTGAACATTTGGCCAAACAGGATGTTTTCTCTCTGTCTTTCAGGAGCTGTGAAATCATAGCTCAATAATTAGGCAAGCCTGCTGGATACGGCTGGTGGCTGGCACCCAGGGAAAGGTGTTGGACCGTTCCCCAGGAATGCACCTCTTCAGCCAGAGATGGAGGAAAGATGGAATCGTTTCTTCTCTGCATGCCAACTGAGCAGCCCGTGATTCATGTTATCTACTTATCAGAGCTGGTGGGTTCATAACCTCAACAGATCGTCATACTTTGCCTCTGCTGTTGGATATTCTCTTACCCCCAGTGCACACATTAAAAGAATGGTACCTAACCCCACTTCTGCTGAGTTGTGGAAGTCACAAGACAGAAACTGTTTCAGGATTGGGGGAAGAAACCCACCCAGTTATGAATTCTGAAAATGTGACAGGCAAAACTATGATCCACTCATTGCAATGTAATTAACCAGTTGGTGTGCCTTCCTTGCCCTTCACTGTTGCTTCCAAAATGTCCTTTCCCTCTTCTACAATGGGAGGCTATTTGGATGCTATGGCTGCAGTGAAATTTAATGAGCCAGATGGACATGCAAGGTGCGCAAAATCTAATGGGCTGTTTGGGCTTAGCCCTTCACAGTGCATCCGCACAGACCTATTGCCTTTAACTGAATGACGCTGAATGAGAGCAGCTGGGGCCTTTGCTCCCTTCCTCACTTGGTATGAGGCTGGCCAAGCACAGAAGAGTTTTAAATACATGTGCATTGTGCACATTTTCAGTCATAATGTAGGCTTCCAAAATTTGCCACACACAGTGAAAGGCATGAGAAACTGAGCTATCCGCACTAACAGTGACACCTGCATTTCCAATTCCATTTGGAATCGTGTAGAAATTTCCTGAGATAATATTGTGAATGTCCGTATATAGAAAAACAGCCAAAATAGGCTATCAGTGTAACGGATCTGTGACTGATTGCATGGGATGCTGTGCCCAAACCCAGATTTAAATATTGGGCATCAGAGGTTAGTTGCTGGAACTGGATGAAACTGAAGGCCAGGCCAGGTGTGTTGATTAGGAAGGGCAGAAGCTCTTCTCAGTTCTGATCAATACGGAGACTTCATATTCCCTGCCATTCACAAGTGCATTCTGTGCATTAAAAGTCCTCTAGAGCTTGCCTGCAAGTTTCACTCGTTTTGTTGTTGTTGGCATTTGTCTGTGGGTGAAGTCAAACTATTGCAGAATCACAGCGCCTGCTGTGGCTGCAGAGACTGCTAACTTGTATCTGCTGCCTCCCATGCTTTTTTTTTGCTGAGTTAGCAGCACCAAAGTGACCTCTCTGGGCTGCAAGCCTGGGCAGTGTGTATGGAGGTCCCGGGCTCCCAGATGACAAGACCCCTCCCCTGTCGGCCTCGCTGATGTGGTCCAAAGGGAAGCAAAGCAATACATTTGGCAGCAGCTTGGCTGCGGGAGTTGCTGGAAGGAGGTGTACAAGACCCCACCCAACTGTCTTTGGGACTCCCCTTAATATGTTCTTTTGTGTGTGTGTGTGTGTGTGTGTGTGTGTGTGTGTGTGTGTGTAGTGGAAGGCAAGGTGTGTGAGAACCAAAATATATGGGTCACACAACCAGTCCTGAACCAGGCTGCTGACTTCAGGTGTGGTAGAGGGTTCTGTCATGGTCAGTATTGAACTACAGTCCAATTGCCTGTCTGCTGGGGGGGGGGGTTCTCTACATTAAATGGGAGGGGTCACCCCAGATGCTCACCCAACTACAAAGGCAAGAGCAGCTGGGAAACAAACCAAAGTTTTGTAAAACCAGCTATGGTTTATTTAGTAGTCAATGGTTAACTAATGGTTGGTTATACAAACCAAAGCTTAACGTTACGCATGAACCAGACCACTGTTTACGTCTGATACTGGTCAGGTCTTTCATTCTGTTCACTGCCGCTGTGCTCTCTTTAATCCTTTGTCATCATTCTTATGAAACACATGTGACTTTAGTTTTCCATATATGCTTTGCACACACTCTTGAGTATTTTAATAGCAAAGCTGTTTGGAAACACTATTAATGACTATAATTAATTAATCCTTTATTAAGATTATATTATATCATTATATTATTATTATCACTGAACAGAAAAGATGGGTGTCTTTTCCACTCTACCAGGAGGGATTATCGACTGCAAATTTCACCCCTGTGCATCTGACCCACTGGCTTTGTAACTACACAACCAAACCAGAAAATAACAACACACACACACACACAAGAAGTCACTGATCATTTGGAAATGCAATTACCTTCAAGCGGGAGAAAGGGTGAGCAAGCAGCAACTGAGCGAAATTCGAAAGGTCAAGATTTCATATGGGAAAATACTATCCCAACCTGGTTAGAAGTCTGCAGCAGTCTCTTGGGGTACACACACCCAGATGCATATTTTCAGATATTTCCTTCAATCATATCTATTAGTCCTGGAAGAGTGATCCTATGGGTGAGAGCTATAAAGTTTGCTTGTTTCCCCTCTTTGTCCCAGTGGCACGACTCAAGAGTCAAGAAGAGATACCTCTGGGAATTACAGGGCCTTTTAAGAAGGCACAAGTCTCCCGATCTTTGCTGCCTTGACCTTTTCTGATGCTGAGAACAAGTCAAAACCTCGCCTCCCTTTGCTTTGCATTCTTTTCTTGGCATTAAAAATTGTACAATTCGAGTTCTCATGATAGCCAGACTACTCTGTATAGCAAGTTTCCTTTTATGAAGGGAAAAAAAACCTGTCTAAATGGGGGGGGGGGTGAAAAGGAACAGGGGAAGGGGAGAGAAATGAAAGTTACGTTGTTAGGGCTCAGGGTTAGAAAATGGACATTGCTAGCGGCAGAAAATAAGTCCAAACAGGCCATCTCCGAGACAACTCAGGGAGTAGTTTATTACAAAATATCACTTTTTGTTATGGCTATATGCAGAGCAAGAAGAAAAAAGCCAGCACTTTGCTGGAGGAGAAATATCATTAAGGGTGCCGCCATACTATGGTCTTTTAGCACTTGCAGTCAACATCAAAAATCTGCTGGAAGCGAAATTTTAACTGTGGATCCACATGGAAGCTATTTTCTCCTGCTAATGTTTTGCAGCTCCTACCCATATCAGAAACAGCACATTTCAGATGTGGGAAGTACCCTTTTCTGAGCCGCTGTGCAGTGTAGTTCTCCACATTATTTTTCAAATTAATGTACAAATGCAATTTGATGTATTAATAAAAATTAATGGATTTGCATTATTACATTTCTTTCTTTCTTGTTTCTCTCTCCTCCTGCTCCCCTTAAAATCGGCTTATGCAAGTCACTGAAGATGTAAAAGCAGGTGGGGCTAAACTACAGGGAAGACAATTACAGAAGTGTAAGGAGATAATGCAAGATGGCAGTAAAGGTAAAGGTAAAGGGACCCCTGACCATTAGGTCCAGTCGTGACCGACTCTGGGGTTGCGGCGCTCATCTCGGTTTATTGGTTGAGGGAGCCAGTAGCTTCCGGGTCATGTGGCCAGCATGACTAAGCTGCTTCTGGTGAACCAGAGCAGCGCACGGAAACACCATTTACCTTCCCGCCAGAGCGGTACCTATTTATCTACTTGCACTTTGACGTGCTTTCGAACTGCTAGGTTGGTTGGCAGGAGCAGGGACCAAGCAACGGGAGCTCACCCCGTCGTGGGGATTTGAACCGCCGACCTTCTGATCGGCAAGTCCTAGGCTCTGTGATTTAACCCACAGTAGCAAGTGGGACGCAGGTGGCGCTGTGGGTTAAAGCCTCAGCGCCTAGGACTTGCTGATCGAAAGGTCGCGGTTCGAATCCCTGCGGCGGGGTGCGCTCCCGCTGCTCGGTCCCAGCGCCTGCCAACCTAGCAGTTCAAAAGCACCTCCGGGTGCAAGTAGATAAATAGGGACCGCTTACCAGCGGGAAGGTAAACGGTGTTTCCGTGTGAGGCTCCGGCTCGCCAGATGCAGCTTTGTCACGCTGGCCACGTGACCCGGAAGTGTCTCCGGACAGCGCTGGCCCCTGGCCTCTTGAGTGAGATGGGCAAACAACCCCAGAGTCTGTCAAGACTGGCCCATACGGGCAGGGGTACCTTTACCTTTACCTTTTTAGCAAGGTGTAAATAAGGGCACTATGATAAGCCATGCAATTGACCATCTAAGGCAGGGTTTCCTAAACTTGAGTCTCCAGCTGTTTTTGGACTACAACTTGCATCATCCCTAGCTAGCAGGATCAGGAATCAGAGAACTGATGGGAACTGTAGTCCAAAATCAGCTGGAGATCAAAGTTTGGGAAACCCTGGTCTAAGGGAATGCTCATTTGCAGAAGGCTGGATAACAGCACTATATGAGTCCAAACGTGGCACTGAAATCCTGTTGCAAGCAGAACAATGGCAGGACAGCAATGAAAACTTCTGGTGCACTGGGAATCCCAGGCTTAAGATATACGTGTGAACCAACTCAGTGTCAGCAACAACATGAACATAAGGGACATTCCTGGCTTGAGGCAAACTAATTCAGTTTTGGTGAGGGTAGCTACTGAAAGCCAGTAAATAAAATATATGCAACGAGGCTAAATATGCTTGCTACATGTTTCTAGGAAAACATTTCAGCTGTTGCCCATGCTCAGGCCTCAGTAACATAAGCAAGACACCATGTAGTGCATTTGTGCTGCAGGAGTCATATTAGTGACTCCTGCAGCGCACTCAGTAAATGCTGGAGGGAGTTAAAGAAGTATTAACGATGGCGGTGATTATTTCAGCCAAGGATGTGGCAGCAGAGAGGCACTTACAGAAGCAGCAGCAAAGTTAGGCCAATTTTCTCAAGCACTTACCGAGGTGCACTGAATCTCCATTTAAAAGCAAACGAAATTATAAATGCAAAGCAAAGAAATCCCTTATAATATATATATATTTTTAAAAACCCCAAGTTAATGCAAAAACCAGAACAACAAAACCGCCCTGCAGACCTTTGCCAATTGCTGTTTCAACAGAGGATAATTACATGTGTCAAATGACGTATTCTCTTGTTCAGAGCCAATCCCTGGTGCACATTTTGGTTTTGTTTCAGGCTCCGCCAGCATGTATGCTGCAGTGATGATGGAGAACCGCACCACCCTGCAGGCATTAAACAACAGGTCAGGATCCATTCCTTCAGTGAAAGAGGAGAACAGAGTGCCTGGCTGCTCCAGTCTGTTGGGACATATTTACATTACAGACTTAAACAGGTTTTAGAATGAAACTTGGGAATTTTCCTGATGTGAGGTTCCCGGGCCTGGTAAGTTGCCAGCCCTTAATGGGAGCACTCTCCCTAAAGGAGCAGGTGCGGTGTGTGTGTGTGTGTGTGGTGCTCCTAGATCCAGTTCTGTCAGTGGAGGTGGAGGTGTTCTCAGTGGCAAGGAATGTTGCCCTTTACAGCCCTAAATGGCCTCGGCCTTGTATACCTGGAGGAGCGCCTCCATCTCAATCGTTCAGCCAGGACGCTGAGGCCCAGCTCTGATGGCCTTCTGGCAGCTCCCTCACTGCAAGAAGTGAGGTTACCGGGAACCAGGCAGAGGGCCTTCCTGGTAGTGGCACCTGCCCTGTAGAACGCTCGCCTATCAGATGTCAAGCAGATAAACAGTTATGCAACTTTCTGTAGACAGCCCTGTATTGGGAAGTTTTTAATGCCTGATGTTTCACTCTGTTTTGTGATATTTTGTTGGAAGCTGCCCAGAGTGGCTGGGGCAAATCAGCTTGAGACTGATGTAAAAGGCGGTTTATAAATTATTTGCGAAGCTACAATTCTCAGGAGTTGTTGGAGGAAGCCACAGCAGTTGTAGGAATGTAGTACTAACTATATATTCATCACAGAAGTACACAAATAAGTCTATAATTCTTCCCAAGCTTCCCAAGATAAAAAGCACCTATTCTTTAACAATATTTTTCTTTAAAAAAATGGACCACTGATATGTCATTTTGACACAAATATAATTCTGACATTTATAGATAATGAGGTTTGTGCAGTATGAGAGATACCTCGCTTGCCTTACATAAGAGCATGAAATCGATGAAGCACTCTGGAAGGAAAACAAAACTCTTACCAGAGAAACCTCAGTGAGATTTCCCCCACAGGGACAAATATTTATTCTTATAGGATTGTAAGGGCAGAAGGCCTTTTGAGATCTGTTCTACCTTCTAATGAGAGGTTGCCTTTTGCTCCGTTTATTAACACTGGCAGCAATGGAGAGGGATGGATGCGTAATGGTGCCAGCGGATGCACATAGTCATTCATTCATTTTTGCGTTTTCCTATCATCAGGTGCTCCCGCTGAAACCCTACAAACCGTCTTTTAAAACTTTTAAATAAGGTGGGATAGCTCAGTCAGCAGAGCAACGAGACTCTTAATCTCGGGGTTGTTTGTGGGTTTCAGCCTCCCACTGAGCAAAGGATTCCTGTATTGCAGGGGGTTGGACTAGATGACTTGGGGGGGGTCCCTTCCAACTCTACAATTCTATGATCCTATGTGCTTAATTTTGTCCTTCCTCAATCTTCCAACATTAAGCTTTATTGGATGGTTCCGCTTTCTAGAGTTAAAAGAGGGAGAGAAAAACCTCTCTCCATCCACTTTACTCACACCATGAATAATTTTATACTCCTCTATCTTATTTGTCTCCCCTCCCCCAAACTAAAAAAAAACCCCAAGAGTTGTAACTTTTCCTCATAGGGGAGCTGCTCCATCCCCTCGATCATTTTGGCTGCCCTTCTCTGCACCTTTCCTGACTCTACATTATTCTTTTTGCGCTAAGGCAACCCAGAACCGTACACAGCATTCCAAGAGCATATACGTACGCAATAAATTTGCATAATGGCTTTATAATATTGGCAGTTTTATTTTCAACCTCTTTGCTGATGAGTAGCTTACCCATCACAGCATGCAGGGTGTCCACAGCTATTAAAGTAGTAAATGCTACTCTAATAAACAAATAAAACTCTTGCATTTTCTCCTTGGGTTATTTCCAGTGAAGCTACATCTAATGTAAGATGTTGCTCTTTGAGTCATTGCCCTGCATCAGGGATGGGTGCTACACAACACCAATATATTCATCAGGAGAAGAATCTATGTTCAAGATCAAGACAGAAAATGAAGCTGTCTGAATCAAGCCTAATTTTTTTCATAGAAAAGGATCTAGATCAATTGAAACAGACTTTTCTTTTCTGGCATATCTGGCTGCAGTCTACTTACAGCAGTGGCACTATGATGGTTATTTTTCCACAATCCCCCAGGACCTATGCAGGAACAGACAGTACAAAATATATTACTTGGATAACAAGATTTGCAAGCAGTTGGGAGATAATATAATCATGTCCAAAATGAAGGAGAAGGATTCTTTAAAAAAGAAAAGGGGGGGGGGGGAGAAAGACTTTTGTATGTAACTGTTTGCTTTGTGCTGCTATTGGATTTTAAATACTAAATTTAGGTTCAAATTAACATGAAGCCATGCCCTATTATTGTTGTGTCGTCAAAGCAATCTCTCATGTGCTTTGCAACTTGAGTCTTTCTTTCTTTTTCACTGTGCAAAAAAAGTATCAAACATTCTTGAGAAGGCCATAAAAAATATACATTGCAAATTCATGTTTTGCTTTCCACCTTGACAATCATGTCTTCCATCATCCTCATAATCAGTGATACAGTGGACACATCTCTGCCTTTTAACTGAGTTGGCAACGCAGACTTTCATCCGGATGAAAATTCCCATCTGCATCAAGGTAATGATCTGGTCAAATCCTGGTTTGCAGGCAAACTGTAGTTTTGTTGCATCTGCATTAATGGGAAAATCACAGCATAACCAAGAAACTGGAGATTAATAAGGAAATTGCTGTGCATGAGGGAAGGATCATCACTGTAAATGAGCGTAGCTGATGTCAGCAAGGATCCCAAAACGGTTCTGAAGCAGTCCTTCTGCTCAAGGGGATCTTTGTGAAGGCCAAGTCACACGTTATGCAACAGTTATATTGACTACATATTTGCATCAGTAAACACCCTAAAGCGGAGCTTTTCAGACAGTGCATCGTGACATGTTAGCATGCTGGCCGTGTGCCGTGCGAACGCTTCCAGAGCTGCAAAGGAGTTAGTTTAACCCCTGGGGTTGCTAGTAAAACTGAATTACTGTGTCATAGAATGATGTATGTCTGAAAAGTGCATCTCCCGCATGAAAAGTTTGGAAAGCTCTGCCCTAAAGTGTGAAAGGGAAATGTATGTCTGTGAATATACATTATGCATACAACAGGCAGCTGCAGCCAATCACAACTCCCCGTACATGTGCACTGTTGATTGGAGCCACTCATCTCCCCCTGAGACTTGCCAATCGCAGCAGCCACCGGTGTATTTGTGGCAAATACAAACGCATTATAAAGTGTGACTCAGCGTTGTGACTACTTAAAAAAACAAGTAGCTTCAGATTTTCAAATTTATGAACTGAAATCAAGGGGCAAATACTGCACTTGGAGCTGCAGCCTGATACTTCCTATGAAATATCAGTCCCTGCTGAATGCAGCCTTTGGTTTATTTACCTGGAATTGCTGAGTAACAGGATTAGCCCTTTGAAGATTGATTGTTTATTGAATCACAGTGATGTGGGGGAAAACCTGTTACATCATCTACCCACCAATACAGATTTGGTCCCTGGTGCTTTGCACAGTGAAGGTTTTAAAATACTCCAGTGCAGGGGTTTCCATCACTCCTTAGAGAGTCTATTCCACAGCTGAAAGGATTTTCGTACAGGATTCTGCCTCCACCACCACCCTGATTTCAATTTGCTCCACTTCATCACACTGATTCAAGTTTGTGCACACATATTTCAGATCGGCCTCTGTTTTATGCTCTAAGTCATCAAACACTTCTCAACAGTTGACTATCTCCCAACCACACTTTAAAAAAAAGTTAATACATAAAAGGGCCAATTTGCTAGTTACTTTTTAAATTTTATCAACAGACTTTGCTTCACACAGTGAATGTTTCCTCTGGGCAAGGCCCCTTGTGGTGACAATGGGTATTTACCACATCTGCTTGTTCCTGTAGCAGTTGCTACGTGTGGTGGGTACTGTTCACAAGATACATGACTGTGTGAAAAGGCTGGAGTAAAATCACAGTGGGTTGCCTCTGATACAGCAATTAAAAAAGAAATAAAGCTTCACGACATTGCAAATACTAAGGGCCCCTCTAGAGGTCATTTTTGTTTTGCATTTATGATCATCTACACTCATGATTCGTGTATTTGCTTTTTTAAAAAATTGCAATTATAGTCCATCTCTTCCTCCAAGGAGCTCAAGGGAGAACACATGGTTCTCACTGTCCTCATTTAATATCCACAACAACCCTGCGAGGTAAGTTAGGATGGGAGGTAATGACTGACCCAAGAATGGCCTAGTGGACTTCAGCAGGAAGTTGAATCCTAGTCTTCCAGGTGGTAGTCTGACACTCTAACGACTACACTATACCCTGATGATGGCATTGGGGTAGTTATACAAAACCAGACTTTCAACACTCTTTGCTCCTGCAAACATTTTGTGGAGGTCATACTGCTTTGCTTCAGGTCAGCGCATGGCTAATAACTTACTGCTGAAATCCTGAGACTTTTTTTACACCACAAATGTTTGGGTTGGCGACAGCGGCTTGCTGCCCTTCTGGACAGAAATAATAATGCAATAACATTAGGGAAACATCACAGAAAAGCGACTGAAGTGGAATGATGAATGGATGGCCAATCCAGCACTAATGAACTATTAGCGTGCCACAGACATGCTGCAAAACACAACAGCAAGAAGAAGAACACAACACCCATCTTGAGGGGCCCTAACCGATTTGCTGCAACAAAAGTGTCTAAGGGACTAGAGTCCACTTGCTCAGATGAAAATTCTTAGTTGATAAGTAGATGTAGAGAATGAAGAAAAAAGATGTGGAATTGAAATAAAAAATGATACAGAGATACGGAATTTGAAAATACACATTAGCCTTCTTCCGGTTTCCATTGCCATGGGGGCTTCCATTTATGCTCAGTGTACAGAAGTCCCCTTCAGATCTTTGCACTCAACACATAAATGCTAAAGAATTGAGATGCTACTAACCATTGGCTGGTGAGGAAATAGAAGTAAAGACATATAGCATGAGCAAGTGCTGCAATTTAGTGTGTCCACACAGGGCTCTGAGTTGATTTTGTTTGACATTGGCATGCTCCATGCGAGAGAGACATGAAGCCGCCATAGTGTTAGCCTGGAGCTCTGCCTGCTTCTCCATTGTCTATGCACCCTTCTTCTTTTTCCCCAGTACATGATGTGCACACACACCAATCTGATACAGGCTCCAGGCGACTGGAATTTATTTATGCACCTATGAAACTTACTTCTGTTTCAAACAGATTGTTCTAAGGGCTTATGCACAGGATAATATATCACAGAAAACACTAAGATGTTCCTGCTCTGGGGATAATTTGTTTCCATTCCCTTGATTTCTGGGCAATGTCCTTTGATTTTAAGTCTAGTTGGACTAGGTGAACTATTGAATTTCTGCAAACAAACAGCAGATTTTCCACTAATCTCCAGGCATACAGCATTGAATGGCTCTAATTTGATATAAATGATAGTATGATTACTTTAAACAGGACTATTAATAGCAATTAGGTGGCGTATTAATGCTCTCCTAAATGCATCGACGTCAGCCGCCTGAGATATGAGAGTAAGCCAGAAGGTATCTTTTTATAATAATAATAAAAAATCTGATCACCATTGTTAATCAAAAGGCTTTGTATTCTCTCTTGTATGATCAGTCTCCCTTTAATGCAAATATAGAAACCAGAGCTTTTGTAATGAACCATAAGATGACCTTCAAGAGAGCACCCCATAATGAAAGCAGCCCCAAGATATCCCTGGCCAGCTCCTTCCCAGAGTGCATCACTTTCTCTTAGAACTCATTAAACCCTAAGATCAAAGGTAAGCAACCTGCCAACTTTTTTCTCAGACAAAGCTGGAAACTTACTCTTTACTGTCCTGCTTATCTTCAGCAATTTTCCAGCTTTTATCTGTGGCATCATAAAATGCTAGCACAGAAGTGTTCAATAAATGCCACTGGTAAAGTATTGCACACAACTACAAACTGAATTGGGCATAAATGAGCTTGCAAAGTACAGTGTGAATGTACACATAAGTATGCAGAAATAAGTTCACCGAGTTCAGTGGGACTTACTCCTAGTTAAGCATGTTTGGGAAGACCTCCTGGGCTTTGCTTGATGTCTCAGGGCCTAGCTAAATGTTATGTGCAAGTGTGTTTATTGAAATCCTGACAGCCTCTTTATTAATAAAGAAAAGCCACTTTGGGGACTGGGCAGATGCTGTGTGTACATGGGTACACAATTCCCCCCCCCCTTTTTGCCTGCAAAGAAATCAACCACATGAAGTGTGCCTAGACATGTTTAATTCTATCATGTCACATTACACATTTATGTCACTAGATATTATGGGGGAAAGAGGAGCAAGATGCATGAGAGTTGGTAGCCACAACTCTGCCATAACATCTGGGCTGAATTGGACAACAGCCTTTCCTGATAACTATCATAAGGAATGGTAGTTCCTCTTCCCTCTATGCCTGCCCATCCATGTGGAAATGTAGGATTCAAGCAACCTGAATCCTATGTAAATAGGCTTGAATAATGTGGTCAATTTACATGCAGGCATGAAAAGGATAAGGGACTAACCATGAACTCCAGACTAACCATGAGCTGTAACCATGGTTTGTCCTGTGGCTTACGGCTCATGGCTTGTTCAGGACAGCTGAATCTTGAGCCTGGGTTCAGATGACATGCTAAGTCAAGCCACGTCTTAACTCAGTGCAAGCAAAACAACTATGGAGGAACTAAACAGCCGTAATCTTCTCTCCTGGAGCCCCCACACTTGTGGATCTGCACTAAGCCATGGTTTGGCTTAGCATGACAAGTGAATGAGGTCAGTATAAGGCAGCTTCCTATGAAGTGGCCATCTAAGCACCAGAGAATCGTAGAGTTGGAAGGAACCTCAATGATCATCTAGTCCAACCCTCTGCAATTAAGGAATCCTGCTCATTGCTGTCCCTGGATGGGCTCAAACCACTAACCTTCTGGTTAACAGCCAGACGCACTTATCCGTTGTGCTACAGAGGTGCATCATATATACAGAGAGGAAGGAGCCTTTTTATTATAGAAAGTAAGGTCAAATGTTCATGCAATCCAAGAGACAGCAGTGTTTCACAATCCTAAGCGGAGCATAAATAAATAAGAATGTACAGTATAATGAAATGAATGAAAGATCTAGTTATCACGGACAAAGCTACTCACAACTAGCAGCTACAGATGAAAAGAGCAACCATGTAAATAAACACCTACAGGGTGTCCATTCTGAACATGGGAGGTTTATGCCAAGTCATACCACTGATTCATCTAGCTCAGTATGGATTACACTGACTGGCAGCAGCACTTTGGGATTTCAGGCAGGAGTCTCGGCCAGCCCTACGCGGAGATGCCAGCGACACAGAACCTTTGTCATGCAAAGCAATTTCCCTGTGACTGAGATGCAGTCCCTAAGTATGAAAGTGGTTTAAAGCAACTTGGTGGCCATTTCACAAATCTGATTGTCACAGCTGGGCTGTGGGCTGCAGTGTGGGAAGATCCAGGAGCCAGAAGCCATAGGACAAGCCAGTAGTCAGGAGGACAGAAAAGTAAGTCAGAAGCAAAGGTCAAACAAGGAGCCACGGTTGAGAAGCAAACCAGAGGCCAGGGCCAAACAGGAATATGCCAGAGCTCATAATATTAATAAGGCCTGAGCATGCTTCACTGAGAAGCTGTAGTTCAGTGACAACACACAGGGCAGCTGTCCACAGATCACAGCAGCTCCTGACAATGATGAAGTGTCCTTTGGGAGACAAGCCACAATGCATTTCTTAAGTCCTTAAATCACCGCGAAACTCTTTGCATTTCTCTCCCTCCCTCCAACAGACTAACAAGGTTACCACTCTGGGATCTGTCAAGTAAAACCATATTCTACTGGAATTTCCTGGGAAACTGTTGCATCCTTTATATAGATTTCCACTGACTTGGGATTATTCCGGATTCCGATGTACTTAATTAGTGCTTGGGAGGTGAAATTAGACGGTGCTGAGAATAACGCATCATCACAACAGTGAGGGCAAGGCTTTTTGCAAGATTTCAAAGTAAATCTTCGCTGGCAAGCTGCATTCTGTGAAATATGTAAACTGAAACGAAAATCTGATGGCATGGACTTATCTACTGTACATATCCTTGCTAGGGCTAATGGAGAGCATGTCTGGTGGTTTCCGTGCACTGTTTTGTGCTCCTAGATACACAAATACAAAATACGTGTGCTATTCCAACAGTAGTGAGAAGCACACTCCTGTATTGCTTGTTGCTTGGTCCCTTTCAGAAACATAGGACCAGCAATTGCGAAAGGATCATGCCTTATTCCCATGCAACAGAAAAAAGTATGAAATAAAATGGACCTGCATGATTTCCAAGTAGTACTGTGCACATAACTCACGCACGCATTTGCATCCAAGCACAAAACTCTTTACAAAAAGGCAACCTAGCATTAGTGTGTGATTTACTTTATTAATGAATTTAAAATAATTAGATCCCTCCATTCTACAGTTACAGTACGCAACAATACAGCTACAACGCAATACACTGGAATTATTCAAACAGCCTATTGCAAACTGCAGTTCTCCAATAAATATGGAATGAGATTTTCAGGATTAAAACTCATTTCATGCTTTTTCAACTAATGAACGGCAGATAAGGACCCCTCGTTGATTCAAGTTTCTACTATATTTTTTCTTCCTTTCAGGATAGTGTCAATACAATATAGATCAGTGCTTCCCAAACTTAAAAATAACCGCATACCCCTTTTGAGAGTTTAGTCTTACTGGCATAGCCCTTCTCAGGCCAGGATAAATTGGGGGTAGTTTTAATAATACTAATTTATCTGTAAATTGTTTTCTGCAGCTAAGAAAACTATGATAAAGTAAAATTAAAAATTCTGCTGTGTACCGTTTGAAACCCTTTTGCAAACCACGCCTTGGGACACAGTGCAATAGATCCTGAAAGCATTTTGGTAAAAAATAATTTACTAAAATAACTGTGTGATATAGAATGAATAATGTAAGATCACCACACACAATGTAATTGAAGTAACTGTTACATTCTGTTTAGATGCTCCCATGCATTACCATGGAGCCAACAAGGTTACAATACTGCAATACACAAAGTAAAACTGTGGTAAATTTACTGTGTGAGTAACAACTCTAAATCTAAAGGATATTTAGAGTTGATACTTGCACAGTGAAAGGCTTTCTGAATTTAAACTTTAAACACCATGTCTCTATCATTTGTTACAGATAGGTAGCCGTGTTGGTCTGCCATAGTCAAAACAAAAAAAAAATTCCTTCCAGTAGCACCTTAAAGACCAACTAAGTCAGTTCTTGGTATGAGCTTTCGTGTGCATGCACACTTCTTCTATCATTTCTATTTGCTTGTTCACATGATATATTTATTGGCTCCTGTGAGTTTTTCTTTTTCTTGCAAGTGTGTTATTCGCCAGCATCTAAAACTGTATTGCTCTGACAGGTGAATGCTGCTAAAGGGCAGAGGATGTCAAAGAGGCAGAATAGCAGACTCCAACCCATGAAAGCTTATGCCATAATAAATTTGTTAGTCATTAAGGTGCAACAAAGCTGCGTGCTATTTTTTTTCCCTGCAACAGACTAGCACGGCTACTTCTCTGGAAGTTGTTAAAAAAGAAGATTTACAATAGTGAAGAGCATGGTAGAAGTAATTCCATTCTAAAAGGAACTGATGGAAACAAAATTGCATTGGTCTGGACTAGTCAGGAGAAGATCTAACAAGCTTATGGGTTGGAAAAGGACGGCGGTTCTTCGAATCACACCGGGAGAGGAAACACCCCCAGCCTTGCTGGATAAAACCAAAGTCCTCTCTGCTCCAACATTCTGTTCTCACAACAGCCAACCAAATGCCCAGATGCTCAAGGAGTACATGTGCACAACAGTATTCTTTCCAGCTGCCCAGCTTCATTGGGTGGTGTCTGGTTCTAGTACAGTGGTACTTCAGGTTACAGACGCTTCAGGTTACAGACTCCGCTAACCCAGATATAGTACCCTGGGTTAAGAATTTTTTTCCAGGATGAGAACAGAAATTACGCAGCGGTGGCAGCAGCAGGCCCCATTAGCTAAAGTGGTACCTCAGGTTAAGAACAGTTTCAGGTTAAGAACGGACCTCCAGAACGAATTAAGTTCTTAACCTGAGGTACCACTGTATTATGAGGGAGAAAAACAGCCCTCTGTGTCACGAGTCCTGCAGAAATGTCATGGAGGGGGTGGCTAAATCTGGATTAGGAGCTGGAGGAGCTCAGACAGCTGATTTGGAGGGACCCAGTGGGCTGCAGGTTGCCAATTCCAAGCCATAAGAGATTTCTGATTCTGGGGATGGGCCCAGTAGCCTGGGGGTGGTGGAGGAGAAGGTTCAAGCAGGTTGGCAGAAGAGTGTGCCACCCCTCTCCCTCCAGCCCACTGCCTTCTGTCGAGGAGCCACCTTTGGTGCCTTCCTTCTGTCTCCCAAGAGCCTTCCAGATCCCGCCTCCATCTCCACGGAAACAGAGATGTCAGCAGTGGCAAAAACAACCCATTCAGGTTAGTGCATGTTTGCTACCACCCCAGCCACTTGCCATACTAAAGCTGTGTCTGCCCTTCGAAACAAAAATGCAGGGGCATGTCATGTGTTGGATCAATGTGTTAGTTCATGCTTAGCCATGCACTTAGCAAGAACTTGGTTACTCTTGCAACCTGTGGTGTGCCTTAGGTGCCGGTCTGATCTGCACGTTAAAGTCATTAGCAGAAATGGAGTTGTGAGTTTGAGTTCTTCTGATGTGGATGACCAGAACATTCCACCCACCTTCTCTATAGCGTGCATAATCTTATGCACCTCTCTCTTGACCCTCTTATGCCCCCCCCCCAGACCAAAGAGCCCCAAATGTTGTGGCCTTTCCTCCCACATGAGATGGGGAGTTGTTCCACCCTTTGGTCATTTGGGTTGTCCTTTTCTGAAATTTTCTGGCTCTGCGATATCCTTTTTGAGTGAGGTGGACAGAATTGTGCAGAGCATTCCAAGTGCATTTGCACCATAAAGGCAGTGACAGTTTTGTTCTGAATCCCATTCCTATTGATCCCATAGAAGCTGGGAGACACAAGGTGGCCTGTTCGCTTTCCTCTATTTGGGCAAAGAGGCATAGGCCCCTATGGATAATAATAATAATAATAATAATAATAATAATAATAATAATAATAATAATTATTTACAGCTATTAGCCCATAAAATATGTACAAACATAAAAGCACAGGATATACAACATGGCAATTTGCCTTCCCTTCCCTTGCTCCATGGGATAGCTCAGTTGGTTAGAGCGTGGTGCTCATAATGCCAAGATTGCAGGTTTGATCCCTGTGTGGGACAGCTGCATATTTCTGCATTGCAAGGGGCTGGACCAGATGATCCTCAGGGTTGCTTCCAACTCTACAATTTTATGATCTATGAACTGCTTCTCAGGCACACAACTTATGAGGAAAACAAAAGGTCAACATCCCTGAAAAATACGGCAACAACATGAGAGGAAAGGAGCTTACGAGAACTAATATATATATATATGTTGCTAGTTCCATAGACACTGTAAATTCTAGGATGAGAGCAGCAACTATGGTGAAAACAAATATAATTTAATTACTGGTCTAGCCCAGCTTGGCACAGTTCAAGTCAAAACCAGCCAGACGTAGAACAATTCCCAAGCATGGAGCAATTCTCAAAGCACCTTAGCTACTTAACAGTTACAGCTGGATAATGTCTGGTCCAAGGAACAGGAATGGCTACGCCTCCTAACTCCCAACACTGGGGGGGAAAATGGACAAGAGTAAACCAAGGTTGACTAGGCAGTGGTGCCACTGCAGTGAAACACTTCAGTACAATGGAATTTTCCATCTCCACAACTCCTTGAAGCTTTGATGCTGACCCACATTAGACCGAGACAAACAAAACAAAACCGCAAGGCAAAATATATCCTCCCTTGAGAGACGATTTCATCTCCGCCTCCCCAAACAATGGAATGATTTATTGTTTATCATACACCACCTGTCCTTTTAGTTATAGAAATATGTCTGCCTTGCCTGAATGCTAAGTTCCACCGAGGATTAG